>NC_086253.1:13207011-13835622 GCF_021018805.1 Prinia subflava | reverse complement strand
TAGTTTCAGTCATTCTACTTAGGGAGAGTTACCATGCCTTTAAACAGTTGAGCCTTTGCAACTAAAACTGAACTGAAACAACTTCAGTGATACTTTGAAGAACCAAACCAAGTGAAAACATTTATTAAACTCTCCGCCCAGCTGATAAAGGTGGAAGATCTAGCAATGGCATTAAGCAGCAGCAACAATCTCACAGACTCTTCAAGTGAAAGCAAATGTCTGTGTAGGTTAAATCTAAGTCTTCTGGGTTTACTTTTCTCAGCAACCTTCCGTGGACTCCTGAGAGATGTTTTCAAACACTCACAGCTCCACTGATCAGGAACTATCAAAATGAAGGGAAATGAAACAAAGTCATGTAGCTCTTCGCTCACTTTTTTTGAAGTACAGATATAGAAAACGCTCTATACCATTTGTTTCACATATTAAGAAGTCAATTTAACTCAGTAGAAAATGGTCAAATAAAGTAATAGGCCAAAACCTGACAGAGAATGAGGATGCAATTACTTTCTTGTTTGTAGCCTTAATGAAGTAATTTCCAAGTTTTAAATTCTGAATTTTAGAATTTTAAAATTGTTGTCATCTCATTTATTATTCACAATATTTTCAATTACCAGTGGATTAGTAGTGAATTTTTCTCATAAAGAAATAACATAAAGTATATAGAAAGTATGATATAAAGCCAAAAGAACAAATATCAAAATACAGACAGAATGTCAAATAATATATATTTATTTAACAATATAATTTTTCTTAACAATATATATTTATTTTCTGTGTTTCTGGGTGATCCAGGCACTTTTCACTAAAAACGCCATTCAAAATAACTACTCAAGGACTTTTATAGTATTTTAAAAATGCATAAGTTTCAAATTATTTCTATACTACCATCAATGATATTTTTTTACTGCAGTATTCTGTTTGTTTATTGCAGTGCTTTTCAACACACTTCATATATTTCCTTTAACTGTGAAGTATCAAACACTTTGAGACTAGCTTCCTTTCACCTATAATGTGCTATCCATATTTAGTAAAGATGGCATTGACAAAAACAGTTCAATTTGAAAGCCTCCCAGAGGGGATGTGTTGGTAGCAAAAATGTGTATCCCTCTGTGTAAAATTACCCCACCACACTGTTACTGTGCTCGCTGCACATCACAGGCAGGATGTGTAAAGATCTGCAGTCAGATTGTTCATCCTGTTATTCTACTAAAGGTAAATAATGGTAAACAACATTCTCTGGTGGTATTTTTGTTAAAGCTTTAACTTCAAAAGGCAGCTTTTTTCTTGTACACTGATCTTTTATATAGTAAAAAATTATTTTAGTACATTCCCGTCATTCATAGCCTTAAGCAAGGAGGTTTTTGGGAGCTGAGTTGTCCAATTGCATTACTATGGCATCTCCTGGGGTAGTTTCCAGTCATTTTTCTTAGTAGTCAATAGCAAGCATGCATGTTTATCCATACCAAGTATTCATTGTATTTCCAAAATTATGCTTTAATATATAACTGCTTATTTAAGCAGGTCAGATACACAGACCCAAGACAAAATTTAAGCCCATGGATACCACATTGAAGATGAAAGGGAAGTAGTAAATTAAAATTTTGGATGTTTATTATAACAGATGCATTTCTTTGTGGTATGAAAATACACATAGTCTGGACACCTGGAGAACCTTGCTCTCTCATCATCCTGCTTTTCACACACAGCTTCTCATCTTGTGGATTAAATAGAACCTGCTTCTCCTCAAAAGCGTCAGAAAGCTTTAAATGATTCTTTTATATTTTTTTCTTAATGTGACTGAGGGAGAATTTCAGAAAAATGAGAAGTTCCACCAACAGTGGTTTATCAATCACGTTTCTGCTGTGGAGTGAGATGTGGCACTTTTAAAAGTGTAATGCCAATTGTACAATTATTCAGTATGTCAGAAATCATAAAGGAAAATTCCACGTTTGTTCCTATTGCTCTTCCTTCCAAGAAATGCTGTTCAGCTGAGCTCTGATGCTCATCTTGCTGAAGTGCTAAGTTAAGAGAATTTGCAGTACAATTAGGCTAAAAGATGATCTGAAGTGGAAAATAATGAACAACATGTTTAAACTGAACCAAAGCATGGAGTGACAGAGGTGTCTGTCTTGTTTTCCATTAGAATTTAATGTACTTTATGATGTATCTGCCCTCCCATTTTTTTTCCAAGAATGTCACTGGAAAAGCATTTAGCCTCAATTGTCCAAACACATGAATACATGATCAATAAAGAACCTTCTTGAACATTCTTGAACCTGCTCAGGACAATGGAATAAAACAGTGTATTTGTAATATTGGAAATTTCAGACATACTTTTAATAAAGAAAACCTGAAAAAGACTGAAACAGGTATAATTGCTATTCAGGCATTATATAAAGTTGTTCTAAAAATTCTTAGCTTGCTATTGAATGCATTAAAATACATCTATACTTTAAAGAGTTCCAGATGTCTCTGTTCAAATTGTCATATAAACAATGCTCAAAGAATTGTTGTCACTCAGACTGGAAAAATATGTCAAATAGAGGCTTGAAGAGATTTGGTACTATTTGATATCATTATTAATGACTTTTGAATAGAGAGTATGGTTCTTAGATATCCAGTTATAAGCAAGTTGGGATGGTTAGCATGCATTTTGGAGGACAACATTATAAATCAAATTATATTGACAAATGTAGCAAGTAGCCTGAAACACAGGATTAAATTCAATGGGGAAAAGCAAAAAGCAATACAGTTAAACAGAAATAAAGCTTCAGCATGTGAAATGCCAATAACAGGAGAGCATCCAGAGGCTTTTTTAGTAAATCAGGATTGGTATGAGTCAGCAATGTCACACCGTCAAGAAAATAAATATCATGCTGGGATATATAAACAGAAGTCTCATATGCAAGACACATGAAGTAATACTTCCACTCTACTCAGTATTCCCAGGGCCTCAACAGAAGTACTGTATCCAGTTTTTGGCAGAGTATTGCAAGAAAGTGGAGAGAGGCCAAAGGAAAGCAACAAGAATAATCAGAAGTCTAAAAAGGACAACCGAGGGAAAGACTGACTGAAGAGGAGTTGTTTAGTCTATGGGAAAGATGACAGGCTGAAGGGACACTGGCTGTTTTCAAACTCAGGGAAGGCTGATGCAAAAGAGAAGGTTATAGACTGTTCTCCCTGGCCATGGTACGTGACAAAGGAATGGTCTAAAATTGAGCTAGAGTTACCTTGACTTTTCTTGAAGTCAAGACCTTGACTTGAAGTTTTCTTACTGATTGCCTATACAGATAGAAAAGTTCTGCGACTGTGTAAGAAAGTGGTGGAGTCCCTAGAACTGGGATTGTTCACTCTGCAGAAAAGAAGGCTCCAGAGTGACTTTACTGTACAGGCCCTTATGTAGCCCCCTAAAGGGGGTGCGGGACCCTGGCACAGGTTGTCCAGAGAAGCTGTGTCTGACCCATCCCTGGCAGTGTTCAAGGCCAGGCTGGACCGGGCTTTGAACAACCCGGTCTAGTGAAAGGTGACCGTGCCCACGGCAGGGGTGTTGGAAGGAGATGATGTTTAAGGTCCCTTCCAACCCAAACCATCCAGTGACTCTACGATTTGGCTGCCGTGTGTATTTAGTTGCCGTATGTCGTTGCCATAGCAAACCCCGCTCCCTCCCCGGTCAGCCCCACAGGGGCCGGGCCCCAGCCCCGGCCCGCCCCCGGTTGCTCGGTTACGGCTCGGGGCGTCACTGTGGGGCCCGAGCCGCCGCGGCGTGCGGCCGGCGGCCGGGCTGAACCATCTCCCGACCCTGTGGGGGCAAAAGTGGGTGTGTCCCGAAGAGGCGGCTGGACCTGTTGCTGTAGCTCCCGCCCGCAATTTACAGCGTTCCCCCCTTCCCTCAGCGCTGTCGTTGGTTTCGCCCCGCGCGGACCATAGCGACGGAGGGCGCACGGAAGGAAGATGGCGGTGCTGGTTCCTCCGTTGCTGCCGGCTTCGTGAGCGCGGCGCTCGCCTTCCCCCTGTCCCGTCCTCGCTCCTGCACCCGGTTCCTCCCGGCTGCTCTCAGCCTCTTCTTTCCCGCCGGGGCGGTAGAGATTATGTCGGACTCGGAGGAGGAGGAGAGTCCGGACCGGCAGCTCAAGTTGGTGCTGCTGGGGGACGGCACCACTGGCAAGGTCAGTGCCGGCCCCACCGACAGCTCCTCTCCCTCGCCGCGGTGCCCCGAGCCCCTTCCCGGCCTTCCCCCTCACGCTGTCCCTGGCTCTGCTGCTGAGGAGGGAGCAGCCCTGTCGCGATACTTGGCAGGCTGTTCCCCCTCGGCTCCAGGCCCTGCACGGGAGACTCTTCCCGCCGGTATCCGCGCCGTGCCCGGGAGCCAAACCCTCTAACGGGGCTTCCGCACACGGGGAGGTATCGTCAACAAATAGACGTACACGACCGTAATCCAATTTTCTTGAGCCGCTGGAAAAGGAGCGGCGAATAACGTAATTCCTGCGGTGCTGACGGAGTTTCCCACTGATCCCGGTGCGCTGCCGGTCGCGCTCTGGAGGCAGGAGTTGCTCGGCTGGAGTCGCTGGAATAGCCCGAAGTCCTCGGTGGCTGCAGTGCCCCGGGCGTGGAGGGGCCCAGCACCTCGGTTCGCGGCTCCCCGCGAAAGGGACGAGCAGGGAAGGTCCCGTAGCTGGGTCTGCAGGCGCCCTTCGGACACAGACAGAGCTACCGACCTCCCGAGCTGGATAGAACACTCTGCATCTAGTGGAGTTACTGTTCCAGAGTATGGAAAGGCACTGCTGGGTCTATTTAGTTTTCGTTTGTAACTTTTATGTTTTTGGGTTTTTTCCCCCTATCGATAATCACCATAATGAAATCCTGTTTATAAAAGTTTATCTATCAACAATAAACAATAATCGAAACAAGCAAACAATAATTCAACAAATATCTCTTTGTAAAAGAGAAATTTTGACAAGGAGAAACCAAACAAGGCAAAAGAGAGGCTGCTTTCTTAAATGTTTAAAATAGTCACTGATCTTAATTATACACTTGAACATATCTATTGTCATATGTAGCCTGAATAATTTTGTGAGGTACACCTGAAAATGTTATTGTATGCTTGAAGTATACATTTTTTTCCTCTGTCATTAACTTTTGAAACGATAGGGAGAAGAAATTCTGCTTGCTTCGCAGTTCGTATGAAAAGTGGAAATGTTCTTTGAGCTGGTTTAAATGAACTGCATTGCATTAATAGGAATATTGCTCTTAGTGAAAGTACATGTGGTTTTGCTCACTTACTTATTCAGAGCTCTATAAAGAAACAAACCTTTTTTTTTTTTTTTGTCTCCAGTGATTCTAAACCCAGTCTGAAGTGGTATTGTGTTCATCTGAGTGAGTAGATGGGCAATTCCAACCAGCTGTGTGGTGAGAGCATAATAAATGCACAGCACTGACAGCTGAAGTGCTGCTTCACGGGTAGCATTTCCCAGGAGTTTTCCTTTCAAACTGAAGAATCCTTTCACTACTGCTGCTGAGCAGCTTGTGGCAAGACCTCTCACCAAACATGAATTTTCAAGCATTCTTAAGTTCTGATGTATATTTCTGTTGGTTCCTCCCTCTCTCACAGGAGCTGCCACTCACTGCATCTCCTGCTGACTGTAGGGATCTCACGCTTCCATGGCAGGTTATTGGGCATGAGCAGCAGCAATACTCTGGTGGTCTGCTTTTCCTCCTGTCCCCCCTAGGTGATCCTGTAATAGAGGCTCCTTCCCACCATCCCAGTGGCCTGGCAGCACACACAGATTTATTGTAAGGTCTTGTAGAAACAAAGAAGCAATTGGCTCATGGAATGTAAAGGATAAATGCAAGTGCTATTTCAAGTACCTCGGGAGACTAAATTGTCGAGGTTCCTCTCTTTTGTTGTCTACTCGTTCTGCTTACTTGTTGAAACCTGTGTATGTCTATGTGTTTTCAACTCTAAATTTCCTGGCTCTCACATCTGGTTCACAGCTGGTCTTTACTCACTTAACTCTTTTACTGTGCAAGGTGTTGGTTTTTCTCTTCCTCTGTCACTGGGATCATGAGACAGGAGGCATGTAGAAAATCATGGGATATATCTGAAATGCTCTATCTTGTGTTTAGTGTGAGGTGTTCACCTTTGGCTTCTTTTGCCCTCTCTTTAAAAAAAAAATGTTATTGTGAGTCAGGTGGAAACTTGATGTTTTCCTCACCTAGAAGCAATGTGACTTGGGTTCTGTGCAAGGATTGGTAGCAGCTTGAAAACAAATCACTTCTAGTTCAAGCTAAAGGTAGTGTTTGTCCTTACACTAGCTAGGAATTGCTTTATCCATGAGGCAAGGGAGGGATGCTGTGCTTCTGTTAATTTGAGGTTGTTGAATGCTAATTGGATACTTAGAATTTTAAGGGTGGCAATAAGCACTGCTGGAGCAAACTCAAGTAGAGAAGAGTGAAAGTGGAAGAAGGTGTAAGAGAGGTGAGACAGAGTAGAATCTGTAAAACTCTTAGGGTAAAAAAGAGATGGTAAAGTAATGGTGAACTGTGGAAAAGCAAAATTGAGAGAAGCAAGAGTGGTTAGTCAGAAATACAGAATGATTTTAATGAACTAGAAAAACTAGGAAAACAATCTAAAAAGCAATCAGGAGTGGGGACAATGTGAGATGAAAAAAACAGCAATTAGTAATAGCAGTTGGCTCTTTGATTTTGAGTATAGGAAGGACATACATACACACAGCAGCCTTACGTGTGTAGGTTTGAAATCAACCTGACCCAAAATGATTTTCCATTAAAATAAACCAGCATTACTAGTATGGATTGAAAAAAAAGAGATGTTATGATCCAGATACTTCTACTCCTTTTGTGCATAGATTGTCTTGATACTGAGGTATGCAAGGATGCTGACTTGAGATAGAATACTAGAATTTGCTGCTGTTGAAAAAGGCTTTGGGCCTCTGGAAGCAAATCTCAGAGCTGTTAATGGGAAGGGAGGTTGTGAAAAATAGGTGTGCCGAGGTTCTGTTTATTTGCTACCTGTTGTAGCTGGTACTAAAGTACGGTAGCAAAAACATGCTGCCTTTTTCTCTAACAATGGATGATGAAAATCAAAGAATGTTCAAGCTGGTCTGGGAGTTTGCAGGAGCTAAAATTTAGGCTGGCGTAAAGAGTAATGTCCTGCTTACTTTAGGATTTTTTAGGATACCAGATTTTTAAGCATTGTGCCAATTCTGAATTCTCTTGTTACACTTGGGCTCAAAAACTTCATTGATGGTGACAAAAATATTGTTGTCTCTGTTGAGTCTTGCAAATGGAAAATTGAATGAAGTGTGCTGTGAAGATTGGCCCAGTTGCATAAAATAGATCTATGTCAAATGTCAAGAAATTATGTTAATTTTCTCTTTTTCAGTGAACAAAGTTTCGTTAGTAGTTAGGAGGGATGGAGGGATATCAGCGTGGGTAGTTATGTGTTTTTATGGTAAAGCATTTAATTATTTAGCCTAGTGTTTGTTGAAATTTTGTTTGTCCAAAAATTCTTGCCAGTAGGATAGGACATGACTGAGATGACTGTAGCTGTGCTTGGATAATGGCATGGATGTTCTAGAAGGGAGTGAGGGAAGAGATAGATACATGTGGTTTTTGGAAAGTAGATTTTCAGTTAGTGGCTAAACTTCAATTAAGTGGCTAAAGTGTGTCCATGGAAATTCATGGCTTCAGAACTATGTGTTTGCATCTAGTTGAAATTTGGGTTTAGTTTTCTTTCTTACAACTATGATACGACTTTGGCACTGCTTTCTCTTAATTTAACTTAATTCTATAGGATTTTGCTCAAAGATTTGTCATTTGGTAGGGTTTTCCTTACAAGTTTCTGCTTGCCCTGGTAAGTACTGTCACTCGGACACTTAATAGCACTGTCAGAGCTGGCTATTATTGCTTGTTCCATTTGACTTTCAATTTATTGACCTTCTAGTTTATTTCATAGATATTGTTTGCTTTTTTTTCCTGTTTACTCATTATGTAGGTCTTTAGGAACAGCATATCAGCAGTGTCAACTGAATTGTTGACACTGAAAAATAAAAGCGAAAAACTGTCATGCCTTCATGTAAGGTTAAATACCATCTTTGCTTCTTCCAAAAAAAACCTTCCTGAATATCCCATTCTATTTTGAACTTAGAATACTGTACTTTTTTTTTTTTTAATTATTATTTTTTAATTTTTTTTTTATTTGCTGCTCTTTCGGTTGCTGTACATTAGAGCCCAAAGACATTTTTGTGGTTTTAACAGGGTTTTTTTAACATCAACCTCCAATAGAGTACTGATATTCAGAGTAGGATGTCGACATTCACTTTGAAGTGTTTAAGGCAAATGTGTGAACCTTCTAAACTGATAACATTTTTGCTGAAATTCTGCCCTGCAGGCTGGTGGTCTGGTTGTCTTAGTAGAGGGGCAAAGGAAAACGAGGCCTTCGTGCTAGTGTACTGTTCTCTGACCCTGACATCAAGGGGTGGAATTGTATGGGATGCAACCTTTCTAAAAAATGGCCACTGATCACTTATTTATTTTTACAACTACAGTTCTACTGAACAATTATTTAACTTCCATTAATCCTTATATAGATTGTATTCAGCATATCCTCAGGTAAAACTCTTGAGCAAAATCTTTTCTGGCAAGCACGGCAGTGAACACTTCTGGGATTTGAAAGGAATATTTCCATTGTAGAGGTACTTGCATATGCATTGACATAACTTCTTTGTTTATTGTTATAAAGAAGTTTGAACTGTTGCTCTTAGCATTTTGTGGATAAATGCTTGTTTTGTGAATAAATAGAAGACCCTCGACTGGTAATCCAACACCTTCCTTGAGCTCTAATATTTATTAGGAAAAAATTCAAGAAGGAGTTAGTCCATGATTTTGTGCTATAAATTCCTTTGCATTCAAGAGCACAGTGGAGAAAAACTGTTTGAGAGGACTTTGCCATGCTGTTGATTACTTGCTGCTCTTACAGGTTGGCTGTTAATTGAATGTGTGTCGTTTATTTTTACTAATACCCTTAGGAATCCTCAGGGAATATTGACTGTCACAGAGTGATAAACTAGCATTTACTGAGCATTCAGAATAAGGGGGGAGTCGTTACTTATTTAATGAGGATCTAAATAAGGGTCTTGGAGAATATTCAATACTGTGATATAGTCAGATGATACTTGAATTTGTACTCTAGGCCAATGTTACTTTTCCAAAAAGGAAAATTTCAAGAAGACTGAATGGTGTATTCCTGCAGTCATCTTATTCTCATCTACATCTTTAAGGTCATGGCAGATTAATGTCATTCTAATCTTGACATGCTGACTGTTGGGATTAAATGAATCAGTTCTACTGACTCTTTCAATACTGTAGTCTGAATCTGTATTTTATTTTATGTGTGTTGTTAGTATTACTGTCACATAGCTGAAGACAGAAGAATCTTCTCATGATTCATCCCCTGTGATCCTACCCCTTTCCACAGGGATATAAATATATAAGCATACTCATGCTATTTCTAGTTTACTTGCTTTTTCCCCCCATTTGTTTTTTTATTTTTAATCCTCTTGGGGCTTGAGTTCAGTGAAGTAAATGAAAATGTTGCCATAGGCTAACACTGACTTATTAGATTATTTCCTAAACATATCTTCTGATATCAAAATGTCATTCATTGTATATATGGCAGTGATAGGAATGTAAGTATGTTATAGAAACATGAAAACAGTAAATCTTGTTTTGTTTACGTAGTAGGAAATCTATTAGTTGAATAAATGTTTGCCTATTCATACTAGAGTGTTAATGCTGGAGCTCTGGTGATCATGTTTTAATGTAAAAAAAAAGTTTTTTATTTTTATGTGTACATTTGATATTAGCCTAATTTCGATCTTTGTTATAACCTTCTATTCAGGGACCTTGCCTGTTCTCATAGTTCAGAACTATTGGCATTATTTTGCTCTTGCATTTTTGACTAAATGTGCTCTTAAGAGCGACTCATAACAATTGGTGTGACTCATCTCTTCAGGTCTTGATGAGCGGAAATTTGGCAAGAAAAACCCCTTCTGGCCTGTTTTGAGTTTTCTCAGACAGTGTAAGATTTTTGTGAGCCTCTGAGTATTTTTTCTTCTCTATATAGGTAAATAAATATTTAGATTATTTTTTTCTGTAGTTAATTTGTGTTTTTATTTTCAAATGTCATGTCAACAGGAGATTTTTAAGTGTACACTAATTTGATGTTGGTTGTGTTTTACAGTTTTTAATATTTAGTGGTTTTTTTTACTGTACAAACTTCTGTATTATTTATGATTGTACTGCTATTTTCTTGTTTACTTTTTTTGTTGACCTTCTTTATTTCTTTCCCTTTCTATCCCCACCCTTTTCTTTGTCTTGAAAGGAGACCTTAAATTGCTACTAAATTGCTACTAAATTGCTACTAAATTGCTACTGGCAGAATATAAATGCCTTGCTTCAGTAGTTTGCCTAGGTTAGTTGTGTATCCTTCAGCTGTATATAGTAAAAGCTTATTATTAGGTCAACACTCTTACTGGTTTGCTTTCATAAATCCAGAGAATACCAATTGAAGGAATAAATTTTCAAAGTTCTGCTTGAAGGAATGATTCTGTAGATGTGCATTCTTAATACGAGTTTAACTTTTTTTCTGTGTGCAAAAAGTGCTCTTCCAATCTTAGCGTTCCTGTAATCCCTGATCTGAAAACTGGTGAACAGTGGCAGAAATCTTGCCCCACTCAGGAGCCCCCTGTGGGATTCTGCACTGTGCAGGTCTCTATTCCCTCCCGGAAAGTTGGTCTGGGATCATGGTGCTCTTCAGCAGGGGAGGACCCTTGTTTTGGGAAGGAATGCTTTCTAAAAATGCCAAGATCTTCAGGTGCAGATAGTGTCACCTAGATTTGTGTCAGTTTGAGCATGCTCCTTCAAACCTGTGTAATAATTTGGAATAGGACTGTTAGAATATTTTTGAAATCAAAGCATCTATGCACCTTGCTGCTTTTTGCATAACTTAGCAGCCTTTGCCACCTCCTGTTATTATGTTGAAACTGACTGGAGTGCTTGTCAATCCAAATCCATGAACACTGTTAGCATTCATTGATTTAAAAAGTGCTTAACTGTATTTCATACTTCTGGGTTAACATAAAATTTGGTGCTGTTAAAAATGACAACTTAATTTGATACTGTTCTGTTTTAGACATCCTTAGCTACACGTTTTGCTCAAGAAAAGTTTGGAAAACAGTACAAACAAACCATAGGACTGGACTTCTTCTTGAAAAGAATATTATTGCCAGGTAAGAGAATAAAAATTAACACTGAAAGGTTGGGTGGCAGCAAGATTTGCAGAAACAGATTCTTTAGAGTAATGTGTACTAAATAGGCTTAATGCAGTGATTTTTATGGCAAAGTAAATTAGGTTGTTTGGAGAATATTTTGTTCGTACATTCTTGCCAGGTGTCAAAGAGTTATGCATTTGCAACTTACATCTCTAAGTAAAACACTAAATTCAGATAAAAAGAATGCTATCTATATTGCTGAATTTTTTTATCCCTGCTTGAGTGCACTCACTTTCCATATGGGTAGTGTAACACGCAACAATGAAATGGAACTTTAAACATATTAATTGAAAAAGTGTATGTGTTTTGATAGAAATATATATATTTTTAAATGAAATACACAGCTCATATTTGAGATGTGTGAGAGAAGTATAATGCAGCCATGGACTTGCAGTGCTCTAATATGTGAATGCTGTTTTATGCAAGGCAGCATGAAATTGCTGGCATTTAATAGACCACTAAAATTTAGGGTCCCTTGGCACTCATAAAAATACAGTTTGAGCATTCAAGATGTTTCACCTCACTACGGCAAAGAAACTATTTAGATGCCAGTTGCAGCACACTGCGTGGAAAATGCAAAGAAATAATTAAAAAAGAATAATTGCTGGTTAAGTTTGTCTCTGAACAATTGGGGTCTAAAATATGTCTTTTCACTGATTTGTGTGTGCTTATATTCTAAATATGCAAGCATTTAATTAAAAACATTTACTTCTGGATTCAGAAATCAGAAGTTAGAAAAAGCATGTGTAATTTTTAAAAGATGTAGTGAGATCTGCTAAGGTCTTGATGCAAGTTGTGTGGTTCTGTCTTCTTGTAAAGGGTGGGGAGGGAAGCAAACCTTAGAAATTAAGCATTTTATCTGTAACCTGAAGTTATAAGAAAATATATGGAGTTCTTGAACTTTTTTTTTAAAATTATATTGCAAATGATTTCTTGAGTATGTTTATATATTTTCTTAAGTGAAACAGAATAAGCTTTTCAGACTATTCCTGTGTTCACTATTTTATTTTGGCTATTTTGATGTACTTCTTTAGTATTTAGTATGTACTTTTTAAAGTAGTGATAAAGTACCAAATTCCAGTGCTTATTTCTCCATAAAATCAACAGAATAATTTTTTTATTGTCCTGCTCCTGCCTCTAAAAATATCAGTGTGTATAATACTTAACAGCAGTACTTGCAAGTGGAATGTGTACACAAATCATGCAGTGTGCATGCTGAGAACTTGTATTTTGCAAGTTTTTTTTCCAGCTGTTAAGCATACAGATGCTATTAGTGTATTACTGGGATTATAAATATTCTTGTTGAGTAGAAAATGTGGAAAATTATCAACTATTGCTTCATTCATTTTTGTTCATAGTTTATTTTGTGTGTGAATTTCATTCATTCATGGTTTATTTTGTAATAAAATCAGAATGCAGGTAAAAATAGCACCAAAAAGTCTGTAGATTTTTTTTTCCTCGAAACAGTAGCATTTGTATTCATATGCAGGAAGAAACATTTTTCTGTAGGTTGTCATTCTGGTTTTGCCTATGCCTATATATGTGTTTAGGTATACATGGCTCTCTATTTAATAGGTAAACTGGGCTAGGTGTGGGGAGTGAGAGGTAACATTTCTAAATACTGGAATGGGAAGCATTACTTTAGTAAGTGGATTTTTCTAATTTCTTTATTGGTTCTGGGTTTACAGAGCTGCTGTGTTTACTTGAAAGGTTAATTCATACTGCTGCACAGAAATTGTGCATGTATCAGTAGGAAAAAAGACTAGATTTCCTTATTCATTAGGAGAATTGCTGAGCTATGGTTCAGTAGTTGATTTTTTCTTCTTCAATGTAAGCACAGATTCCAGAAGTTAAAATTACAGATTTCTAGAATTGCACAGAAGTTTACATTAGACCACATTGTAATACATTGCAACTTATAAAATAAAGTGCCGTTTTTCTGGTTTTTTTTTCTTTTTAAAGATAAAAGTGGCATTTATCTTCAGTTGTTTTAATAACTAGTGCAGTTCTGCCATGAAAATAGTAAATATTTTGCATGGTAAAACAATACAGTTTAATACAAATCAGAAATCCTTTGATAAATTTTGAGCAACACGTGTTCAAAATTGTTCAGCATGTGTCTAGTGTTCAACATGACAAATTCACTTCATGCAGTTTGTTCAAAATACTTTTTTTTAAAGTGCAAGACAGTTTCATTATATTTATTGATGCAGAATCTTGTATAGTCTGCATGCAACCATGGGGTAGATTTTAGTGCCTAAACAGTGTATCTGCTAGTCAGAGGGTCTGTTGATAGAGACTCTTAAGAGCCATAGTTGTATACTTTTTGGGAGGTTGTAGGTGCAGTTCAGTAAACAGAATTCTTCTGTTAAAAGGATTTTTTTTAAAGTTGTTGGTGTAAAAAGCGGTCACTCTTGTGTTTTTAGTTCCATCCTGACTGTGCAGCACTTTAAGAAAGGTTAACCAGTACACCAAGTGTCCTCCTGCAGGGTCACTGCTGCAGCAGCCCAGTGGCTTCAGTTCATACCAGGAGCAATCGCAGACCTGCACTGTGCTGCCTCAAGTATTTCAGCTTTGCACTTGTGTGCATTTCCTACAGCGTAAAGAAGTGCTGGGGTTTCTTTGTTCTCATTAGTGCATTACATGTTATTTTGATGGGATTCTGCAGTTATTTTCATTAGTGTGTTAAGACTGTTTCTAAGAACTGTCTTATGCATGGTTATGCATTGTTTCTTTTTGTTTTGTTGTAAGTCTCTAGTTTTTACATTCCTGTTAAACTGAAAAAATAAAAGATTTCAAAGTTTTTGCAGAAAACTTTGTGTGCCACTATCCCAGTTGTTAATGAAATACTTGCTAGGTAAATTGCCTGCAGTTTTCCCTTTTGTCAGAATAATCCTAATATCCTTCTTTCTCCCCAGAATCAACCTGAACACAAAGCAAATATTACAGAACCTATTAGAAAAAAAAGTGAAAATGAAGCATTTTGCCCAGGAGATGATCAGCATGAATTTCATAATTACTGAGGTCCTAATTAAGGAGGAGTTCACCTTAAATGAACATACCAATCTTTCTTTTTCCCTGTTTCTTTTTTCTGTTGTTAATAAAGCAGAGTAAATAATTTGTAATAGGATATCTTTCAGTTGGGCAGTCACAGGTAGACTAGTTAATGTAACTTGCTGCACTAAAATTTCTTAGGTTGTTCCATGCAGTTATATCCAGATACTAAGATCAGTATGCTGTGCATAATTATTTCTTTAGGAGGAAAAATCAAGTTCAAACTTTTTAGAGCACTTGACAAAATTGGGCATCTGAAAATTACTGAGTTTGAAAGTGATAATATTTATGAATAATTTTCTTTTTTTTCTGAAAATAGCTGACATGAATGACACAGTGACTTTCCAGCAGAATACATAGGGGTAGAATATTGCAGCATGGTGAGCCTTTGAGCCTGCATAGTTTGTTTGCCCACTGAGGCTATAGGGTCTTTTCAGACTGTGGATGCACTAGTTTATCCATGCCAGATGCTTTATGGAAGACATCCCTGCAGTGCTTGTGATCATTTATGTTCTGAGCTTTTAAGTTAATTAATTAATTAATACATAGTATATGAACTATCAGAACAAGTAAGCTTTTTGTTGATTATAAAAGGTTGCCTTTATTGAACTGGGGTGTTTATGATGTGTTTTCTAAGCTCCATGTAGAAATTCTCTTGGTATTACATAAAACTCAGTGTAGCTTAATAGTACTGTTTCACACTCATCTCTGTATTTTTGACACCAAGGTTGTAGTTTTGGGAATCTGCTCTTTTAACTGGATTAAAGCAAGGTGCATTATAAAAATATAATGTGGTATAGGTGATACCACGAGTAGCACATATTCAGCTATATAGTTACAATTTGCTGGTTATTTTCACCTGGTGCTGTGATAGGTTTCCATGGAGCACTTTCTCTTGTGTAACCAATGCGAGTGTTTCAGTTATAAGTTTACAGCTGAACAGATCATGTGGTGTAAAATCAAACTGTCAACTACATAAAATAGTTGAATTAAGAATATATCTTTTTTAGCAAGCCAAAATAATGTGTTTGCTTTCACTCAATTTGCAGTTGTTGTGATGTGAAATTTGTTGCGCTTTTTTAAAATCCAGAAGTAAAAATTAATAGGCAGTTGAGATTATTTGTGAGTACATAGAATTTGTATTAACATGTGTCATGTGAATAGTATATGGATTAGAAAAAATTTTGTCAGTCCGTACTCTGTTAGAGTTTATTGCCCAGGTTATCTGTACAGTTCTTATTATGCAAAATGTGAGAAATTATACTTTAATACATTTCTATGTATATGGTAGCATACCTTTGTGTGTGTATTTTTGATCTGTGAGTTGGTGAGTTGTCTTGCAGAATATGTATGATTTGTAGGATGTTAAATACTCTGTATTTACACTCATTTTTTGTTATTTTTGTTTTTAAAAACCTGTTAACAATTTCAACATAGCTTAAAAATGGTTTAGAGTAGAAAGGAAGGTCTGTTCTTGATGTAGATTTTTTGAAGATGAGATTATGTAAATCATGTCCAATTTAGCTTCATGCCTTAAGGTGGTGAGTGGAGGAAGTAATCATAGTGTGCATCCTCAACTTAGATGTGTGTCAGTATTTCCATTTTTTTACTCTGTCAGCAATATAATTCTGTAACTCTATACTACTATCAGCATCACTACCAAAATGAAGTTATCATGAAGATTTTCCTCTCGATCAGTAAGGAAGATTAGGAGAGGGGGTGAGGAAGGGACACACAGTATGAAATAATGTGGATAAGTTGGCATTAATTGTGTTACCTTTCAGTTCCAAGTACCACGCTATAGAACATTCTTTGTGAAGTTTTATGTGTTTTGTCAGTTGAATGTGTTATATAATTTCTAGTCAGGATTCCTATACTTTATGCAGTTCCAATTATTTTCTGTTAATATTAGATGTGTTAGTAACTAGCTATAGTTTTACCATATCTTAATGACTTAGCTCAAGGACTCAAATTACTTTTTTCCCAGATTATACAATTGTTTTTGTTTTGAAATTTAGTTCCTATTTCTTGTATACTTGTTAAAAGCTCTTGTTGTTGAATATATTTGTGTCTAAATTTTCCAGGTTACGCAATATCTGTATAATTTTTTTTCCAGGAAATTTGAATGTTACTCTTCAAGTGTGGGATGTAGGGGGACAAACATTAGGAGGCAAAATGCTGGATAAATATATTTATGGAGCTCAGGTACAGTATAAATGCTGATAATTGTATTTATAGCAATGATATAAAATTATTTGAAACTTTGTTCTTAAAATTATATATAGATACATTATATATAGCTTTTAGTTGATTGTTTCATAAAGCTCAAAAATGTTGAATGTCTGTTCAGTCTAAACTTAATTGATATTAATACGCTTCTTTAATTTTGGTGTGTAGCTAATTTTTTAGAGCTGACATAAAAAGCAAAGCAAGCGTGTGCATTTATAGAGCTGAATAACTCCCAAGAACAGATGGTTGTTTCCAGGCTTTGTGTCTTGAGTTAAGAAAAGCAATCACAGTAAACAGTAAAGGCTATTTGGATATCCACATGGTAGATAGAGTGGCTGCTTTCAGAACAGCTGCCTCCCAGGGGGACAAGGTAGAAGGAGGAAATTAAGAGCAATCCTACACCATTAAACTCCTACATACAACTGGGGTTATAAGAGGGCAAACAAAAGGAGACAACCAGGTAGCTAAATATTTTTTCAGAACTCGTGTCCAATGAAATTAAGTTTGTCTTCAGGTTAACTAAGCAACTCAAAGTGGATGGTAAGATTAAGAGCTAAGTGTTATAACTATATCTTGAGTCACGAGATGATTTAGGAGGATGTGTTATAAATGCAGAACTTCTTAGTGTGTGTGATCCTAAAATGTACTCTCTTCCTTAATTTGGAGTTTGTAATGAGAACAATAGGCACAACATGTGCTATTAGATAATGTTATACAACACAGGAATGGCTAATGAAAGAGATTGGGATTTATTAGTTAATTGGATAAAGAGAAACTTGTCAATGTAACATTTTGTCACTTTCAAAAAAAAAAGTCAGTGTTTTTCGCTGTTGCATCTGTTTTATAGCATATTCTTCTTTTTTAATAAAAACCAATTTACTGACCTGTTGCAGATCTACCAAGCAATAGGAGAAAGTGGCTTCCATGACAGAGGGAATTTGATTAATCACAAATTGTTGCCATATGTCCAAAGTAAATTTAATGAAGGAAATAAAAGGCTATTAGCTTTGTCTGTATTGAATTTGGTGATAAACTTAAGAGTTTCTTACCAAAAATAGCAAGTCAAAAAGTTAATGCCAGTGCCCAAAAGTGTGTAAACAAATATCTTATTGGTATCAATAAGACTAAAGTTTGATTTTTTTTTTAGTCATTCAGAACACATTAATAAAAGAACCCCTATATTGAATCTCTTTGTCATTAATCTTCCTCCAGTCCTCATTTCCATCCTAATTTTCTTTATGGACTTTTTCTTTCTCAGTCTTAGCATGTATTCCTAGTGTCTGTGAGAGGCTTCTTATCATCAGAAGTGAGTTCTAATACACTTTTCTATTAGCAGTTACAGTTATTAGCAGTTACTAACAGTGCTTGTTAAAGATGCATAAACTGTCTCTAATTTCATCTGTTCCTGAAATGCCATGAATAGTTTGGAAAGGCTCTGCTTTCAGTTTATTTCTAGGTTTATTTCTATAAGCTTATTTAATTTTGAATATCTGTAGCTTTTTTTTATAAGAAAAAAAGGAAAGGCAAAGTAGGACAAGTAGGAGTATTTATAAAGGAAAATCCTTTTAAATATGAATAAAAATTCCCATGAATGGGCAACAAAACAGCAAGAAAGTAATTAGGAAGAGGTAGCATGGAGTTGGCGAGGGTAAAATATGCACAGCCAACTTGATTGCTGTCTGTGGTTCGATGGTTAGCTCTGGAGAGGAGAGCAGTGCATGTAATTTATCTTCACTTCAGCAGGGCCTTTGACATAATCTCCCATAATAATATTACAATCTGTAGAGATGCAGGTGGAATGGGTGGACCATAAATTTACTGAAAATCTGAATGGACAGCTGGATTTAAAGGTCTGTAGCTCAATGTTGTACTGATGCCTGATTATAAGTTTTATTTCTTAAGCATTGGTGCTGGGTTTGTGTCTTTTAGTAATTCTTTTAACAATGGAACAAAACATTGTCAGTTTATGAGTAGCACCAAACTGGGGAGGAATGGTCACTGTGCTGCAGGGTAGGGCTGCTACTGGGAGAGACCATGACCAGCTGAAGGAGTGGACAACAGAAACCTTGTGACGTTCGGCTGGTGACAGATGGCAAGTCCTGCACCTGGTACAGAATAGTTTTATGCAGCTGGAATCAACTGGAGAATGTGCAGTGAAGGGCCACAAAGGTGATTAATGGTCTGGAGCATCTCTTCTATGAGGAAAGGCTGAGAGAACTGTGACTGTTCAGCCTGGAGAATAGAAGGCTAATCAATATATATACATCCATGAAGGATGGATGCAAGGAGGAGAGAACCAGGCTTTTTTCTGTAGTGTCTATTGACAGGACCAGGGCAATGGGCACAAACTAAAACAGGGGATTCCTTCTGAACACTAGGAAACATGTTTTCTACTGTGAGGATGACTGAGAACTGGCACAAGTTGACCAGAGAGGTTGTACAGTCTCCATTCTCAGAGGTAATCAAAAGCCATCTGGACATGGTCCTGGGCAGCTGGCTTTGGATGACACTGCTTGAACAGAAACATTGAACTAAATGACTTCAGAGGTCTCTTCCAACCTCAGTCGTCTTTGAAATGGCTTTGGAGGAAATAGCTTCTGGATGTCTTATTGAGGTAAAAACCAGTTGAGTAAGAGTTTGCAATGCACCCTTGCAACAGTAAAAGCTAATTGAGTACTGAGCTGTGTTAGTAAGAATGAAGTAGTTAAATTAAGGAAAGTGAGTATCATGCTGTCTGACATTTTTGAAGTGGCTTTTGGAGTCCTGTGTTCAGTTTGGGGTTCCCCAGTGCAAAAAAGGCTTTAAAATACTGAAGTAACTTGAGTGAAGGTTGCTACAAAAAACCCCATATGTGCCAATGATTTGTTGCACTTGGTCAGCGTGTATGGTGCAGCTGGGATTTCAAACATCTTGTTTATAAAGTATACAAGCTGTACAGATAGAGATAAAGCAGATGATTTGGATCTGTTGCAGAAATTGTGTTCATCTCTGTATTCTTCAAATGTAAATAATTCAGATCTAAGGTATATGTGTGGAATTGTTTGTGGCATACCTACAGTAGGTGTTATGCATTTATCCAGTATTTGCAGATGCCCACAGCCTAATTTCCAGCTATTTGATCATTGAGAGATTCAGAAATCATAAGTGGTTGAATTCTTACTTTTGTGCTCAGAAACCTATGTGTATGGTAGGCTTACCTCTAAAATCATATGGCCAGCTGGAGACAGAAGTTTAGAGAATCTACAGCAACTGAAAATATTATGGTCTACAGTTCACCTGATCTTGGTTGAAATTTGATCAGGATATCAAGAAGAGTAAGTGGAACATCTGTCTATACTTCATTGCAAAAACTTGCCACTGCAGGTTTCCTTCTCTCTAATGAGAGCTGAATCAATCCTCTAGGATAGATCTTTTGGCTAGGTTACTGTTAAGATGCCGTATTTTGATTGAGATCCCCTATTTCTTGTGCCACATTTTAGAATAAGAATGGCAGATTTGAGCATGAGAACTTGCATGATTTGCTCACGTTGCAGTTAGAGAAATTGCAATTCACTTGCTGTCTTGAAGCAGATGCTCTTCTCCTGCCCGTTTTTCTCTGATGTTGCTCATTTAGAACAACGTAGTTGCTGCATCCCATCTTGGTAGCTGAATTTCAGTGGTGAGGCAGAAGAACTCTGCAAGCTCTGGGGAAAAAAGAGCTCTTCATTCTCTATAAATAAAAGGTATAAATAATCAACACTAACTGAAAGCTGTTTAAAACTACCACATTTATCTCAGAATTGAAGGATGCTGAGAGTAATTGTATAGTAGTCAGTTGCCACAGTTATATAGATAGAGAGTAAATCATTCAATTATGGCAACTTAATGACAGGTATCTGAGTGCCCACATCCTCAGTATCAGCAATGACAGCAGTGGTTAAGTATATGTGGACTGTAAGCTGCTTTCATTTGTAAAAAACTGTTTTCATCTGCACATTTCTGCAACAATTATGTTGCTCTGTACTAAATTAATATTCTGTGACCAGAAGAAATACTCTAGAACTTTGGCCTGACTTAATTTATAATAATAATAATGATAACGATAATGAAAATTTGAAAGTTAATTTAGTTCCTTGTTGCAAAAGTCAGTCATAGGATGAGGATAGCTGGGGATAAATGGAGAAGAAAACATACATTTTTAATTACTGTTTTCTCTAGCTTCCTTTTATTGTGACAAATCTTGACATAAACTTGACACCTCTTAAATTTTCATTATCAGTACAAATACATTGCCTGGTTACACCATTTCCACACTAGCAGTTCAATTTAGAAATAACATTGCTGCTGTTTGCGTGGTAAATCTTTCAGAACCACTCCCATATCTTACCTGTAATTGCTGCGCCTACCCACATATCTAGTTTAAATTATCTTTTAGATCTGGCATATGCTACATCATAAATTGGCTTGTTAATAGGAGTACTGCAGACTCTACCTTCTCTAGGGAGCAGCAAATAATTTCTGCAATATTCTCCGTTTCCAGTGACCTATTTTTGAAAATGCTCTATAATTCCAAAACAAAAAGCACTCACATATGCACTAATGTAGACAAAATGTCTCTCTTACTAGAGTGCAATTATGCAAGCAGGGGCTATTTGCCATGTTGCTGGAGACTAGAGAATCAATGTGCTTTTATTGGCATGTCGTCTACCATGTGTTTCAAACTTTTTTCATGGCAGAGAAATATTTGTGTAAAAATGCCAGTGTTAATTTTCCTCCTTAATTCCTCACACTTAATAGAGAAAAAACAGCTTTTATGCTGTCTACTTGGTCTCTACTTCATATACTATAAGTTTGTGTAAAATATGATGTATTTTTCTTGAAAGCAATTACTGGATTTCTCTGTTAAATTAAAAAAAAAGTGAAATAAATTTTAGCCATGGAGTTATGACTAGTCCTTCATTAATAATCTGTATCATACTAAATTGCTTGCAGAGTGCTGTTGTGGTAAAAACCTAAGCAGGAAGTATTCTTTATGACCTGGATGCCATGCTTTTTTTTGCATTTCTATGATGCAAAAATATATACCTTCCATCTTGTTTCTTAAGTGTGGCAAATATTGACAAGACTAAAAAAATGTTTAAGGGAAGAATGTGTCGAAGTTAGATCATAGAGAAAAGGATGTTAAGTCAGCTCCGGTGCAAACTTTGTTAAATTGTTTTTTTTTCATGGTAAATCCACTGTGAATATCATTTCATCCAAAGGGGTAGGTAGGCTGCAATTGTCTAGAGGACATGAAGCAGAGTAGAATTTTGATGAAGAATTGATTAGAAAGAGTTGACTAACCTTAAATGCTCACACATACTTATTTTTTCTCCATCTAACTGATGAGTGCTGAAGATGGTTTAGATAATCTGCTCTTCTGCAAGCTAGTGAGAAAACTTGACAGCTGGTGAAAGAAGCATTGCTGTGTGCTCTTTCTCATTTACAACTTTCAGCTTTATGGCTGGCATTTTTTTTAACCTTTACCCTACCTGTGCTTCAGATTGAGTTTTATTTCTGCTGAGCATTTATTAGCACATGTATGTCCTTCCTAGAACAAAACTTAGATTGTGAGACAATTATGTGGATGGCCAGGTATTTGGGTAGTTATAAAAATAGTCAGGAGAAATTAATTGAGATTAACTTAAAGATGCAAGATATTAAGGAATAAATTGCATCAAAATTGGAAGAGGGAAGTGGATGTTTAATACTAGATTTGATTGATAAAGAAGGAAAGATAGCAAGGGCAAAGTTTGGTGTCATAATTCTTAATTTCCTTGAAGGAACTGATGAAAGCTGTTCCTTAGAAATTAACACAACTATATAAATATAAGGAACAAAACCTCAACTTTCCCAAGGAGTTGACAACATTGGAGGAAATGAGATAGATTGGTATTGCTGGCATAAGAAAGCAGGAGTTAGAGGAATGTCAGTAGGATCTGTTGTCATCCTAAAAAGCTATCCATGTGTAATGACTTTTAGCAACCTTCAGAAATTTTTCAATGTTAGTGACTTACAGGTGGTGTATTTCAGAGCTTTGCTATTATTACAGTCTCCATAGGGTTTTTGTTTGTTTGTTTGTTTTGTTGGTTTGCTTGTTTTTGTATGTACCCTTGCTATTAACTCTTGGTAGAGCTAAAACTATCGCTGCAGGAGGTCAGCGGTAAAACACTAAGTTGGGTCAACTGAGAGGTGGAACTAGGCTGTTCAAGGATGCTTCTCGTAAATTTCTACAGATGGAGACTGAGCAACCTCTGGCCAACCTGCTTTATTTTCCTCATGGTGAAAAAGCTTTTCATTAGATGTGGCTTGAATGTCTCTTTTTTCAGCTTATGCCCACTGAGTTTTATCCTGCCATGCACTACTGTGAAGACCCTGTCTCATCTCCTTCATTGCTTCCTCATGAGTATGGGAAGGCTGCTTTTGGGTCCTCCCAGGGCCACTTCTCCCTGCTGAAGAACTTGGGTTTCTTCATCTCTTCCTCATAAAACAAGTGCTCCAGCCTTCAATCATCTTGCTGGCCCTCTGCTGAAGTTACTTCACTTTTCTCATGTCTTGAGAGGCCTAAGGATGTGTTCTGACTGGATGGATTCTTTTAGATATGATCCAACAAGTGCTGAGTAGAAAAGTTCCTGGTCTGGTGGCTGTACTTCTGCTGATGCAGCCCAGGATCACATTTGCCATCCTTGCTGCTGGGGAATGTTGCTGGCTCTGATTTGGCCTGCTGTCTGACAAGACCTGCAGGTCATTTTTGGTTGCTCCCCAGCCAGTCATGTATTACTCCCCTCAGCCTGTATTTTTTATTCCTTCCCAGCTGCAGGACTTTGCACTTATCCTTGTTGAATGTTGAAAGGTTCCTGTTCACCCATTCCTTGAGCATGTCTGCATGCCCCTTTGTGGTAACCCTGCCCTTGGGCACATTGGCTGGTCTTCCCAATTTAGTGGCTTCTGCAAACTACGTGTAAAAGCATACACAAAGAGAACTCCTGTTACCTTTTCTTAAAACTTACACCAGCATCATCATGACTGCCATAAGTCATGCATTTATTGAAGCAGTCAGGTTTTTTTTTTTCCACTTTTTTCATATCAGTCATGTTTTCTAAACTTCGGATACTGTTGCTGGTTTCTTCTAGTGTGCCCTTTTTTGACATTCAAGTGTCCAAAGATGGATGCATTATTTCACCTGGAATGTTTTAGGCCAGTGTTATATTTGCAAAATAAGCTTGACACATTCAGCTGTGAGTTGTAACTCCTTAGTCTTATTATATGCACTTACTACAACCCAAATGCTTCCTATTGTGCGCTTGATTATTGCTTCCTTTGAACTTGTCATGGTAATTATTGAATTGCATCGTATTAGTTTTACACTGTTTGTCATCATAAAATCTAAACTCCCCTCAAATAGTCTCACAGTCTGTACTAATTTGTTGTCAAATGGGAAATTATTAAGTAAGTGTACACTCTATTTTATGATGAGTTAAAACTGGGCCCAGACAAATGCCTGAAAAAGCTTGAAAAATCTTTTCTATTGACAGTAGGTCATTGACCCAGCTATTTTTGTATGGATCATACTGTTTTTTCAGAATATTCATAAAAATTTCATGTGAGAAACAGTGTGCAGATGTAGGGTTTTTTTGCCAGGTGTGAACTCCATGAGAACAAGTGTGACTGAAGCCAATTCTGACTTTATTCCTCATTTACAAGACACTGACTTTATTAGGGTGGAGTGGAAAGCAGGGGCAGAAGACTCAATAAGATCTGAGAGCTGGTCTCAGAATTGTGGAGGGGATGAGGATGACATTTGGACCATTAATAAACTGTGCTTTATAATATTGGATATTTGTGCTGTGGAATCGTCAGCAGTGTCTGCTTTGAGTATTTGTCACCTGTAGCTAGGTCCCAAACCTCTGAAATATATGGGACTCTTTTTTGAGATCTGACCATGTCTTCAGGTTCTCTTATGAAAGTTTGAAGCTCGCCAGTACTTTTACTTACCTTCTAAAACTCTGAAGGAGTGGATTCTGGCCTTCATCCCCAAAAGACAGCAGAAACAAGACAGACAGTTTGCAGAAATGTAAAAGTGAACTGCCTTTTTTTTTTTTCAAGAAAGGGAGCATTGAAACTGCAACTAATATTAGTTAAAACAAAAGTCCTTCTCCTGTGTAAGTTTTATCTTCCTATTAGTGTGAAATGCTATTTTGGGTTTATCATAAAACATAAACAGTTTGTAATACTTCTGATATAATTAATTATGCTCTTGACTGTGTTGCCATTTTTTTTCTGAAATGTGAATTTAGAGTGCATGAAGTGAAGGAGAAATACTGTAGTAACGTGTATAGTATAGAAATTTATAATTCCTTTAACTGACCCTCAGAAGATATGATGCCATTATTTTGAGTGCTCAATTTTATGACAATAATAATTTAGACTGATGCAAATATTACCATGTTAAATTCTTTTACAGTCTGTAAAATTTTGTACATGTCTTTTTATTCTTTTTATTTAGGGTATTCTCTTGGTTTATGATATTACCAATGGCCAGAGTTTTGAAAATTTGGAAGACTGGTATAACGTAGTAAAAAAAGTGAATGAAGAGTCAGAAACACAGCCACTTGTGGCCTTGGTTGGAAATAAAAGTAAGTTACTCATATTTACATATTAATTGGAATACTCTAGATGTGGTTTGCTATTGAAGAAACAACATAAGGTATATATATTTAGCAGGATGCAGCTGAATACCATCTTGTGTGTTTTTGCTGTGTACGGATGACATATTTGGGTACACTTCAGGGTTATGGCTCTAGGGAGATTGGTTATATTATGGGATATACTGTGTCATGCTTTGCCTGCAGCCTCTGCCCCTGTGTCCTCTTGGCTGGGAGAGCAGCACACAGGGGTAGAGGGATCACTCGCCCGTGTTTGAATTTGATAAGGCCCCAGGATATAGCCATGGCATGTGTCTGCAATGGAGAACTGGGGAGCATTTCTGGATGTAGAAATAGGTATATTTCATGGTTCTGTATGTTACGAGATGGCTGGATTAACTACTGGTATATGTTTAAAAAACTACACTATTTATTAGGCATAATACTTAGGAGTTGCTTAGCAGATGTTTTTAATGTTATCTGTAGTTGTGCACATCAGATGACTTACTTTGTGTTGTTTTGGGATTTTTTTAACCTTTTTGTGATCACATATGTGTGATATAATGGTTTTCTTCTGACCACCAAAATATATCACCTTCTATAATCATAGCTTAGATAGTTTCCTAATTAGATGGATTCCAAATTTCCCCATTTTCAACTACAAAATCTTACACAAACATCCTTATATCTGATGTCTTGATCCTTTCTTACCCCTTTTTCTGTTGAAAATGATAAAAGCAACATACAAAAATTTTAGAAACAAAGTGGGAGAAGCAGATGCATATTTTTCGACAGTATAAATACCTTTATTTGAGTAACAGAAAAATATTCGATTTGTTTTCACTTTCCAAATAACTTGTTTCTGTTACAGTGACCATGTCGTGAAAAAACCTGAGAAAAGGACTTATCCAGGAAGTTAGAATTGTTCAAAATCATTTGAAAACAGTATAGAGACAACACTTTCATTCAGAACCATTAATTGTAGTATTGCTACAGTGATGCTGTAACATTTTGTGATATTAATGATGAAAGACTAATTTCCTATGAAGAAAACAGAGAAGGTCTTAGAGTTACAATATAAATAGCACTTCTGAAAGTATTAACACTGACAGTGTTGTACTGTAGCAGACCAGAGTCAACAATACAGATTCTGTTGAGGTTCAAATGAAAAGTATTTTTGACTGGTTTCTATTTTGCCCTGAAATTGGACTTCCTAGCTGGAGTCCGGCAAATTTTACGGAATTTTTGCAGTAAGATACACTGTAACATAGCATAAAAAAATGTTCTTTGCTGAATTTGCACAATAGATGTAGAAAATGATGCATTGGTTTTGATTTGGAGGCATTTTATTTCTGTCTTTTTTCACATATACCTGCCCGCAAATCTTTAATATCCAAGTGTGTATGAAAATAGTAGCCGAAGGAATTGTGCTTGTGCCTTGTTTTTCTTCAGAAGCTGCATGTAAAGAAAAGCAGCAAAATATTGATTTCATGTGATTCTAAGGATGTTTGTTGCTGTTGCACATGTTGAGCATGCAGGGGATACTGTTTAGAGAAGGGTTTTTTTTCCTTTGTTTCAATATGATAAAAATTAGACTTTGAAAGTATATTGCTTTTCTGAATTCTATAGTAGGATAAGAATATCTAGGAGGGCTTCCACCCCAATACTAAAAAATTAATAGTTTGTGAGAGGGAACTAGTCAGGTTCCTGTTACATACATAGAAAACAAGGTGTTTACATAGAGGCATGATGTTGACTCTCAGATACTGTGAAAAGATAAAACTACTGGTATTAACAAATTGTTTAGGAGGAATCACTCTATTCAGCTTCTTTACTTAGTAAGTGATAAAAACACTCATATGCAATGCAAGAGCAGTAATAGGTTAAGAGCCAGGAAAAGCCATTTGATGAATTGATGAACTTTCTTGACCTTATGCATCATTCAGGAGAAATACTCCAGTGAGTGGTTTCTGTGTCAGGATTGTACTTGGTTTTTTTGAGCTGTACATGTCTTTTAGGAAAATATCCAGGTAAGCTCACTGAAAGACTAGAAACGTCAATATCCACAGGCAAGTTATTCTAACACTTAACTTCCTATAAAAGCTTTAAAATTTGCCAAGAATGCAGTTATTTTCATTCATAGCAACTGGAAAGCTTTGGGCCAGTCTTTAGATACCTTGATAAGAATTTTGAAGCTCAGCCTCTGTTTTGAAACTTTGGCTTAAAGTTAGTTACTTAACTTGAGCTATCCTTTATCTGTTTTTTCTTAGTAATACTGTTTGAAATACATGTGTAATTTTTCCATTTTGGGGGAAATATACCTGTCTTCTCTCTAAGAATAAAGCTATAGCTTGGAAGAAAACAAAAATATTTTTCTACACAATGCGATGCAGAAAACTGTACACTTGAATTCTATTAAATGAAAATAATTTCTCTGGATAATTTTGTCATTGAAAGCAAATTATTTGATACGTAGCAGTATATTGTGCAAAATTGTTTACTACTGTGAAGTCATGGGTTTTATAATTAATTTATTAGTGGTTTCTAGTATCAGTTTGTAGTCATTCTGTTAAATGTTAAGCTTGTGGGAATTTCTCTAGTATTCCATAGAACTTGGAAGAAATTAAGTGCTGATTTAAATTAAACATTGCTTGTTTTCACTGTTCTGGTTTATTGTGCATTGCAATAGATTAGCAGCATGAACACAGTAAGCTGCTGCTTCTGTTTAAAGCATGATAATTAACTTCAGAATGGTGTCAAGCTTTTAAAATGTCCTGTTGTGATTGTAAGAAGTTAAGATTTACTCATGAAACACTGAAAAGGTAATTTCTACTTAAAAAGCTCCAA
This sequence comes from Prinia subflava, assembly GCF_021018805.1. Classification (NCBI taxonomy): domain Eukaryota; kingdom Metazoa; phylum Chordata; class Aves; order Passeriformes; family Cisticolidae; genus Prinia; species Prinia subflava. The sequence continues at coordinate 13,807,478 of NC_086253.1, read as the reverse complement.
TCACTTCAGTCAGTTGCTGGTATCTCATCCACCAGAGATTTATTTGAAAATAGTAGAGCAGTATAAATTGACACCTAAATTCTGGAATTCTGGACCTTCCCAACTCTCTTTTTTTGTTATTCAATAGTAGTTATAATGAAGGTCTGTCATAGCCCACCAATTTATTATAAACAATTGGGAGAGCAAGAGCTTCAGAGATGCACATCTTCATTGTAAAACCAGTACTTTATTTAAGATGTCTGAGTTCCTTCTGAGTTTTTATTTTCAGTTTTCATTTTGTTTTTTCCATCCTGCACCTTTCTTCCTTTTTTCCATAGCCTGTCCTACACATTTGGTCAGAGAGTAGAAAACTGATTTGAATCAAGATCTTGTCCGGACCTGCTTTCTGCAGCTATGTTCAGTTATCAGTTGTCTTTTCACAGATTTTTGTCTGTGCATTTGGTGAACAGCAGGAGGAGTTATAAAATTTAATGTATGACTATGTGTGCCTATTAATAATAAGTCATAAGATCTTAATAATCCTGAACTTTACAGCTGCTATTGAATCTTAAATTTAACTTTCCTAGTAACTTATATTGTGTTACTTTATTCTTATTGAATGCAAAGTATATTTGAAGTGTGCTTATGTTTGTGTTGCTAGTACCACCTGCTAATTGGGCAGTAAACCTTACTGTTAATTTTAACTTACGTTTTTATGCAGTAACTCAAAACTTTTGTGTATAAGTTGCTGTCAAATACTTTGATTTGTATGGTATAAATGAAACTATAGTTATGTGAATGAATTGTGTTTTGTGCACTTAGGATCTTTGGTTAAATTAGGTATTGATAAATCCAGTGATCACAATGGATGTTCTAGTCATTAAGTGTGAATTAGAGAGAGTTTACCATGTTTTGTATGATTGATGTGTTTTCTTCCTTTCTACCTTGACTGCTTTATATATTTTCTTCTGCACTAATCTATAAGCAGTCTCCTCAAGTGTCATACCAGCATTTTCAGTGGATATATTGTAAACAGAAATTAACCCAGGTTGCATGGGAGCTATACTCATTTTGATTTATAGCTACCAAGATGGTCTTAGGGCAGTGGTTATCTGTAGCTTATATAGGGGGTAGGAATTATCAGGTACTGGTGTATAGTGGCTAGATGAATGATTTCTGTTCTTAGAGATATTAACCAGATCCACTCCTCAATAAAGACTAATAACTCAGATTTTTAAACAATCTTCATGACAGATGAGGGCACAGAGGAGAATGCATCAACACTAATTAAGAATGTTGACCGTTTGTTCGTCTTAGCCGTGATTAATTGATCTTGGAGTGCTATCTCTGAACAGGAAGTGGTATGCTGTTACATTGTGAAGTTTAAAGGTTACGTTTTAGTGTACCCTTTAACTTGCCCTTACATACAACATAAAATGTTTTTACCTATCTTATCTGAGCACAGAAAGAAACATTTTCCAGTGCAGATACAAATTACCATTTGGTGTACTGTGTGCTAATGTGAATCTGGCTGGTCGTGGGACTTGCCCAGTCTGCTTTTGACTCTGTTGCTGCATTATATACTTAGTGTTCCCCGTTGTACTCAGAAGATTTCTTCATTAATACTCACTTTGAAAATCTGTTTTATTTAAATTCAGAGCTAGGCATTCATTCTCTTGTCTCTCCCAACCTCCTCCAGTTTTCTGTTCTTGCTTCCTGGGGGCTTGCCCTTTTATGGTCCTTCACCTGTAATTAGGACAAGTGTTGAGCAGCGGATGCAAAGACCCCAGTTCTTTAGAGTCTTATGCCTGATTAAACTGAAGTTCCTGTATGCCTGACAGCAGGTCACCTGAGCCTTAGACATGCTCTTTGGATTGGAGGGTAAACTACTTACATGTAGAGATTCCCTTAAAAAGAAAACCTTGTCCTGTGCAACTCATTTGAATAAATATAGAATGATATCCTGTTTTAAAAAGTATGTATAGAATGTTTGTCTCAACCAGACTGTAAGATTAATAGAATATTACAGTCTTATGGATTTATTTGTTTCAATGGTCAGGTAACTTTATTAAAAATTACTTTTAGAAAGAAATTTAAATTAATGGAAGGGAAAACCACAGGTGAAAATGATCTTTTAATCACCATGATATTATATATCCAACCCTGTGTCTCAATGTGCTCTGTATTACTTTAGCAGTGGCAGCAACCTCGAAGCACACACATTTTTGAGTGAGAAAATCACCTTGCTTGTTCAAGAAAACATCTATCTTGCAAGATTTTGATCCTGAATCATGCTTAGCTTAACATTAATAGAGCTGGGTACCATCCATGCTGAAGAGATCTATTTAATTACGTCTGTTAAACTGCCATATGGACAAGTCTGCTAAACTATGATCAGGAGACAGAGCTTGAGCCTCAAGTGCTGTTCTTTGGAAAGGATCTGAGCTCACAGAACATTATACAGAACAAAAGAAGGAAGGTTTATTGCCCTTGTGTAGTATTTACCTTGCCATATTGTGTTCTCTGTGAAGGAAAAGCACCTGGCAGGAAAGATTGCAAAGATCTGTGCATGTGTATTCCATTCTGGCTCCAGTCTTCTTGTGACTTGCTGTGTTAAATGTATTTATTGCAAAGGATTGTAAATCATGTTTTACTTTGAGCCATCTTTCAGAATCCTTCACAAAACGATCTCTTGGATAAGAAGGCAGTGGACACAGAATCTGATAAGTAACCTGGTTAAAGGCAAATTTTTAACTTCTGGACTTTCTTAGAGTGCTGCAGCCATTGTTGAAGCATGCATACAGTATGTTTTTTCATGGTGATTCCTTTCTCTCATGCTGCTCAAAAGATAATTAATAATCCTTATCCAATGCCTGTGTAAGATAGTATTAGTTAGTAATGAGCTTGCTTTTCCGTTTGTGTTCTGCTGCAGTCTGGGGTTCATTACAGGGTTGAAGCTGAACAATGTACACAGCTTGCACACAGAAGATGTTACTGTTGTACTGCTTGTCTGAGCTTGAGATTTGTACAGCCAGACAGAGCCCTGCCACAAACAGGTGTAATTCTGTGAAAATCAATGAATTTGGATTAATTTGAACCAGGGCAGTTTAGATCTGTGCAAACTATTGGCAGAAAATAATGTTTTCTCATTTGGGTCATACAGTGCTTTAACAAGGAAGTAAGAAGAATCATGAACTATTCCAACTAATAAACAGTGCTTATGCTACACTTTTTTTTTATTTCAGTGTCAATGAATAAACTGGTTTCTTCTTCCTACATGTAAAATCTTGAGGCTGCACTTGAGGTTTTTGTTTTGTGCACTTGAGTTTTGCCTGCTGTGACTAACCAAGAACCACAACCAAATCAAGGACCTGGTAGACAGTTGTTAGTGTAGTTGGAACTCAAACATCAGTGCTACAAAAGTGCCAGTAAATAATATATTCTCATTCCCTAACAGTTATGCTTAAATTGAGAAAAATCATAGAGATGTCATTGAAAAATGCAAATAGAAGTAAACTGTTTAAATACAAAGGTTAGAACAGTATATGTATGATATTTTTATAATAATACACAAATGAAATGCTGAGAGATCTCTTACTGTTTCCACGGATTTTGTCTGTGGTTTATTTAGCAATGTAGACATACGCCCAATAAAAAAGATGCTGCATAAACTATAGTTCAGGCTGAATGTGCTTCTGTTTTTGGTTTAGGTAGAAATGTTTTTTCTGGCTGCGTCCTTCATACTTAGGTCTTCTTACAACAAATGGAAAGCCCTTAACTGTACCTAAGGGAATAGTTAATCTATGGTGGACATATGGTGGACAAAAGCTGAGTCTAGTAAATGAAAAAAATTATAAACAGAAAATGTGTGAATGTCTGCACAGTCTGAGAGTCATGGGAGATATTGTGCTGTTGGATTGGAGCTTATTTTAGGTTAATTTGCTATTCTTTTCTATTAGTATATTAATAGAAGTCAGTAGAGCATAATATACATCGTTTTAAAACCCAGTCAAATTCATGTCTGTTTTATTGGATTGAAAAAAAATACCTGTTTTTAAAACAGGGCAGATTTTTTTTCCTTTGCTTGTTGTCCTGGTTCTACTTTTGCCACATGACATAAATGCAATTTTGATTTTGTTAGTGGGGGGAAACTCTCTGAAATTTTTAAAAGTTATAACATTTGATTGGGGGTAGTTAATCAGTGTTAACCCTGGGCAGCTCTTGGGCTTTATGGATTCAAACATTATATGTGGTTGCACTGCTCCAGCAAAAGGTTAAGTATTAATGGAAAATGTTCACAGCTCTTTTACTCAAAGAAAACATGTTACTTGTAAGTTTTCTTTTGATTTTACTTTTACAGTTACATTGAATGTCTTCATTCATTTAGCCATCCATAAAGCAAATATTGTTGCACATGCAGTGGATAATAAGTCTTTTTAGGACTACTTGTGTGGTATGTCACAGATCATTAACTGCAAGTAACCACCTGACTTGAGGGAAGTCTGGAAGCATCATTACAGTGAAGTAAGCTTTTATTTCTGTATCACTGCAGCACATTGATTTGTAGGAATGTCTCCATTAGCTACTGTGGAAATATATTCTCATATATTATTATTGAAGGAAGTTGATGAGAGAGGATAACCAAATTTCAAGTGTGAATAGGGCATTAGTATTAGGATTTTGGACAAAATGGAGGAAAAGACAAATGCTATTGTAGCATTATTTTCTATTTAAAAGCTAGATAAGTTAGTAAACGAAATTTTTTTTAAAGCTTTAGAGTTTAGGAGTCAGACTGATAAATATACTAACAGTTGTACAGTGTTTATGTGTACTCTGCAACTTCAACTGAAATGTATGTAGTAGTTAAATATATTTAATTCTCTGTATGGGCAGAAAGTGTGGAAGAGAAATTTATTTCTAGTCAGCAAGGAAAACTTCAGCTTTTTCTACTAATTTCAATGAATCAAAAAAATAATTAAGACTTTTATTGGAAGTAAGCAGTTATTATTCCAGTTCAGTTTAGAGAATGAGGGATAGTCTATGCTAATATGAGGAATAATCATAATGGATAACCTTCACTCTCTTTGTGGTATAGTATGAATGATGTGCACGCAGATTTAAGAAGAAGAAAAATTACAGGGAATGCATTGTATGTATATTTTTAAATTGTGTAATTGTCAGGACATTGTCATGTTTATTAGGGTTTTGCAAGAGAAGTGGAAATTAATGGTACCATTTTGAATTTAGCCCGGAGTTACAGCTCCATTCCTGAGACATTGTGGGTTTATGATACCCATTTCAGTTCAGGAACATGTGCACTCTGCTAAATGTGTGGCTTTTTGGATAGAGCTTGAAGCATTTTAAGCACTTACGGTTATGAGTTCTTCATTGTTCCAGTATTTGAGAAGGTATGTCTCGATGAGGTACCAACTGTGCTGCAGTTACTTTCTGCATTCTACTTTGGTGTATTTTATAGATCATGTTCTTTTGAGAGGAAAAATGGTATTTGAAAAAAGAATAAGAAAGGATACGGCATTACTTATGTATGTGTAATACAAGACTGTGAAGGTGTTACCATGGGTGAAACTACTAAGCCAATATCAAACAAATCACTGAGATAAGCCTGTTAGTTAAATGCAGAGAGTATTGTTGTTATTTACACTGTGCTTCCAGTCACTGTGGTTCGGAGGATAACTTCAAAATATACTTGTTTTCAAAGGAGAGATCTAAGACTTAGCATTAAATTCAGTTAAAAATCAATTAAGATTTACTAAAATGTGTTGGTGAAATAGGGTGGAGTACAGTGATGATGAATGGGAAATTAATAATCTAATTTATTTATTTAAAATAAGATTGTAAAAGAGGAGGCCTTTATGTGCGTTGCACATAACTATTTCAAAAATACTGGGTTCTCTTATGAAATTTTCATGGCATATTTTTTCCTTTTTTAACTCTAGGTTATTGTCAGAAGTAGTGCTTAAGATAAAAATTTTTGTTGTTTACGTGAGTGTAAATTTAGAGCACATTTAGGGAGCTACTCCAAGTTTACTCTGGTGTTTTCATGCTAGTCCCTAGTTTTTAATATTCTTCTGGATTACCTTTTTAAATCATGTATACTTTGAGGGTTTTCTTTGGTTGTAAATATTGTCCAATATGTTTACCTAATTATGTGTGATAACAGGAATATATCATACTGGTATAAGAGTAGTATGTGATGGTAGAATTCATTAAAATTTTGAAATATGTGTACAGAAATAACATCAACTCTTTCTGACTTTGACTGGAGAACTCAGTCATACTTAGGTCATACCATTTAAAAACTGCCATCAGAACTATTACTTTTTGTTTCATGTGCTAAACAAAAAGTAATTTAAAAAAGCTACAGCCTAAATAGTTGAATGGAACACATAGAACAGTAAAATGGTGTAGGAAAGCCTTGCTTTGGAAAAATCCAGGGATATAATCGTGATGTGTATTTAGAACAACTTTAAAATGTTGGATTTTGCAAACAAGCTTTTTTTTTTTGTGGTAGTTAATTTAACATGAAGGCTGGAAAAACCATGATTTGTACAGATAGCACACCTTGGGTACTGTGGGCAGAAAGAGCAACCCTCAGTTCCTAAAACCTTACTTTATACATTTACAGGAGACTTTGGAAAGTAATTTGGTGTAGGCTTGCAGAAGAAATCGGTGTATAGGTGTTGTTGGCTATGCTGCTAAGTTGAACTGTTTCAAAAATGTTTTTATGTTTTGCTCATAACATGGAAAATAGTGGCATTTTGGAATCTACTCCTTAATCTCCCTTCAAAAGCATTATGGAAAAGCTTGAGTATTTAGTTTTGGAGATGCCACTGCGATGTCTCATGGGATGTGCATTTGTATGCATCTCTTCATTCTCTTACAGGCTTTGCTCCTGATACTATGTGTAGAAAGGCTAGTTCAGTTTTTGTTTTATTTTTCCCATTGTATCCTCCATGATGTAGGTCTGCCTTCCCCTTAGGTATGGTAGGACTTCGTGAGAGTAATACACCATGGATACTGTCCAACTGGCAAATCTAAACCTGGGAGAAAATAACAGTGTAAGACAAGCAAAAAAAAAAAAACCCTCTCAAGGCACCATACTGATCTTTCTGAATCAAACTGTTTGGTTCTCCTGGCTGGAATTTTTTACGGAGTTAGTTTTAAATGGAAAGAGGAATCTTTTTGAGCAGAAAAAGTAATTTTCTGTGTAATAAAAGAGCCCTAGTCGTTCTGACTGATGATTCTGAACTAGTTCAGCTGTAGAGAATTTCCAATGTTTTTGAGTTTAATTAAGTCTTTAATTCTAAGTATACTGTAGTGGTAGTTTATTTTAATAACATTACCCTGTGTACTTGCAGATGCTGGAGAAAAGAAGCCTTGTTTGGTTGTATTGTCATTCTGCAATGTTGAAAACAGTTCAGTGTGCAGAGTACTGACAGTTCTTTCCCGGCAATATTCAGTACTGCTTTAAAGAAAATTTTTAGAAAGCACTATATAAAGCAGTTCTAAAATCTTGTATTTCTTCAGTTGTCTCAAGCTGCACAGTAAGAAGTAAAGGAAACAATATAAGGAAAGAATAAAGAACAGTCGTGGTAGAGATCTCTATTGCTAGCTAATATACTGCCTAATTAATAATTTAGCAATTTTATTGGGCTACCTTCTGAAAGTACATTTGTTAAGATGACCTTCTTTTACACCCTAAGTTTTGCAGTTTTATTTTGGGAATGCTGCATACAAAAGTTTATTAGAGAGTGGTTACTGGTCTAGTTGCATGTTTCAGTGGTTGATCACTATGGCAATAATGCTGGTTTCTGAGCACAGCCAGCACTTTTTCCAGCTGCTTTATAGTGATATCTTGAAGCTTAAAATGTAATCTATATGGGTAAGCCACAAAAGCCACTATATATTAAAGCAGACTCTGACAGTAAATCAAAATTGAACAGCTGGCAACACTACTAAAGTCATAAACTTATTTATTAAAAAAACTAAACAGAAGAATTATATTAAAAAGAGCGGAATATATTCTGCAGACCAGTGGATATAGCTTAAAACCTGGAAAGTGCTGCAGATTAAGGGCCCAATTTATGAACATCTGTTCTGGCAGTTTCTGTGAGATTCTCATGTTCTTTACAATAAAAGTGTGAAACATGTTTTTCCCCCCATACTAATCATGCTTTTCTGCAGTTCATAAAACTTGCATTGAGCCTTATGCAACTGGGCCCGTCTGCTTTACACACTTGCAGAGTAATTACTATTCATGAAAGAGTACTATAGCAACGTCTCAATCCCACCATATACACTTACCCTCACTTGTTCCAAGCGGTCTCATTGCCTTCAAAAGCACTGAAACAAGCCTTCAGTTTCCTTCATATTTTTAAGCTTAGAGCATGGCAACGAACTAATAATGGAAGCAGGACACTAGAGAGCAATATGGATAGAAAAATACCTTGGACATTGATTCTCTAAAGTTGAAGCATACTTACAGATCCACTGTTTTGGTCTTTCAGAGTCACCAAAACAACTGTTAACCCCTCTTATTTCTTAATTTTGAAATACACGATCACAGAAAGATTATTTTAATTGTGATGTTTACAGGGAATTGTACTCTACTCTTTTTGTCATATTGACGGATAAATGAGGATAAGCTTTAAGATCTGATCTGCTTTGAGAGGACACTGAAAAATTGTAAGTTTAAAATGGAGTGTCTAGTTCTATTGTCAGTGGTACTGTTTGGCTTTTGACATCAGTGTGACCAAGATTTGTTTCAGAGATTTTAGCCACAAGCCTTGTTTCATAATCAGGCTTGGTCTGCACAGCACAGGACATAACATTTTGTTCTCTACCTCTTGCTCCATGTCCAGTAATTCAGACTGAACTAGAGCAGATCTTTTTGAAAGGCCATTGGTTTTTCTCTAAAGCAGTACAGATTGCTAACATCCTAAGCCCTGCTGCCATTAGTAAACCAAGTCCAGTTCTTGACAAAGTCTGTGATTAGAAAACCAAGGTGTAAAAGTAATACTGAGCAAATGAGCAATAAAACCACTTTCCTTGTTCTCAACAGATTATATTGCTTTATTGATGGAAATGCTTACTTTTCATTTGAATGCTTTCTTTTAATTTGGATTTGATTACTTTCACTGTATTATGCCTTATTTATTAGGTTGCAAAACCACATGCTTTTGTAGTTGTTTAATCTGAGGAGAACACTTCCAGCTAAGAGTTCTCAGGACAGGAAAATTTCTGTGTACCTTTTGGGAGCTACCTTCTCATACATTTAGGCTCATACTGACTCAGAGTAGGGAAAAGAAAGGATATCTGATAACCTTTGGACAAATAAATGACTTGTAGTAGCAAGGCATTTTCTGTTTCTATGCCATCCATTTTGGAGGATTTTATGGCATGGGTGAATCTCTGTCATGTTGGTAGTATGTATCCATTTCTGAAGTTGCTTGGCCATTTTTTTTCTCCAGCTCACTTGTGGAATATTAAGAAACTGTATATTTCAGCAAAATGTATATTGGTCATTGATAGTTCCTTCTGTGTTTCCATTGAGTGAAGCTCTTATAATTAGTTTATTTGCAGTGCTGAGGACAGTACTATCAGGAAATAAAATGTGACTTATATTCCTTTCACAGTTCTGGAAATTAGGTTTCTTTTCTTCTGTGTCTAATACAAAACATGTGAATTGGTGCACTCTTAATGATTTTATCTGCAAATGGTGTACAGTATATTAATGTCAGTTCTAAAAAGCATGGGGTTTTTTTAAATAGAAGAGTCAGAAACATTAATGCTATATTTGCTATATCATTGTGTTTACCTGTGGTGAATTGTTATTTTCTGCTTTTGATTTGTTAAAGTGCACAAATGTAATTGATATGGACCTGCATAAAATGTTTCACCTGTGACTGGGGTTTCATTTGCTTGACTTGATTTGTGCCCTGGATTTAGCAAGGGACTAACCCAACAGAAATCAAGGTTTCGTATCATCAAAGACAATATCCCAGAGGATATTGTCCCAGAGGAAACCCAGGAAGGGATCCAGGTTCCAATATTTTTTATTGGACCTGACTAGAATGTTCTGGATTTCTGGTTTTGATTAGCTCAGATTTTTGTATTTATAATGAACCTCTTGTATGTGGGTAGATGAGGGAGGCAAACAAATGACTGCATCACTATAATTTCCCATCTGTCTCTCTCTGTTAGGCTCTGCTATCCAGGCTGGATTACTTGTTTCTCTTCTTCCACTTTTTCATCTTCATAATCTTTGCAACTTGTCCCTTGTGCTTGGTGCAAAGGGAATGCTCTTAAATGTTGTTGGTTTTCTTTTCATCCATAGATGACCAGGAAGTGTTGCTTCATCAGCCCAATATACCAGGGTTTTGGTCCCCTCTCCCCTCTCCCCTCTCCCCTCTCCCCTCTCCCCTCTCCCCTCTCCCCTCTCCCCTCTCCCCTCTCCCCTCTCCCCTCTCCCCTCTCCCCTCTCCCCTCTCCCCTCTCCCCTCTCCCCTCTCCCCTCTCCCCTCTCCCCTCTCCCCTCTCCCCTCTCCCCTCTCCCCTCTCCCCTCTCCCCTCTCCCCTCTCCCCTCTCCCCTCTCCCCTCCTCCCTCCTTTCTGTTTTTTAATAGTTATGTTTTGAGAAGTGTGTCTTATTTTGCATACTTTTTTACTCTATTAGATGTCTTGCAGGAATTTTAACAGCTTCTTTGAATAAACTTGATAGATGAACTACTGAATTCTTTTGGTTTAAGTAGTAGCTCTGCTGGTGTACTGAAGAAGATTTCTTTTGGAGCTGTTACAGTTCTACAGGGTACATAATCCACATGAATTAATGTGTCATTTCCTTCTTAATCCTATGAATTTTCTGCCTTAGAGCTGCTTTTATGGTTTTTTTGTAAAAACTTTAATAGAATAGACCTTTAAATATATGTTGATATCCAGAATTATTATATTGTCATCGTGTGCTTTTATACTTAACATGTACAAGTAGAACTCAGCTGTGGCATTCTTTCTGGTTGTTTTTTTTTTTGTTGTTGTTAGAATTTAGTATTTAGTGCTGTGTATTAAGTAATTAGGCCAAGAGGGCAGAATTTTTGTGAGTATGTTGGTGCTTAAAAACGTAGACTGCTGTCTGGTGGGGTTTTCAGATGTGCTTAAACCATTGCCTAGTTGCCCAGTAGTTGCTTTGGTACTTTTATTCCTACTTTACTAGGAGTGCCTGCTTTCATCTTTCAGTCTCTCAGTACCATTGTAAATGTGACTCTAAATGTTTAATTCTTCCAAGAAGACATCTAAATGCAGGGGAAACTCAATTCTGTTGATAACCAAACCAGTAAATATATGGTAATATTAGTGAGCTAGTTCTGGCTTGAGTGTCTGAGTTTCCTGTGTTTCTAAATGAATTTGTGAATAACATTGGAACCTGTGAAACCACACCATTCTGGAATTAATTTTAGGATTGGTCTGAGGGAAAAGCATAGTAGACATCACAATTCTATTGTATTTTCAATATATAATGTAGTTCAATTTTGAAAAATGTTTCTGAAGAAACAGAGTTGACTTCTCTTAAGCTAATAAAATCACTTGAGTGTGGTGTGCATTTAGTGTAGGGAAACTTATTTTGTGTGTTTACTCTACCTCACTTCTTGTTCTGGAATTTTTTTCCCTAGCATCAGCACAGCTGCATCATCCATTTCCACAGTCCTTTTAACCTCCGCTTTTAATTAAAAAAAAATTAAATCAGATGCTGTTTAAAGCTTCCCATTTAGTTTTGGGAAAATAAAAGTTCACATCTAGCTTAGACGTGTGTGAACAGCTGTTAAAAGCCACAAGCAAAACGATACTTATAAAAGTGGTGGGGGAAATTTTAAGAGCAAGCTGCCAGTTTGACTGTACTTTTCAATAGCTCTTCACTTTCAGCCAAATGGTTTTAACAATAATTTTCTTTGAAAAAAACCTTTTTTATAGAACCAGCAGCCGAAGCAGTTAGACCAGTGGTAATGGGAGGCAAGTTGCCATTTCTCTTTAACTTTTTATGAAATTTTTCTTTGAATCTGAGGAAATTGCTCATTAGAGAGGTTGGAGGGGCTGATGTACACCCATGCCCACCCACATGTAAGTACATCTGTCCCCATTTGATTCTAATGAGGGATCTTGTTCATTGAAATTCCCAGGTTCCAAGACTAAGCATAATACTTCCCTTGTGCCATATTTTGCAGGCATTATAGTTCCTGTTCATGATTTAAGTATTTTGAGGTAATCATAGGATTTCTCTTTTTTAGTCCAGGTTACTAAATCTGATTAAAATCAGTTGGACGGAAACAGGCAGAGAGTTTATCAGATGTTGAATATTTAAAAGAAAGGGTCATGATTTAAACTTTTCCTTGTTCAATGTATGTTCTGAAAGAGAAAAAACAAAAAGTAGTTCCTTCAAGAACATTTTTTCTTTACTGATATTGGGGGTGGTGGGGCTAGAGTGCAAAAGTCTCTGTGACCTAATATCCATGTATACAAATGTCTGGAATTTGTTTGAGCAATTATTTTTGATCCTGTCCTGGCTGGTCTATTCCATAAGTGATACATGGTCACTGCAAGGCCTTCCCAGATGTCTGGTGGCACTCAGAGCAGGTGTGACTTGTCCCACCAAGCTACCTTAAGGTATGGCCATACTGAGTTAATTTAGCTCGAATTTACTGTGGCAGTGCTCGTTCAGAGTATGCATCTGGATGTGGAATTGTCTTCAGACAGTTGGGAAGCATGTCAGCCAGATGGCTGTAGTCATTGAATGTTTTGTGTGGCAGCAGAGATGCTACTGAAGTTTCTTCAAAGCTGCAATTTTCTTTTTTTTTTTCTCTTTTTTAAATTGAGGTTATTGGGGTGTCTGTTGGCTTTTAATCTTAGCAGATTACAGCCTTTCATAACTGATGCCATCACTGGTCTTGGTGCCTTGCTGTGTTGGGTTTTCCACACTTGTGGAAGTACCTTCAGTATCACTTTTGCTCCCAACAGTGTGGCCTGTGGTGTGCAGCTAAATATCTTGTGTTCAAAGGTTTGGTGTGGCATTCTATTAACTCATCTGTCTCTGCAATATGCCTTTGCTTTCCGTGGGCAGCTGGTGAAGATGAGTTGGGTTGCAGTGTAAATTCTTCTAAAGTTACTTGGTCATTGTTTTCTCCTTATATATCTGAGTATATTGTGACTTCATATTATTAGAAAGCAAGAACCCAAAAAGCTTTTTTATCACTTCCTGTTTGTTGGATGCTTCATTTTAATATTTAGCTTGAATTCCCTACAAATTTCCTACTGTCATTTCTGAAATGAAAAGAAGAAACAAGTAGGACAAGCAAAATGCCAAGTGCGTAATTTCCTTCTAACACAGTGTGTATCCCTGGTGCCAAACTGCAAAGCTCTGATAAGGCTGAGATTAGAGTGTTGGGTATGAATCTCAGAATTATCCTTGAGAACTGAGGAAAATTTAGGTGATCCCCATTTACACAGGAGAGCAATTATGACCAGAGGAATGAAAAAGCTTTTATATGAGGCAGGGCAAAATAGATTGAGTTTTCTAAAAGTCAGAAAAGGACAAACAGGTGTATAAAACCATGAAAAAAGTGTAGAGAACAATTACATGGCATCTTTTCAATATAAACCCGAGGAAATCTCATGCCTTTTTATGGAGCAGCAAGCTTAAAATAAACAGATTAAATTACTTTTTTACATTGCGAACAGCTAAATTGTGGAAGTCCTATTCATTGTAGAAGCCAGAAGTGCACATGGCTTCAGAAAGGAATCACAGTCTTGTGAAGGGCTGGCCCACCAGTGGCTATAAAACCTTTCAGCTGTATTCCTGGCAGCCTGGAGATGGAGTGTCAGGCTGAGGAACTCAGGCTGCCTCAAAGTGGGGTATGTATCAAGGAGTGATCACTGTAGATACGTACTGTTTCTTATTTTCCTGCCTCAGTACTTGCTGTTGGCATGGTCTATGCCAGACCTTCAACTACTGGATTTAAGAAAAAAAAACAAATTCACTCTCTTCAGCTGTTACAACTCCTTCTCTCCAGCTCCAAGCTCCAAAAAACACTCTAAGACCATGAACAAAACACGTCCACACATCCTTGCAATTTTGACCTCAGTGCCTTGGGTTGTGTAGCTATATTTTATGAGTATTACGTTGTAGCTGGTTGGTTGGAAGAGGGCAGGTGAGAGAATGTGATCTGGATTCTGGTGGTTGCTCCACAGTCTTATTTGTTTTTCACTACAATTGTCTTTGGATAAAGTAATTAAGAAGTCTGGGGGACAAAGAGAAGTACTCAGTAGACCATGGTGATTAATTTAAGGCTTTCAAGCTCTTTCTTTAAATTATCTGCTCTTAACCAGTTCAACTGTGTGAATCTCACAGACCCTTCTGAAAACCCTGTTTCTTGCCTAGATTATGTTAAAAAATTGTAATACTGAAAAATTTTAAGAATTGCATGTGTTGTTTAATATTATTAAAAGCATATTATTAACGTGTTTTAAATGGAATTTTGATGTTGACATAAATTTGTCAAAGAGTGGTCAGTGATCACCTAAATAAATGTTTAACCATTAACTAAAAATGTTTCTTTACTATCCTGATTTAGAACACTTCACCCATGGAAGTTGTGCCTGTGGAAACTCTTAATGTATATTAGAGGAGGAAGAGTATTCTAAGTCACAAAGAAATTAGGTCATCAGCAGGGCTGTGTTAAAATTTTAGTAGATAATATCTTGGGGTTATTTACAAGGGACTTGTTAACTTCTTGACGTAAATTCTCCTTTTCTTTTCCAAACCTAGCAAAGGAAGTACTACTGATCCTTGAGGACTCCACACTATAAAAAGTAGATTGGGTTTGTTTCACTGTTTGAGGTCATGACTGACCAAATAGTCTGGGAAAATACACTTTCAGCAACTAAGTTCTGCTTCAAGTCAGATGTAGCTGATTTCTTTAAGTTAAACAAAAATGGAATGAAGCAGAAACTCTTAAAATCACCTTTGGTTTTAGGAAGTTTTAGAAAATAAGTGTTGAAAAAGTTTACAAAAAGAAGTCCCAGCTGAACCCTATCATCTTTGATATTTTCAAAACAAAACAAATCCTGACAAAAGCTTATGAGAGTGCACACGTGTTCAAATTTAGCTGTTCTTAGTGATGCATTTCCCACAGCACAGCCTGGTCTGAGGTGGTTTTGGGATTGACTTCATCCACTTTTATTTTTGTCATCTGCAGTCGTGGTAGCACTGCACAGAGTGAGTTCTGTTCACTAAACCAGCCTCAAATGAACAGAGCAAAGAGGAGTTCTTCTTTGAATGAACATGTGGGTTCCTTTTCTTCTGAAGTGGTGCTATCACGCATGAGAAGCTCTCAAAGTGCTCAGCCAGTAGCCCAGGAAAAGCCAGGACCATCCCTTTGGTTTGCAATTACGGTAGCTTAAACTGCTAAAGAAACAATCATTTTTCTAACTGACTTCAGGCCTGCCTCTTATGCTGAACCATCTATTTTCTTGATGAAAGTCTCTTTGGTGTGAGGTTGGTTTGGTTAATTTTTTTTCTGTTTGTGTGTGAGACAAAAACAAAAAGAGGGAATTGTATTGCTTTGCATAGGCAGATGGCTGGGTTAGCTCTGAGAATATGTGCCCTGATTTGTAACAAATTGTATATAAAGTACTTTTCTTATCCCCTTGGTTCCTTTATGCATTATATAGCTTTTAAAGTCTTGGACAAGGTTATTAATGATTTTTGTTCAGTCCCTTATAGCTAGCCTGATGACTTGGTTCTTTCTGCTCATCTGAGACTGGTTAATAAAGTTGCAATATTAGTATAATCTGTCTTAGTGTGTCCACTATTTGGTTTTTTAAATTTGTTTGGGAAAAGGCTTTTGTAAGCTTTTCCTCAATATCTGAATCAATCATAGCTCACTTTCTGTTAAGCTGATGAAATTCTGGACCACATGTTCACATCATGATAGAAATTTATGTCAGGGAGAAATGAGCTATATGCTCACTCAACTTGGAGGAAAGAACAGTTCTTCAAGACACTGACGAATCAACTGGTGTATTGATTACAATTCAGGTGGGGTTTTTTTTGCTTGGATGACTAGATTGTGATAATGAAGTATGTGAGCTGGCAAATGCGTCAGAGGTTTGTACTGTTCTGTTTCTACTGTCTGCTCTGAAATCATCATATTATTAAGAATAAATAGTTTGAATTCAGTTCTTTGTAGTCTTTGAAGTGCTGTGGCTCAGTTTAAGAATTAGCTGATAAATTTACTATCTTTGATCTGAATGTGCTTGGGTTTAATTTCTCCTTTTGCAGTTAATTGAAGTACATTATATTTATTTACTAAGCAGCCCCACTTCCTTATAAAAAGTTATTTAATATGAAGTTCAGTTGCACTATTAATTTTTTAACTGCCAGTTGAAATCAGTTTGGCGTAGTAATAATTAGTTACAAAAGCTTCCAAATGGAAGAAAAACTGGGCTGCTGTTAAACAGGATTAGATACACATGGAACAGTTAAGCAGTAATAAATTGCCTAGTAACCGAGTAATTTCTCTCAGATATGTGCCAATCTTGTCTCTACATTGAAAAATTTTGGAAGAAGAACTGATGTTTGAAATTGCTTAATGCTGGAGGTTTATTGCAATAACAGTAATACTGACTTGGCCTGATCTTTGAACATTTAGGGCTTCCTTTATATCCCAATGAATGATTTCACATTCATTTATAGTTTTTGTTGTGGGAGACTTCCCAGAGGGGTATGTAGGAGAAGCACTGTCTCCAGCTCCTTATTACATCTGCTGGAACCACAAAGAAATCCGGCATGGAAGGGCCCTGGAGTTGACCTGAGTTGGCTCTGGTAGGGACAAGTAATTCAGAGTATTGGATAAAAGCATCACACTGGAGAGGACAGCCAAACATAGCTGTTGGCCTGAAGTCAACAGAAGCACACCTGTGGAAAGAGACTCTGTAGATGGATGCAGCAGTAGCCATCAAGAATGGGTCAAGCTAGCATGGGTCCTCTGAGGAATTGTTGTTTATTAGGTAAATGCTTTTTATAGAAGTAAGTTTAGTATTAATAGTTCATTTCCATGCCTTCATGAAATATATTACTCAGAGATGTGTTCCTATGCATTATTTGGAAAACACTGTTTTAGGAACTGCTAGGTAAGGATAAAACTTTTTGCTTGATGTTTTAATATGTCCAGATTTACTATTTTTTGGATTACTTGTTCAATTACTTGTCCAACTGTACTTAGTCTGGAAGGGACTGTGTAAAGTTTGAATTATAGGCAGAACCGGAAGTTGGTTCCAAGATTTTGTAGGTGTTTGGTGGGGGGGGAGGGCAGATAGAATTAGTTTTGATTTCTGTCTATAGCTACAGACTACATCTCGTATCTTAATAAATAGATATCTGCCTTTAATAATATTAAAAAATTAGTTTGTCATATGCAGTAATGAGACTGACATTGTTAACTTGCCAGCCCTTGCAAGCTCAAGGAGGCTGTAATTCCACAATTGGTTGGCCTTGTGGTGAAGCCCGTTTGCAGCTTGAAGTTACCACCAATGCTCCATGGGAAATCGGATCTGAGACTTGATCTGGGTTAAACAGAGCAGTCAAAAAGAGTTGGCTATTTTTAACTTGGATCAGCTCACTGAGATCCTAAGCTCACAGGAGTTGCATGCCTCCTAAATAGGTGAGGAGAGAATAGTTACACTGTGGCATGAAGGTGAGGATGAAGAGCCCGGAGTGGGGCAGGTGAGGCTTCCCAGACTTTGGTGCTGGCATCAGTAGATCTTGAAACGGCAGCTGCAGAAGGGAGGCAGAATGTGAGTGACTGAAGACAGGATGTAAGAAATGTTGTATAAGTTTTCATAAAGATCCCAAACCCCGAGTTTATGAAATTATAGTAAGCTTTATATTTTATGCTGTCAATCCTGTAAATCTTTGTGAATTTTAGAATATCATTTAGTAGTCTTCGTAGTACTTAACTGATGATGACTATACCTTGTTCTGTTATTGATAAATTCAGTGATGATATAGCAGAAACATGAAAATTAGAGAAAATATTTGAAAGAGATGAAGAAAAGCTGATCCACCCATGGCTTGTGGATATATCAGACTAGCACCATCTTCTGAATGTTTAGTACATTGCAACTTCATATCTTCTATAATGCACTAAAGAGCACTTAAAATAATATTCATTCAGCTTAGAATTTCAGAAATTTCATTAATATATTTTTTACACTCTGTTGAACTTATGGAATTTTAAATTTGATGAAAACAATGATATCTCTATTAGTGAGAAAATAAGTTTTTTGTTTTTTACTCCTTTTTAACCTCTCTCCTAAAACATACCTTTAATGTTTAATTAAGGAGGAGAATATTTATTTTTGAAAAAAGCCATTGAGCCCAGCAGTTTGTTGCTAGTAGCTCAGCTAAATCAGTCTAAGCAATTTTTTTAAACTTTCAGTAATCCTGATAAAAATAGTTTTATATTGAATCAGAGAAGAGTTTCTTTTTCTTTTTTGTTTTTTTCTGTCAGCAGGTCTTGTTTTGAAATGTTTTTCACAGTCACTGAAGATCATTACAGGGAACTTTAGAAACTACTGTCAAACCCAGTAAAGTCTAATCTAAAGAGAAATATGATTTCTGAACTTAGGCACATATAAATTAATTTGTCTGTAGGAGTGCATATGAACATTTAAAAAATATATTGCAGCCATTGCAGTGTTAAAAATTCTATTAAAAGATTATGAATCAAATACTTCTGTGTTTCTAATATGTTGCTTTATAAATGGTAGTCTTACACTGGTGAGTGAAAATTTTCATTCTAAGTGGTATAACTTTTTTCTTGTTGCTATTGCTAAAATATTGGCAATTAGAAAATGATGTCTCAAACTTGATGTTTTCTCTGTGTATGCATAATTACTGTGTTTATGAAAGATGCTGGATCCAAAAAGTGAAATACCATATGTATTACTTAGAGAAAATGTTAAGAATATGAGAAGAAATGTTGCGACTAGGACTTCAGAGATACAAAAGAATTACTACATATGCTCTACTGTATTTGAGTTATGATTCTTCATTAACAGAACTTCTGTTTCTCAGAGATGGTCACACTAATGCTCTTGCTGTATGATTTATAATTTCATTAAACATATCCTTGTCTAATGCTGGAGTTTTAGTGTGCCTATGGGGACTGGAATTTATCTACGTGGTGTTGGGCATTGGGAATTATGGTTTGTGTGAACACAGCTTATTTTTCATTTCTTTACTTTCTCAGCATCATTCAATAAACATTTTCATCTGTATTCCTGTCCTGTGCTGGTCACTGTGCCTGCACTGTGATTTTTATAATTCAGCTAATATAACAAGAAAAATTCAGCTGGGGTGTGTTCTTCTGTTCTAGGCTTTTTTTCATTTCTCCTTGTCTCTAGGAAACAGCTACTCATAAAGATGTTTGAGTCTAGATTGACACCTTTAACTTAATTAATAACTTAAATTTCTCATTGGCACAAAGATTAGGAAGCCTGAACATAAGTGTAAAAGAAGATGAAAGATGATTTAGTGTACAAAGCAGTAAATTGATGGTTCAGTGAAATTTCCTGTGATCTTAGCAAGGCATTAATTTATCTTTTCATATGTGTTTCATTTTCCCTTTGTAAGAACAAGAGTGGTATTACTGGGAAGCAAATTAGTCAGCAAATGATCTATTACTAATTGTAAAGGATTTGTAAATTGGCACTCGGGCCATGTAAGAATCTGACAGACTGGCTAAAAAGCAACAGTGAACAAATTGTCTTCTCTTTGGGAGGAGCTTGTAATCTTAGGATATGTTTCTGTGTGGAAAGTAAAAACTAATTAACCGAAGGTGTGAAATTAGAAAACAATCAAGTCTTGTGAGATGATACTTTTGAGAGAGTAGCATTAGTTTGCTGAAGCCAGGCTGTTCATTTTCCATACTAGAATGCACAAAAGTGTTTCACAGCCACACTTGATTTTTTTAAGCTTACCCTAAGGATGTTTTTGTTTAGGTCTGTACACCTAGACAGTAAAGAGAGATATGTCATAAAATCATCTGCACAGAGGTGTTTGCACCATATCTAAACTCCTTGTGCCTCGATTAATGATTTCTGAGTCCACTGTCTGCGGCCTCAATAGATCTTCAGTGTGCTAAGCTGCTTGAGTTGCAGGGTGGGGAGAAGACGGTCAACAATGCCTTTCATCCCCCTCTCTTGCTTTCTGTGGCCTTATGATACCCTTTCAAAAAGAAAAAAAATAAGAGTAGTTCCAGTTATGTTTTAATCCTAAAATAAGGTGACTCAAATTTGTATTAGTTTAATAATATAGTCCTTTCTGAATACTTGTGTCCAAAAATATCGGCATTAGAGGTAGGGATAAGTGGTACAGGTACGTAACAGACAGGATCAGATTCCAGCTGTCACTGTAGTCTTAGTCTGTTCAGTCAAATGAGAAATGATTGTAAGAATTTCTGCCAAGAATTTATTAAAAATGAAAATGGGAAATCTCTAGCTGGGAAAAAAAAATCTTATTTTCTCTTTAAATGTCTCTTCAAGCTGTGTAAGCCAGTCATCTGTCATCCTAGTTTAGAAAAGAAACTTGGGTAAACTTGGGTGTATTGTTTTTTTCTTTTATAAGAAATTTTGCTTTTGTATGAAAAAATGCTTGCTATTTGTATTTGCAAAGGTTAGCATCATCTTAAAAATGACCTGCCATCCACCAAACATTAAACATGCTTGTTATTAGGCAAGAATCTTGTCCTGTGTCCTCTTTAGTTAGCTGCACTTGGTGTGCTGAGATGGAGACATTTACTTCTGGCTGCTCTTCTTATTTTCTGTTGAAACCTATTTTAAATCTTGCAGGTGTTAACCTCATTAACCTAAGATGCTCAAGAACCACTGTGTTTTAGAGCTTTAGCAGAAGTGCTGTAGTTGTTTATTGTTTAACAGTATTTGAAAGTCTCATTTAATATGGGATATTTTTTGTAAAAAGAAGTTAATGTTATAACTGCAGCTACTTTCATAAATGCCCATCAGAGAACTTGTCATGGTAAACGTATTCTTTTTATTATTTCCTGCGGTAGAACAAACTGTCAGCCTCATCAATTTGATTTTAATGTGAGAAATATTCTCATTCCAAGAAGCTCAGATTTTGTGTCTTTGTATGGCATTTTTTGGACAAGAAAGATAATTCCACATAAGCTTTGTACAAATAAGTCAAGGCCTGTATGAGAGGTGTGCATGAAAATAGGCAAACCTCATGCATAGGCATAATGTCTTTCTGTTTTTAACAGAGGACCTAGGAATTGTTCACCTTTCCTTTCCCATATTAGGAATACATTTTCATGTCTTATATCTGTACGAATTTGTCTTTTGGAAGGCACTCAGATCATAGATTTGTCATTTAGAAAGCTGTATTTTTCTTTATTGTAATTGAGAAGCGTATTTGCTGATAGTTCTAACTTTCTTATAGGAGGAAGTGTTACAGTGTTTTGTGTAAATTACAAGAGTTTTAAGCTATCATTTTTGTGCTTTCTGAAACCAGTGATTTCCTGTTGTAGCTGGAAATGTTAAGCATAGTTTTTTAAGTATTAAAGTGCAGCACCAGCTATTATTCTGCCTTAGCAAGTCTTCTAATACAACATTTGATTTGTTACTATGTCCTCATAGAAAAGCATCAGCAATAGAGTGTACATGACAGTGAGAAAGTAAACACATGCTTGCAATCAAATTAATGTATTTCATCTGTCTTCAATTAATAACAATCTGTCATGCTATCTATCTGAGAAGTGGCATAAACAGTTTATTTTGTGTTTGGAATAACTTCCTGGAGGTAGTTAATGTGACATGTAGTTTGTCTGACATGAGTATAACCAGATCAACACTCTAGATGTTTTCTTGATAACCTAAAAAAATTACTGAGAAAATCTGTACTGGAACTATATTTATATTTAGTTTTGAGCTTCCTTAAATCAGAATAGGGGCATAGTTTTCAGGACTTCCATGAAAGAGTTTTCTTTTCTTGGCAGTTATACAATTTTAGTGTGAGAAAAAGATTGAAAGTATTAACAGAAAATTAACTATGAGAAGCTGCAGTTTGCACTATGACATTTGGGATTGAATATTTGAGAATGTGTGCTGTAGTAATTTAAAGTACCAAATCAAAATAGATTTTCGAAAAGCTAGCTGATACACAAAGTCTGGTAGTGCAGACCAGGTACATTTCATTGGCAAATTAAGTTATTGATATTTCGGTATAAATCTGGTTATATTGGATAATAATAATTAGATATTAGATGATTTTTATTTGCATGGAAAGAATCTTTGTGTCTAATTAGAAAATGAAAGTGCAGTTGCTTGAAGCTCTAAGTAACCTACTGAAATACTCTTTAAAATCTGAGACATAATGAAATAGCTCCATGTTTTGGTGGGAAAGCAGTAAGTTGCTGGTGAGCTGTGCAGTAAAAAACTAGAGAGGGGTTTTTTTTGTTGGCCTTTTTTTTTAATTTCATTTTTTTCTTTGGATTGATGGTAGAATTAGGATTTAAACAAGGTAATATTGCTTATGGGTGAAGAGGCTTGAAAGGAGATTCCTTTTGGCCAGAGCAATGGGCCTGCTAAGCTATTCTCCGTTGACAAGCTACGAGACAGAAGTCTTATAAACTGGAAAGTAAATCACGTTGCCTAGAATGTTGTTGTCAGTGTTCATCTTGATTTCTGGTTTATATTTTAAAATAGTGGGTATTTGGCACCTCTTGGAGAAATCCCTCTTTTAAGTCCATTTTTCATACACGTTTGCTTACACATGGAGGAAGCAGAACTGTCACGTTCTGGAATTAAACTGACTGTACTTGTTGAGCTGCATGCTCTGCATGAGGACAGTGCTGTGTAACAATATCGTTGTCCTCAGTCTGCTAGGTTTTCAGGTGCCTTTGTTCTTAAGAAATCAGTCAGAAATTATACCAAAAAATAGGATGAAAAAGACATTGTCGTATACAGACCCCCTTTTTAATGACCCTGGAGTATTTTTAGAAGAGAAAATGTGTACATAATTTTAAGCACATGTAAATCAAATTAATAAATTATTAAAGCATTTTACTTGTCATGTCTGTGTGGGCTAATCGTGATAGCTCATTATTTAAACATTATGTAATTGTATACCTTGTGTGCACAGCTGCAAATACTTTGCAGAAAGATTTATATTTCATTTTTCACAGCATATATAAAAGAATATATTTTTGTGTGGTACTTAAATTAATAAAGATGTTCACTCATAACTTTAAAACTACTCTTATTTATATGGAAATATGAGATAGCTGTAATATGTAAGATAACTAAAAAAACAGAGAGCTGTAACTTGGTTTATGTGGTACTACCAGTTTTAGTGGAAAATACTGTTATCAATTAAAAAAGAGTTCATGTTAAAGTGAACTGCCCCTTTGCAATGGAATCCCTTGCAGTCTTTACAGTTCAAGGTCTGAAAGTGAAAGATTGTCAGATTTGGGTGGAGAGGTGTCCCAGCTGAAACTATACTGTCTCTCATATTTCTTTCCATACATATGCTTTAGAAAGTGGCTAGGTTATCACTGGTATAATCATGGAAAACAGCTTACAGTTGGCAAGTGTAATCTCACGATCTGGGGAAGTGCCAACAAACTGTTTAACACTCAGACTTGCTTCACATGCATTATACTCAGTTGTCCATACTATCCTCATAGTACTCAACCTGTACTGTCACTGGTTTCTCAGCTGCTTGGAAGTACGTGTACAAGTTACCTTTTTATGTTTCTTCCAGAATTACCTGAAAGGATGATTCATACAAAATGGATGTTTTCCTACTTAAAAAAACTCTGTAATTTTACAAGGAGCTCTTCTCCAGTGATGTTATGAAAGAAGAGACTGGCAGTCCTGGGCCAAAGAGAGATAAATGAAATTAGTAGCAGCCTTTACATTCTGCACAAATGACGCTCTGTTGTTAGAGTATGTGCAGTTATTTGCTTATATGGTTTTGAAAGATTATAAAACCAGAACATTCATCATTCTTCTGACTGATGATATATATTTTAAAGTGCTTCTGGCTTGGTCCTTGTACCAGTTGTACTGGGTAAATTGTTACGTATATTTTATTATTGCCTTAATTTTAAGATAATACAATTCTGGGATTTGATATCACACTTTATTCCTTGCAGCAAACTCTGGTGATCTTATTATATTGGTCCTAGCTGCTGGATTTTAGAGGAGCAGTTGAGTTAAAGTAGTGTTTGAGCTGCTACACCAGATATGGTGTAGTGGGATGGAAATGATAGTCTGTACATGGTAGTTCTGTGTGGCTCATTGCAGGCTGTTTTTTAACTTACTAAATAATGCAAACAGCCAAATAGTGGAGGAGAAAAAATTTTGACATTAATTTATTTACCATTAGTGGTTTCAGACTCAAAAGTAGCAGATCTATTCAATCAAGATGGAATTGCTGTTGAATGGCTGGATGTGGGTAGATTGTAAAGCACTCATTTGTGTTTTGTGTAGTACTTTTTAAGGTTTTTCTATTCCCTTGCCACAGCCCAATAAACTAAAATTTCAGTGACTTACTCTTAATTTCTCAAGTAAATTCGTATAGACTTTTGACTTTGAAGAACAGTTTATGCTGTCTCAAGTGTTTCCTCAGATTTTTTAATCATAGGATAGATATCTTGCCTTGCAGTAAAGTATGGT
Source organism: Prinia subflava (assembly GCF_021018805.1). Lineage (NCBI taxonomy): Eukaryota > Metazoa > Chordata > Aves > Passeriformes > Cisticolidae > Prinia > Prinia subflava. The sequence goes on along the minus strand of NC_086253.1, from coordinate 13,782,731 downwards.
TTCCTTTTTCATTTTGCTTTAGCACTGACCATGAGATTTTTCACTGCAAATAATTGGTGTATAATAGCAATTTGAAGGGTAGTTATTGAAAATCCTTTTATAGATCACCTGAAGGTGAAACCTAATCAAACCTCTCTGGTTATAACTTAAAATTACTATTTTGTCCTTATCTTCTTTGAAATATCACTTGCTCTCCAGAGATGGCCACGGTAATGTTTACATCTTTTCTCCTACCTAAATTTCTGAATTTCTGGAGTGTTGTTCTTACCTGTTTGTGGTTTTTTTTGTTTTGTCTTTTTTTTTTTTTTTTTTTTATTTTTTTCCCTGTGCTGGTTTTGGCTGGGATAGAGTTGGTTTTCTTCCAAGGAGGCTTCAGGAATGCCTTAGAGGGAGTATCCTTGGGATTTCTGTGGGAGTTCAATACTTTTCTCCTAGATTGTGTTTTCTCTTTCACCTCACTAGATCTCTGTTTAATCTCACCTATAAATCAAAATGGAACCCCTGGAATTCATGAGAAATAAGCATTTTAGTAAGTCTTACCTACTTTTGCTACAGTAAGTGTTGATCTATGCTTGCTCAGTCTTTAAGAGGAGATTTTCACTTGGATCTGTGTGCCTTGCTGAGAGCTGTATCTGAATTCCCAAAGTTTCTAATCTGTTTTTGTTGTTCTGGTGTCTTTATGGGAAACCTGCACATGCAGGTGTGTATCGACCTGTTACGGGACAGCAGTTTATCTTGCTAGTGTAATTGAAATTACTCTTCATACTAGAAAAGCTTAAAGGTGAATGTTTAGTCTTATTTTAGAGAATCAACAAGATGGGCTCTTCGGAGGATAAGCAAGGCAATGGAGATAAATTTTGGAGACTATTTAGAAGCCATGTATTTTTTGTAGTTGCCACTTGAGGCTTTTAGTGTGTATTTCCGGCATAAAAATAAGCAAAACTGGAACAGCCTATATTGTGGATGCCTTTTATGAAAGGGACTTTGAATATACATTGGAGGCTGATGAGCCCCCTTTTTCTGTCCTCATCAGGCTTGTCAGGGGAACAATACTGTGACCTGTATCTCCCTCTGTTTCCCCCATTGCTCATGATGTCCCTCTGCTTCTCCTGATACATGTTTTCATGTAGTTTATTTAAGTATTCAATTTAATTGAAATGTATTAAGTGGTTCCATTCTAGCCAGGGAATTAGCAATTTACTCCTTTGACATTTTAACTGTTGCTTTGTTAATTTATACTTTTAACTGCCCTTTCTGCCTGTTGATCCCATTTTAAAGACATTGAAAATTTTTTAAACGATAGATCAAAGAAATACCCTCACTGCATTCTCCAAAGTTTACACATCTTGGGCTTGCCTTAGGTTTTCATGGTTAGAAGAGGTACTTTAATGCAGATAGAAGAGTTTATACTCAAGCCCTTGGCCAAAAGTACTGGTTTGTAACATTTGTGTGCTATAGAGAGTCACTGTTTGCAAGTAGTTAAATCTCTTTTTACTTTTCAAACTTGTGTCTTGTGTCCTTTTGTCTCCTTGATACATCCCATTGTGAATCTCTAGCTGTCAGTTTATATTCTTTTTGGTAAAAATGAAGGTATTAATTTTGCCCTGCTGTTACCCTCTTTCTCATTCCCTTAAGATGAGGAGGATGACTGTACCATCTGGCACGTAAACTTCACTTTGGGTCTTTCTCTAAATGTTTGTGTTTGATTTGTGGCCAAATCTTACAGATTCCTTCTCTGAGACCTTTGTTAGATATGGCCTAGCATGGCCATTACCAGAGCTAAAATGTTCTCATTTTGTTTCTAAATTTCAATGATTCCTTTTTCTTGGCCATTGGTATGTTATCTAGTCATTTAGAATATTCTGCAAGATCATTTTCCTGGTTTATAAAATCAAACTATATTTATGTATCTTATTCAGTTGCTTTCTATCCAAAACTTATTTGTCTTTACTGTTAAACTTTTCATGGCTTAAGTGCATTCTCGTATCCTTCTTTATCCCAAGATACCTATTCCTGCTGTTAATTGGCTCATCATATGAGCTCACATTGGCCAGCTGTTAGTTTTCTTTCTATAAAGTCCCTGCATTCCTTATAAACATCTTTCTTAGAAAATAATTTTTCTCCTCCAAAGCTCTCCCTAAAGTCTTTTTGCTGTGATGTCTAAATAAAAGCTGGACAAGACTTCTCTCCCGGTGTGCTAAGAATTCTGTTGAGCTGACCAATGTCAGATGTTAAAGAAAAAGAACTGGAGGGTAACTGTTCACTGTCTGTAGCTGATCTTCAGTAGTTCTATGATTATGCCCTTGGCCTGTGGGCAATGCAAAGGAATTGGACTTAGGATCATTGCACTTCCTTGGCTTCAAACTGCAGTTTTGGGTAAATATTTATTAACACTTGAAACTCTTCTTATACTAAAATTGTGCCCTTTTTCACCAAGAGCTAATGTAACATGAATCACCTGGCATTTTCTCTGAATGCACACATGGACAGTCAGCTGGCAGTTCCCTGGCATGACAGTGCCTGTACAGTTCAGAACAGACAGCCTGAAATTCAGGAGTCAGAAAGTGAAATACTTGGGACTGGGGAGAAGGACTGAGAAGTATACAAACTTTGAAAATGTAGTTACACCTTGATTTTTCACTTTCAGTCAGTTTGTTTCTATGATATCGTGTGCTTTAATTTCTCTTCTGTTGTAAAGTATATATTCCACTGACTGTATATTATTATTGATGTTTTTTCATAGAAAATAAGAGGCATTTAAGGATATATTGTCCAATATCCCTGTGGCATTTTCTTCCTGGAAATTCATCAAACTTTTAGCCTGTTGTTTTCTTTGTATGCTCTCTATTCTTTTCTTCCTGGGAAAGAGAGTTTGAGAGAGATTGTAACTGGTGAACTTGCTTTTATGTATTTAAGCATGTTGTGGTATTTTAAAGGAGTATAGTGTAAAGGCTGTCTATCTATATGTTTATTTAGTTGTATTGTAATTGTGTGTAGGTTTTTGGAGTTCAGGTATAATCAGAGAAATACGAGTGAAATCTGGAGGTGAGGTTAAAGTTCCTTTAAAAGTTCATGAAATAAAAATAAAGAAAATGCGTTCTTATTTTTCCCAAAAGAGTAATCTCACTGTTGTTTTTTCCAAGCTGCACTTAAAACTAATATGTGAAGCATAAAAATAATAGTTAATAATGAAATGTTTTAGGCAGTATGCTGTATTTTATTTTTAAAGGCATTTCAAAAGAGTCTGTCTTTTATCTTGGTAGTTATTTTTTAGAGAAAAATATTAAATGCATGAGATTTTAACAAAATTATTATTGACTTTGAGCTTTATTTTATTAAATGTATTTGTTCTTCCCTTTTTAAATGAAACTTTATTGTATAGTCGATGTTTATTATTATGGAAAAACTATACTAGAAACATTAGTGTTAATAGCTTAGTATTTTAGTCCTTCACAATTTAATGCCTGTGGTAACTGGATGATTTTAGGCCTGTTCTTACAAACAAGGCCTTACTGATGTGCAAGGAACAGTAATACGTGTCAAAAACTCCACATTAACCAAGGTAAGCAGTATAAATGGGGTGTAGGAATCCCCTGTTAGGCTAAAAATCTCCAAGAGAAAATCTCCAGAGCCTACAAATTAAAGACCTCCAATATCATTTAAAAATAAAGCCTTTTATATAGTAGGAGAGCATTTTTTCAGCTGATAATCAAATAACACTATTATACAGGCTTACTAGATTTGCAAATTTACAAGTTTTTACAAGTCAGTTGGGTCTCTTCCTCAGGAAATCAGTTGAAGTTTTTTTTTCCTGTATTAACTCAAAGAGCCTGCTTGTCCTTAAATCCTTCTGAATATATTTGCCTTATAATTTGACTACATTGAGTCAACACCCTTATAGGAACTGTAATGCAATAAAAAAAAAGAGAAACTGTTCAATATAGTTTCCAATTACCTTAGGATCAGATTGGAGAAGCTGGAATGTACACAATAAAATGTGCACAAGACTTGAGTTCTGTGAGATTTTGGAAGCAAGCAGAGCTTTTCAGCATAAAATACCATTTGAAAGCTTTACTATGCTTCCAATGGTTGTAAAGCGACAAAAATGAAAATATATGTGTGTCTTGAAATGTGCATTTTACTTTTTAAAATTTTCTGAACCACACCTTTGTGGAATTGAAAGCCCCATATGTAAGTAACTAAGCATCACTTTTTACTCAGTCAATTTTTTTATTATAGTGAATGTTTTTGCTTTGCCATGTTCTGCAATAAAAATCTTTATAAGTTATTTACATTTTTACTTTGGAAAAATATGTCAATTCAGATATGTTTGGCGAATTTTATTTTTTAAACTCTCCAGGTTACACTGCAGTCCCCAATATGCATCTTGCTTGTAAACAGAATATAGAATGTTAGTTCTGTCTTATTTTAGTATGTAGCTAGCAGTAGAGTTTTTACAAAGTATTTGAGTGTATCCAGAGATAAATTTGTACTTTGAGATATGAATTTGTTGCATTTGGCCATAAAATTTTAATTGTGCTTTTATTTTAGTTTTGCAAATAAAATTAGTCTGATGTAATTCATTGCTTTTGTTTTAGCAAATGATTATAGAGAGAAAGAAACTTGCGTTTGCATACACTTGTAAAGGAAATTATTATATCTGATGTGTTTCCAATGAATAATTTCTAAGCTGGGTAACTAAATGGGCTCCAGTGTAATAATTTTTCGTTTCTTCACCTTATTTTTAGTTGACTTGGAGCATATTCGTGCAGTGAAAGCTGACAAGCACCAGCGATTTTGTCAGGAAAACAATTTCAGTAGCCATTTTGTGTCAGCCAAGACAGGAGATTCTGTAAGTAAGAAAGAAACCCCAAAATTGTACATGTATGTTGTTTTTTCTCAAGATGCAGCAGTTTTATTATACTTCACATAACAAACTGTTGAGAACTCAGGGTGCTACAGACCATTTTTTGCCTCCTTTAGTTGCATGAAATGTAGATCTTTGTATGAGTGCATATTATTCTTATTAAATTACAATGATTTCTCATCTGATTTTCAGTTTGAAGTACAGATTTGAATGGAAATGGTCTGGCTTATACATCAGCGTGAGAACTGAGACCAGCTAAATCTCTGTTTGCTGTCAGCCTGTAGTTAAATATATTTCTTCATTCCAGGTGGAATCTCATCCATAGACCATCAATATAGAAATTTCCAACAATTGGTAAACAATGTGACAAGACTCTGTTGCAATAAAAGATTTTATTTTAATATGAGTGCTTAGGCATGAGAGACATTCCCATTGCAGGTCCATTGAAATTTGAACATTCTGGCATTTGTACCAGATGCTTTGCAGAGTACATTTTTGAACAATCTTTTGACTCTGAGCTAACTGGGTTATTTGTTTTAGTTGGAAGCATATGAAGGAAAAGGTTCTTTTTCAGTTGACACTATCAGTCAAATTAAATCATATTGTATTGTTTTGCTTGATTTCTGTCTCATGCCTAATGAGTTTGTCATTCCCATAAAACAGTCTTGTAGCTGTCTCCTTAATATTACTGTTGACAAGAAAGTTTACTTTATTTTTATGTTATTGAATAGTAAGACCACGTTTAAGTACATAGAATTATAGTCCACAAATGGAATCACTTGTTAAGGACTTTGATGAACTTGTGCAGTGAACTGCCTAATTTTGTAAGATAATAGTTTTTCTGTAAAGTCTAACAATACTGTAGTTACAAATGCAGTGAGTTCTGATTCTCTTTATAGTTTATATTAAGTCCTTGGCGTATTTTTAGTTTAAAGTGTGATCATGCAGGCTTTTTATGCTAAAAACCAGAAAAAAAATACTACACTTAGTAAAATGTGCATCTCATAAAATGTATTCTTTTCACAAGGAGACCACCAAAATCAGCTCATTTTATGATTGATACATCTATCATTGTAATTATGACAAATCTTTATTGCAGCTAAGTCCTTAATTACATCAGCATTCCACTATTATGTACTGATTGTACTTTTTGTAGCATACTGTTTAAAAACAAAAGTACATCTGAATATGCCTAGAAAACATGAACAGGAAATCTCTGCCTAAATATCTACTAACAAAAGAAGTAGTTTCAATAGTTCAGCTTCAATATAAATTTGAAGTAGCCCTTTCACTGTTGCTGCACACAGATCATTCAGAAGATGGAGTGTTTATCTAGACAGTGATTTAAGAAGAAGCCATCCATTGCTACTGTGAATATATATCTGAGGGGTCTTACTCAATTAAATGATTTGTTGTGTTTACGTCAGATCTTTTCAACAGACTTGCTTGCAAAAGATGATTTTGTGTACATAGAAAATTCTGAAAGTCGTCTCAGGAGCAAAAAAAATTCATGAATGGTTTAGTAGAACTGTGTTACTGTCCATCAAATCACATGGCTGAAGCATTGCACTTGTGATTGATGTTTTTGCACAGAGTGTCCTCGGGGCAGGTGATGTAGCTCCGAGCACCTGAGACCTTAGTGTGGGTTAAACTAGGTCTCTGAGCCTCAGAATCTCTGTTCAGTATGGCCTTGATGTGTAGATATTGGTAGAACAGACCAGTACTACCCCAAGGAATTGAGAGAAAGAGCAATTGTTTTGGAAGCTACTACACTTTGTTGGTTGTGCCACTAGTTTATTTCTGGTTTCCATCTTGGGTGTTAAAAGACATTGGGTAAATACTACTTTTCTTAATTTTCACTGAAAATGACTGGGAGCATGTATATAGATTTCTTTTTTTGTGAGTGGCAGCTGCATGTTGCAAACCAGTGTTTGGCTCAGGCAGTCCTGCAGATAAAATACGATGTGTAGCTTGGCAGTACAGTGTTCAGCAGCAGTGCACATTTAAGCTGCTCCTCTTGAACATGCCATATTCTTTTATCACATTTAAAATGCAGTTTTACTTAAACAGTAAGATACGTGGACTCCTCTCCTCTTAAGAGGAATTAAAGGAAATATTTAAGACAGCATTGCCACCCAGTATTACGTGTTAAATCATGTCCGAAGTCTAACTCCACCAGGCTGCTGCTGCAGGCTGTACAACATCCTGCTTGTTCCTAGATACCTCTATTCAGTGTATGTTTTGTAAGATTTTTCGAACTCTTTCATACCACTATTTTTTGGGCATAAGTAGTAGAGATTTTGGTGATGTCAATGCACAGTTCTGTTATTCTCAGTTTTAGAAACCTACAGCTCTTATTTCACAATACACTGGTAATACATTTTTGGGCTAAACATTAGTGAATACCCTTATTCATATTTTATAGCACCGAGAGTAGTATTTGAGAGGAGGGTTGTGTAAAAGCTTGTTTAAACTTAGGTCTCTGGAGGCAGAGTAGAAGTGTTGCTTAACAATCCAGCATACTGTTCATTCCTTGTACCATTGTTGAGTTATTTTCTCAAATTTTTAAACAAAATTGAAAGTACCAGATGAGGTTATTTTCAGATCTGTTTTGCACAGGTCATAATTTTGTATATCATTGTTTACTGTTCAAGAATGGTTTGATATTTGAAAGAACCTCAAGGGTGTCTGTTTTTAATCATTTAAATGCGATTTATTTTTTTTCCATAGGTCTTCCTGTGTTTTCAGAGAATTGCTGCTGACATACTCGGCATCAAATTAAACAAAGCCGAATTGGAGCAATCGCAGGTGATTTTCCACAAATACATGGATATTTTTAGTATTTTATTTAGTATTAAAAGTGATCTCGTTGTGGATTTATAACTGTTCTTTAAATCAATCTTCATCTGTTGTTTTGAAGATAATTATTCAATTTCACAACAGCTTTTTTGAAATATGATAATTCCTTATTTATCCATCATGATCAACTCTCTGAAACAAGAAAAAACAAGTTCAAAAAGAAAAAAAAAACAGCTTTAGTTCTAAGGAAGTTTGTTTAAAAATAGTGCTTAAGATTAGTTTAGAAATTAAATATGTATGCACATACAGGTAACATAGATGATATTCATTATATTATACCCATGGGTGTCAACTGAAAAGTTTTTCTACAGCTCAGTGTCAGAAACCTCAAAAAGAAAGATTATACTACTGAGGTGACCCTGTGTAATGACATTTGAGATTACCATTATTTAAATTTACTTAGTGAACCCAAATGTTGCTCTTCTAGTGCTGTAATACCCTGGAACTGCTTTTCAATACCAGTGTTAAACAAGTACCACAAAATAAGTCAATAAGTTTATTTAAAATAAATGACAAAGCATTTCTTATATACAGCTTGGTCCCCTTCTTTTTGAAATATACAATAAATATGTAATTTCTGAAAGTGCTTTGCCACAGCAGTGTTTGCAATCTGTGTTGAAGTGGTTAGCTAGAAAATTGTATTGCAAACAGTAAAACTGTAAAATATACTTACAGAGTGTACTTAACAAGCAGATTAGTTTTAAAAAGCTGTAATTTATAGGCAGAGAAATACTAACTGTCTTTTAAGTGTTCTTTTATTACTAAGGTAACATCCATCTATTATTTTGAGCTCTGTGATTATTTGCCTGTAAATAATTGAGCACACAGAGTTCTTCAATTTTTCATTTGTTGTTTAGCTAGCACTGGAATATCAGTCCTAGGCCTCTCTGTGCTGTGAATGGTGTAATTCAGGTGTAAGATTGTAGAAAGGTGTGCAAATATCTTAAATTTAAAGGAGACTGGTAATAGTGTTATACAGAAAATTGTATTGTTCTAAAGAAAGGGTCTGTTTTTAAAGTAAGCTCCATATAGCCCCAATTCAAGAGTATGTCAAATTGGTATCAGATTTAAGTAGGCTTCCTTCTACTTAATATTGTAATTAGCTTTTAATTTTGTTGAGTGGATCAATGGAATAGGCAATATATGGGTTAGACAAAGTTGATATGACACAAGTTGCATTAGTAAAAGCTATAAATAGTTAATTTGCATAAATTATTGTTGATGTGAATCCAGGCTCTAATTATCAAAAAAAAAGTAAAAATATCTCTGAAAAACCACCACCACCGACAAAAAATCAAAAGAAGAAACAAAACCAGTAAATGAATTTGGACAAAAAAGAAACTTCCCTGTTGCCTTTCAGGCACAGCAGAAGTCACTACGTCGTGCAACACTGTGTATGTAGCTAAAGTGTGTGAGCTGCTTAGTTTGCCAAGTTCTGTTAATGGAGCATAATTTCAATCTACTCCAAACAAGCCATAGTTCGTTGTTATCAGTAAAGCCTTTGCTTCTTTTGAGATTGTTATTTTGAAGGGACTGTAAGAGTTATTTCCCCAGTGTAAGTCAGAAACCAATGGGAATTGCATTGGAATGTCTGTTAGCTATATCTTAAGGCTCATTGTTGTATGGAACCAAACACCCCCATCACTTCATAAGAACAGAAAAGGGAAAGTCTCTACATAATCTGGAGAGTGAAAACTTGGGCCTTCGTATCCTCTGGAAGATAAATTCTCTTGAGAGAAGTTCATTTGTCTGCAGTAGAAAAGCCTAATTGGAGTGATGTGTAGATGCTGTTTCCCAGAAGCATGGAGCTGCTCTCTTGGCTGGAAGGAGGTGGTGTCAGAGGACAATGCCATTGTTAGGTTTCTGTTTTACCTACCACAGACTCTTGTAGGACAGCTGCAGGTCCCGTTAGTGTGGTGGTGCTGGGAGTGTTTCCCTCTTCCATCTCTAAAATGGGCACGTGTCTTCCTTAATTTGTGGGACAATTACATGATGTGTGTTCCTTAAAATTTTTAGGCATCGAATACTCTAGCTACTGGGCTGCAAAATTAGATCAGGGCATAGACAGATGACAGATAAATGCTATAAAGAATCCAATAAATACAAACAATAGTAAATATTACTCATCTATAAAGTATACAGGTGTTGACTTGGATTTAATATTTAAGTAAGGAGTAAAAGCCATTGTAGTTTTTATAAATATGCACAATTTGCACACATGATTATATAATTGAGTTTTCCATGTTTTGTTTAATGTGAGATTTCCTAATTTTGAAAACTGAGATGGTTCTTGCTTGAATCTGTTTGTCAGAGACAGTCAGATATGTTCATTCCATCTAGGCTGTAACAAAATATAAGATTAAATACTGACTTTGTGTAAAATGCCAACAGTCAAATACTATATGTGTATTTTTTATTGTCTAGTCTTGAGAATATGCTTTAAAATTATTTCTCAGTTTTGTGCGTAAGGATCTTGTTTCTTGTGATTAGAGTCAGTTATGATTGTCACAGTCTAAGAAGATCTTAGATGTGACTCATAGGTGGATAGAAATAAGTAATAGAAATCCCAAACACATTATTTTAACTTGTATGAATTTGTTTGGCTCATGACTTTTGAGCTTTGATGATGGGCAGAACTACAGAAGCTCTTGTGAAAAGTATGTGAGGTTCTTGGTCACCTTCAAGCACGACTTCTGTTAATTAACAGCAAGAACAAGCCTTAGAGATTGAATTGTATTTACTCTGCATTGTTTCAGAAAACAGCTGCAGCAGTTTAAGATATTAATGCAGCCCGAGCTATTTGCTACTGCCCTTTTGTTGGAATGTGTTGCTCCCACATCAGAATCAGAAAATGGAAGGTGATCATGTGCTTTGGCCACATCAGGGTGAAGTTGAGCAGCTTAGCTTAAACTGCTGCTGAAAGTTGTTTTAAAGAGAAACTGCCAGACTTTGTGCTGAAGTGGATGAGGTGCAAGTACACGATACATTCCACCAACTCCCCTTTGGCAGCAATAATCTCCAGCAGAGGAATGGGACAGACAGGACAGGGGGTGGTAAGTTTTTAAACAATCTCAGCTAGAGCTACTAAACCTTGTCTGTTAACGTGCTGAGATGACTGTTAATCAAACCTTTATTTGGACAAAACTGTGGTAAAACAAAGAACTAGATTACTCTTCATGCGTGACTGGAAAGTAGAGCATGTTTTTTTAAATGGAACAGTTCCAAAATAAGAAAATTGCAAATTCTGACTTATTTCCAGTCCTGAAAATACCCTCCCTTTTAAATTGCAAGAGTCTGATGAAATTTGAGGAAATAAGTCCTTTATTAATGAAATGTTTTTCTTTCTGTATTTTTTACTTTCAACTGTAGTGTAAAAACTGCATGGGGTACAGCTTTGTTCCTTGGCATTGGCAAGAGCTAGCATTTTTTAAGTGATGTGTACTTTTCTCTCTAACTAAATGCCAGTTCAGCAGACCAGTATATGTGTGCCAGCTTTGTACAATAAAATGTTTGGCAGATAGTCAGATCTGGAAGACAGAGCACCTGGACCAAGAAAGGTTATTTCTCAATATTGACAGTGATGTGAACTATGGCAAAATCTGATGTAGACTCTGATGTGAAGAGGTTCAAGTTTTTAATTAGCATGAAGTTAATAAAAGAAATGTTGCAATAATATTTTTTAACTCTTATTTGGATGAAATTCCATTAGAAAATCCGAGTCATTTATGATCATCATTTTTTTGCTGCAGTGTACCTAAGCATAGGTCATTAACCTGCCTGTGTTTACAGGATGGGATTTAGACCAATGTTTGAGGAACAATTAATTGCCTGCTGATTACAGAACTTTTTTTTGTCTTTTTTTTGCCCCTCAACTCTAGTCAAAAGATCGGTATGAAGAAACTAGGTCCTGTGAGGTCAGATAACACTGTTTAATGCTAAAACTCCTACTACTGCCCTACATAGGATTTGGCAACCTTTCTCTTGATAACATCAGACCAGGAGTCCAGTAAATCATGAGTGTTGTCCACTAGATAAGATAATATGAATGTGATCAATTAAGCTCAAGAAGAGTACTTCAGCAGCTAATAAATCCAGGTGCTTTACCAGCCTCTTCAATTATTGTTGCTTGTTTGACATAAAGGTTTTATTTACAGAGGTAATCTTGAATGTATACTGTTTACATATTACTAATCCAGTTTATATATTGTTTCCTTTAAAATAATAGAATTTAATTATTTATTAACTAATTTTAACCTTGAAAATATATTTTAGGAAAGTTGAAGTATTTAAGAAAAAACATTAAACTGGTTTAGGGTATCTTTCATAGCAGACTTACCTCCTCTGCTGCTTCTTTGCTGAAATTGTTCCATCAATTTTACTTCCCTTTGCATGAACCCTGTATTGACCCTTATTAATAATGAGAATCCTGTATCCATTACCTGTATTAATAAGAAAAAAGTTTTGTTTGGTTGTCTTTAAGGGGAAAAATGGGAAACTTTTATTTTTAAATGATGCAAAGAAAAATCAAAACTTACAGCTTTTTGATATGAGGTTGTTAATTTGGTCACTGCTTTTGGATTATATATTTAGTTGTAATGTGATTGTTATGTAATGGAAAAGATGCATGTGTACGGCTAATGCATTTGTTACAAGCTGATAATGTAGTATTTAATATTTAAGTATCCTCGACTTAAAGGAGGAATAGGCCACTGTCATCTTTTTTTCCACTGAATTCCTTGCCTTTTTATTATGTCCCTTCTCTTGCTTTAACACACTTCTGCTGATTGCATGTATGAGCCTTTCACGTAGGTACTTTGAAAGGGCATGTCCTGGAAAAAGCTTGAGAAGCAGCTCTGGTGCTGAGAGTGCTGCTTTCAGCCAGACATGTTACTCTTATATCTGCCTAAGGCCTGAAAATGCACTTTCATTTTGCTTCTGCATAATCTTATGTTATCCATTCATTCTTTTCAACTACTGATTAATCTCTCCATTGTTTTCCTTCTCTTTTCTTTTTACATTCTTCTCCTTGCCCTCTATCCATCATGTTGATACATGGTTAACAGAATGTTGTCAGGGCAGAACTAGTGAAATATCCTGAAGAAGATAACCAACATCATACTTCCAACTGTCAGAGCAAAGTCTGCTCAATGCAGTAGTTCAGGTATTGATGGAAAACTTGGTTTGTTTCTTTTTTATGAGCTGCATTGCTTTTACATGAAGTAACAACTCTTAAAGTAAGTTCTTTTGGAAAACTGTGTTTTGTATGTGTAAGTACTTGTAATACTCAACATATTATTTTGGAACTCAGTGTACAATTAACTACATTGTGTTTCTAATAATCAGATAGTTTGTAGAAACTTTGAAATGCTTCACATTACTGTATTCAGTGCTGTACATTCAAAATATTACATAGCTGTCTCAGATGGAAATGGATGCAAAATTGTACATTTCTATCTCCTCTTGTAGGAGAGAGCATTGGTCCTATCAAATGCTTTGTAAATAGAATGTGAATATATGTTAATGTAATCTTATCCAGTATGCCTATCAAGGCTTTTTTAAAATTTGCTTTCAATTATGTCCATATTTTCTGATGAAATGCTTGGAGTAAAGACAAAAACACAAACTTAAGTACAATTTCCAGTTACAATTTAGGCAGTTATTATTAGTGAATGACACAACTTTTTCAAATAAACTCTGTTTTATTACTCTCATACAGAACAGTTTTCATGGAAGTAAAACTCTATTCTGCTTTAGCAAAAAAATTGTATTCCTTTTGTAGTGTTGTGATAATCTACCAAGGCACTTGCTTCTGCTTAGCATGAATAAACCTAGAACTATAACGAGAATTAGCAACTGATAAGGCTTCCTGAAAGATAGTAAAAAAAAAATTTGTTATTTTTCCCCTTGTATTTCATAAAAATCTGTTGAGTGCTTTGCCAGCATGAAGTTTATATTTTCTGATTGTTGCTGTGTTTCTTTTATAACAGAGGGTGGTGAAGGCAGATATTGTCAACTACAGTCAGGAGCCTGTGACAAGAACTGTTAACCCTCCCAGAAGCTCGATGTGTGCAGTTCAGTGACCACGCTGCTCTCCTCTGGTTTGAGACCTTTGCAGTCCCTCTGCCTTGACACAGGCTCTGGGACTACCAGGAACTTTGTTTTAACAGGGACCAATGCAATTAGGAGTTGCAGAAACATGTTGCACCATTGTCCATTAAGAAGCAGCAGGCAGTTTTTTGACTGGCTGAAATTCAAACATGAGACCACGCACTTGAAAATTTAAGGTCCATATTCTTTTAAGTTATATTTAAATGAAATTGTATAACTGTGTTTGTGTTTCCTCCTCTCTGACTGATACCAGAATAAAAATGGATGAGGAAGCCCTGCATTCAAAATGCTTTTAAAGACATCACCATGTCAGGGTATTTTGCCAAAACATTTTAAATTTTTTTTCTCCAGTTATTTGAACTAACACTCAGCAAAATGTTACTTGGAAAAGCTGTTGTTGGAATAATTTTAAACACGTAATATATATTTTATCTAGTGATAATTTTGAAAGTGTTCCATTAATGTATATACACTTAGCACAAAATGTATAAATTGTATCCAGTGAGAAACAGTGCTTGAAATAAAACTGTTATTATAAAAAGTTACTTTTCTGAAGTCTCAGATTGTCTCCATGGATGCTCTGAAAAATGCTAGTGTTTTTGTGTATTTTTATTACCACATCAGCATTACTTTTTGCAGTAATGGATAGACATATATCTTTGTGAATATGGATAAATCTCAGTGAACAGTTTGGTCTGTAAATGATGAATGATATATTCAACATGCATTAGAAACTGTTGATGTATCAATTAGCATCAGTCACTTTAAATAACTAACAGAATTATATTCTGCCTGGTACTCTTTTCTTTCAAATTTAGAGTAAATGACAAAAAGCTGTGATCTGTGATCTTCATACTTGTCCCCTATTGCTTTTCTAGCAGTGCGAATTCTCTTCTGCACATCTGAACAGAAAGATACGGAGAGAAAAAAAATTAAGCCACCTCAATTCCCAAACTAGAAATCTTTTCCTGTTTAAACTCTAGAATATGCTTTCTAATAACTACAAGGAAACATTTGGAGATTCAGAAAGTAATGAGTCTATGAAGGTTTTGTATATCACAAGTGAAAATTATGAGGTTCTTAAAGTGAATGTTACTATTAAGCTGTTCAAGCAAGTGCTTATTAGTTGGAACAGTTAAACAATTAGTACCAAATAGCTAAACTATTTTAACTATGTTAAAAAAACTGCAGATGGCAAAAAATCGTATTTATTAGCTTACATAATTATATAACTCTGATATGACGTAGTGTGTATTGTTTAGCATTCAGACGTAGGAAATTCTAAGAAGCTGAGATATTGAGAAATTATGCTATACTAAGATAGATGTGACTTGCAGTAAATTATTTATTCTATTCTGTATTCTTGCTCCTTCCCATGGGATTTGTGTCCCGCTGTGTCTCTTTACTGTATTGTTAACTGCAGCTTTATGGACAACTTTCTTCCACTCATAGCAGCTGAGAACTTCTATTTGAAGATTTTTTCTTAAATAGTAATTCAGTTCGCAAATTTATGGCCTCCAAGGCAGGTGGAAAGGTTTTTTAAAATCCTTACATTTCCTGATGTGTTTGTGGCCTCAACTCTGCTCATGTATTCAAATATTGACAAGACTGCCCCCTCTGAGAAGCTGAGCACAATGTGGCTCAGGCAGGTGGCCGTGGGCTTTCTCTAGTCCATCTGTATCATCTTGATAGTCCTGCTTCCCAAGTAAAAACTAGCATGGTCCTAAACACCCAACTTCTTGGGTTGTTTAAGTTTTTTCCTTTTAAAAATTTATGTAATTTTACTTTTCAAAAGAAAATGCTTTTTCGTAACTTCTTATGCAGTGTCCGTTGTTATCTTGAATAATAGAAAGTTTTGCTTTTACCTTTTGGGTATCCTGCAGTATGAAAGATGTTATACATGTCCCAGTCCAAGCTGTTTTACAGATGGATTTTATGTCTTGGTCTCATCACATTTTTTTATTCTCAGTGCCTATTTTTCTAGATGTTTTTGACTTGTACATCCTTTTGTATTTTATTCCTCTTGATCTTTTCACCAACTGCTATGTTAAAGGCCTACCTTCCCTGAAGATATTTTTGTTTATGTTTCCAGACTGCCCTCATTCTTCCTCCCTAACGTACATGTATATTATTTACTCTAACTAGGAATCTCCTCTCTTCTGTGCCCTCAGCCCCTCCTTTTGCTGCCCCTCTTAACCTCCTCAGCTTTTTGTATTGTATACTGACTTCCACTCTCTCTGCTTTTCCCTCCCCTTCCTGCCCCATTGAGATCCATTACCTGTCCACCTTTTAATCCTTACAAATGAGCTTTGCTCTTCTTGCTCAGCCTTAGGGACCCCACCTTGAGCCTTCAAATTCCAGCTGCAGTCTAAATCCTTGGCTGTGGTAGCTGCCTTTGAAGTGCTGCAGCAGCTGTGGTTGAAGATTCAGCCCTGCTGGTGCTGGTGCTACAGCACAAGTTCCTCCAGGCGGAGCAGAAAGGTCAGAGATGATTGTGGAGGATTAAGCAGTATGGAGAGAGGGAGTGGACAGTGTTCTGCAGGGAGGGCAGGCAAGGACTCTGGTGACTGGAGGGATACACACAAATCTAGTTAGAGAAGGACTGTGTAAGGACTCTGGGTCTGGTTGCTTTTTGTAAGTAATCTCCCACCACTACTGATTCACGTGATTCATGTGTAGTAGGGTTGAATTCTGCCATATTAATGCACTTAAAAAGCTTTTTCCAAGGTGAGAACTGGTGGAAGGCAATTCAACAAACTGTTAAAAAGTAAAAAAATGCAATGCTCTCCAAAAGTGAGGCCACATGTGCTTAATGTCTACTGACATGGGGAGTGGGCTGGGACGAGCAAAACATGTTTTTTCCTGAAGCTGAGGCCAGATGAAGGGAAGAAACCTGTTCAGGCCCTGATCTTACACAGATGCACACTGGTGAAGTGATCTGCCTGCTCAGAGCTGTTGTAACTAATCATTTCAGTAACAGCTCCACGGTGAGAGGTTGTTGCTAAGTTCAGCTCCTTGCTAAGGTCAGTCTCCGTGATGTGGTGGATACCAGTAGGTTCATTGTGTCTGGCTGCATGGTAGAGTATCAGTGCTTTTAAAACGTGGATCTGAAGCATTATTAGACTCATGCCACTTCTTGTCTTTTGTGGTTCTAAAGTTTGGTGGAGTCAAATGGAATCTTTTTCACACAGAACAGCGTGAAGTTATTTTCCCTTGCAATCAGATACTGTGAGTGCCAGAACCTGTGATGAGTTTGTGATCTCTCTGAATACGCTGTACTTTTGACAGTTCATAAAAGTCATAAAAACACATGAAGCTGCTTTTTAACCAGACTAACTTTTTTTTTTTTAATTTTTAGACACATAAAAAGTCACTACAAAATTCACTACAAAATTCACTACAAAATTATGTGGAATGTGCTCATTTGAGGAATTTGGTAATTGTCTGTGCTATCTCTCCGTATCATTAGGCATCCAAAAACCCCCTTGTCTTTAAATCACTCCTTGATTTTCACTGGAAGAAAAGGGCTTTTGCATCAGGCAGCTTCTTTTAAACACAGAGCTAATTTGTTTGTCAGCAGGTGCACCTGATAGCCTAATATCCAAAATTTTATAATAATTTTGTAAAGAAAAATATTATAGTAATATTTGAAGTTGTTTATTCTGCTTTTTTATTTTTTGAAATATCAATTTAGATAAATTGCAGTTGTATTTTTCCTTTTTACATGTATTTTATATCAGGAATATGGTTGCTTTTTCACAAAAAAATTGTAATCTTTGTCTCATGATGTTCTTGACATTTTTAAAAGTTGTAGTAGAGAGTACTGTTTAGTAGATAAACATTGTTATATCTGACTTGGACTGTACTGTGCTGCTAATGTTTTGACAGAAGATTAAAGTGCTGTTCTGTAACATAACAAGTTTATAATAATGGGAAATTTTCTGCAGGGGAATTTTTCCTATTTAGAATACTTACATGAATTTTTGATGTAGCTTAACCATTTGTATGAAGGGTCTGATAGATGTATTTAAAGCAGCATTGACTTTTATAGAAGTTATATTTACAAAGCTGGTGTGATTAACTACTTCACTTTCTGGAATTCGTACATTATTTCCCAAACAAAGATGTTATTCTACAGTGCTTTATTCTTTTCTTTCTCAGTTCAAGTACTACTGCTTAACATATAATCTGATTCCTTTAGGCTGTCTTTATTTAAAACCAACTCATAACTACTTAAAATGTCAAAATAGCTGAATGTTGCTGGAAAGAAAAAGTCAAAAGTTATCCATGTTTGCATTGGGGTAATGGCATACATATAATGTTAAAACTCCAGTCCAGATAATTATCTGTAGGAAGCAAATTTATACTCTGATTTCAGATGCTATGAATAGAATGTGATTAGAATTTAATGTGCTGCAGTTTTATTTGCAAAATACACAGGTCCTGTATAAAACCTCTTTTTATAAAGGACCCTCTAGAAGCCTTGGGGATCCCTGTTTAACTTGCAAATGCCGAAGTTTGATCTTCCCCAAATAGAAGATAGTGAAGCTCCTGAGTTCCATGAACTGATTTCTATTTTCAGCTTCCCATAGAGAGCTGACTGTTCAGCCAATTTAAACTCTTTTTTTTTTCTCCTCCACTTCATCTTCATTCATTTTGGCACCATTTTGAACTGGAAAGCTTCCAGTTAGCTAATTGGCCATGTGCCTTGTTTTATGTGGGGGTGATGTCAAGTGCTGAAATAACCGATTGACTGAAAGCAATCTTGTTTCAAAGGCTGGTCAGAACCAAACCTCAGAAGGTACAAATTTCAGGTTTGTTTTGTATTTAACTGCTACACAGCAGTCCTTATCCTAGTGGATGAACCTCAGAGAAGAATATAGATTTGAGGTCGAGAGCTTATGTTTGCTCAGATACCACATTTAGAGCACTGAATTCTGGAGGAAGTAGGAATCCAGATCTTTTTTTAATATCACTTTCAAGACTTCCTCTGCTTCTACTCTGTAATGTCATACTAGCAATCAATGCTTTTAAAAAATACTAACTCAAGTCCTCATTTTAAAAACAAAATGTGGTAAGTATACTCTGGTTCAGGAAAGTTTTTCTTTTAAGGATGAGTAGAAAAAACTTCTTGTTGTATGAAATATCACTAGCATAGTTGAAGATATTTATTACACAATAATCATATTTGGTTGCTATGATCTGTTAAATATCCTATGTTCTGTTTTCTACTTTTCTTATTTAAAGTATTCTTTAAAATGATGATGATTACAAATAGAAAACAAAATACCAAAGCGGTTTTAATTAATTTGTGCCTCAGAAAAAGTCCTTCAAACTGCTTCAGGCAAACATTTTTTCTTTGCTAGCTGAACTCCATTTCTGTCCTTTCCTGGGCTGATCTGTACCAGGTAGCTTGCAGGATCATGACCTACTAATCCTTTTTGATTTCTGGTGAGCTTTTAAAAACAAAGTAGACCAAGAAACATCAAAGGAGGATTTAAAAGACACACACTGTGCCCTGAAAAGTAAATGTTGCTTTGGAAAGCATTCTCTCCTTTAAAAAAGAGGTGCATGCTGTGGTTCAATACTATTCACCAAAAACACTTAAGCATATGCTCAAAATTAAGCGTGTATTTAAGTTCCCTTGAAGTCTATGCTGTTTAAGTACACACTTGAAGCTAAATACATTCTGTCATACTTTGCTGACACAGAAATCCTGGCTGCATTGAAATAAATGCCTTTGAGGCTAAAGTTCTTGCAGGAATATCAGTGTTGATTCTTAAATTTTCTACCCATTGTGAAGGGTATAAACTAAAGCCACTTGCAAGTTAAAAAGGAAAAAAAAAGAAAAAAATGTTTCTCGTATGATCAGTTGTTTTTTCTGATATTTTCTCTAGCATGAATGATAGGAAAATTGAAAAAATAGAAGTTGAAATGTGGTTCAGTTTTGTGAGCAGAACATTTACTTGACATTGGGCAAGTTGCTGTTTTTGGAACAAATGCTTCTGAGATCCTTAATGAATCAGAAACAAAAGAATCTGGAGGTGCTTGACAAGTCTCATTGTAAACTGAATTCCAACTGATAGTGCAGGAAAACATATCAAGTTCCCATTTGTAGTGTCTGAATTGCAGATCTGACATGGAGGATAAACAAGAACTGGTACTTCTTACTCAGATTTGGGGAGGTATTTGATCACCATCTTGGAAAAATGAAGTGTGATTTCTGGAAATATTCCAGTATTTGTCAAAGAATGGTGAGGCAATGTTTAACTGCATAATGGAAACTGGAGAGAAATGTTGACATCCCACTCATCAATCCAATTGCTTTTTTATCTCTCCACTGTCTTGGAAAGAGAGCAAAGTGTAAACCAACATTTGGCACAAATGGGCTGTCTGTGCCATTTAGGAGCAATTTGCATGTAATTGGTAACAATTATACAGACAACCCATTTATAACAGGGAGTGAGCTCATAACCTAGCATAAACTACAAGAAAACAAATCATATACCCCAGGAATTGCACTCTGATGTAAGAAAGGAAATTGAAGTCTTTCAGTTGAACCTCTTTACTGGTTTTATCACCCAGAAATTCAGGGATGCAAATAAACCTGTACTCAACAGGCCAATTAAGCTTGAATGTAATCAGGAGTCTTAAAGAGGGTGCTCTCTATCTTTTTTATTTTTGCTGTAGTTCTGCTAATCTTCCCGACCAAATGACCAACCTTTGAAAGTTCAGAATTTAACCGTTTCCATATGGTCAGCTGCTGAACTGGTAAAGTGGCTTCCCAGTCTCCTCTGTCAAGGGCACCTGCTGCCAGCCAGCTCCCAGCAGCAGAGAATGAGGTGACAGGTCATGGTGACACTGAAGTGCAGCTGAGCAGGCTTGGAGAAGCTTCAGCCAGGTACTGCAGTTGTGGAAGTGTAGGTTAATTGATTGAGATACAATTAATTTGTACATGTCAGCAGCAATTGAATGTCTTCCACTGTCTTTTGGATAAGACACCAATTGACTTTTTTTTAATTACTATTACTTTTTTCAGGTGGGTATAAACTTACTGTAGTTTTTCTAGTTGTGATGTTTCTGCATCCTCCTGCTGTGGGCAGTCTTTTCCTCTGGCTGAGCTTGTTGCAGTGCAGGCTCACTAACCATACTGATTCAGGTTGGACATAGTTTTTGATGCAGCTTTGAGAAAGTCTGAATCCAGGTTCTTGTGCAGGCACTTCATTAGCTGACTCTGAGGAGCATTCAGTAGGATGCTGTAGTATCCATTCAAAGGGAGTGCTATAAGCAGCTCAGGATAATTCTAGCTTTTGTGATTGTTGCTCTGCTCTTAACTCCCAAGTGTGGTAGAAGTGCTAGATAATGAAAATTGGTGAATTGTTTTTTTCCCTGTTTATAGGATCTTCATAGTCTAATTGGTACCTATTCACCAAGAAATTCAGATGACGTCTTTGAATTTATTGGCACTGGACATTGCAGACCAGCATTTTCAATGGAAATTGGCAGAGTCTTGGACTCTGAGTTGAAGGAGCTGCAAATACTCCCTGTGTGTGTTTGTACAAACCACTTAAGCTGTCTATGTCTTGGAACTTTTTGCAGGCTGACCATAGCACTCCATCCAGTGGGGCTGCTGTGGCCATTTGTGGGAATGTCCTGTGCTTGTGTACTGTGGTGGAGTGGTAGCTTTGACTGGTTCCTTGTTTAGGCATGGGAGGCATCAAACAATATTTTCTAGGATTCTTGTCAATGCTTCCATTGTGCAAGTGTACAGTCTGATGGTATCCCTCATATAGCCAAATATTTGGGATGGACCTGGACAAGGTGTATTTCAGGTAACAAATGAGCCCAAGTTTATAAAAGTTATCCCAGCAAGGTTAGTTGACTGTTTACATCATGCAAGCCATAAACATTAAAAGATGTTGTTCTGCTCAGAAAACACAACTTGCAGCTGAAGGCTAATGCAAGTGATCTCTGAGGTGTTCTGGCAAAGCCTGGGCATAGATCAATGCTTTGCCTAAGTGTGCCTTAATCGCTTTACTAAGTCTTGGGATTCTTTTAAATTAATGAAAAAAATTAGTCTTTTTTCTAGTCTGTTCCTTTCTCTTATTATTTTTGTAAAAACCAAAAAGTTACCGAAACCACTTTTTACATTTTTTTTCTTTTACTGTTCCACTCATTGGGCAGTGGTCGTGCCCTTCACATCTGCAGCCATCCTGAGCAGAAATCATTCTGAGCTGTTTCTTCCATCTCTTCATACTTTAGCAGGACGTTGTACTGCTCACACACATGCACACACGTACATCTGTGTGTATATGAATATATGTGAGCCTCCATACAGTTTAGCACACAATGAGTGTCTTGGTGGTTGGTGCTAGCAAAGTTTTAGACGTTGGGTTCTCTCCTCACCTCTCTCTATTTACTGTTTTAACCCAAGTGTTTCAGTACTGCTAAAAGCACATATTAGACATGTGGCTAAAACTTGGAAATACCTGCAATATTTAGAGGTAGATATTAGATATATCTGTCTCTAAGCTATGTTAACTACATTGATACAGTAAATAAAGCAGGTCCAAGGAGCCTTGCAGAGCACTGGAATGTTGTTGCTTGCTGTGGAGCAAAAATGGCAAGCCTGACCAGAACTCACCTTCTTTTATATAAGAGCTGCAGTGGGAAGCAAGGCAGTGGGAAGATGGTTGGATAATAGGAATGCAAACCAACTCTCATTGTCATTTCACCAAAGCACTTGGATGTTCTCAGTGGTATCAGACTATGGTATTTCAAATCTTCTCTCCAGTTCACTGTCATTAAGGCAGCACAGTTATCTGTGTTATAATCTAGACTGGGAAAATGATCCAGCTTAAAAAATGTGGAAGAGGAGCATTAGAATACAGGATCAATGTGGGCTGTCATGCATTCTGTAAGCATGGCTGAGGTGACAGTGAGCTGGAGCACAGAAGCACCACTGGTCAGTGTTTAGATGAAGACAATTCATGGAAGCAGGGATCTGGGAGAATCTATGCCTTTTTATGACCTGCAGTCCTCAGGCCATCCAAAAGTTGTAAAGACTGACCTTTTTCTTATCCTGCTCACCACTGACTGACCTTCTCTTGACATCAGTTGCACCTGCAGAAAGCCAGTCTGCAAACACATCCTTTCCTGGCCTCCTAGATATTCAAACCATCATATTTTTCCCCTTTCATGTTGCTGTTAATGGCATAAACACAACAGACACTGATTTTCAAGATTTTTTTTTTTATCCCTGAATCAGCTGTCTCATCAAAGAATATCTGGCACCAAAAGATAGGTCTGACTGTGTTTCATGTAGGAGATATTTCAGAATCCTAAAATGAGATGAGTTCTTGAGCATCAGATTCCAGGGCTAGGGTTACCTCAGGTTTTGAAAATTGATATATTTAACTTCTTTCTATATAAAATTGTTTGTGTTTTCTTTTTAAATATAAATTTCAGTGAAGAAAGATGATTACCTTAAGCACAAAATGATCTACCCCTTTTCTGTACCTCTTCAGTGGTTTCTTGAAAGAGCAGAGAAAAAAGAGAGGAAATGCACAGAGTCCCCTTTCAGACTATCTGAAATCCATTGCAAAGAAACACTTTATATTCCTCCCTGGGTTTTCTGCCACTTTTTCACAAAAGGAACAGTTGCAGTTTTCAGTGTACTTTTCTGTTCTCTTCTTCCATCTGAAGGTGAATAAGTGACTTGAGGAAGAGAGTGTAACTTTATAGCATATATGACTCCATACTGTTAGAAGCTTTTGTGTATAGTTTTGTTCCTGGATCAAGAAAAACCATGTAGGAGAATCATGTGTTTAGCATATGGCTGTCACTGACTAATGTCATTATGCCCACATGCACCAAAGGTGAAGTTGCCCACTTGTATGGGAACTCCAGTTCTTAGGAATAGCCTGTTAATTTGTATTTGCTGTGTGAGTATGTCATGTATGTAAATGTTTATGCCACATAAGTGAAGATGTCATGTAAACAACATACATTTGGTCAAATCAGTCAAATCTAGACATTCCTTTTTGTGATTTGGAGGGTTTTGTTTCTTTGCTGCGGGAAACGGAAAAATATCTATTTGTTATCTTTATCAAAAAGTGCTAAAACACCAACGTTGTTCTGGAATTAGCAAAACTCGATGCTGTTCAAATGCAGAAACAAATGATGGCCTTGTCACAAAGAGTTCACATTGTAGGTGGGACTCGGGATCCAAACAGCCCTCAGTAGAAAGATAAGGGTGAAGAGAGGTTCAGGTGGACCCTTAGAAATAGAAATTAAAAGCTCTGTAGGTTGGATTTTGACAACGGCAGCCCACTCTTCTGTGATCTGTGATGCTTGTTGACATTGAGTTTGCTCATTAAAATTAATTATTCAGATGGTAAAGGCTGAGTAGCCCTTCTGTTTCCAGTTCTCAAGGAGGCCAAACAAGGCCTCCTGGATTCCCAGGGAAGGCAAAGGGAGCCTGTCCATAAATTCCTGCTCTTCAAAATGGTACATTCATGTGCGGTGTGAATAGTAATGCCCACAATATATGTTCAAAGTGAAGTTACAAGGTAGCATTGCAGCACCATCTGAGTAGGAGGCAAGAGCTAGGGACATGACTGTCCTGTTTGGTGACATTGCCTGTGTTACTGACGAAAAAATCCCTGCTTCATTGCTAAATGGTGACACCGAGGCAGATCCCCATCAGAAGAAAGTTCTGGTTAAATGCTGTTCATCAGGTACTTGAGAGAGACATGGACAGAGCTCTCAGGTCAGGGCCAGGAGGTCTGGACTTCTTCCTGGTTCTGTTACAGACATGCAGCAACAGTTCAAGAAATCTGTGCCTGTTGTGCAGTGAGATTACAAATTTGCTGTTCCTTCAGATCAATGCGTCACAACCCAAGGAGATGGCTGGCACTCCCCTAAAGGAGGGTTTATGTCCCTCACCTGCAGAATGCCTCTTTTAGAAAGTGTTAAAACTACAAGCAATTATAAAATATTAATTATAAAGTAATTACAGAGAAAAAGCAGAGGCTCCTAGATTCAAGGTTTTTTCTGTACTAAGGTGATGTGGCCTTCAAAACATTTATTAAATTTTAATAAATAATAGATGCATAAGGGACTAAGAGTTTATCCATGGAGCTACAAAGTACTTAATCTCCTACTTAATAGAGTCAGGAGATGGATTTCATAGTAGTTGGACTGCTGCCTTTGATTTCTAATTGGTTACCATTTACACTCATGGAGTCACTGACCTTTCAATTTGTAATTTATGAGAGAATCTTACATCTGATAATACTTCAAAATATTTAAGATATTACTTTTTATCCAGAACAGCTGAATAAATGTTCCAGAAGTTTACTGGGATTTGATAAAACTGAAATAAACCCCAGTCCATTTTTTTCCAGCATGCTGCTAATTTTTTATTTTTTTTACTTGACATATTGTACTTGCTCTTAAAACTGCAAGTAGAAAGGATTTATCTGCCTTGTTCTATGACGTTTGGAGGTGGAGAGGTTTCCTGTAGGGTATGAATGCTCTTGTTTGCTGTGAGTTCTCTGACATTGCGGGTGCAATTCTTGTATAAATTGTTTGATAAAAGAAAAAGTTAGTTTTGTTCATACCTGTAACAGAGGTGTGCTACCAGAGCTGAAACTGCATACTGAAAGCCAATGTGTCGATGCTGCCGTGGCGTTTTTCAGTCTCCATGAATGCAGATGTTTGGTGTTGGCCGTGGGAGCGCGTGCGAGCGGCTCAGCTGCGGTGCTGTCCTCAGCAGGGGAGCCCCTGGGGACAGCAGTGACCCGTGGAGGGCAGGACAAGGCTCCAGCACTTGGATCAAAGGCCACCAGTGTTGGCCCCAAGCATCTGCACTCAGACTGTGAGCTCACAGCAGAGACAGTGCCAGGGTCATACTCTGAGGGATGGAGAGGCATCTGTTCAGAGGCTCAGAAAGGACAGACGTTAGGTTTCAGGACAGTAAACTTTTAAATTAACATGGTATTCCCCAAACGGCTCTATGGTCTCCTCCTAGGAGATGGTGCTCAGAGATCATAGAATCATAGAATCATTAAGGTTGGAAAAGGCCTCCAAGATCATTGAGTTCAACCTTGGAATAGTGCAGAAGAGAGATGTTTGGTTCCAGGTGTGCACCACATTTGGTTTCGCTTGGTTTTATCCAGATCACATCCTGTAATGCAGCTTTGTTTGTCAGTTCCAGGAGAGCCTGCAGGTAGGGATGCAGAGGAACACAGCCTTAGTAATGAGAATCTGCATTTGTGTTTGTGAGTGACCAACTTATCACCAGAGATTGTTCCTCAACATGCACGAGTGTGTTGAATTCACTGCCAAAATATGTCTTAATAGAAGAAAGTTTCCAAGAATATTTTTTCCATTTAATGTAGAGACAAGAAGTTTTAACACTGTGTTTAAACATAACTCATGTCCCCCAACAAATCCATTAATGAAGTGTAATTTCATATTACTGTTATTTAAAAAAAACCCTTCAAATCTATAAAGATAACGAGTCAATTCAGAATATGTAATATATTTTGCTTTTTGAGCTAGAAAATACACATTAACAACACTTCTCTATACAGCTGTTAACATTGTCTGCTTTCTATAAAATTACCTTTCTCTCCTTGGCATGTTTTGCTGAGAACTGGCCCTTAAAGTGGTGCAGAGTAAAGTATACCTAACCTTGAAAGTGCTCTTTGTGAGTGCTTCCCTCTGCTCCAGGGGCTGTTTTTATCCCTGTGTGCTCTTTTTTTTTTCTCAGTTCATATTCATTTTTCCTAGAAACTGGTGTCTTGTATAAAAAATTGCTGGCAGAACTGCTGCAACTTCTCTAATGGTTCACCAAATTAAATTATCCCTTCCAATTCTCTGCACAGGGTTTTTAAAATTTTTGCTATATTTTAGGCTGTTGGGGTTGTTTCTCCTCTTGAGTGGTCTGCACGAGTAGGAGAGGAGCTCATCAGAAGAATTCAAGAAAGTCAGGATTAAACCCCACGTTTTCTAAATTTTGTTTTTGCTGGAGTTCAGGCTTGGATGGAAGCCTCATTCTCTAGGTGTGGCTGAGACCAAGATTGTAAGAGGAACTGGGTGACTGGGGCATGAAACTGTGGAAGGCAACTGGCTGCCAAAGGGACTGGGACTGAGCAGAGTGCTGGAGGATGGAGACAGGGGTGTTGTGAAAATGCACACGTGGTTGAAGCAGTCACTTACTATGGGGATGGGCAGCACCACATCCACCACTGAGGAAATGAGGAATCCTGCCCCCGCAGCAAGGCTTTCAGGCAGTAAATAACAGAATTTACTGCCTGTTATTTACTGTGCCACACCTTTCTGGGTGAGGCAGGGAGAAAATATCCAATATCTGGGGGAGAGTTTCTTCAGGGGAAAGAGTAAGCGGTTGTGTAATGGGAGATGGTGTCAAAATGTATAGGCATGGGCAGACAGCACTATGGTAGAACAGGCAGCTTGGCCTTTTCTGCTAATTTTCCTGTCTCTGGTTTTGGAGCCTTAATGTTTTTCCATATGGCTTTCTTGATTATTATATTATATAATATAATAAATATAATAACATATAATATAATATATATGTTGGATATAATGTACATGCATAAATAAGCTATGGTGAAGCCAAGGCTGCCAGGCGAAGTTTAGTAGACTTTAAAGCAAATTATCTTACATTTTGGTTGGGTTTTCAGTTAGATTGAACTAGCAACATTGTAAAAAGGGACCTTTTCATCTTCTTAAAATATATCCCTCAAGATTATTCCAAGTTACCACAAACAGGTTGTGTTGGGAATGAGTTCATGTTCTTAAAGTTCCATCAGTAATCCGTGCAAATTAATTTTAGTCTGTGGGTTTTTTTCTTGTGCTGGTTACTGCAAGTTTTTCATGCCATGGGATCATTTGTTGGTTTTGCACATTATTCTTTTTGTTTCCTTATGGAAAGCATAAGACTGAAAAATGTGCTATCTTGTTCTCTGTTTCCAAGATGAATTTGTAATAGCTATTTCTACACTGTGAAGTAATACCTCTGGTTTTTTGGGTTTTTTCCCCTCTAAATGCAAAGTTTGACCACATGTATTCATGGTTTTCATGAGCTAGCTTTTGATTCATGCACAGTCCCACTGTCTGGCTCCGTGTGAACAGCAAGTTCTGTCCACAAGCTCCAGCAGGATCCAGGGCCTAAGTAAAGAAGCAGGTTGCAAATACCAGGGCAATGAAAAAGCAGAAGACATGATTCCACAAGGGAATAGTATTTGCAAATAAATTTTTATGTGTTTGCCTAACACTGTTAAATAAAAAAATTTGGAAAAATTAACTGCTGTGATTATCTGACAAGTGAGCAAAATTGCCAATAGTCACTACCAGTTAAGCTTGGAATTAGTTAGTCATAGCAGACTGAAGGGTAAAGGAATTAAAGTACCTCTATGAAATGCCAAAAATAACTGCAGATAAAATAGAAAGTTAATTTTTTTTTTCACTTCTTCTGGCCTTCTTACCCCTCCCCATCTGGTATTAATTTTGATTTGATTTGAAATAATCTTTAAGACATCAAGGGCATTAGGGCTTTGTAGCTTTAGAGGACTAGGTCTGCTTTTCACATTGAAGTGAAAAGTGTATACCTTTGAAGTCCACTCATGGTTCAGAAAGGAATACCCCCACCCTCTCTTTTAGAGTGAGTGAACCTCAGATGGTTTTAAATTTTGGCTTGATAGGTTAAGTTCAAAAATGTTTTGGAGCAGTTTTGTTTCCTCTTGAGCTTTGTGTCAGCCTTGAGGGGAACGCTGCTGACTCAGAGACAGAGGGAAAGATGTATTTAACAAGTGGAAGATTTAAATGAAATTCTTGCTCCCACCCAATTCTACACTGCACTGTCTGGATGCTCTGCACAATGCCAGCACCTTAATTGCTGTCAAAGCTCCTGTTACTTCTCACAGTGCAGAATGCTGAAGGTCATAACCAAGAGACTATATTTTTATGCCAGACAAACTTTCTTCCTATGGCTTCTCACTTGTGCTTAAGAGGGTAAGAGGTATTGCCACTCTAAGGTGCCAATCTTAAAGCATACTGTGGCAGCAACATGGTAGCATGCTCTGCTGCTCAACAAGGCTTCATTTTGCCTAAACACTGAATGGATTTGGCATTCTTCTTGGCTATGGTGCTCACTCTCATATCAGGAGCGAGCTGCAAGTTCAGTTCTTCCCTTTGTCTGAAGCTGCTCGATCTGGTCTGTAGGAGGATGCCAGTGCCCAGCTGATCAGCAACAACTGTGCATGGGGCAGCAGCAGTTCTGAGCATCCTCACAGGGCCTGCAGGCACCCAGCTGCAAGGAGACCTCCTTCCCTGGTGAGATCTGCCGTGTGTGTGGTGTGTCACTCCCCGGGGGACAGCAGGAGCTCCTGTGGGTGCTGGGGCTTGCGGTGCCGCTGTCAGCGTGGCCAGGCGGGTGTGGGGGCACGGAGAGGGGTGACACAGTGACCTGCTGCAGACTCCTCAGCTGCTCTGTGTTTGGTTCCTGGGGGGAAGCCGTGAGTTTACTTTTCCTTCTGAGGGCAGCCTGGGAGGTCCGGACTGATCTACACTGGGAGGCTTTCAGCCCAGAGCAGCTCTCACACTGCAGCTGTGCCGAGCCCAGCGGTGCCAAGGCTCCGGGCACTGAGCAGCAGAAACTGCCGGGGACAGGGACAGGCACTGCTGGGGTGACACCTGGGACAGCATCAGCAGGGACATAGGCCTCTCTCCTCTGCAGCACAAATCATCTTTTGGAGCTTTTCCTAGAATATTGGCAACTCCCCTGTCAAATTTTATTTTCATATGACAATTTTTTGCATTTTTTAAAATGCAATGAAAAATATGAAAGCAGGGCAGTGTCTCTGCCTTGACAGAGTGCAGTGAGATTAGATGGTAACTGTGGGGGTCTGCCTTTTGGGGAATTTTACTCTTTGCTCATCAATATTACTGTGAAATAATTTGCTGTAGTGCAAAGCTCTGAAGTTCTTTACATTAACAAAAGAAAATTATTTAGCAAGAATAACATATGTTAAACCTATCCTTTCCTTGCCACAGTTAGGAATGCTGAATCATTAATATTCTCTATGGAGTAGATAGTTTTATGAGGAAGGGAACTATTGTAAGATTAACAATACCTTTGTCTAACTTTGTGAAGCAATATTAATTTATTTGCCTGAAAGAAAACATGTCACTGTTGATTTATAGCCTTTTGTCAAATACTTGCATAAAGTTTGATCCATCTGGTAGATTATAAAAATTTTTGGAAAGATTAATTGAAGCATGTATCTTGTTGAGGTTTCTTCTTGTCTGTGTGTCTGTCAAATAGATAATTACACTGATTAAATTTGTCAGAGAAAAGGAATTCCAACCAGATGTGTGAATAAATGTTTTGTGCTATTATAGCAATTAAATTCTTCAGTTGAGGCTACAACTTTAGGAAGCATTGAATTTATTAGACTTAATAAAAAGGAGGCATTTCCATGAAACCACCCATGAGATTTTACAGCAATGAAAATATTTAAGATATTTGTTATGTTTCCTTACGATAGTTTCATTTTTTTTTCCTCAATATTTCGTTCAGCATATGTAGAAACACAGTGCTTTGAATGAGGAGTTGTTCACCTGTTTTTGGTAATGACATGTTCAGATGGGTAATGTCAGGCCTGTCGTACCAAATATGTTGTACAGTGGTAAGTTTAGGGATTGAATGGCTGTATTTATTTAGGAAGCAATAAAGTCCTTAACTAATAGCAGAGTATGAAACTATAAGAATCTCATGGGCTCTCATACCCTATGGAAAGCAGATGGGCCTCACAGATTCTTTGCATCAAGTCTTTCCATAAAGGCTGATTTAAATTTCTCAGAAAGTGTTTCATACACCCTGAACTTTCTACCATGACCTAATTTGCATATCAGACAAATATTAGAGCATATTGATTCTAAGTGAGGCCAGAGTAAGTGCTCTTAAGTAAGAGACACAACATGTAAACACTTTGGTGTATAATTTTACCATTTACAGAGTTGTCCTGGGGAAATTCAGCATGTGGACATCAAGAAGAAGGAACCTGATGTGTGGGCTCTGGGAGCCAAATCTTTCATGAGCTGGCACCATGTGAATTTTATTTTTGTCTTCAGTAATAGAAAATATCTCAGATGTGCTCTTGTGTCTTAAGTAAGATGATGGCTGCCAGTTAGGACTGCTTTTGTTCAAGCTTTGCTTCTTTATGTAATCAGAAGTACATCTTTATATTTACTTACTGTGGGCAAGAATATCTTGCCAAAAGGAGTTTTATTTTATGTATTATTGTAATTTAAAAGGGCAAAAGATGAGTTTGTCAACTATTAAGAAGATGACAAAACAAAGCACACAGATAAATATACTTGTGGAATTGGCCCCAACTGAATTTCAGAGAAAGAACTGAAATAACAAGTGTAAACACAACAGATTGTTAGGTGTCTTCCACAAGATAAAATCACAGGATAAATATCAACAAAAATAGGTCTGAAAATAGATTATTCACTTGGTTATTGTCATTTACAAATAGTTTATTTATTTTTGTGTCTGTGCAAGCTAGCAGAATTTTAGATCACTGATCCAAACATTGTAACTCCTGAATCCTTATAGAATACACAAACCTGCTGTTTGAATGCTCAAAAAACTGAAGAAAATATTTATTACTTTCACTGTAATTCAGCATTGGGAATGGAATATTGTGTTTAGTCTTACAACTGGTTTTCATCAAAATTACTTAAAATCCTGTAGCCGTATCCTTTTAAGGGAAGTGCTCTTCTGAGGACTTGTTTGGCCAGAATTTCTTTCAGCAATAGAGTAACTCCACCTTTAATAGTTGAATTGTTTGTTGTAATCCATTGATCTTTATTGAAGTTCAATACATATCAGGGATATGTATCACTCAATATTTATCTTGTGTTTGAGTATGGAGGATAATAATAATTGCTAGCTATTATTTTATTATTATATAGAATTCAGGGGTTGGCAGTCCATTTGCTTGTAATCCATGGCATGGTGATAATTTAGTCTTCTTGAATAAGTTCTCTCCAAACTGCTCAATGATATTTCTGGATAGAAGAACAGAAGAATTGTGATCAATTGGGTTTTGCAGTTAACTTGAGAAACACTCAACTTCTGATGGAAGAGTAACTATAACTAACTTATTTCAAAGTACATAACAGTGCATTTGAGACAAATGGGTTATTTTTAGTTCTGTCTCTCATCAGGAATTTCACATGACAGCTGGCTGATGCGGCATAAATTGGCATTCTTCAGTGTAACTGAGACGACCCACCCTTGCTTCCAGTCTTTGCAGCCCCTCTGTTAATCTGACAGCTCAACAAAGGTGAGTGGTGTCTTTGGCTTTAGAATGAGTCCAGGTGATCTAAGCCCAACAGCTGTGTGTTTTTGTCGTGAACATCTGGCACTCATCGTGGTATGTACTTTTGTATGCTTTGTTTTACATGTGCCAATATCGCCTTTTAAGCTACTAGAAGGCCAAAGTTTATTTTGGCTGAGTAGTCGACTATTTGGAATACACAATAAAATCAGATTGCTCGTTCCTCGCCAAGCTCCTACAGCTGTGAGTTACAGAGCAAAGAGGAAAGCCTAGACATGGCTGTAAGTAGAAGATGGATACTTTGGTGTATCTGCAGCGGGCTCACAGCTTGGGTGGTTGCAGGTCACATATATGAAGGAAAAGAGATTGTTTCAAACTGGTATCCATCATTAGCAGTAACTTAGGACAAATATTAATATTAGTGAAATCAAAGCTCCTTGAAATTTGAATGGGCTGGTTACATGTAATAAACTACTTAACACATGATGAATAGCTTTAAAATGGTAGCCTCTTCAGCAAATAAATGTTCAATAAATCAATTTCTGGATCTTTTTAATCACCAGAATCAGTTATCCAAAATTTAATATATGAAGATGAAGCCACTGATGGCAGTAAGGATAAAGTGCTTAAAATGTGGAAAGTTTTCCTGAGCAATGCACGTGGGACAGAATGATGATTCTGAAGTATTCTTTCATTATAATGACTTCTAAATAATTTGTGACTGTAATGGCTTCTCTAACAGGGCAAGAAAAGATATATTTTACAATAAGTGAGAATCTCCATCAAGCTCATGAATTTACGCAGCTTCAATCAACTAAACCAGTTAAACCATAAGTCTAACTATGATTCCTGAAGGAAAAAAGGTTAAATTACGAAAGGTCATGAAGGAGAAACTATTCCAATCTGTTCTGGAAGTCAATATTTAAGGTCTAGGTACAAATTGAGTCAGTGGTGTGCAATGGAAACTTCAGGTGGTACGTTCCCTTGTTCACTTTCACATATTCATCACAAATGAATTCTCACAAATGTGTGAGATACAAAACAGAACCAGTCTCCTGCTCATTCATTTTAGTGCTTAAAGGTGGAAAGAGAATATGCTCTGAGAATCACACTAGAAGGATTAATTTTCAAGTGACCTATGAAAGGAAGAAGGAGATGGAATTAATTCAGAAGTGAAGGTGGCATTATATTTATCATAAACTCCAGCTTTGTTTCCGTCTTACAACGCATGTCAAGCTGTCCATTGGAGCCATTTCAGTCACAGCCCCTGCAGGAGCTGCTGTCTTTGGGCATCATCTAAGACAAAAAAGGGTAATTTAGCACAGCACAGAAACTGCTCTGTTAAATGCAGCAAGGAGAAATTAGTTCGCAACAGAAATATTTTTAAGCAGGTTCTGCCATGTGTAGTTGGAAGTTGACCTAAAATTATGATAGAGTAGAAAAAAGCCACAGTCAGAAATGGTGCAGTTAGAAGATATTGCTGTCTGAGCAAAGGAATGAGGTGATTGTCAAGTTGTGCCTTGAAGGTAAAGGGAAGCTCAGTTTTTGGTGGAAATAATTAACATAAAGGTGTTAGGAGAAAGCCTGGTGAGTGTTTGTGTTAAATGGATTGCAAGGGAGAGGCATGGGAAAGTTGTGTGTGTTTTAAGTGACTCTACATTGTACTTACACTTCCAGAACTGCTATCCTGTCTTTTGGGTAAATAATGTTTAGAAAATATTTATAACATATACAGTCAACTTGATGTTTAGGTCTTTCAGAGCCTAGTTAAAAAAAAGGGAAGTAGAAGTAGTGTTAACATAGTTCAACACTTGTGTATTTAAATTGTAAACTTATGGAGCAAGAATTATACAGAAATATGTTTACACAGTGCTTGACACAGTGGGTTCCTGGCTTCTGTATCTTATTATACTACAAAGAGCAAACAAGAAGCATAACTACATTACACTCACTATATTTTAGAATTATAGTTCAGACAGTAGAGACCAAACCAGTGGTAAAGTGGGATTTCAGTCTGGTTTTGCACATGTATAATTTGGAATTAAATGCTCAAACAAGCCAGGAGAACTACAGCTGTAGGGGGAGCAGATGATCAGAGTTCAGAGGCCAGATAGTTAGTGGAAGGAAAAGTGGGCTCTGGGGTTTCCTTTGTTTTACCCATATGTATATGTATTTGCAACCCATACAGATGCAAAATTGCATTAGTTTGGCCAACTAGTGACTCCCTCTTCTCTCCCCTCTCTTGACACGTGGATTCTTTCTACTTACACAAACTACAGCTGCACAGCAAGTGGCATACAGCACTAATGCTACACTGGCCTTGTCATCCCTGTATTCATTCTCTTCAGTACCTGCATGCAGCCTTCATCACTGGCAGTAAAGGCTTTGTTAAGTGCTTTTGGGTGTCCTTCTTAACCTATCCCTGAGCTGCTACACTCGGGCATGTGTTAACATGCAGGGCAGTATCTTTCCTTATCCAGCAAAAGTGTGGTTGTTTGTTAATGATACAATGAGGAGATAAAATCTTGGTGAGGTAGGGGAATGAAGCCACAAAAGTTTTTCACAATCTTCCCGTTCTTCCATGTATGTAACAGGAATGGGTACATGCATTCATGATGCTGGAGGGAGCTGAATATGTTAATAATAATAAAATAATAACAATATAATAATAATAATAACAATAAAATAACAACAACAACAACAATAATAATAATATATCCCTTTTGATCTTCCTGGGCAGCCTTGTTAAAATGAAACTTATTTCTCTGAGGAATCAAGAGGTCTTGTCTGTGCTATTCTGCCTGCCCTGCTCAAGTGGGAATCCCACTAACTGCCCACAGAAGGAGAGCAAAAACCAATAGAGATGAAACCCAGTGTGCATGTGAAAGGGGAGAATTTTGCTTAAGGCATCTGAAGTATCATGGGAGGCGTAAGATAAAAGTTCTTTTTGTGTTTGGAGTGCAGCTGTGGAATATCTGACCTCAGGCTCAATGGCTACCAGGGACTTTTAGCTGCATGATTTGATGGTGTGAAGTTTCAAGAACCTTGATTCTGCACTGCTCAAATGAAATGCAACGGATGCTCCCTCTAGCTCTTTAACTGAATTAGCTGGAGGACATAAACTCAAGAAATTTTTCTTGTTTTATTGGGTAGGAGAGACTGACACTGGCTTTACATGCAGATGAATTTTAAGTATCAGTTCTTAAAATCCTGTTTTCCCAAGAAGCCTACAAAAAGAGTATTAGCACCTGACAGCTGAGACTGCTGCCCTTCAGGATGACATGTTCAGTTTTCTTTAGGCTTTCCCTGCATGTCTGCATCTCCTGCACCTTCTTGTCTGATCCTGGAATTGCAGTGTTGCTGTCACAGAGGTCGTTCTTCTG
This sequence comes from Prinia subflava, assembly GCF_021018805.1. Classification (NCBI taxonomy): domain Eukaryota; kingdom Metazoa; phylum Chordata; class Aves; order Passeriformes; family Cisticolidae; genus Prinia; species Prinia subflava. The sequence goes on along the minus strand of NC_086253.1, from coordinate 13,747,134 downwards.
CTCAGGGTCAGGCAGAACACATTGATGTCCACGTCCAGCACTTTTATTCCCTGCAGCGAAGTCAAATACAAAGAAAAATGTGTTTAGCAACACTTGAGGAACTGCAGTCAGCACCTCTTACTCTGCAGATGCCAATGATTGCCCTTGCTTACAGGCACAGGCTAAATCCTCATGCTGTAATTCCTCTTGTATCTGTATTTATGCTCATATCCCTCTCACTGCAGTGCTTTATGTTACTGGAACTATAATTTTCAGAGGAGAGCAAAAAAAATGTTCCCGGTCTCAGTGGGATAAACAGAAGAGACACATTTTGCCAGATAAGAACAAACTTCAAGAAAGGTTCTCATAGAATTTCATTTTCAGCATTGCTTTGCTTTTTTATATCAACCATGTAGAGGTGATATTAACTGATAAACTGATAGCCTAAAAATGGCTGTACTCTCTGAGTCCCATGTAAAATATGAACTATGTATAAGTGCTCTCAACACTGGACTCCTCTGTGTGGTAGGGTACAAAATCCTTCTGCAGTGACTCAGTATCCCAAATACTGCACAGAATTCTTGTAAAAACCATTCTGTGCTGTTTGAAAACGTAAGTCAGGCCCCACATCGCTCTAAACAGGTTGATATCTTTTCCTAAGCAACTGAATGAAGAATTCATTTTGTCTAATTTGAAACCTGTTCAGATAGCATCACCTTCAAGGTTCAGCTCAATCTTGAACATTACTTGGTTCATGTTTCATTTCAAGCATATGGTAAAAGGGCAGGTAAAAAGTCAGTGAAACCATAAAGCAAAAAAAGATAATGGAGTGTTCCTCTCTAAAAAAAATAAATAATTATGGATACTGAGACTGATAAAGAAATAGGACTAGGAAGGGCAGAAATTTCTATGAAAATATCTGCACTCTGTATTATATGGGCACTCACCATGCTGGGTCCATTATCCATGGAGAAAAAGTTTCCATTTAATGGCACAGGTAAACTAAACTGCCCTTAACATAGTAAGAGAGGGAAGAAAAAAAAAAAAGACTTTTATCCCTCTTACTACCAATATTCACCAGGAAGATTTTTCAAAAACATTTCAGCTTGGAAAACCTTTTCCATCTCTTACCATGAATTGACTTCTTCAATGTTCCGACTGAACAGCTACTGCATGTCCGGGTCTGGCTGACTAAGGTGGGGTAGTACTAGCTCTCAACACCTTGGAATCTATCTTTTTGCCCATTTTTCATCTCTCCTTGATGCATAATGTGATATATGGTGACTCTAGTGCTAATTGTTAAATTTCATTGGTTAAAAAAAAAAAAATCGAAAATATGTTTGTCTTGTTTTATTGCAATATGTTGTTTGTATTCCATACTTGCAAAAAATATGGTATGACTTATTGCTTGAGCTTTCTGCAGTGTTGCTAAATCCAAAGGACTGGCTGGGAACAGCAGGAAAATGGAAAATTTGTTCTGCTTTTAACTGAGCATTTCTCTGAACCTTGCTTTGCACTGTGGGATCCCTTTTCTTTTCAGGTGCACAGCCAGAGAAATGTGGAGTGTAGAAGCTCTTGCAAAGATTGGAGAATCCAGGGACTGGTGCTTAAATGAATGCCCTTGGTTCCTCTCTCAAAAAGTATTATAATTTCTGGACCTTAGTAATTTGTCCATTTTGTAGATCCAGCTAACTAAGCAGAATCATCAGTTTGTGTCTGCATCTCCTGCTCCTCTACCTGTGTCAGCCTGTCAGGACAGACTGACAGTAACCATGCTCTTTGACTCTCAGTGTCAAAATCGTGTAAGGTTCATTAATCTTTTCATCCTGAATCCACAGGATTTACTTTCCTGATGTATTTTAACTTGTAATGTAACAGCCCCCTCTCTCTGTATGGATCCTGATACTATAATCCTCTAACGGTATTTAGGGGCAATGGTGTTCTGATTAGCTTCCAGTGGTGATTAATCCTTTTTCCCCCCAAATGACAGCTGTTTATATCATTGGTAGTGCTCTCAGTTCTGGGCAGCCTTTTCTTATCAGTCAAGTCCTTTTTCAACACCTGGACCTGACAATGGAATTCATGCCTCAATGCCTAAGAGCTATTTTAGAACCATTAACCATACCGGTGCTTACAAAGTAAATGTTACATTCTCCCAGCAGCATCCTGCTTCCCAGTTCCTGTGTTTTTCCTTTGTATCCTTTCCCTGTCCTTATCTTCTCAAATTATTTTAAAGTTAATCTGTGATTCAGACTAGCCTAGGATAGTTAGGAGTCAGTCCTGCCTTTAGAGTTTCCAATCATAATTTACTTCCAGTAGAAAACAAAAAACAAAAAACAAAAAAACCACAAACCTAAAAGGAAAGAAAAATAGTTTTTACTGTACTGGGACTGGCTTAAACGTCTGCCTTCTCTTGGCACTGTCACAGCCTGGGAATGTGGGAATTTAACAATGCTGTACGTGGAGTTGGCCAGTAGGTGTCAAAATAACCTGTCATTTGTACCACTGCAGGGGGACACCGATGGGTGAGTGCTCGTCTTTCTCTTGAGCAGTGTTTGTGAGGAGTGGGCTCAGCGAGGCTCTGCGTCCTCACCCGAGAATGGAGCGGATATTGTGGCAATTTATCAAGAGGGGGGCAATGCTGTAAGTGATTGTAGTACAGATGCTGTGTCAAACCTAGTGCAGCCAGCAGATACTGGAGGTTTACTCAGGCTAATAATGCTGCAGAAAGCCATGCACTCCTCTGACTGACCTTCCCTCTCCCCAGTAAGGCTTAGCAAACTGGATGTATTCCTTCTAGTAGTCTGCATATAGTACTGCCATAAATTGAGATGAAAGCTTCATTTTGCTGCCTTCTTGGCTTTGTTTTCTGTCCTTTTGTGCCACCACATTTGACCTTCAACCTGATTTTTCTGAAGTGTCTTGACCTGGGAGCAGACCTGATGAGTTTTGCCCTCAGGGGTGTGTGGTGTCTTCTGCTAACATCAGCACTCCATGCCGCTCTGTGAAGTGAAACAGTTCAGCCCCTGAACTTGGTGTATCACTGAAAAGTTAGGGAACCCCTGTACATACTCAGGGCATTTGGATTATAAACAATTCTCATGTTCTTTGAGCACTTTACTTTCAAAGACAGAAAAATAATTGATGTTTTTGCAGGGTTTTCAAAATCAACAGCTTGTGTAACTTTCACATATGTATTTGTTCTTTCCAGCCTGAAATTTTCCTGCTTGTTAATTCATATAAGAGTGTTCTGTAGTCTCAGTTTATCAGGATGAATGTAGGCATAGGTTTGCTGCCCTAAAATTCCACATGTTTCTACAATTCTAATTTAGCATTTTGCAGAAAAACACTTACCTGAGTGTACAGTTGGAGATTTTGTAAATCGATTTTTGGTGTTTCAGTTTACTGATGAAACAGTAAAAGTAAAAACATAAGCAATGAACAGATTTAACGCATCTCACTTAGGAATGGAGGTTTTTTTCTAATTTTCTAGTTTCCTCAAAATGCTGTATGTGTTCCCTCTCTGCTCCTACCAAGGAGCCTGCATTTCTGTCACAGGATTGCCTGGTGCCTGGTGCCACTCAGATGGGCAATTAGTTGAGCAATTAAATTAGATTAGCAGCCACTTAGATGAGCAATTGGCTGAAATCTGTTGGTTCCCCTGCCTGTAAGAGTGTGCCACACTGGCAGAAATGTGACACTGAAACATCTCACCCAGCAGTGGGCAATTTGTCAAGCATGGGGCTGGTTATTGTTGATTTGACCCAGGCCAACCCTTCAGCTTCCATGTGCATATCTCATCACACCGTGGCTTCCTCCTTACTGTTTATGTTTATGGGTGGTTGTGGTGGAAAATCTGTGTTCAGTTAATATGAGATCAAAACCAATAGAAAATATGAAAGTGTGGGGGGAAGATCAATTCTAAATAAGTCCAGAAAATGCCTTGTATAGGAAGTGAGCTGAAGCACAAAGGCCAATCAAAGGGAACCTCTTCAACTGAGCAGAATAATCAGGCAGGATTTGGTTTGAAACAGAAGGCTCTTATTGAGGACACCTCAGAAGCCATCACATCTGGGAGATCTGTTTGTACCTTGACCTTTTGGGAAAACGTAATTTCTTTTAGTAAGATTTTAAAATGTAATACACTGTAAATTGACTCCTGCCCTTTCAGCTTTCACTTATTTCAGATGAGTTTCTGATCCTCAATGTCACACTATAGTAACAATAAAAAAAGGTTTTATAATACCTTATAGTAGTTGCCAGTAATAACACTGGTCTATAACGAAGCCAACAAATACTGAAATTTGAACAATTTGTAAAGTCAGTAGAAAATGTGTAACCACATACTCAGGCAAACAGGCTTTTCTTACATAATAATCTCATAAAAAGCAGATGCTATTTCAAAGCAATAGAAAATATGTATTGCACACTAGAATATGCTTGTTCCAAAAATCATCTCTTACAAAGCCTGTGGCTGCATGTTTACTGTCTCTGCCTCCTCCTCTTTCTCAGCAAGATTGTTTTCTGGCTTGCCCCTCGCCCCCCATCGAAGGTGCACACCACCCACCACGATCATGCTCCATTAAGCTCTTGTGCTAAACAAAAAAGTTCTATGGAGCTTTCATTTATCAACTTTTCCCCAAAGTGCTTTTTGCATTTCATCGGGGATTTGCAAAACTATTCACAGCTTCAGGAGCCCAGCTCTGGAGCACGGTGATCGATGGGGGAGGAATTCAATAACCACCCAATGCTGTTGGGCAGTCCTGGGTAGTCCATTGGGATGGGAAGGGAAAGAGCAGGAGAGGATGAGCCAGGGTAGGTGATTAGGTCCTCACTGAAATTGAGTTGGGACTTTTAAGTGCCCTGGGCAGTTAGAGCCTCACTTTTAAGCCTCATTAAAAAAAGTTATTTTTAAGAAACATGTAATTTAATATGCTGATGGATATTGGTTTAGACCCATCCCAAGTATGTACTGTATCTTGAAAAGATAATTGGAGTGCAAAAATATTTCATAAATATATCTCATTTATTTATATACCTTGATTTTACAATTTTTTTTTCCCATAGATGGACAGTTTTAAATGCACACATAAAATTGTGGACAAGATAGGTAGTACTGCTTCAAGACAGAATGGTGCCCTGAAACCTCAAATCCTTGTTTTCTGAATTTATTTTTGTGCTCTCTACCTGAATACAATTGCAGTTTTGCATCGTTTGTCTTTGCTATCCTATAAGTTAAAATAGAAATGCCTTCATAGGCAACACTGCCCCTTCTCTCCTTCAGAGCCAAGGCTGGTGTAGCATGGTGTGATTTTTCAGTCCTGGAATAAGAGAGTTTGCTTTTGCAAGCAGCTTTGGAGTGTGTCAGTCTGAGCTCCTTTATTCTACACCGTAGATGTCTGCGTCTCCTCAGCTGGGTATTCTCATTGCTTAGCACATTCCCTGCAGCCCTGACACCAGCGTTACTGTGGGAACAGGGGAATGTGCAGAGCACAGGAGGTTCTGGCAGAGCCCAGCTGGCAGGCAGCCCTCGGGGGTCACAGCTGCCCAGGTGTGGCAGGGATTGCTTTAAATCAGACCAGGAGCAAACTTGAAGGACCAAGAAATTTTTTGGTGCACCCACTTACCCCCAGCAGATAGCTGGGGCAGCTGAGGTGAGAGGCCAACGCGGCGCTCCTTAGCAATTTCCAGGTGGAACATTGAGCACTGATTTCCATCAGGAATCAAATGGTACATGCAGTTTATTGATAGAAGAGGCTATACAAAAACATGCTGACTTTTCATGAGAGGGAAAATGATAATGCTTGAAGTATTCATTTATTCTACAGTTTCTGTCACAAAAACAAGGGGCTGACAGCATTATTGTTCACAGATCTGTTTAACCAGAGTTAAATGGGACTGCTCTTGTGGCCGGCCATGAGTAATGATGAAGTCACTATAATTAAAAGCTCAATAGTTTCTGAATCTCATAACGAGGATTGAGGTCCTGTTGTGCTAGGTTATTTATAAACATAGAATAGAAAATTCCATTTCTGAGCATTTATTGGTAAAAAAGGACAAGACATGACACGGAGAAATAATCCAACAAAAAGTGGAATAACTAAGTGAATGTAATCACATGAATGAAAGAGATGGTCTTCACAGCTCTATATTAATATATACTTTCACTCATAGCTCAAATTTCAATCCCATTGAACAATCCATAACTGTTTTTTTTTTTTTTTTAATGATTGTATGCTGTATTTAGAAAAAAGTCCTGCTGGAATGAAAACTGCAGAATTTCATTACATTTTTCTTCAGTTTGTGAAGAAATGTACTCTTATACAGACTACATTTTTCTTATGTTATAAACAGTTATTTGCATTTATTATTTAACTAAAGCTGCCATGATTTTTAATGTCTCTTAACTTTCTTTGACTTGTTTAGTTTAGTTGTGTTTTAATCACAACCCTAGTCAAGTGGTACAGAATAAATAGTAGATAACAGTGATGAATGAAGCTGAGTATCACAAAAAACAGGTGTCTGATCAAGCTTCTGCTGAAATCCAGGAATAGATTCCTACTGACCTTTGTAAAAAAAAAAGAGAAATGATCTTTCAATTCAAGTTGCAAGCTTCATGAAAAATTAGCCAGTGTAGTTAAACCCACTGAAACCCCCAGCCATGAGGCACATTAGTACTGTATTTTTTACACCTGGAAGGGGATATAAATTGAAGTTTTATTTTTCTGAGAATAGAAGAGTTGTCCTTTTATGTTATTGATCATGGATAACTTAGGAAGTTCTGAGTGGTCTTCTGAAGGACAAAAAAAATATGACAGAGTATGTGTAGATGAGGTATAACTGTATGGCATGCCATAACACTGCCATGTAACAGTGAATTATATATTGCTTTAATACTTATTACTTAAAAATACCATAGCAGTTCTCAGACAATAACTTTATATGATAGAAAGAGATTAAAAACAAAAAGAGGAGCCCTGCTTTTTCTGAAGTCTAGGAACATTGCTGTTTACAGAATGACAGAACTCAGTGCTAATTATTTTGAATGCAGTGAATTTGACTCTAATACATAGCTGATAAAATTATTCTCAAAAAAATTTGTGTGGGTTGCAATTTTAAGGTGATATAGAAGGTATGGAAACCAAAAGAGAAAGGGCATAGGCAGAAGATGGAGTGTTTGGATTCTTTGTTGAAAGTCAGCAAGAAAAGGAAGATTTGTTGGATGCCAAATCAAAACACAAACAGCAAAGGAAGGCTGGATGTAATGAGAATTACAAAGAGATAAAAGTTGAGGGTGGAATCAGAACACCTAGATCCAGGTAGGAGGTGTGCTTCACTGTATCTGGAAGGATGAAATTTCAAGGGAGAAGTCAGACTGGACTGGATAAAGGATGAAGTCAGTGTGGAAGAATTCAGAATGACTGTTCATGGCAACGGTTGAAAAGGCAAGATGAAAGGATGGAAGCCAGAATGGGTTTTGTACATTTCTTCTTCAAACAGGGAAGGAGAGTAAGGCACAATTCTGTCAGAACTGTGAGGAAACTGATGAGAGTGAGAGGTTAAGGAAAGCCAGGGAGAGTAACTGGGCAGCAGGAAGAATGTACTGGGTTGCTGTCTGATGGTGGGAGTTAGCGAGGCAGTAACAAGCCCCAGAGTTTCTGGGGTAAAGTAAAGGAGAAATTAAATTTAATATCAATAGCCTTTCTCTCAAATGTGCTCTCATTTCTCTGGTGGCTTTGCTTTATAACACTGCTGATGGCCTTGTGCCTCCCTGATATCACAGACAAACCAGTGCACAGGCCACAGACTCCTCTCCTGTTAGGCACAGAGTGTGTTCCGGTGCTGTGTCCAACAGTGATGTTAAAAAAGGGTTCTGCTTTTTATTTTCAAGGACTTGGGCTTTCAAGACTTTGGACTAAGTGCCAAAAACAATTCATCAGGAACGCTTTACAACTCAGCAATACAAAACCTGTTAGGAGACAGACACCCACAAGACAGAGGTTGGGGAGGAAATATGTAAAGCACTGGTTGACCTCAGCATGATTAATGGTTTTTAACACATTGAACTCTGTTGCTTACAATGTGAGTTTTACCCTGGCTCACCCGTAGTTGTTTATTTTTATATTTTTGAAGGAGGTGGAACCTCTGTTTGTGAAGCTTTCATTAATATAGAAGTTAATGACATTCCATATATAATAGCACAATATTTATATTGGGACACAATTGTCCCAGCTGATTCTACTTCTCAGCAGTTTGTTCCCTTTAAAAGCAGCCTTTAAAAATTACAGACCTTGCAGGGTTTGTGTCAATCATCCCTGTCATGAAGGGATCATATGAAGCTCATTTACTGGGCTAGAACACTGAATAACATCTCTTCCATAACCATGAAACCACCCCAGTCCCAGCTCCTTGGATTAGTGATATTCTGAGTTTGATGGGACCCCTTAGGATCAGTGAGTCCAAATCCAGTCTTCACACAGAGCAATCTTAAACTATTTGTCTAAGAACATCACCCAGCTCCTTCATGGGCACTGACAGCAGCAAGTGCTCCGAGGTGGAGCTCCTCCTCTCCCCTAATCCAAGAGTCCTGTACTCGGTGTAGCTGAGCTGTGACACATGGGGCATCATTCCCAGTCACAGACAGGGTGCAGGAGGCCGTGCATTCAGAGGCACCTGGTTACCTGCACACAGATCACAGTGGGATTTGTGACAATGTGCTGCAGCTGAAATGAACAGGGTGAGCTTGTTTCTGCTGACCGTGGCTGGGATCCTGCATTTCCTGCATCCTGGGGTGAGGCTGTGCAGCAGCTGACAGAACAGGAGCTTCCAGCCAGTGAGCCCAGCACTGTGGGGCTGTCCTGGGCCATGTGAGCCCCGTGTTGTGGTGTCTCAGGGCCAGGCACACCGGGCCAGGATGAGCTGCACAGCACCCTGAGCATCCCTGTTTGTGCCTTCCGAGCTGACTCATTCTCTCTGCAACAGGACTCACAAATCCTCAAAGTCAAAGGACTCCTTGCCTTGTCCTAGTTTCAAGGAGGCCAAAAAGATCATAATTCTTTGGGGGCTTAGCTGGACAGGAAAAATGCTCTTTTTTTTTTTTTTTTTCTTTTTTTTCTTTTTTCTTTTTTTTTCTTATTTTTTTTCTTTTTTCTTCTTTTTTCTTTTTTTCTTTTTTTCTTCTTTTTTCTTTTTTCTTCTTTTTTCTTTTCTTTTTTCTTTTTTCTTTTTTCTTTTTTCTTTTTTCTTTTTTCTTTTTTCTTTTTTCTTTTTTCTTTTTTCTTTTTTTCTTTTTTCTTTTTTCTTTTTTCTTCTTTTTTTTCTTTTTTCTTTTTTTCTTCTTTTTTCTTCTTTTTTCTTCTTTTTTCTTTTTTCTTTTCATTCTTTTTTCTTTCTTTTTTCTTTTTTCTCTTTTTTCTCTTTTTTCTTTTTTTTTCTCTTTTTTCTTTTTTTTCTTTTTTTTTTTTTTTCTCTTTTTTTTTTCTCTGAGCAGTATTGAGAAGGGAGAATAAAACAGGGGACTGTTATTGGTTATGAGTAACGTATGGCGTTAAAAAGTGAAAAAGCTAGAGGGCTGGTTCTCTCCCAAAAGTTTCTGCATCAGGTTAAAAAATTAGAGCTGCATCCTTCAAGTCACTACAGTGTCATAGCAGTGAAAACCAGCAGTGACTGGTTTCCACTGTGTTAGAAATGTTCTGGGACCAGGGGAAAAGGAGGAAGGTGGCACCTGTTTCATAAATACGTACTTTTAACCTGGAGTTACAGCTTTTTTCTGGTTGACCCAGTATATAAGCAAAAAGTCCAGACCTGTTTCTGTAAGTTTGTACTGTGCATTCATCTCTCAATAAGACAGTTTCCATGTCTCACCCTGGCTCTGACTAGTGTTACTTGTTAATCCTGAGCTAAGTTTAAAAGAATGAACATATTCCACAGGGCTTGAACTTAGTTCAGGTGTTAGACTCCAACACTTTACTTTTCTTCATATTTGCTTTATGATATTTTTCATAATTCCTTAAGTGCAAGTTCAAAAGATACATGTTTAAACTCCTTAACAACAGGGATGTTTTTGGAAACATCATCTAACATTTTGGAAGGCTTACTGCTTTTTTTTGATGAAGTTCATATAGCTGAAAGCTAAAAAAGTGCTTACACACAGGAATATCCACTTGCTATTTTGAAGTGATAAGTCATTCTCACACAGTATTGAAAAATATTAAAATTAATGTAGAAAAATTAACTGATAGTTTTCTATGCAGTTAATGCTGCCATCACTATTGTAGCAGTTCAATCTGTTTTCTACGGAAACCATCCTAACCATGCATTTTAAATATTAAGCATAAGCTAGACAGAAATGGTATTAAACAAAAATATTTTCCTGTGCTTAGCTGGTCAAAGCCAATGAGTAATACAGTGCCTCCTCAGACCTACAGCAAATCACCTTCCCCAGCAGTAAGAAAAAGAATGCAAAAGACCCCAGATTCCTGAGTTTTAGCATATCATCTCCCTTTCTGTCTGAAGGTTTCTCTTAATTGCAGGTTTATGAGGAAACATGAAGTTAATGTCTAAAGAAAATGTGATGCATCCCCATGGACCAAAAAGGAACTGGTGAGAAATGGAAACTTTAGCAAGCAAAGAAGATAAGGAGGTGCTGAAATGAAAGGTCATGTCTCAGATGAGGGGATTTCCTGGTGACATAACTGTGCAATGGGATGGATTTGGGGAGGGTAGAGGAGAGGGCGGGACAGGAGCACACAGTTGATGTTTTGAGGCTCATTTCAGGAGATAGAAGTTGGTGGAGTCACTTCTCGACTGAGCTCAGACACCAATCAAATATCTAAGTTCTTCCCTTGTCAGTTCTGGAAATAATAATTACATCTCCTTAGATATATTCTGCTTATCCATTTATTGCTGGAAAACAACAGCATATAATGAAAAACAAGTGAGCTTATCTAAAGAATAAGGTTACTTTGAGTAGTGCAGTTTTAAAGAAATGTACTTTATTTTTTCTTTTTTAATCATTTTCAAGATAAAACCTTTGGTCTTCTTTTTTGGTTGTTTTCCCCCATGCTTCCAATAGAAAGTAAGTTAGTTTTGAAACTTTAGTTGACTTCCGAGGTGAAAAAAATCTTATATTTAACAAATCAAACAGAAAACAGTATGAGCCATTCAACTGCTGCTTTCTGAAGAAAGGGAAATGAAAAAGTTAAACTTTTTTTTGAGTTACCTGTGGTGAGTGGGATAAAGATGTGATAGGTATTATAGAGAAGTGGACATTTTGAATTCTGGAACATCCTTTGTTTTGTATTACAGCCATCAGAATACATAAGACCAAGCTTGTAGTCCATTTTTAAATGGAGCTGCATACAGTGACATATAAAGATGACAAATCTTTGGAGTTACCAGAATGCCCCAGAATGCCATGGTGACTTGGTACAAATCCTGCCTGCTTCTGATTCAAATGTGACACTGAAGCAAGAGTAAAAGCAATGCTGTGTGCCTGTTCTCCCTTCCTTCCATGTTTCATGGCCTGCAATTATCCAGATTCAGGGACTGGGCTGGGCTTGCAGCAGGGGTAGGTTTCTGGTTGATGCCAGACTCGTATATGTTAAGCAAAAGGTGTTTCTCCCAAAAGTCTGATTGTGCACCATGAAAACTCATGGAAGTAGATTTCAGCCATGGTTTACAGCTGTAATTTTTCCAAAATACTGGGCTTGCTTTCCTTGTAAGTCTTCCATCTTAAAGTTGGCTACTTTATTAATTCAAATTGAAACTCTGGGCCAGTATGTCTGCTTCTGAAAAGGGGAAAGAAAAAGGAAAATAGCTGAAACCTCAAATAAAGGATTCACTTCCATTACTGAATTTTATAAGGTGATATGTGGCATATAAAAGCCTGTATTGGTAGCTTGGGATCACATGCTTGTGTTTCTGCTCTCTCTCATCTGGAGTGAGCCTGGACTGTTTGTGTTATGGTTTGGACTGGAGATGGTTTTTCCCTTTCACTTAAATTGGTGACTACAGGATGTGGCAGTTCTAATCATACTGAAAATTGCTGTAATTGTTATCAGGCAATAAACATTCAATATATTTTTGTAAGAAGTAGAGCTTAGTGGAAGTTTTCCAGTATTTGAGAAAATAGCTGGAAGCAAAATGGTAAGGATACAAATTGAATTTGGACTTTAAATACTGAGAAAATTGGCCTGGCTTATTCTCTTAAGAAACAGGATTACTGTAACACTCAGAACAACATAAGACATGTTCTCAGCTAAGGATGAATATGAATGTCTTTTTCATATAAAAACACATTGTAAGTACTGCAGGACTGCGTACCTGTCATAAGCACAACTGTTGTACAGAAAACAGAACAGGAATGTGAATTAAATGTTCTTACAAAGGACATAATTTTCCTCTTTGGTTCTCTCAGCAGCCATATATGGGCAACTTCTACCAAATGAGCCTGCAATAAAACCCTGTATTGTGCATTCACCTTAAAGCAATCAAAAAATAATGTCCGTATAATTTAGGTGAGAGGTCTTATTTATTACTTTGAAATTACAGTACTTTTTAAAGTACTCCATATGTGTAGATGGGAGGGAAGATTCTTAAGTTGTTAACATTTGATCTCCTGTTATAATTAATCAGATCCAGAATGTAGCTTAAATAATGTGTTTATATAGTGTTGTCTAAGAGTTTTACTTACAGTACTCCTTTGAAACTGTCTGTATTGAATGGGACTAAATATAGGCACAGTCTTTTTCCTTTTGATAAAACACATTTCCACCGGATATTCCTCTTACTTTATTTTAAGAATTGATGATTTTAGAAAAGGTAAAACTAATTCTGAAATCCTGTAAGTATTTTATCGGCCTAGTAATGCCTATAACTCATTTGCTGGAAACATTGCAGGATGGGAATTATGTTCTTGGATTATAAAGCTCCCTTTTAAAATAAACAGGAGGAAACATAGGGGAGAGACAGAAGAGTGTAACTTGTTTAACATTTAACAAGCCTCTTGATCCATTTTCTGGACTAGTTACCATGCTTTTGAAGATAAAAGCAATTACATTAGATATGGGGGTGGTTTTCCTGCGCTGGGGGTTGAGAGAATTTTGCTTCTCTACAGAAGCAGGAATGTGAATACTTGACTCAGTCTTGAGGCTGATTTTTTTAACATTTTTCTGAGTGAGTCTGGGAGAAATCCAGATCTTGCTGAAATCAGTGAGAATTTGCTCATTGCCTTTAACAGGGCCAGGATTTTGTCTATGAATGTTCAGGTTTTCAGTCACTGGCCAGCTTCAGTGGAGCTACATTTCAGCTTTTCTTTTTTACTACTGCATGTTGCCTCATCCCTGGCCCTCGACTGCAAAATGACTCCCAGGAAATTTTCTTTCTGGGAAGTGCAATGCTGATGATTGTATCATGGACTCTGGTTAGCTGAAGCACAGCAATATTGTGATGAAAGGCTGGGGGCCCACTAATAAAATCTATACATTTGTTAGGCAGTGGATTATGTTAGACTGAGCTGGGTCAAAGCCCACTCTTGTAAATTTTGGCCAGCAAGTGGGAAGCTCCTGCATGGGATCCTGATGTTAGACAAAGAGCCTTGGTATTGGGGTATCTGCCAATGCTGTGGTGTAACCAGCAGAGATAATGGATTATGCAGGAAGAGAGATCTGAAATCTCTGGATCTCTAACAGAGTGAGGGTTTGCTTTATGCTGCTGCTCTGCAGAGAGATACACACAGCTGATGCAAATTCATTCAGCTTGGTCCTCTGACGTGTGCCTGTCTCCAAAATGGCTTGAAGGAAATAATTTACAAAAGTCAACTCAGAGATAAGGAACTTTAAATGTTTTTCAAAGTCTCAGTGGTGGTTAGACCTAATTTTATTGCAGACCAATGAATCTTGAGGTTCCTGATGCCTAATTTATGAGTGGAAAAAATGGAGATAGACACCAAAGTCATCTATCTACTGATAAGCAAATGTAAAGAGGTGATTCAGTGTTTCTGTGCATTGTCTGTGCCTGACTTCTGGGCTCTACTCTTTATAAGAGAAATTTTCAAATTTAAGGTGAGGGCCAGATGCCATCCCAGACATTGAATAGAGGTGCCAAACAATGGATTTGAAGAAAGTGACTGAGAGTTGAGTGTGTCCATTTGCCTACCAGGCTGTAATTTGGTTCCTGCCCGAGAGCTGGGTGTGGGATTCCAAGTTTGGCAGTCTCTAATGAGGTTATGGGTGTGAGGCTGGTATGAGAGGTACTCACAGGCTGAGGTGACCTGGGAGCAGGTGGGTCACACAGTGTCCTGCCCTTGCAAAATGTTCCCAACATTCCTCCCAGTAGGTTCTCTGTTTAGTTTGCATTGTCACTGCTTTCCATTGGACTGCAGTCTTTTTAAGGTTGACCTGGAGTTTGTGTGTTTCTCTGTATTGCTTTAGGAAAAACTGGGGTTGAATGAAAAGTGAATTCTATATATCCTTTCCCTACTGTCTATCTTCAGTGGAAGAGAAATCTTTCTTCTAAGACAATTCAAATGCCATCATTCCTCACAATGGTTATATTCAGATTTTAAGTTCCTCTCCTAGTACAATTATAAATGTGTTGTGCAGTCATCTAGTGGTTACATATTAAAGCAATGGTTCCCAGAAGTTTCCACTGCTCACAGTGTGTTCCATAATTTTGGGGGGTTATGTCAAATTGCGAGTTTGGTTGCAAATCCCATTTTGTTAGTTATTGCAAGCATAAAGAAATAGAATAGATGGAATAGATGGTGGTATACAATTTTTCTGAAAAATGAGTGAGTTGAAAAGGTAATTTTAAGTTGTACTGAGTGCAGGAAAATGTAAAGTAAGTTGGAGGTTTTAATTTTTTTTTTTTTTTTGAAAGACAAGAGCTCCAGCATGGGCATCATCTAACCTGTGGATTTCAAAGCAAATATGTAGAGTTCTGAATTTTCCGTGTTCATGAAATTGTATATTTAAAATGTAAGCCTCTAAGAAGATGTATGTTTTGCCTCTCTTAGTTTCTTCTCAAAATTGGTAAAATGTTTTGGATTAAGCATGTTCAAACAATTTGTGTCTGCAGAAACTACAGCAGATGCACTGTGTGTTCCAGTTTCCATGCTGCCATTCAAATCTCAGATCTGGTGCTGTAAACAGAAGTGGTGTTTTTGCTTTCCTCAGTCCCTGTGCAGCTTCCCTGCTGTGTGTTAGCCACATCACTAACTCTGGTGCAGGTCAAAAGGAAAGCTGGCAACTTTACAGCTACGACACCTCTCTGCAAACAGTGTAGCCTATTCTCATCTCTTTCCTGGATGGCACTGGAATTTCCTGCTCCTGGTGACTCCTGTGGATATTTTCCTCCTCCAAGGAGTCTCTGCCTGTGCCTTGGACTTCTTGGTTCCTCTGTTCCTTTACCTGTACAAAGCAGCTGGGGACAGGTCTGCAAGGGAAGGCAAAATGCTTCTTGCAATGGACAATTTGTTCCAGATAAGGGAGCAGAGGATGTGAGGTGGCTCCATGTATTACTCCAGGAGGGGTTTGCTGGAGCCAGGAAAATCCAGCTCCTGCAGACTGGCTCCACTTTCCTTTCACCCCCTCCTGTGAGTAATGTGAGTTGTTTATTTCTTCCTAGCCACCCTTGCAGAGAACAACTAGGCGTTCATTTCTCTTCCCACCTCCTGCTTGCCTCTCTTTTTTCCTTGAAGAAGTGGGAAAAACTGCAAGGGAAAACACCTCCACTCCTGTTCCTTGCTGGATCACCAGCCACCAGGGCAGAGCCAGATGAACTGCCTGAGCATGGGGAAGGGTAGGACACGGAGATATGCAGGGTAAATGTGCCTCTGGCTGGGGCTTGCAGCCCAGCCCAGGACTCGTCTTCTCCCACACCCTGAGCAGAGGATTAGATCCTGTTGCTGCTGCCTGTGTGTTTCTGCTGCAGATTGCAGCTAGGACC
The DNA here is from genome assembly GCF_021018805.1 of Prinia subflava. NCBI lineage: Eukaryota > Metazoa > Chordata > Aves > Passeriformes > Cisticolidae > Prinia > Prinia subflava. The sequence continues at coordinate 13,731,207 of NC_086253.1, read as the reverse complement.
AGTTTTAAGGCAAATTAGGACCTTAACTCCTCCTCCTTTAATAGTTCTCTCTAGTAATTTCACCCTTCTGTTTTCAAAATTCTAAATAATGACTGAAATAGATGTCTATTTGATAATTTACAGTTTAAAGAGGATTTTGAAAAGAAATTAATCTCTTTACATGGGAAGACACTATGTAATCTTCTAAGACATTCCAAGTTTCCTCAATATTTTACAGCCTTTTTACTATTTATTTTGTATCTCTTTTCTTGAAAATGTTTATTTTGGGAAGGTCAAAACAAAATTCTCCCTATGTCTCTCATCAGCTGTAAGATGAATGCACACAGTTGGAACAAGTTCCATTGAAGCTCTCATGCAGAATAAACAAAGTCCTGACCAAAGGCTTGACTCATGATAGATCTTTAATGACTATTGTCATGAAAAAGTATTTAACATATTCTCCACCAAAAGAAGGGTGTAGCTTGGCTGCAGAGTCAGCAACACATGAAAATAGGGGCAAGGTGAGATTCAAAGGGCAAGGCTGATGTGAAACTGGTGGGCATTGGAAAGAGGCAGGGCAGCTCTGTGCTCATTAAAGAGGGCAATGTGAGTGTGCTGGGGAGGTCAGGTGTGCCACAGGGAGTGTGGTGTTACTGGTCAGGCTCTTCACATGGAATCAGCCCACAGAAATGGGGGTCACCCTGGGGTTACAGGGGCCTAGTGACCACCTGAGCTCCTGCAGGCTGTGTCACACCAAGCTGTGATAACGCAATTTCACCTCAAATGCTCACAGTCTGTGGGGAATCCTGGGGATTGTTTTGGGAAGAGAGGTTTGGTATTTTGATAGATGATGCCTATAAGGTTGCTGCACATCCTTAAACAAAGCAGATTTGTTTCCACTGCCTTTTCTACTTGTGAGACAGTGAGTGTAACACTTGGCAGTCAACAAACGCTGCATGCTGCTCTTGTCATCATGTGGTGGGGCAGCAAAACTGCTGACATGGAAAAGTGCAGACAAAATCAAGCAAAGTGATTCATGGCTTGGAAGGCTCTGTGTCCTGGGGAAAGATTAACCAAAACAGGCCCAGAGAGCCCAGGGATAGTAATATGCATGCATGTTGTAGTTACTGGGTGATAGAAAAATATCTTTGGGTGAGTTGGGCCAGATTCACAGATGTTGTTTTAGGAGGTACATTTATTATTTTTGCTATTAAGAAAGGTCTCTCTTGTAAAAGCCTAATCTCTCTGTGAGTGAGGGGCTAGGAAACCTGCACTGTATAGATTACAGACCCACGGTATTCACAACAGTCATAAGGAGGACTGAGTAGAAAGTCCAAGAAAATTACACTTTTAGACCATTGCTTGGTGAAAAAAAGATGCTATGAGAGCTGTGGGACAGGCTTATCAAAAGGAAATAAAACACTTTGGTCCTTGAAGGATTCAGGTATCTGAGAGTGGTTCAGACTGCAATCCCATTCCCTGCAGCAGTAAAAAATTAAAATTCTCATTTTAGTTTTAATACTATGTGTTACTTGATAAATTTTGGGAGGTGTGCAGTTATATTTCCGTAGGCCTAATTATTTTTGAGATGAAGAATACAGTGATTGGAAGAGTCTTAAAGATTAGAATTAATCTTAAAGATTAATTAGAAGATTAAGAAATAAAATGTCCTTTTAAACAATGTGCAAATATACACAGATGATATGAGAGGAAGGAACAGTTTTGACTACATTTCTAAAGGAATATATCTAATAAAATCATTCACTGAGTATGATTAGATATTTTTGTTCTAAAGAATTTTTTGAACTCGTTGGCCATTTTTACTGAATTTAAAATTATAAAGTTCCTCTTTATTATGAGAAAACTAGAGCTAGGAAAGACATTTGTACACGGATGGATGGAAAATTCCCAGCAGACATATCCTGATCAAGCCACAGGCATGCACAGTGTTCAGAAACAAGCAGAGTGCCTCTTGCTTGACCTGGAGCTGATGGATACAGGAGGGGTGGAGGAGAGCAGTGTGGATCACAGAGAGGGGAATTTATCAAAAGAGTATGGAAAAGGGGCTTGGACTGCAGCATTACAGAGCAGGGAATGATGCAAGCCACAAACCTCTAGGAAACCAGGCTTTATTAGTTCCACTGCTTTTGGAACAACTTGTTTAAACTTCCCTTGTAGGTAATTAACTTTCTAATGGCACTGTGAGATAGGCCACCTGCAGAACCCTTGGGCAGGGGGATTCACAAGCATGTGCAGTTCAAAATAAAGCCTCATGGAAAACTAGGCAAAAGTGCGTTAGAATAATATTTACATTCAGTAGCATTAAGTACATCTGTTTGTTATTAGTGGGAGGCTGAACTGGCTCAAAAGTCTTCTGCAAGAGTGACCCAGCAGCAGAAGGCCAGGTACCTCTGACAGCTTTTCTACAGCTACCAACAGAGCTATTTTCAAAAACTTGACAAGACTTCCCTCTCAATTTCAATTTGAATACAAAGCTGATAAAATTTAGATTCTTGTAATATATAGATGTTTCATTCTGTTGTTTTAGGTTTCTTGCCTTGTCCTTATTTTCTCTGCTACCCCTGTGTTTACATGGGTGTGAAGTTTTCATACAAACTAAGGGACTGCAGCTCTGGCTGAAATCAGTGCAAGCCAAAGATGAAAAACCAAGGGTGATAGGTGACAGTCTTTAAACTAATAATTTAAAAATTTCTGTGAGTGTTATTTAACACAAAAAAATAATTGCATCTTATTATGTCAAACATGGACATAGAACATGAATTTTATTATTTTTTTAGTTCAGCTTAGTATGCTTATTATAGATTTGCTGTCTGAAGATTGTACACATAGTTGCTAACAAGGATTAATGATTTCAATGTAGTTGTTATGATTTGAGCTATCTGGAATTAATGTTTAGTGTCAGGTGGAGAAGCTTTGGCTGGCTAAGAACAGAGTCCTGATATTTCAGTGCTGTGTCTTCGACATATGTGTGTGTGCTTATGCACAAAACAGTATTAGGGCCTAGGAATTCTACTGACCACGTACTGAGGCTTTGGGTTCAGTTTCATGTACTACTATAGGTTATTTAATGTGAAACTAACTTGTAACCGCTATTTGTTTGTTATATATATCTCTGTCTCTTGAGATTTGTAAGAACCTGAGGGGAAAGGAAGAAAAGATATTCTTTTACACATATTTTTTTTATATGTGCTTTTACACATAGAACATAAAACCATGAGACCTCTCATCTTTGTTACTCAGTCTTTCAATCTGAAGTACCCACAGTTTGCAGGGAATTTTGTAAATCTGGAGGTTGTTGTGGCAAACTCTTATTTAACCAGAGATGATGTCTTTCCTCTAAATTATTAAAAATCTCTCCATGCAGCCCCTCTGAAAGTTTCCTTTATCTTTCCCTTAGATTCAGCACTCACTGTCAAGAACTGTCTTCCCCTCTGCTTTAGAGCCTGCTGTCTCTGTTCTCTGAATGTTTGTATTGACTGCTGTTTCCTGGCCAGTTTACACCTTCAGTAATCTTCAGGGTATAAATAGACATTATGTTACACCTTGGTCTTGCAGCAATAAATTCTTGTGCTGTACATGATTTGGAATGAAGGCTCTTGAGCCTGTTTTGCTTGCATGGCATATTGAAAGCCTGACACAAGTGACAGAGGTCAGTTCTGCTGCCCAGGCTTATGACCCGTGTTGTAGGGATTCCCTAGGGTGTGCGTGTGACAGTTCTGTGGGACTGGCAGGTATCACACAGAATTTTGAAGGTCTCCTCTGTCTCTGGGAAGACATAGCTCTCCTATTGTAGACCAGGGGACACCCAAAGGTATCTCTGGTGGCACTCAGCACTGTTACCCTCTTACCTCAAAATCATAGAAGCAGACATTTATTAATTATGCAGTTTCCAACAGTTAAAAAGATTGGGAAAACATTCTTAAGGAGAGGAAAAAGCAAAAAATCTTTCTGATTTGACTAAATCTGGAAGAAATCTATCTTGGTTATGCTCAAAGAAAATGAGCATTGATAAATAAAACACCTCCAAAGAGATCTGACACAATAGCAACAGATGTAGAGAGCTGTGTGTCTGCAGATTAGTAGCAGAAGTAATCACCTTATCATAAGACTCAGAGTGTTGTTTTGTAGTTTAGGAAAAGCAAGTAGGTATGACCAAAATGACTGTCCTTTGGGAAGATGGAGTCAAAGGGCACATGCTTGAGAGCCACAAATATGAGCTATTCAGAAAACAAACAAAGACCTCTAAACTGAAATGTGCAGGTGACTGGAAAGGTCACCCTGTGAAAAGCACAAAGAGTGAGGCAAAGGGAGGTGATGAGGTGTGTTTGAAACAGTGGCCTCATCTCCAGTGTGAGTGCACCAGATGAGGAGCAGTGTGGGTCAGTAGGTCCCACACTGACTTTGGGATCTCCAAACCCCTCCAGTCTGCAGGAGACTTTGGGACACAGCTGCTCCTTTAATGACTACAAATGTGGGTGAGTAATGTGTTCAAAATGTGTTGGTTTCTAGAGCTGTGCTATTTAAACTGCACAGAATGGCAAGGCTCTGAAACAAGCCTTAACATTTTATAGGCTGTATAGCTGCCTTTAAAAAAGGAAGCAAATATTAATTCAAAAATGGGAGACCACCTACTTAAAATGGAACTCTGCAAGTAAGATAATAATTTCCTAAACAAACTTATATGCAAGCAGTGAGTCACCCTTTCACTTCTAGAAATGTGCAGTGTGCTTCTACTGAAAATCACTTGGATTCAGAAAGGCACAGATTTGGTTCTCTGCTTTCTTGTACTCCTATTAGTACTAAGTAGGTAGATTACTCATTCAAGGATTTACTCATTCAAGAACTCACTTCTTTCAGCCTTCCTGCCAGCTAAAAACTTTCTGCTCTGATACTGGGCTTTCTCATACCAACTCTGGACAGTGATAATTCTTGTTTCCTATAAACCCTTTTCATGCTCACATAAAATGGGTCTGCTGAAATCAGACATCCTTTTTCAAACAAAATTTTATATAGATAAGGTGAACCAGATTTCACTCAGACCTTCCAGGCCTGGTCTAATATGCCTTCTTTTCATTCTGGTAATTTTATTTGCTTCAGTTTTTGTTGTTGCTTTTCTCAGTCTGTTACAACTATTTTGAAGAGTCTCACTTTGTTATGTGTGGTCATTTATCTGTTGCAGCCCACTTAGTGGCTTCCATATGTTGCTAAAAGAGAGGATTAAGTTACTGTTTCTAGCTGTGAGTTTGGTCACTTGGACACGTTCACTGGGATGTGTGAGATCCTAAAGTCCACAAGAGCCTCCCAACTGGAGATTTTCTATTTCTTTTTCCTTTGCAGTGGGGGACCCCACACATGCTTTCCTTGTGAGTCCTGCTCTGAGGAAATTCAAGTAACATCACAGCTTTACTGCACCAGAATGAAATCTTTGCAACCCAGGTTCTGGCATCCCCTGCCTATGGGATCTGACTTGAGCTGCCTCGCTCCAGAGCTAAAAGGAAACAAGGGTTGTGAAAGTTCCCCCAAAACTCTTAATGTCCATTCCATAAACATTTATTGAATTATCCCTGACAAAACTGGTTCAGAGAGTGAGGCATATCCTTGCTTTTGTCTGAATAAAAATTGAGGAATTAGGAGTTCAAATAGGATATTTAACTGTGAGTGATCAAAATAACTTCAGTTTCCAGTAGATTTTTTTGATGAATGTTCCTTGTTATCATTACATTCTACTAATTACAGTGCTACTTTGAGAATGTAACTCTGGGAAGCATTGACTAAGTCATGTTTTAGTCAAATCTGTTTCCTCATGAATGCTACTGAATCTAGTCTTTTGTATGAGCTTTTTACCAATACCTTCATATGACCATTTTTTGTTCTTGAGTGTTTTTGGAGAAGATGACATTTCTTGTGATTCTTAGCAGTTCATAAAAATAAACAACAGGTGGTGAGTTTGTACAACCAGACATACTTACCTTATAGGATCCTATATAATTGGCTTTAGGCATAGCTTTGGGAGTGAAGAGTTAAGGCAGATGCAGAGATGAAGAATCTGTTTAATTTACTTGATTATTTCAAGAAAAATGAATATTCCTAAGCAGCACAGAAAAGAGAAAACAAATAATTGGTCCCACTTTCCCAATGAGGTTTTGCAAGGATTCTTCACCATGTCTCAAATATCAGCAGTGGCCACATCTAGTAGAGTAATCTTGACATGCCAATGGAGCATTAAACACAACATGAAATCATGTAGGTTTGTCCTTTTCAGCCTCTTTCAATAGTCTGCTCTCCTGGTTTTTCTACAGTTCTTCCAATGCTCATGGAAGATACATTAATTTCTTTTGCATGGTACTGCATGGGATTGAACTCAGCAGTCTCCCAAGTCCTCTGGTAATGGTATTCTGAAATTAAAAAAAAACAACAAAAAACAAATAAAAACAAACAAACAAACAAAAAAAACACAGGAAAAGCCACTGTTCTTGTTACAAATGTTGTATATGATACAGCAATAAATGGATACTAATGAAACAGAAATCAGTGGATTCAGTCTCTGCTCTTGTGAGTGGCAAAGTATCTGAATATTTAAAGTAGTGATTTGTCTGAAGAGCTGGGCAGGATTTGATGGAATATGCAGTGACTCCCTTAAACCGAGTCCAGGAGCTCTTTCCAGAGGTCCTGCATTTTAAAAGGGTCCCTACATAGCAGGTAGGCAATCTTAGAATCCTTCATTCAAGTCGTTTTACTGCTGACTTGTGGCCTATCTCTTGGCCAATTTCTGGGCAGTTTGCTAATATTTAGATACCAGAGGATGGTGATGACAGCCAGATGACAGCAGTTTGTCACTGGAGTTGTCACTACTCTCTGGAGTATTAGACCATGAAAAACATGGTTGTATAGAATGGTCTTTGTCAGCTGCACTTTGCAAATAGAAAAATAGAGATTTACAGATTTGATTTCTTAAATGAAATGGAATGGAATGTCATGGAATCCAATCTGCTTTTCCAAATGTTTATCACTGTAAAAGAGAGCTGACCAGGTTGGGTAAATCCCGGGCCCGTAATTTGGAAACAAGCTAGTTTTCTAGCTCTAGTACAGATATAAGTGGGATTTTAAACAAATTACTCAAAACTCATGGTGTAGTATGTACTATTTGGAATGTATCTTTTATGAATAAAACCATGGAATCCGAGATGTCCTCAGCATCATGTATCTGTGGCCAGATTTATATGAAAGATATGTATTTGTTAAGAAAACCAATTATTAATTGTTCTTATGAATTGCACATGGTTTCTGTATGTCTTAATATGTGTATTACTGATATTGACAAAGGAAATTTCATGTATTTTACTTCTTTGTGTAGCAGATATTTAAAAAATACTTCTTTTGCCTTCCAATGTGAATGAGGATCATCTGGTCTGCTCCTACAATGCAAAACCAGTTGATATTTCTGTTTAAGAAGGAAAGCAAATAAAACACAATCCCTGGAGTGGATAACTCTGCCATGTTCCCTTGGAAAGCTCCAAATTGGACAGAGGTGCCCTCTGTCCATGCACAGAGCCCAGCAATCAAATACACATGGGGACTGAATTCCAGCAGACTTTATAGCCACCTCTGCACAACAACAATAAATAATGAAATAAATGCAGGGCACTTTTGCTGGTTGGTTCTCAAAGCAGTCTACAGACCACTTAAACAGTGGTGCATTGATTTTTCTCACCCTTGGAATACAGCGATCCTGTGTCAAAACATGGCTGCTGCTTAAAAGCACAGAGCAAGATTACAGAGTGTTTAGGGCAGGAATTAATATTTGCGGTAAAAAATACAGGATATTTTTAAGGATGCAAAAATATAAGCATTATGGAATGGGGGTTAAGTCTTTTTTGATGTAGTCTGTCCTTGCTGTTTGACTTCAGAGCCGGGAAAAGATTTTGCAGAAAATGATTCTGTTATCAATCCTTAGTCACTTAGCCAAGGGACTTCTCTTGCTCTTCTCTGGTTGGGTTATTCTTTTTTTTTTTTTTTTAACTTTTGGTGTTGAACTACTTCCATTGTGCATACCTACAGTGTAATCCATCCCAGCAGCTGAACTTGAGCAAAGCTGAAGAAGCAATTGTAGCACTGTTGGCAAAATCTGTTCTATCAATCTGTTTGGATACCAGTAGCCAACAAAATGTGAATGCTAAACGCCACAGAGAGGAGCCTGATCCTCAGCTGTGCTAGAACAGCCTGCACTGCATTCTGTGCTTCCAGAGCTCAGCTGTTCTTGGTACCTAAGGTAGGAATCAGCTGTGCACCCCTCTCTCTGACATGATCCTGCTTGTGAGCACACTGTTCAACACAGCCCTCCTGAGGGGGTTTGGAATTCCTTTACAGATGTTTCTGCAAGCCGTCAGCCCTTCTCAAGAAGTTTGGAGCCACAACTTAAAAGACTTTTTTCACTCTGCCTGTGATGTAAATGTATTTGCTTGCATTTGTGCAGGTGATTCTTACTTGAAATTCCTGGTGTATTTTGGTCCTTCCACATCTATATTTCCTTCAGTGAGGCCAGAGATGCAATGATATTTCCCTTAGTTTTTGTTTCTTTCTCATGTCTGAATATGTGCATCTCTATCCCAATTGTTTAGTTTATAGGAAGATGTCCTCGTTTGTTTTTGAAAACTCTCTTCCCAATACTAAGTTATAGCTTTTCCTAAGCTTTTTCTAAGTTCTGAATCCAGCATGAAAAATTTGAATTTGAGTATTTCATGATTTATAGTACTGAGTTTTGCCTCACACCAGCATGTTATCCATTGACTTCTCCCTTATTTATAGAAAACCAATGGAAAATGTTAAAAAAATTAACTGTGATTTTTTTTAAATTAAGAGAATGAGAACATCAAAGACTATGCCATCTTTTTCCCCCCTCCAATATTTTCCCTGAATCCTGAAAGAATATCCTTAAATATAACTATTGAAGCTCAGAAGTAATCCATTTTAGACTCTTACCTCAGATAAAATTGCAAGATTTTATTGATTTACATTCCCAAACATGCTTGGATGGTTTTATTCATGGTAAGCTCTAATGACATGGTTAGAGGATCTACTGTGTGTTTAGCAGTGAGGAATGAAGCTCTAAAGGTCTGGAAGTTTGGAAAAATTCAAATGCCTCAGAATGCTTGGATTCCTCTCAAAATTTTTTCTTACCTGTATAAATCTACCACCCAGCTGTCATCCTCTGAGGAATTAGCAAAAAATGTATTTATAAGACAAATCATTTGGCTGATGAGGAGAAATATGCTAGCAATATTTTTTTGATTCACATTTGAAAGTAGAATATTTCTTCCATTTCAGTCAGAAGTCAGGGCTGCAAGTAGGTTCTTTCCAGCAAACTTACAAAAGCCTTTTTCTTTCTGCAGGCATTTAGCCACACCACCGTGGGCTGTGATCTTGTCAGTTCTCATAAGCTACTAACACCAGTGGTAACAAAATACTTTCCCTAGTTATGAGATGTACATTTCCATGAATTGGTTTGGTTCATCTCGTGCATGAAGTGTCAAAATTTTTTTTTTTTTTTGAAAGCATGAAGAACATTGGAAGAATTTTGAGCAGTTTTCTCCCTGCTAAAAGCTAGTTATATGGGCAGAAGCTGTATCTTAGAAGTAATTCAGTAATGGCAAAAACTTATTTGACAAAGATATAGCCTGAAGGGCTGGTAGCCCCTCTTTCTGTGCCTGTCCTCCTGAGGTGAGCTGAATAAATGAGACAGGGTGAGGCCCAAAGCATGTAAATGAGCTGGTATTCCATGGTGCAAAATTGTGCTTTTTCTGCAACATAACCCAGCACCTGGGGTAATAACACCAGAAAAGACAAACTGAATGTGAACTCTCTCTCCTTTGCTACATAAGCAATTATCATTCAGGTGGATTTAAAAGGGCTTTACAGCGCAGCCCATTTCTACAATGTGTTAATTCTCCCACCACTGAAAGCCAGCCACCTCTGGCCTGAAACGTGGCATCAGTTCAACAGTGTGCAGCAGCAAACTGCAGCATGGCAGGGGCTGAGCACAGCAAACATCTCCATCTGGGGCTGCCCAGAGAGCAGCAGGAGGGAGAAAGGAAATTGCACAGTGCGTACTCAGAGAAGCCTTGCAGCTCCAGGTGACTCTTGGCAAAAATTGCCTGGGGTGGTTGGTGACCAGTGAATGGGATGAGCTGGAACCTGAGCCTGGCTGAGAAGGCAGCACTGGAATTCTTTGGCACTCCCTGGCACTGCAGCGTGGCAGAGGAGCACTGTTAGCAGAAAAGGAAAAGAATCTTGAATATGTTGCCACCACTGCTAGTGACAACAGCTGAGATTTCTCCTCTTAAATAGACCTCGGAAAAATAAGTAGGGCTCAAGATCTGAGTTCCCCTGATAACTCTTATTTTCGTTTAGTAATATTTCAGTTGGTAACACTTCTTTGAGTCGGTAGGTTTTTAGAGAAAAATGCAGTTGCTGCTCTGCTGCAATAGGTCTCTCTTCCTGTGAAAGCAAAGCATTATGAATGCAAAAGACTTTTCCAACTAACACTGTTGAGAGGATGGAAGTTCTGGTGGGAAAACTTCCAAGTGAAACTTTGGCTTCACTCAGCTGGAGTGGCACAGGCTCTGTACTAACAGCACCTTTTTTTTGTGTGTGTGTGTCGTTCCTCCCTCCCATTTTTTTTTTTAACCACAAACTTCCCCGTGTCACAGCTCTGTGCAAATATTTCCCATATGTCAGCTGGCTGATCCAGCAATCACTTAGGGCTGGAGTGTAAATTACACAAGCGGCAGCACGCGCACAAATATCTGGCTTGTACGGATCCGTAATTCAGAGAGATTTAACTGTGGTGAATTGAACTGCCTTTAAATTAAAAACTTTCTTTTAATAGCTGTGTAGACTCAGTGCTAGAAGGCCTATTATTCTATCTCCCACTTTACCCTTAGCCAATGTAGAATGTCTTGCTTGTGTTCTAATGGTGCCACTCTTGCAGTTTGCTTTCTCAATTTACTTTCATTTCTACCCAGTGTGCTGTCATTATGCCATGAAGCAGATTCTTTGGGTAGGAAACTATCTTTTTCAAACATCTAGAATGTGCATGGCATTTTGTGAACTGATTTATTAATTGCTATTTTTTATTTTATATCCGTAATGCTGCTGTTGTGCACTTGACGGTAATGTTTCCGACAGGGTAATAGTCAGAGAGTGTTTTGATTTTAGGGAATTCTGGGAGGCTTTAAATTAATCTTTTCATTCAAGATGGTAGGAGTGCACTTCTCAGCACAACACTGAGTGTATGTTGGTATTCAGAGGAGGCAGAAGAAATGGAATAGTGCAGGGGACTTGGATTTCTGGAACTTTTTAAAAATAAAATCTTTTCACAAAAGAATGCTGTGAACAGCCTTGACTACACATTTTCCTCTCTGCTCGTGTGTGTGTGACTGTGAACAGGGCTCCTGTGGTGCCCAGCAGTGACTGTGCTGTGTGGGGCTGGGGGAGCTGGTGGTGGCTCCAGGCTGCAGTGAGGGGGTGGAGGAGCCCCCACTCACAGTCTGAGGAGCAGGAGCTTTGCTGATGGAGTCACCTTCTCTCAGCTCATCACCACTTTTAGTGTTACTCTCCCTGCACATGCAAAGGTTTGGAAGTATCTTTACATACACTTTTATTGACCAGTCTTTACCCTGGCTGTGAGTGTTCCTGTGCAAGGCTTGCCCCCTTTCCCTCTTGCTTTCCTTTCCTTGGTTCCCTGTTTTTTTGTAGGTTTCTGCACTTCCAATTTCTTTTATTTTGTCTTACTTTGCCTCCTTTTAAAAACATTTCTTCTACTCTTGTCCTCCTCTTTTATTTCCCAACATTTTAAAATTTGTACTATAAGAAGACAATCCACAAGAATGTTGTGGAAAAATAGAATAAAAATGGTTTCTACATTGGAAAGTTAATAGGTGTATTTTTCCTTTGTCCCTCTTTCACAGTTGTATTGATCATGAAAGCATGTATTTTCACTGAACAATACCATGGGTGGATGTAGGCCATGATATGCCACAAACAAGTTCAGTCACAAGGGCTGGAGGACATGTTGGGTGATAGATGGCAATAAAGAGGTTATAAATGGAACATTTTTGTATTGCTTAGTTGCCATTTTTCTGATCCTTTCTTTTGTTCTTTTTTGCTATTTTTGTTTGTTTTTGGAAGTGAAAAAAGTGCAAGCATCTGTTTTTTAACCAATTGTATAACAGAATCCATCATTGGAGGTAAGATCTAACCTCATCTTCAAGATTTAAGAGCAAAAATCCCAAGCCCAAGAGGCAACATGGTAGAATTTTCACATTTTCAGTCACACTTGATATGAATTGGCTGAGCGTGATCCTGACAAGAACACCCACCAACAGGGACCTCTACATAATGTGAATTTCTGAGTAAGTCTGCAGATGCCTGCAGTCTTTCCTCCTCTGGAGACTGCCACCATCCAAGGAGTCGGTGGAATTGGCTCAGATAAGGATCACCTAAGCCAAGCTGGTACCAGTAGACAAGGCTTGTATTGTACATCCTCCAGGAAGATTTATGGGTAGGTCTGGGGCTTCTTTGGGCATGGTTCTGAGTTCAGGGGAGTTTTAAAGTGTGGGGAGAAGGGAAGTGTGGTGTGATTTTCTTGGGGTAGAGAGAAAAGCCATCACAGAGGGCAGTAGCCCTTTATCATGCATGTTTCTCCCTGCACCTGCTGGAATAAAACGTCTTAGATATTTTTTTGCCCAAAGTTTCTTTGAATGTATGTTTAGCAGCTCTGCAGAAATCACATAAGAAAACTTAACCTCATTGCCTTCAGCTGTAAGGGGAAGAAGAAAAGCAATTCTTTTCCACGTTTTGCTATAGCTCAGAATTATTTGCTACAGCAATTATTTTTGGGAGTTCAGAGTAATTTTAGGATCTTTTTATTTTCTGGCAAGAACCCACTGAGATAAAAATGGCTCTTGCCACACTGGTACAGTGGCAACCACTGCAAAGCAAAGTGCTCCCTTGAGATGTGAAACTCAGCAGTTTCCCACTGAGCCCTGGACCAGCTGTGGAAGGAGGAGGAATAAAAGGTGATATGAGTTAGATTTATGCTGATGTATGAGGTGAGGGTAGGTTTTTGCTTAGAAGCTGCTAGAAGGTCATGGTATTTTACCAACTGAGATTTATACATTTGAAAATGAACCTCCAAATGGGAATGTTTCCAAAGCCTAATAAAGCAGAGCTATGCTCATACACTGACCTTGGCAAGCCTGCAGGTAAGTTCCACAACTTCTACCACCTTATAAACACTAAGATGGGTTATACAGAAAAAACTATAGAGGCTCTATTTAGAGACTTATGGTAGCAAGTAGGCAGAAAAACTTCAAAACCACCAATTTAATTTATTGAAGGTCTCAACAGGAATATATAGGAAAAATTCTGTCTTCCACTGCAAATATTCCCACAGCAACCCAATCTACCTGCCAAGAGTACCCAAAATTTAGGGCAAAGGGTGGGGGAACAATGTTGAACTTATTTAATAATACCACTAAACAAAACTTGCAGGATGAACATGAACTTGGATCTGTATCTTACCTGATTACCTCAGCAAGGAACTTATGGCTGAGAGGTTTGTCAATCTGGAGTTTACTATTTATGTAGTTATATATCATGGTTGTAGACAAAACAAGAGAACACCCACTGGGACTAATGCACATTTTTTAAAGTTTTCCAGCCTGTGTCTGGTTTTCATAAGGGTTCTTAAAATTTCCTTTTGTGAATCCAAATTGGGAAAACATAGGTGAGATCAAGAAGTTGTTCCTAGTTCCAACTAAAATCCTGGTAATGCTGGTTAAGGGTTCAGGGTCTCCACTTCCAGGGAGACAAGCATGACAAAAACCAAGAAACAACCTTAGGCCAGAGCTGGAGTCAGGACCAGTCCAGGGCACACATTAGAGCAGTTTGAGAAAATGGCAACTAGCACCAGCATCCTCCCAGCTTGCCAACGCAGCAGGGCACCATGCCTCTGCCTGTGCTGGCTCTCTGCCACTCCTGAAATTTGGGAATTTCTCAAGGCAAATTTATGCTGCCTTTGCTTTATTAGCACAGCATAAAAAGGGCCATAATGGATGATGGCATTATTTACTTGTATAGTTCCAGAAAATGACACCCAGTTGTAATAATTTTGTATTAAGCCATCATTAACTTTTTCATTAACTTTTTTTTGTTGTCAGTATGGGCAGTGGGATTCAGTGCCCCCTGAGCAGGTTTGCCAATGACACCAATCTGTGTGGTGGAATTGACTCCCTGGATTATAAAGATGCCATCCAGAGGGATCTTGACAGGCTTGAGAGTTGGGCCCATGTGAACCTGATGATGTTCAGTAAGGCCAAATGTGAGGTCCTGCACCTGAGACAGGGCAATCCCAAGCCAAATACAGGCTGGGTGGAGAATGGATTGAAATCAGCCCTGGGGAGACTGATTCAGGGATGTTGGCTGATGAGAAGCTCAACATGGGCCATCAACGTGCACTCACAGCCCAGAAAGCCAACCATATCCCAGGCTGCATTAAAAGATGTGCAACTAGCAGGGCAAGGTAAGTGATTCTGCCCCTCTGCTCTGGTGAGACCCCACCTGCAGTGCTGCACTGAGCTCTGGAGCCCCCAGCACAGGAAGGACATGGACCTGGTAAAGTAACTATAGAGGAGGCTGTGGAGATGATCAGAGGGCTGGAACACTTCTCCTGTGAGAGGCTGAGTTGAGGCTGATCAGCCTGGAGAGGAAAAGGCTCCAAGGAAGACCTTAGAGCCCCTTCTAATACCTAAAGTGAGCTTGTAAGAAGGCTGGAGAGGGGCTGTTCACAAGGGAATGTAGTGATGGGACAAGAAGTAAATGGCTTTAAACTGAAAGAGGGAAGGCTTTGATTGGATATTAGGAAGAAATTCTTTACTATGGTGGTGAAGTATTTGAACAAGCTACACAGAGAAGTTGTGGATGCTGCATCCCTGGAAGTGTTCAAGACCAGGCTGCGTGGAGCTTTGATCAACCTGATCCAGTGGAAGGTGTCCCTGCATATAACAGAATGCTGGAACAGGGTGGTTTTTAAGGTCCCTTAACACACAAACCTTTCTGTGATTTTATACTTTTCTTTCCCTTGGCTTGCCTTTCCAAGATAAGAAGATAAGGAAAAATCACATTTTACAACTGTCAAAGAAATCTTTTAAATCTTAATATATCTTGTAATATGTTATATTTTTAGACTTTGTAAGCAAAAGATGTAGCTATACCTCTGACATATCTCAATATGAAAGTTCTAAAGGGCTTCCTTGAAACAACTAGGTGCTGGTAACATGTCTAATGTGTTTGCCTGCAGCCTTCTGCTATACAAAGCCCCAAGAGCTGCCCCCTTCAAGGCCTTTTAGGCTCTGTTTTCCAGAGACATGAAATATTCTAGCATAAATAACAGGTAGAGTGCCCAATATAATGTGAATAAACACGTGTGCTCTTTGGAGCTGCCAGCATGTTCTGCCATAGCAGAGATGCTGGCAGGGAGGGGATTACGAACAGGGTCCTAACTTCAGGAATTTTTGTTACATTATATAACTGTTATATAGGGTGGGTTTTTTTCTTAATTTTCCTTACTGTTTTCTAAAAGCTATTTTTTGTTATATTTTCAACTTAGTTAAATGTACAAAGTGTTGCTCTCCAGCTTAGTCTACAAAATGTAGCTCTGACAAAGTGGTTTATGCTTTAGGGCTGGGTTTTGCTTCTAGGAGTGTATTTCACTGTACAGAACTGACTTGGCTTGTGGAGTCTTGCCAGTGCTATCCATAAAGTGGACTCTCACCTAACATAAACTTTTTAGGACTTATCCTACATCTGCAGTTCAGGATTTGTGGGATGAACAGCCCATGTGCTAGAGGATGTATGGAACTCCCAGCTGGTTTCGTTAGTGTAGGTTTCCAGTTGTGTGTTGGAGATCTACTTTTCTCCATGTTGTGCAGTGTTTTTGCAATGATTTTGGCTCTTCTAGCATTAAGTCTTTTAAATGGTGGAATTTATTCTTGATTATACTCATAAAAAAAAATCACTTATTTTTTTTCCAAGAGTCATATTATTGGTCTTGTAAAGGAAGCATCATTCACCAGATATTGATCCCTCTCCTCTGGCTAGAAGGACTGGCCTTTCACTTCCATGAAACAGTATCTGGCACAGCAAACAGAAACATTTTACATTTAAATGTAATTGGTCTCTCATGAAAACAGAAAATAGTACCAAAAACTTGTCCTTTTATTCCATACTATTTAATAGAAAAGAATCAACCTTGCATCTGTTTGGTGTATGTGGATTTTTATGTTTGTTTGTTTAATTTTTCTTTAAGTAATTAAACCAACTTTGAGTAGAACATTTTACCTTATTCCAATGCTCACTTCAGTCTTGCTGACTGTATTGATTTTTTTTATTTTAGACTGAACCCCAAATATGTCTTTTTTCCAAACTGTGTGAATGCAAGCCCATGAATTGGGGTGGCTTGAAGACAGGCCAGATGAGACATCCTGGGACTGTGATGTGTGTCAGTACAGACCTGGGTTTGTCCCTGTGTGGAGGGAGGACCTGCCAGGAGCACTGCAACCAGAGCTCTCCTGTGGTACTCTCATATGAATCTCTGTCAGGCAGATAAATTGAATGTGGGGTGCTTCGACAAGAGCACCAGGGAGGTAAATGGGTTATTTAGCTAACGTGTCAAGGCTGACCTCACAGCAGAAAGGATGCAGTGCTCTGAAGAACAGCTTGACAATCTGGGTACTTAAATTCAGACAAGGTTGTCCCTCAGGATTTAGTATATTTTTGATATGTGCCTTCCTAACCTGTAATACAAACAAAATCTGTATAATAGCAGGACTCTTTTTGTGAAAGGAAGAGTAGAGGGAATTGAAGGCTACAATACTACATCTTCTCACTTTTGGTAATTTATTTAATTTCTATGTCCTCTCTGCTATACCTTTTCTCTGGAATTAGATGTAGTCTTTCCCTATATTTTAACATAATTAAAACTCATTATTATTACCTTATTATGAACTTATTATTAATGTGCAAGAGTGTTCACACATTATTTCCTCTCACAAAATCCATGACTCTTGACCAATACAGAATTTTGTACATCTGCTGTTATATTCTCTTTTTAAAGTATTTAAAACACTGAGGCCTAGGATGGGACACCTGGCTGCAGAATTGTCAACAATTAATTTTGTAAGTCAGCTTGAATTTTCTCTTCGAACACACAAACAAAGGGAAAGCAGCTTTGAATTGTGTGGCTCACTATGTCTCAGCAATAGAGAACCACATATATTAAAATTTCTGGAGCTACTCCTGTAGCTCTAGGCATCTACTGTGATTATAGTTCACTGAGGTTACTGAATATACAAATCCCACATCATTTAACTGAACATTTTGGACTTTGGAGCTAAAAACTGACAATTGTCATACCTTCCATCAGTTTTGTCACTTTTCTTTCTGATACACTACAAAATGTTTATATATGTTTTAATATACTATCTGTAGAAGCACAGTTTTATCTTGGAAGATAGGTGTTCTAAAATTGAGAAGGCTAATTGCTTGTGTCTTTGGAGATTAGGGTAATCTTTTTGCCTTTTCTCAAAGGGTGTATCTGCATTGGTAATTTAGTGTCCTGGAAGAGTGCTTGTGGTGCAGAGAGACACTTCTCCTCAATGTCAGGTGTGCAAGGTTGTGCTATGAACTGAAACTCAGCAGTCTGGGATTGGGCACAAAACATGTTGTATACTGCTTGTATTATACCTACAGAAGTCATACATGGATCAAACTTCTGAAACAGTAAGTTCATAAACTTTAGAGAGAGATAATTAGTTCATTATTAATGAATAATTAAAAATAGAGAGTGGACTGACAAAGTGTGGTCAGCACTTGTGAATGAAGTATAGGATATTTTCATGAAGCCATTTGAAAATCTGCAACACAAGTCTCTTGGGAAGAAAAAATTCACCATTTTCATGTATCTGGAATGTCATACATAACTGTTCTTAGTCTTTTTGTAGAGAGATTAGAAAGGAGGCATTTGAGGTGGGTAGAGGGTGCTTTACAAAAAAGAATCGTGGGGCAGGTTGAAGCTGGGGATGTGTCAGAAAGTTCAGACCCCTGACAGGGAAGCTGCTACTCAAACTTCATAATGAGGATCCTTTTCCTTGTCCTGACCTCTCTCCCCAAGCTTGGCATTTGGCTCTGTGGCACATTGGTCAGTTTGTAGCCAGAATTTCCTCAAATGTTTATGGCTTTACTTTAAAGGTGGAATTCTCATCCTGAAGATGATAATCCTTCATCATGTGAAATGACCATGCTGTAATAAGATCTTCTTGCAGGGTACAAATGTGTTATTAGGTATCAGTCTGCAGGCTCGGGTCATCCGCCAGCTGCTACGCTGCACAGGTTGTATTTTTTTGCAACATTTGGTGGAACATTTCAGGACTGTGGGATTATCTGAACCAGATGTGAAAAGGCATCTCCCTGACACAAGTGTGCAATTAGTCATAAGTGATTACCCATGACCCCTTATGTGCAAGGGGAGAGAAACTTAGGGTTAACTGCTGTCTGCACCTTAACTGAAGAGGGCTATAAAAGTTCCTCCCTTTTACTTCTCAGAATGCAGCCAATTTTCTGCTTGTTCTTGCTTCTGAGATTTTTTTCAGGGACATGTAATCCAGGAGAAGCCTAGAAATCTTAGTCCTACTTGGAAAATTTTAACAGAACATCACTGAGAAAGAGAAGTTAGTCCTGGTTTTTCTTCACCTTTCTCTGCTGTTTGTGGTTACAAAGTCACTGTAAGACCACAGTCTCTTCCCAGTGAATGGACTGATACATTGGTCCAAGGGCAAGAATCAAATTAAGGATGTCCCTCTGACTAGATAAGCTTTCTCTTTTATGTGGAGCAAGACTTCATTTTGAGTTACTTCTGCCATCAACAGCTCCAGTAACATGAGAGAGTAACAAGGAGAGAAATATGATCCCATGGGGCTTTACTTATCAATGTTTACACCTTGGTTCTCCCTGGAAATGGATAAGTAGTCAGCACAATTCCTAGACCACTGCTCAAATGCCATTTCTAAGAACTAGCACACCTTACTCAGTTTCTGGGTGGATCTAAGTGGCAGCTCTATCCCTGTCTATCCGTGGGATTCCAAGTACAGAGGGCTTCCTACATCTGCTGTATGCTTGTTGACATAACTGAGCAAATGAGTTTACAACAACACGAAAACCTTTGTGGAAATCTACTCACATAGTTGTGATGGCATAGGGAACCATGCAAAGCCTTTTATTGTTTGGAGACAAATGGGAATCTCAAATGCTTTCTGGAAGCTCCACAGTAACTTTGGTTCATTAGCTGATTAATGATTTCCTATTGTTGGACTGGCGTTTATCTTTACCTATCCAGTGTGACTTTCCCCATGGTTTCCCTCAGTTATGTTTGTAGGCCATAAGTTGGTTAAGTGTCTACATTTATTTATGAAAGAAAGGACTACATCTAAGGCACAGTACAAGAAAAGGAAAAGGTAGGTGATTCTACATAGACTTTGAGCAGCAGGTGGGGATATAACCCCCCACAGATTGCTAACCATTGTCATAGGAGTAGTCAAAGATTGCTAAACTGAATTGTGTTCTAGCTACTTTCTTCTCTTCAGCCAAAATTGGCTCAGTCTTAACAATACTGAGTCTTATTTGTTAGTTCCCACCCGTGTCTCTAACACAGTCCATGCAGAGTGGAGAGATGTGGGGAAATTAAGTGGTGCCATCTGCTTCCTGAGACACAGTGTGAAAGCAGAGTTGCTCCCTGACCCTTTCAGAGGAGCTGTGGATGAGGAGCCTGGGACAAAACATGTCTGATATGAGGGCCTCAGCATTAAGCACAACAATTGCCCATGGCTGGCTTTGGAGAAGGAACAGACCTTCACAATTTTCCCTGTGTATGTAATAGCACTGCAGCTCTCAGAAGAAATTCCTGATGCAGCACTAGACTTTCACTCACAGCCATGGAGAGATGAAAGACGACAGATGTCAACAGATTGTATCATCATGTCATCACATATCATATCAGTCTCCTACCCTGTGAAGGTCAATAGCCTGTGGTCAATCAGGCCCTGTGAGAGTTGTCTCATCAGAGCTCCTTCTGTGGACAGTGGAAATTTGGATTGTCTGAGTGAAGTGATGATTTCTTAAGCATAGGTCTTTATGCAAAATCAAAAGCCTTCCCTCCCTCAATGAAGTATTTAAAAACTTTTAAAATAGCTCTCTACCTCTTCCATCAGTGCAGGATATAAACCACAATGTGGCCAGTGAAATCTTCCAGGCAGTTTTGTGTTCCCAGTGTTAGCCAGCCTCAGACAAAGAAGTTTTGGCATTTTTCCCCTAGAGAAATTTTCCTTCCCTTCAACAATGGCTGTTTCTTTCTGAATCTGCCCAGTTTTAAGTAAGAAACATCTCATTTAGATTTAGGCCTTTTATCATCTTCTTTGAAGGATTCTTTCCCTTCAAGTGCTTACCATCAAGGCTGGTTTGCATGTAATGATTTACTTCTGAGTTTTTGAGCACTGCCTGAACTGTAGAATTTAATGGACATCAAGGGAAGAATATTTGTTGGTCAAACAACAATTTTTCAAGATTTATAGTTTCTATCACTCCTGGTTATAACCTTACCCTCCATCCCAGGCACCCCTCTCAGCATGCAACTGAATTTTTCCAGTTTCATGGTACACTTGAAGTTTTTCAGAATTCAGTATTCATACCAAGTCCTGACAAAGCATTGAGTGTTCACTGAACGTTCAGATAAATATTAGACCCCAGCATTGCCCTCCAGATGGAGAAAAAAAATATCAAAACAACCTCTGGAGGCAAGGTCAGCTCCATCCAATGCTTCCCTGTTAGCTGTGACAGTTCTGTCCTGGCTGTCCTTATCCCCCTCTCTGCAGCTGAATTGCTCAGGGTACGACCTGGGCAGAGGACGGGCGGAGGGCTGGTGGCACCTGCATGAGGAGCTGGTCTCTGGGCACAAAGGGAGAGGCTGTTCCAGCAGGAAGGGATTAGCATGAGTGAAAGAGAGCTCTGACTGCAATTTCCCCTTGGCAGCTGAGGTGCATGCTTACCTTTGAAGGTGGAGGCTGGGACACGGAGGCACGGCGGCCCTTTAGCCTCCCTGCAGTGAGATCCGTGCTGAAGCCCGGCGGGATCAGCACTCGTGTTTGCATTTCTGAATGCCTGCCAGATCAGCGCATTTAGTTTGGATCATAGGAGAAGTAGAAGCTGTTCACAAGGCTTCGGTCCAAATTTCCACACCATCTGCTGTGTTTGTGGATCAGTGTGGAGGTTTGAGTCTCCCATAAAAGTAGAGGGAGAAGAAAGTAAAGTTGAATAAGGGAATTAAATGCAGGAAAAATATGGAATGAACTCAAAAAGTGTTCATCCATGTTCTTGGGCATCATAAATTAGCAAGAGCTTAGCACTAAACAGAGAAAAAGGGCAGGTATGGGACAATGGAATACCATACCAAGGGTAAAATGAAGTCAGTTTTCAGTGGAATAATGGAGGTGAAGGTGACCAAGTTTTGATGACTCATCTGGAGTTAAAAGTTATGACTAATGTCTTCTTTGGCAGGTGTGTCTGCAGGTTCTGGAGACAGAGATAGCAAACAGGACTGTGGCAGCTCCCAGACCTTGGTCTTGAACCAAGACAATGTGCACAGCTCAAACTCTTCTCTGGAACTGCTCCTGTAATTTCCAGTTTGAGCCTTTTGTGTGCCTGGTTGGAGAAAAATCAGAATAGGTCTAATGGGAAGAACATTGCATTTCAGTGATGAGGCTGACTTATACAAATGTAAAATATTGATAATTAATATTATCATGATTAATTAAGATTAGAAATTGGAGAAATAACATGAAATGCAATATAGTAATGTTTAATTGGAGAAAATATTATCTGTCACCCTTTCAAATCTCATTGTAGGAAATTGCATTCAGATGAAATTACCATACCCTTTATTTCAATTGGAAAATAACTTTCAGAAGAAAGGCCTGGTATTTCATAATAAAGGTAGTGTAAATTTAAGTAAGACTTAATAGCCAAAAAAAGGAAAAAAAAAAAATGGAAATATCTATATGTCATTGCATAAAAGCCAAATCAGAAGCAGAGTCATGGCTTTCTTTCTGAACACCTTCCTTAATTGAAGTGATTTTCATTGTTGTTCCTGAAAACTAGAAATGTGTTTCAAAATTTTAAGTTGTCAGTGTGGCAATGAAAGGTTTAAACTCCATTAAAGCCCTGTTAATACAAAAAACCAAGAAATATTACGTGCCATCAAACCACAGAATGTGAATGATGACTGAAACACCTGGCACTGTCCTTTAACTCCAGCCCTGCCACATCTGAATGTGACAGGCATTTTTATTTTCCTATCTTGGGGCTGCAGCCTCTCTCTTCCTCTGTCACCCCTGTGAGTTTATTTTCCATTCTGCTTTTGTTGTTTAGGTAGGTGCAGTAATGGCATTCCCAGGGCAGCATTGGGAAGCACTGGATTCCTTTGTGGAACAGGAAAGCAAAAGCTATTTCAAAGCTGAAATCTAACTATGCAGAGTAGCCTGCATTTGGGGCAAATTTTCTTGCGGCTAAACATAAAATGCTACCCATGTACATTTCTTCCAATGGCCAAGGAGAGATATTTATTAAAAAGTCTGATCTGTAATCCTTGGTATTAGATTATTTATTTGTTTTGGGCAATGAAGAATGTTACTTGATCTTTTACTCACTGCCATTTGTCTTGCAGTGTACACTGCAGATAGACTGGGAAAAGATTATGTTCCTTCATCTCCCAAATAAGCTTTTTGTTTGTTTGTCATGGCTTTTGTACAGCTTTCAAGCCTGAATTTCTGTGTGGGCTTAGGTAAATTTCTGTTCTCTTTGAAGCTAAAGGATACAGTAACCTGCTTAAAAGAATCAAGCTATGAAAACATCACCTTTTTCTTGTGCATCGGTAATCCATGAGGTATTTAGGAGCATAGTATCTACGTTGATAGACACACACAAGATAATAAAAATTACTTTGTAAAAGATGAAAGGAGTGTAAAATACCAAAATAAGACTTTTAAAATGCTTTTGCAACTCCTGAACACATGATTTAGAAATTTTTGTGAAATAATTTCAGTAATGCATACACCTCTGGCTTTCTGAGTGATAGTGCTTGAAAAATAATGTAACCTTTCTCTGTTGAAAGCCCTTATATCTTCATCTTTAACTCACTAATCCTTGCAACACTTCCCTGAAGGAAAGAAATATTACTAATATTTTATATATAGAATTATGACACAGGCAGATATTAAGGGAATTTCATGGCATAAATCCTCCAATAGTGCTGATACCAGAGGGCTTTGGATGACTGTATGCCTGGGAACCCGCACTGAAATTGTTTTGGCCCAGAAAACACCACTAGGGAGGAGATTGAGGCTGGGATTGCAGAGATGTCAGATTAGTGCTGCAGCCACTGGGCAGCATTTTTGTGTGCTGCCTTCTCTTCATCTGCCCCCATCTCAGTCCTGCCAGGCTCAAGGAATGCCTGTCTTGTGAGTTTTTGTCAACAGGATGGGATCTTTTAGCCACCTGTACATTCAAGGTAGTTCTAGTCAGTGTCTTGACTTTTGCAAACAAGGATCTCTAGGAGGTACTTGACATCCAGTTTTTGGCAAAATTTACTGTAGGAGGCCTAAGAGCAATACGGAGCATTAGTTGTGTGACAAGTTGCAAATGCTGGCTGTTGAGGAGCTACCTATCCCTTTTTAAACAGCTTTGTGAGCATCTTGTCCTTGTGCTATCCACAGTATTAAAGGTAAATCAGATGGTTAAACTCTGCCTAAAACAAGTTTTCTTTTCATTTCCCTTTCCAAATTTTCCTTTATCTCCACATTTTGTATGTGAAAGCTGTCAGTTGCATTTTACTCTTTTGCTCTGATAGATGGTCACCTTAAAAATTACGTAAGTTCTACAATTCCTTGATTCTTTGGGGGGGAAGCATAGGAAAGATATTATTTTGGATTAGAAATCCCAACTGAAGCAACACCCTTTCATTGTTTACTTAGATTAAGCTAAAAACATTTGTCATTAAGAGCGCAAGAGGTAATTTCCTGCCAGAACACCCAAACCATTGATATTTTTCCTTCAAAAAACTTTAAATGTGTGGTAGAGTATCAAAGCCTTTTCCCTGCCATCATCAGAAAAGGTCAATGGTTTCTGACAGATTCATATTAAGCCTGACTTAATTATGACTGAGTGCCACAAAGTTTTATAACATCTGTTTTCTAGTGACTAAAGAGTGTCTATAATTCTATTTTTTTAAAGGACTAGCAGATGAAACTGACAATTTCAGCTGGGAAATCTGAACTGGCAGAAGAAAAAAAAAAGTCCTTTTTTTTCCTGGAATATTTCTAGTAATTGCTATAATTTTGAAGCAACTCAAACATTAAAAATTCCCACACGTGGCCTTGACAAGGTCAGTGAGGCCTCAGTAACTTTTATGTTTCCTGCATGATCCCTGCAGGTTAAAGAGAGGGCCTCACTGAAAGGAGGCCAGCCTGTGGAATAAAAGCTTTCTATAGGCCTGAGGAGCAGCTGTTCCTGGGCTGCTGTAACCACTCTGCAGAAAGCCTAGTTTCACAACTCAAGCAAAAATCTACCTGCTAGATCATTAAAATGTCAGATTGCCCACGTCACGTAAAACATTTCACAAATAAATGCTCTTGTTTGGACTTCAGCATTCAAGAACCTGAGTGGGACTGGCCTTCTTGGGCACAGCTCATAGTATGTCTGTTTTAGGTTGCTATTGATCATAATTGTATTAAACATCTTTTGTGTAAAATAAATAGTAAAAAACAAACCTGAATTCAGCTTCATGGAGTCCTTGCTGCCCCATTTTTAAAAGAAAAGCTTTGTGTTAAAACCATTGTTTTACTTTCATGTATTTGTTGTTCTTTTGTAGATTTTATTCATTATTGTTTTAGGAGAACTATATTTTCAGGAGAAGCTACCGATGTGCTGGTTGGTGTTTTGGGCAGCACAATACAAGGTATAAAGATATTAGAAGCAAAGCCTATCCATCAGACTTCTCAGGGTCCATAACATGTAGACAGTTTATATTTCAGGTGCCTTTTTACACTGAGCATTCTCAAGTCTCAGAACCTCTGCCCACTATTTGGTGCTGAGGCCTCAGGGCTGTGTCCGCCCTGACCCTAAAGATTCCATGATTCTGTGATGTGCTACAAGACAGCTCAGATCTCCCAACTTGTTTCCATTTCTCATCTTGTTCAGACCAACCTGTACCACCCTAAGCAACTCAACTGAACTCCAAGCCCCATGTTTGTCCACTCCAGCTCTAAACACCTAAATAAGGAACCTAAATTAGGAACCTGGGCACCTGTGAATTTTTCAGCTCTCGGTGTAGGGACAGCATAGACAGGACAGCTGAATTGGGCCATTAAGGTTTGGAAATACATACATCTCAAAATGCCCAAGGTTCACTTTGGCTGAGCGTGTGTTGAACCTCTGAGGTTTTAATCCCAGAACTGTGGCCTATGTTTGACTTTCTCTGAATTTGAAGCTATAAACCCTTATAAGATCAAGTTATTACTTCACTGTTCTTCCAGAGAAATTTCTCTGAGTTTTCTCTGTGCATTTCTGAGTTTATGTTAATATTTGTAAACAGAATCCCAATCTAAAAGCAATAATAGTATCTGACACTCTGCACATATTCCAAGATTTGAGAGATGGAAACTTTTCTGTTGAAGAGAAATGCACATTTATTACTCAGCAAATCACAAGTAATTTTTCTGAATAGCAAGTTCAGGAGCTAAGAACTAAGGGAATGACATGTGAAGGAAATTACAGACCATTTTAGAACTGCTGGACGATTAATCAGATCTTGCTTCATTTGTCATGTGTGTACAAAAGCTGCTATACATTATTATGCCCATGCTGTTCTGCACTAGAGTGCCCTAAGTGGGGATGACTTTGATTTCCTTTTTCTGACAGACAAGTATTGAACTGCTACTTAGTTTGAATAGTTTGCTTATTCATACAGATCTCTCAGTAGCTCCAGCTGAAATGAAAATGAAGTACTAGAAAGTTTACTACAAAGTAAAAGGGAAAAGTAGCTTAAGAGAATGAAGAGATTAAGATTTACTGCTGATTGAAGAGTTTCCTTAATTTGTCTGAATGATTTTCAAGAATCCCAAATTAAGTACCCCATTTGTTTATTATTTTGTTGTATGAAAATTACTACTATATTATAAGCATTAACTCTAAGCTATTTCAAATGAAAGAAATGCTTTATTGAAGCTTATTTGTACCTTTTTGATATGATCACAAAGAGCAACCAGGATGCTAAGTGGTTTTGTG
Source organism: Prinia subflava (assembly GCF_021018805.1). Lineage (NCBI taxonomy): Eukaryota > Metazoa > Chordata > Aves > Passeriformes > Cisticolidae > Prinia > Prinia subflava. The sequence goes on along the minus strand of NC_086253.1, from coordinate 13,704,762 downwards.
AAAATGTGAGACTACCAAAGGCCAGCAGACTCTAGGTACTGTTTCTCTATCTGTTCATATTGTAGTTTATTGAAACACCACCAACTGAGATTGGATTTTACTGGAATGACATGATCATGTATTTCTGCTATTTTGACTGGGATGCACTATTAGGAGAAAAGAGAAGCACAAGTGTGATATCATGATGACAGTAACTCAGAAAAAATTAGCTCTTCAATATTTTCATTAATTATTCAAGTATTTCCACAACTATTCACTTTGGTTTTTGCATTTATTCATTGTTGTATCTGAATAAGTGTCTGTTATGTTATTGAGAGGATGAACTGGATATTCAGTGGTTTGGTTTTGTTTCATGTTTGAGTTAAGGAAAACACTGGGAATCATGCACGTGGCAGGAGTCCCTAACTCCTGACTGCAGGAGCTACTGATAGCATCACTCAGGCAGATTGAGATGAAAATCCTAATTTTCCTTTGGATGTTGGTGAATTCTTGCCCAGGTGAAGCCTAAGACAAAATCCTTACCCCCTTAATAGAGTCAGAGGCTTTAGATGTCGGTGGATGTTAATGATTTCTTTCATCCATTCTTTTCTCTTGTTTACATTTTTGTGCATCTTTGTTTCTGCTGGCAGTGTTGAGCAGCTGATTCTCAGTGTGACCATTTTTATTTCAGAAAACTGTAATCTATGAGTGGGGTAAGAGTGAAAGAATACATTATGCTACAGGTGGCATGGGCTATGTATGTCAGGCCTCTATTCTTAGGACCAGGGTCAAAACTGAGGGTGTAGATTAATTGTGTAACAAGGTGTCAGAAAATATTCCACAAATAAACAGAACATGGTTAACTCAACACTTTGAATTTACAGAAAGTCTAAATTATATCCTTAAAATAACATGATTATTGCTAAGTTCTAGCCTGAAGCTAAACTGGGGTTCTACTTTGAATGAAGGAGCTCCCAACTGGCAGGGACTTAAAAGGTAACTTAATACACTCCACTACTAGAAATATAACAGACTGCTTATTGGGACATGTTTAAAAAACAGAATGTAGAATATTTTTCTGATCTCACTGATATGTATTTCTACAAATAACACCAGAGAGAAGTGAAATCTGGTTTATGGTTTGGAAGAAATCAACTGGACAAAACCTGAGTTTCAGTTTGAGCAGTTCTACATATACAGAGATTCCCAGCAGAATATTTAAAAATAAACATATATTTCCCCAATGACATCATATTTTTGTTATCTGCATTGTACCATAGCAGTTTTTCTTAAAATAAAAGACAAAGAGAGCTACAGAAAAGTTAGACACCATAACATTTCAGTTTAGTTTTGTTTATTCCTATGACTGTGTTTAAAATATTTTGATTAAGTAATGGTGTAGTTAAAAAACAGGGATGGTGAGTACTTCCAGGGCTGAAAACCATGTAAACTAGTGCAGAAACTGGACTTAATGCTTTATTTTCTCTACAGATTATAGATAAGAGATCCATATACCTGATCACTGAAATATTTAAGGGGAAGTAGCAGATAGAGAATGACCTTTTAGTTCACAGTTAAATTTTTAGTTTTATTTTTAGTTCTCTTTTTGGGAGATTAGGGTTGTTTCTGTTTATCCAGTAGAGTTGGTGAAATGCAAAAGTAAAATACAAAAATAAAGAAATTGTGTGTTGTGATAGTGTATTTCATGTGAAGTAGCAGATAAATAATTCCAGGTTTTAATGGTTGTATCTAATAATTAGAGCCTGTATGAGTTTTTATAGATTTCCTTTGTGATCAGTAAAGGTTTTGCTGTTGCAGTGTCTGTGAGTTTGTTATATATATCCATACAAAGCACATGAGAGGGGAAAAGGTCAGCTCCACTGTGAGCTGAACTGTACTGTTCTATGGCTGATGGGCAGGGGCAGCCCCCTTCATTTAAGATGTATACTGTTTCTAATAAAATCTGTATGAAAATCTGTGAATGAGATTTGGTATCACTGTATAAACCACAGGTTTTCCTCTGGTTTAGATTTTCTTTCTCAATTGCCAAAAGAAATTAGAGTGTGATTCAGTTTCAAAATTTCATTAAGAAAAAAACCCCACATTAGAGACATGATCATAAAAATGCCTGTACCTATTTCTTCTGGCTTGGAGCATTTTCTTTCATTTCAGGTTGCATTTAAAAGGGAACAGGATAGACATAATGGGACTAAATATACCTGAGAAGAGATGCATAAGTGGTGTAAAGCACAGTGAAATCTTGCTTTGAGCTTGTGTGAGGAGATGTTGGTACAGAGTGAAATACAGAAATGCTGTCTAGAACCCTACAGCTCTATATGGGCCATAGTGGCCATTTGTGACATTCCCAGGGATCAGCTTCACAGCTGGGGCAAAGACTCTGCATAAGACCTCCTTGTCCAGCTGTACACCAGCCCAGGATCCCAGCTTTGTTTGCAATACTGTCATCATTTCCACTGCTTCTGCTCAGACAGCATCAGCTCATGCAAAGCAGCCTCCTGTCCTTGTTGTCAGTATAATTGAAATTCTATAATTGACTGGTGTCACCTGAAACTCCACTATGAACTGTGTGGAACTTCAATAATTTAATCCTCTGTGCATGCTAGGTGCTATTACCACAATCTACCAAGGATCAGGTTAGTTTAAATGCAATTTTTACTCAAGAGTATCTAAATCATAATTTCTCTGCCTAGCCCTAGGCAGAAGTTGTTCATCTGTCAATATCCTTCCTTGAAAACCAGATTGAAGGTAGTGTTCAGGACAGAAATTAGTGGCTTCCAGAGGCAGATTTGCATTTGCATCCAAAGGTTTTAGAAGTTACTTGCAGGTGCTGCATGGAGCAATGTACAAGATTTGAGAACATTTCCCTTGAATTTACAGGTTGCATCACCACTTTTCTATCAGCTTGTGCAAAAGGAAAACCCAAGTGAGCTCAACAGGAGCTGCAACTGCAAAGTTAATGTCAGAATTTTCCTGGTAAGAGCACAGTTTATAACGTTATAGAGAGAACAAGGGAAAACAGGGAGGCAGATGGAGGAAGCACTAAAACAGTAATCACTGCTGTCCTAATGATTCAGACCAGGCTGTCCACTGACAACACTGTATTTCCATCCACTGCTTTTCTTGGAAGTTGTGCTTGGCATCACTGCACTTTTAAGAGTATTTGAACAAATAAATAACATCCCTCTTCATTATTTATTTGCCTTAAATTTTTAATCAGTATTTGTGTAATCAGTAGTAATTTACTACATTCCTATTCAAAGAAATTGGCACAGTGTTTAAACATAATCACCTAAATGTAGCTTTTTATTTAAGTACTGGGCTCTAAATACACATAAATTCAGCAATTATCACTGGAACAAATTTTAGACTTTGAAGAGAATTATATGAGGAGGAGTTTTCTGTAGTTCAAATTGGAAAAACAAACTTCATTTGCCCAGCTGAGGAATCTGACTGTGACTTTTATGCACATGCACTTGGTGTTTGATTTTTGAGTGAAAAATGTATAAAATTTTAGGAAGGTTTTCAAGTGACAGAATGCAGGGCTTCCCTCAGCTGCATGTGAGTGCACTGTTTGGGTTGTGAGGTTACAAAATCTGCCTTTCCCTTTGACTGATTTTTCTTCTCCATAAAACAGCCAAACCCAATACTAAATCAAATGCTGATAGCATTTTAGCCTTGGTTTCTTTGTCCTGGGCTTGGTAGGTATGGGTGTCCTTGCCCATGGTGTCTGAGGGTGTTTGTTAAATGCTTCTAACCCAGTTTGCAAGGAGGAGCTTTTTCACCTGGGCTGGAGCTTTGGGAATGATTCCTCTGCCACTCTGCACTGGGGCAGCTCAGACGTGTGTCCTTATGCTGTGGTTGGTTAGAGCTGGAATAAAGAGCCAAAGTCAGCAGCTGAAATAAGTAGAGTAAATCAAGTTAAGAGGGAGCAGGACAACATCTTGGAAGAGGAGGGAATACAGGGTAAACCCGTTACCTGGAAGTCCAGGGTTAAGATGATGAGGTATAAATGGATTGGTGTTTTCTGGGTTTATAAGGGCAGACCCTGCTTTGTGACATCACCATCTGATGGCTTCTCACTCTGCCCTGTGCCTGCTCGGGCTGCCAGGGTGCTGCAGATCCTCCTTTCCCTTTGAAATCTATAAGAATTTTATCTGAACAATCCATGAAGGATCAGATCCTTTACTAAAACTTTAAAAGTCTTGCCATAGTTGTAGGTCATTATTGTTGATCAACATAAGTTATATTCATATGGACATTACTGGATAAATGTGTTTCAGGCTTTGCAAGACACATGAACTTGCAATAATCTGGGTTTAATGCAAATCCGTAAGTGAGCATACAGGCTTCTGATTTGGTGTCTGGTTAGGTTGCTTTGCTCCCAACTGAACATAAATTTGCCTACAAATTATCTTTATTTTAATCAAGACAAGATATTCATTCTAAAATAATAGTTTTATAGTCTCACCTTATGTTGAATTGGTGCACTCTGTAAAGCCTCTGAGTGACTGGTATTTAACAAATCTGGGAAAAGAAGTATTAATCTTTACAGTGAGAATTTTCAGCCTGCATGATATAAAGATGGGTGTCATAGTTTAACCCCAGCTGGCCACTCAACCCCACGCAGCCTCTAGCAGCAGGTGGGGGAGAGAATCAAAAAAGTAAAAGTGAGGAAACTCATGGGTTGAGATAAAGGCAGTTTAATAGGGAAAGGAAAAGCCACACATGCAAGGAAAGTGTGATAAAAGAGATAAACACAAGGATCATTCCTTTTCTTACTACACAGACCTTAGTTGTGAGGTGCCTGTTGCTGAAGATTTTACTCAGCAGTTTGATCATGGGGAAGATTCCTCCCTTCCACTGTGGACATAGAGGTGGCTGGAAGCAAGCAGCTCTCCACCACAGGAATGTCTGTAAATGTGCTTCTTTCAGTTTGTGGGGAAACAAGAGAAATTAGCATCTAACAAAAGACCTAGATGTTCTCCTACCCAGAACTCAAAGAGGGGTTGGTCATAGAAAACTTCTAGGAAAAAGACAAAGTATTTCACAACTTCCAGGAGTGAGCAAGTCCGTGGGGTTGATGATTCAGGACCAAAAGAGTTTCATCAATCTCCCTGCACCCTTGTCCTTGGGTTTATGCTGGAAAACCAGGCCCAGAAGGAATTAGTGAGTGAATAGAGAAACTTTTGCCAGTTTGGCTTCATTCTCTTTAAGAAGGTCTTTCCTTGAACAAAGAAACTGTATTCACTTATGAGGTTATGCCATCATGGGTAAGAACAGGGACATTCCAAGGCTTGGTACAACTGGCTGTGGGGATCGTGTGCTGCCTGTGGCACATCCAAAGGAGAGGCTGCAAAATCTAAACATGCACCTGAAATGCTGTAAAATCAATGGTACCTGTTGAGGTTATCAAAGCCTCTTCACAGAATGTGTTTTATATTGCCTGTCACTGGCATTATGGTAATGGCTCCTAAGAGCTGCAATAAGATTAATAATATGGTGTATGATTAAAATCAGGAATTGTGCTAAGGAATCAGTGTGTCCTTTGAAAATTATTAGACATAGTTGGAAACACAGCTGAAAGAAAGACTGTCTTCATATAACATATTGCCAGAACTAACTGCTTTGATTTCTTAAAACTAGATGATGATTGTTTGATCATTTTATTAGAAAAAAAAAAAAAAGTCTAGGTGTCAAAGAGTTTCCTTATGTCTAAACAAGTGTTATTAACTTCAATTATGGCTGCCAGGTGGAGAACTGTGCAGGTCTTTTACCATGTTTCAAAATATTTCATTTAGACATTTTGGAAAAACATACATCCCTATTCATAACCCCTGTTACTGTTCTGATTTATAGGTTCTGCTCCACTGTAAATCATTCAAAATGAAAAAAATTAAATTTTATGGCATCAAACTTATGTGGCATCATGCCTGAGCAAAGGGCAGAAGGAATTGGATTCTTATACTGCCAGTTTCTATTGAACTTACTTTTTTTTAATGGCTGAGATACACATATAGAGAAATGGAGAGTATAGTTATTCTTTATTTGGACTTTGAATTAAAAATAAAGCACTCTCTTCAATAACTTTTTCCAGTTGTTTATAAAACTTTGACTGCTAAGTAATTTTTTTACCTTTTAAAGTATACAAATATTTGCAACTGAAACTCAAAAAATTTTGGTTTCAGGCCATGCACTTTAATTGCTGTGGATGGTTATATGTATCATTCATTTAACTTGACAGGCTCTTGGAGAAAAAGGGGTTGTGATGTCGGAAGTGGCATAGGGGAAAGTGTGAAATCTTATTATTTTTAAATGGAGAAAAAAAATCTTGAAATGTATTAAAATCATGGTCTGTGTTATCTAGTGTCAAAGGGTTTTTGGATGAGGGACTATTACATTCTTAAGACTTCTATGTTCTTTGCTTTTCATGTTCCCTAGTAGAATACATCAATGCCAGTGAGCATTACCAACCTGGCATGATTCCTGGCTCTGAAGTGGTTCATTTTTGGCAGAAGAAATTTCTGCTCCAGGTTCTGAGATTTTCCTGAAAGTCATGATGGTGTTATAGCTTTAGGTGTAACTTTAACTCACATAACAATGCAGGAGCTGGTTTTAAACTCTAGTTGAACTAACAAGTAAAGTGATTCTCAGAGACTATAACTCAGTACTTGCTAAAGGTATCCTTTTCAGATATTCATGGATTTGAAACACTAGGAGACAAGACTGAAAGTCTCAAAATGGTGGAGACTCATCTTAGAAATGTGGAATCTGTACCTGACCACATCTCAGATTTCTCTCCTGCCACAAAACCTCTCGTTTTAATGAGCTTCCCTTTGCTTTAGCTGGGAAACCTGATCATCACCTCATCCTGCACTTCTCAGCCCAGACAAATCCCCTAAACATCCTCAGGACCATCCAGGCACATGAAAATCTGTCAGAATCTTTGAGAGATGCTGTCTACACTTTAATCACTTGATGGACACAGTCTTGGTCATATAAGAGATGACCAGAGCCCTTGAGCACTTCCTTGCTGCAGCAAAGTGATTAATAATGAGTGATTAATAATGAGTGTTTTAAGGAAATTGAGATACATCCAGTAGCAGACATTCTTGACTGGTATAAGGTGTGAAAGGCAGTCCCTAGTGACAAAACTGCACCTCACCATACACCAGTAATCAAACCCTGCTCTTTCCACACTGAATGTGGATAATCTTTCAACTTGGGAATATTTTGACATTAATGAAAAAAATCTGCTGACAACTGTACTAAAAATGTAACAAAATGCATTTTTAGAAAGAAAGAAAGAAAGGCTGAGCCATGTCTTAATTTGTCTCTACAAAATTAATGCAGTCAAATTAATTGTGTCTATTTTTTAAAATATGTTTAGATTGTAAGATTGTGGCTTTCTGGTCATGTGCAATTCCATGTATTACTTGTGTTAATAGAGAAATTTGCAGCTTTTTCTTTTATAGCCAGTATGATTTTACCTCACTTTTATTACAGATAGGTTTCTTTGAAATACCTGTTAAACCTTATTTATAAAATGAAATAAATAATGAAATAGCTGATCTCTGTGTTGTAGGTAACAAAAACAATATAAATGTTAACAACATTCTCTTTAAATACAGAATCAACTATATTAAGTACCTTGGGGTTAAGATTTTAACTTCCTTAGATTTATGGTGAGAATTAAAACATCTCTCGTTACATTTGTAAACACAGAACTCGTTAGATGAAGGGAATTTCCTTTATCATTAATAGGTCACATTAATGTGATAAAAATGTCTGCACTCTCAATAAATTTTATTCTTATTTTAAGCAGTTACCACATTGAGTGTTTATCCTTCAAAACTCTCAATAGCACTTTTATATCCTCCAATTGAAATAATAAAGAGCAAAGAATGAGAAGAAACAAATTAATCCTCTCTTGGGAGGCAGAAAGACAAGCACTGCCAGATTTAAAGTTATAGCATTGATTTGTTAAGCTTTTTTTTTTCTCTTTCCATTTTTAAATGGGGAAATGAGTGCCTGATACTGAAATTAGATTCAAAATTGCCTTGTCAAAACACCTTTGTGTAAGGGCCCTGATACTTCCTTCTACTCTTCATTGCTCTGTCAGCCAGGATGGGCATTTCTGGAATTGGGAAGAGGAGTGTGTTTTGTTTATTTTTGTGTGTACTGATTATTATAACACCATAGAATGGAAGAAAGGCAAAATTGGATGAGGTTCTGTGCCCACATAGAACTGATATGAAAATGATCGCTCACCAGTTTTTACCTCAAAAGCTCTACCTTTCTGAAAACTTGGTCAGACTTCATTATTTGTATTGATTCCAGGTCTAGTTTCATTTGGAGTAAATTTTCTGATGGACACAAACAGAAAAGTTGTCAAACCTTGTGTTGTCTAGGCAGTAACTCACAAAGTCTGAATCCAAAACATTCACAAATACAGAGAGAATTTGTTGGTGGTCTGCAGAGAGCAGACTGATCAATCTGTGGGGTTTGTTTCTTGTTTCTAGCTGCTGTTACGTGTGTCAAATTCATCCACCAAGAAATAAAAATGCTCTGTGAAATTATAAAATTATCTGGAAGCGAGGGGCCAACAGTGTGTAAGATAATCAGACCTGTGGTAGGATCTAAACTGCTGTGGAAAAGCAGCATTGCTCAGAGTGGTGAATGAATCAAAGGGATAAAATTGGCATGGCAGAAGAACAAGCTTCCAAGGACAGCATGGAGGAGGGTGAGGGAGGAAAAGGGATGGTGATGTCTGTGGTCTATGGGAGGAAGTCAATCCATTGTGTATCTGTATCTGTGTGTCAGGGCTCAAGAGAGACAGAGGAAATAACAGGAGGGGGACTGATTTTCTGGATTGTTTCCCCCCCAGCGATATTTCTTGTAAGGTACATGTAACAATATACCAAAGAAGAGTATCAGATTTCATGGTGTAGTTTGCTTCATAAATGCCTTATTACACTTTTGCAGGAAGGAAATCTACTCCTTGGACATGACTATTAGAGTAGATTATTGGTAGGACATAAATTCTCATTTTCTTGAAAAGATAAAGTAAGAAAAGGTTTATTAAAAGCTTTTTTTTTTTCTCTTGGAATGTTGTCTAAAGATCCTCTTTTTAAAATAAGATGAAAGAGCTTGGACTTCTCCACACTGTCATGGTCATGTTCTTTTAAAATGCTAAGGAAAGCATAAGGCACTAATTTTCTTTTTCCTCATTTTGGAGGATTAACTGCCAAAGGAAGGAATGATCTCATTAATCACCACCATCTTAAATGTCTTTACTTATAGAAGTCAAAACCAAGTGAAACTCAGGAGTTAGTTATGCTGAGATCTTGTGTCAAAGCTGAGACACTCATCTGCAAACCCAGAAAAAGCACCTTGGGCTGTCTCTGATAGAATCAGTAACATAAAGTTGGTACGCCAGTTAAACCAAAAAATAAATACTTTCTCAAGGGGTAGATGCCTGCTAAGTGCTCTGAATTCAACAGGCTAGCACTGTGGGCCATTCCCATGAGCTTTCAGCAAGCTGGGACAGGTTATGAGCTGGAGGGCCCCTGTGTGGAGGTGGTGGTGGGAGTACAAGTCCCGTGGGATGCCTGGGTGTCTCATGGGGTGTCACAGAGGGTCTCTGTGCCCTGGGGTGGCTGCAGGGGGCTTTTCCCTTGGCATGAGGGTGTCTGTGGAGCACAACTGTCCTCAGAGCAGACCTGGAGCTCAATTGTTTTCCTCACTGAGAAGCTTTGCTAAGCCTCTGCAGGAATCATAAAAATTTGGATTCTCTGTCAGTGGATATGAGGAGTGGGAATCAGAAGTACCACAGACCTCTTCCAGCCTCATTTGCTCCACTGCTGGATTTTGGACACTATTATCTCTGCCAAATCATCTCCACAGATGCTGTGGAGCAGCAACATTAAATCAGGCAATAACAGCAACTTTGCAGTGGTTGCAAGCAGTGGAAAAGAAAGATGTTGCTGAGTTAGACTTCACTTTGTTGTGCTGATTTATTTTTTTTAATTTTCTTTGAGAAGAAAATGCATAATATTCCTAATAAGAAACTTTTCATCCCAAAAGAGAGAAACTAGGTTTGTAATTAGGAACATAAATGAGGCTTAATAGAAATACATTTCTCACAGGGGAAAACAAACATTTAGGAAAGAACTTGAAATACAGGCAGAATAAAATTTTAGAGTGGTCCTTTAATAAAGATGGAAGAAATACCTGTACAAAATAGTAACCATGCTCCCAGCCTGCAGCCAGGAAAATGATTAGTTGCTATTGGGTTTGGAAGAATAAGAGCCTTTGGCAATATAGCAGCGAAAAAATACATTTCAAAATACAAAGGAATACATGGAAAACTTTTTTCTTATCTAGGGAACTAGAAATAATACACCTGCAAGTATAATGAATGGCATAATATTGGCACCACATGGGGCATTGAGCAATTTGTACCACAGTTATAGGTTCTTTCTTGCTATTAATCTCAAATAAAATAAACATCAATTCCAAATCCTTGTATTTCTGGCTCTCATTTATTGTTCACCAAGTCTTTTCCTTTGTGTTTTGTCTTTGCCAGCTCTTTCTGTTTCTCTTATGTTACTTGTCCATTCTCTTGGCTGTTTCCCTGGCTGTGCTCCATCTCCTTAGATTACCTTCAAAAAAAAAAAAAAAAAGAAAGGGGAAAAAAAAAAAAAAAAAAAAAAAAAAAAAAGGTACCTCATGTCCTGAACTACAAAAGCAGCCAAACATGTACCAGAACTGGTGCATCAGTGAAGTGGTTTGCTTCACAGATGGCTTTTTTCATAAAAACACACTAAGTAGCAATTACTGGCTTGTAAGAGACTGTTGTGTGATCTGAGTAACATGGGGGAATTCAGTAATGCATTTCATATATTAGATGTTTATGTTCTTAAAACTATGAATTAAGAAAAACAATCCAACAGAACATAAAAAAGCCTCCTTCTCCTTTTCGAAATTTACATCTTAGACTTGTTCTCTTGCTCTGAGCATGTGTTTACTCTTGGTATCATGGCTGCAATGATTAAATTCTTCAGTTTTTATGCAGAGTGTGCTTTCTATTTCCTTGCAGCAGCAATGAAAATTGTTGCTTTCTCTCCCCGAGTTCCCATCACTGATTGAGCACCATGATCTGGATGACTCCCTGTGCTAGAGATGCTGCAGTAAGGCTACCATACATGCTGTGAATTTATGTCCTCCTCTGATGGTGCTACTGTGCCTCAGATTTATATTAAAAAATGCCAGAAGTCACCAAAACTGACTCTGCTCTTCTAACCCTGGAATCAAGCTAGCAAAATGGGAGCCAGCTCTGGTACAATGTAGTATGAGTAGCTGACATTGCTGACCCAAGGTTAACAAGTGCCAGTGAAAATCAAAAAGCAATGTGTACACTGGGCAGATATAAATGTGGGATAACACGTAGTTCAACCACTTTAAAATCTCTATAGATTTTAAAGAAAGAAAGTTTAAATCTGATTTTCTTCTTTGCCAGGTAACCATGCCAGCCATTGTGTGCAGGAAGGGAGACTAAGCACTTGGGTTTTGTTTTAAAATATTTACTCATATTTGAAGAATTCATTATTGCTAACATTTTCCTTGGTCATCAGGCCCAGGAAAAGAAGTCTGCAAGTACAAGACCTCATATATGACACATACACATTGGAGTCCCCATAGGGGTGACAGCTCCATTTCAGGGCTCTGCACACTGCAAGGTGCTGATCCCCTGCACAGCCCTGGGCTGGTGGGATCTCCCTCCATCCTCTGGTGTGATCTTCCTCCTGAGGCTGTGCCATCAGTGGGTCCACTGTCAGCAAGGCAGTGACTCCTGGGCCATGGCTTCGCAGGCACAGCCCCTGCAAGGACAGCCTTAAGGACTTTCTCTCTGGAGCATATGGGATTACTGAGTCAAAACAAACTTGAGGTCCTTGGTCTGTGGTTGCACAGCATGGTTATTTCAGTCAATAGATAGGAAAATGTGATTTTCAGAATGAGAGTCCTACTATATTAGTCTGGGTAAATCCCAGTGTTATGATACAAAAGAAAAACAATGTTCTTGTTATTTCTGGAGGTTTAAGGAGATTGCCGTACCCTGGGATACAATGGTACTTTTCAGCTATTAATGCTTCTAAAACTCATTGAAAATAGTATTCCAATCCAAGAAAGGTTACATTGTGTTCTGCATGTATTAAGCAATCTTCTGAGGGTAAATTCAATGATACAAGTTATTTCATTCTTAATTAACAAAAAAAAGCAAAAAGGATTAGTCTCAGAGCTGTATAGTATTTACTTGAGTAAATCAAATGAACAAGAATAAAATGCTGAACAGAAAATAAAAACATTAATCTCTGTTCTATGACAGAATTCAGGCAGCTGCAGATTAACAGGAGGAACAGTAGATACAGAAGGTAAATAGCTAAATAATTATATTTGTGTCACAATCAGAGACTAAATTAAAAATTAGAAGCAGATTCCTTAAGGGGAAAACAGAGAAACAAGAGCTGGCATAGAATCAAAGTCACAGGGCTATCTAGATGGGCTGCATTCTCAGTTGTGCTGGTCTACACAACCATACGAGGTTCCAGTGTCATGTGGAGGATATGGAGTGGAAAATTAGCAAGTCATTAAGGAAATGACTGGTGAGCAGCTCGTGATATACTGCCAACATCAGCTTATTTGCATTGCTGAAGGTTGAAACAGAATGCTACCTACAGCCTACATCGAGGGAGAAGGAATATACACTAATTATTAATCTATTTATACCTGTAGGCTGCAGTGTTGCTCTGATATCAGTGGAAGTGGAGATAAAAAAAGATGAAAAATATAAATGGCAGCAATTGACAGTCAAAGATAAATTAGAGTCACGATCCATTAAAATATAAAAAAGATTAAATAATAGCTGTAGGTATTGTTTACAAACAGTCCTAGCAGGAGACTGAGCAATCTGTGTCTAGAAGGTTTATTTTAACTCCCTTGTTGGATGCCATGGTTTTGTAGTGGTCTTTTTGCTTTCCCTTTGAGATCAAAGCAAAACTGTTGCAAGATGGTCTCAGAAAACCATAATGAGCATTGTGTGTCAGCACACAGAAGAGATTTTCGTGGGCAATATGTGAAGGTGGGTGCTGGAATTGGAAACATCAATGTGAAAAAACCTTTGATTACTTCTAAAATCTGAACACTAATCTTTTGCAATAGCAAAGTGAAGACTTCCTCATTGTATGATTTGAATAAGTGATGTTTTTCTTCGGTGCCTAGTATAATGTTTAAAACTCTGCTCCTGTTCTTCTCATCCTAGCACATTCTTCACAAAATGTTTATTTTTATGCTGCTTAATTCCCCACTCACTTGAAAAGGTGACCACTGCACAGTCTGACACAGGCAGAGAAGGTGCATGAGGGGAGTGGAACATTTACTAATTGCCACACTTCTGAAGACAGCTTGTATGTTCCTCTTCCAAATGGGCATTAATTACAGCTGTTCTTCACATAAGGATAGCTGTGACCTTTTGCTCAGTGAATACACTTGTGAGGGCATCTGTGCTGATCAATAATTAGTTAAGCACTTTGAAATGTTTTGGCCTGAAAGACACTATATAAATAAATGTAGCATATCCTTCTTAATATATCTCACAATATTTGTTCTAGGATTTGATTTGTGGAAGATGCATTCTTTCACAGGGTTGGATTCTTCAGACTGTAAAGCCTATCTGGATATGGATGAGGACTTGCTAGAAATATTATGAACATAGGAAAAAAATCTGTTTAATAGAAATTCCTGCATTCAGAAGAAATGAATTGATCTCATTTGCTTTTATGTATAGTACTTGATTTTTGGTTCATAACTCTCACTTTTTAAACAGAGTTTGTGGGCTATATCCAGGATCTAGGATACCCCAGGTTCTGCAGTAATTCCACCAATATTCTCTCACTCAAAAGATAACTGGTAACCAAGTACCCTTTGATCCCTTATTTCAGCTTGCTACAGGCCATTCTCTGCAGAATCCTTTGGTGATCTCTGTCCCTGGTCACTTCAGGGCTGTAAGTTTCCTGTTATTTTTTCACTGTGTCAGCTGCCTTTTCTGCAGCAGTCACACTGGCTATAGTATTTCTTTTCCTGGGCTTAACATACTTCCACACCCATCCAGCTTTTTCCCTTGTGTCCCATTGAGTCTTTTCTATTAACTGTGTCTTACAATTTTAATGCTCAAGCCTGTTTCCTGATTTAGGTAAGTCTCAGTAAACCATTTATAACATATTTTTCCTTACACACATGAGGCACTGTTTCAGGTCTCCATTTTTTGCAGGCTTTAGGTTTGCCTGGACTTGTGTGAGACACAATTGCTCTTCTCCTGTTTCTGCAATTTTTTCCTTACCAGGTTTGTTATCAGTGTCTCTGTTATTTGAGCTCATCTGGCTTTTGGACAGAGCAGAGAAATCCTCTCGAAGAATGTCCCTGTAAGATGTTCTTGCTGGCCAAAGGGAACCATAAAAAGCACTTGAATGTTTGAACACAGCCAGATGTGTTAGCAGCATGCACAGTCCAAAGGGTTTCTGGCTAGCACGGAGCCATATTTAAGAGAAAAAAAAAATTAAAAAGTTTTAAAAGGACTTATGGGAAACCAGTCCAAATTGCTTACATGAGATTCTACTTCTAGGCCACCAAGGAAACAGAAGTGTGTCTAGTTCAGCTCTGGGGCTGATGAGCACAACCATCCATATTATTCCCATAGGGCTGATAGTACAAAAAGTTGATGGACTTGGTCACAGCTACTGCCACACTGCTCTGTAATCCCCAGGCTGGAGCAGGGAATGGCTGTGTGGCACCAGGCTATTTGAGTTTTATACCAGAATTTACCACATGATTTCTGCATGATTGGTGGCCTCCTGAGAATGTGTCTCTGTGGCTAAAGGGAAAAAATTGTACTGCCAAAGACAACATAAATATAAATACGTGCTGGGTTGGTATGAACAGCCTGAGAAAGACATGCAGAGCCTTCTGCCCTTGCAAATTTCTCTCATATATTTGGGGGATTTTCCCTATTGCTGTGTTCAGAAGTCAATGTAATAAGTTCCAGATTTTTTTTCTCATTAATTCCGCTAAAGAAATTAACTGGGAGGAACATTAAGTGTTTTCTCCTTTCCCTGAGAAAACAGTGTGATGATGCTAAACAGAGCTGTGGCAGCTGTGTCTGCTGGCTGTGTCCTCCCTGCTGTGTGCTGCTCAGGCCCGGGAGGCAGGCCAAGTGTTTTCCCTCCAGAAAGGGCTGACATTCATGACAGAAGGATCTTCTCTTATGTGTGATGAAAAATATCAAGGGAAAAACTGCACCAAGAACATCTTCAACTTCCTCTACAGCCTCTTTGTTTGAGTTTCTAAAGTCACACAGGAACAGTTCAGCTGCTTTGGACAAAGCTTTTAAGCTTGATAAGCACCTTTGGTTGACCAGTTTGTAACATTATGAGCAGCCTGGTCTTATTTTCAAAAACTTTCTAGCATTCATCAGAATACTTTAGAATATCCAATACTATATTCTTAATTTTCTTGGCCTCATTGTGTATGGATGAAATTTTCATTTCAAATGCTCATCAGTTTTAATTGGGTGTTGACAAGCACTTGTTTTACCAACATTGTTAAAGTCATATATTTTTTTTTCCCAAATATACAGTGTAATTGTGGAAACTGCAAGTGTAGCTCACTGTGCTTGATTAGAAAGAGAAATACTTCACAGCTGAGCATTTTTATACTTGCTTAATATAGAAAGTGGTAAGTGTTGAAATTTTTTAGAGAAAGTCCAGGTATGCAATCATTATTAAAGTGCCCAACAGTATCAGTCTCTCTTTTAATTGCTGTTATTCAAGGTAGTTTTCAAACTGCTTCTCAATGTCAAACCATTTTCCAGAGATATTGACAAATGGAAGTAATATTATTTAGGGTCATAGCTTCTGTCAAAATGAATTCCACATGTCATTAGGTCAGGATTCATTTATGTCAAGGGAAGGGTCTGATCCTTTAAGTCTTGTGTACCAAGCCTTATTTCAGATGTGTTTTATTTGTTGTTGTTGGCTGAGTTACATAAAGACTGGAATGTAAAGAGTTAATAATACACAATCTCAAAATGAAGACTATTATCAGTAAGGGTTACAGCATCTTTTCCTGGTTTCTGACCTGTGTTTTACTTCAGCCTACAGAAGCCATAGGTAACATTCCAAGTAAATCACATTAACAGGTTCCCCAAAAGCGGTCAAATTACACGATTACTTAAGAAAACCCCTGGGCACATGTGTGTGCATAATGTGCTGTATCAGTGCAAAAAAAAGACAGCAAGCAAGACTAAAAAAGCTATACTTTTTATTTTGCCAATGAATCTGTTGCACTTTGCAATGTTTAAGTGGGCTTATACAACATAAACATTTGGGACATTTAACATATCAAGCTCAAATAAAAATGACACGCAGATCGTTCACTTCTGAAGCTGCCTTGTGTTCAGTTATTGGAACACTCCATCTCTGTGGTTTCCCAAGTATTATAAGTATATATTCCAGATTAAACTTTCTATTTTCCTCAAGGTAGTGTTGCTTTTCAGTCCTCAATGGCTTGGTTTTTACCTAAAGAATCAGGTCCTATCAGAAAAATCAAAGGTGATTACACAGCTCAGTAGTCATTTAGGATTTCTGTGGCTCAATTAAGCATGTATAGCATGCCACAGCCACTGAGACTCTGTTTATTCAGTGCAAGTGCTCTGTAATTTATTTAAAATAATCCATCTTTAACAAATAAAGAGGCCATTGACTGGGCATTGCTGCAGGCATCCATTTCAATGCTGCCTTCTTGATGGTCTGTTTTGCTGGTTTAAGTTAAATACCTGACAAAAGTGATTCAGTTTTGGGGAAATAAGATTTGTATGTATAATGTTTATTTTATTTTACACCAGTAATCAGTTAGAACATCTTTTAAACAGATTGACTATTAAAAATGATTAATGCTTTTCGTTCTGATAGCCACAGGTTGTGACTGCTAGATCTGTGTGCACATGTGAGTGTACATGTGTGTGTGTTTACAACTGCTCAGGAGCCGTGTCTTTATGACACCTCGCTAATCATGTTAGACCTATGACTGTATATATTTATTGGAAATCAAATTGGATAGCTATGTCAGTGGCAAAAGCTCTTTTCTTTCCCAATGTATGCTTGCATTTTCTTTTTTTTAAATTTTCCCACTTGATTCTTTCAGAAATGAGTCATTCATCTAAGCAACACCAGCAAGCTGCCATGAAGGCTTGCCAGTACTAGTGAATCTTCTCTGAGAATCAAAAGATTGCAATATATGTTCCTGGTAAGTGCTGTTACCCCTTGCACTGGAAACATGCCCAACTCAGAAGAAGCTTTTTCTCTGTAACAAGAAACAGCCATTAAAAACCATCTTGGGAATAGAGCAAAGTATAGTGCTAAATTTCCAGTGGAAAGGCAATAGAGAAGGCTATTGGTTAAAGGGCTGCTTCTTGGGGTTAAGGATAAATAAAACTCTGGTAGCCACAATGGCACCTCCTGTCCAGCAGCCATACAGTATAGCTGTGTCTTGTCCTCTTTTCAGACTTAAAAAAGAAAAACAACCCACCAAGAACAACCCCAACCTTAGAGGAGGTGAAACTAAGATGTTTGTGTTATTGAATAATGGCTTTTTAATGGTAGTTAAACAGAATCATGGACAGCACTCAATATTTCTTTATGTAAGCATCTAAAGAGAGGATGTCATGAGTTCACAGGAGAATTTTAAAGCCAGAGCAGCACATGTGTTTTGTTGCAGTAAGTTTATTCTCACATTATTTATTCTTTTTGTTTTCCTACAGAAGCCTCATTAATAGTTCATTTGTACCCGCTTAGATGAGCATAATTTTTCAAGGCATGCTGTTTGAAGAATAGCTAATTCTATTTTAAACATGAAGATTTATTCCAGAGGCCTGGAGACTGCAACACATTTACAGTCACTTAGGTTGTCATGTTTCCAAAGGGAGTTGTGTTGTACCTAAAGCTGAAGAATTCAACTGCCTTCATTTCACATTTCAGTTACACAGGACAATGTAGGCAGTACCTGCTTATCTGGAAATAAGACAAAGCAGCAAAGATTCTGTCTAGCATTAATATGCATAGTAAATGACCTTAATTTTAGTAGCTAATCACAGGCATAGGACTGGAGTCATGGAAGAGCAGTGAAAACTGTCTCACAGCTTTGGGGATGGTCTAAGTCAACCTTGATTTTGGAAGGAATTCTAATTTTTATTTAGTCCACAGACTGAACTAATTGATCTTCAGTTTTGTCTTTCAAATGTTAAATGTCTCTTAAAATGGTTTGCTGGACTTTTAATATTCAGTCCCTATCTAGTGTTCAGCGTGCAGTTCTGGAAATGATTTTATTTTAAGGCATTAAATCAACGAGCATGGCAATACTACAAGCTAGAGAAACACTAGATCCTCATTAAGCACTCATGATTGTACTAATGATTGTGGCTATGTTGTAGCTGCATATAAGATCCTGAGGCAACAGGATCTTATAGGAAACAATCACACATTTGGCACTGGAGAGACTGCATGTGGAATTCTATTAGGTCTTGGGCTCCTCATGACAAGAAAGACATTGAGGTTCTGGAATGTGTCCAGAAAGGGCCAATGGAGCTGAGGAAGGGTCTGGAGTACAAGTCCTATAACAAACTGCTGAAGGAGCTGGGAATGTTTAACCTGGAGAAAAGGAGGCTGAGGGGAGACCTTGTCACTCTACAACTACCTGAAAGGAGGTTGTAGTCAGGTGGGGGTCAGTCTTTTCTCTCAGATAATAAATGATAGCTTGAGAAAAAAATGGCCTCAAGTTTTCCAGAGGGGGTTTATATTGGATATTAGAAAAAAATATTTCCTTGGAAGGTGTTGTTTAGTGCTGGAACTGGCTGCCCAAGGAAGTGGTTGAGTCACCCCCCTTGGAGGTGTTTAAAGATGTGAAGGTGTGATGCTTAGGGACATGTGGTGCTCAGGGTGCCTAGGGTAGTGGTGGACTTGGCAATGCAGTTTTGACAGTGGACTCAATGATCTTAAAGATCTTTTCCAATCTAAACTATTCTCTGATTCCGTGAAATACCTAAGAATGTATGAAATGAAATGAAATGAAATGAAATGAAATGAAATGAAATGAAATGAAATGAAATCTCATCAGTGGATGTCAACAAGAAACATGGAGGTGAAGGGTAGCCTGAAATCCTGTCTTACTGGCACTTGCCTGGTGCTCTCCTCTGCCTTGGTGGATACCAGTCCAAGATTTCTATCCCACCCAGGAGGTTGAGAAGCACAGGAGGATGGAACCTGAAGTGTGATCAAGCTGAGGCAGGAAGCACCCATGCATCTCCTCAGCTTGGATGGTGTTTAAGTGAGACATCCACACACTGGGGAGCTTCCAGTTTATACAGAGGTACAACTGGAATATTTGGGTGTCTCCAGGACTAGAGGAAAGTAGAATCTGTTCAGATGCAATTTAGGATTTAGGTGCTAATTTCCTGCTTTGTGTAAATTACTCCTTGATCTTAAAAACTACTGGCATGGAAGTGTTTCCTCCAGGCTTTAGCACAAGGAGACATCAGATACCGAATTAATTGTCTAAGGTCACATGAGGCAAGGAGGGAAATATGGAGTCAAAAAAAGGTGACTAACTTCAAGCCTCATGTCCAGTGTTTGGGCTGATGATTCTGTGCTGAATGGGATCTTTATTTGCATGATGAAATGAAGTAGCCTGAGAAAAGGTAAGAAGGCTTTAGGAGCACAGATTTCCTTTGCACTTATAGTTCAGAATGTTGCTTTTCATTTAGAGTGGTGCATATATATTACCTTGGTGAGAAACCAGGGAGAACAGGGACCACAGAGCAAGAGCAAGCCTGTGGGTGTACGTGGGGAAGAGAAACAGAAATTATGCTGTATAAGGTATTGGAGGACTTCCAAGTATTTTTATTCATTATTACTGGCTGGTTAGAGTTGGGTAGGGATTTTGGCAAGTTTTAGTCCAAATCCATGTCTGAATGTGTGTGTCCATATGTCTGCATGGTGCTCTCATGAGGTCCAGAATGTGCAGCTTTTTATCTCCTACTGCCCAGATTTACATGTTCTACTCTCTTCTGTAAGTTAAACAAGCTTTATATTGAGTCATATGACATTCAGCTTCAAAGCTTACTAGTATTTTTAGACAGAAATTAATTGGATAGGCTGGTTTTTTTATCAAAACACACATAAGAACACCAAACGAAGTGATTAAAGGATATTTTACAACTGAGTTCTTTATATCAAAATATGAAAGCAGTTTTCATCAGCTAGGGTAAAAGTGTTGATTTTTTTTTTTAAAGTTAATGCTTTATTTGAGTTTATGACACTTAGAAAAAGGTAGAACTGAATGTTTCTGTGACACATTAAAAGAACTGAATTTAACAAAAAGTATTATAGACCTTTTTCAGAAATGTCTCTAAAATGTCCTTTGATAACCATTGTGTATAGACATATTAATGACTGAGATCTTCAAGGAAAAATACGTGATCCTGTACATAAGCTGAGTTTTATTTGTTGCATGTTACAAGTTTGTCGATTTATGATATATTAATTCCATCATGAAAATTCAGACATCTAAAGTTTGCTGGTAGCAAACCATGATGTGATATTTAAGTTGTTTTGAAGAATGACATGAAATCTTTTTATTATAAAAGGCAGATTTTTTGTTTTAAATGACTCATAAAGTGAGCTAGAAAGGGGAATCTCATTAGTCATGTTTTAGAAGTAAGAAAAAATTGGAGAAAGTTTTATCCAGCTGTACAGGCTGGACCTTGACTTTGAGCTTTAGTTTATTGTTTTGATGTTAATTTTAAGTGGATTTTAATGAAAAAATCCTCTATCCATTATATTTAAAATAGTCCCTTAAAGTGATAGTCATCTGTAAGCAGAATTTCAGTCCAAGAGCTGGGCAGTGCTTATGTCCCTACTAGGACTCTGAAAAAAAAAAAAAAGAAAAATCTACTTTTGATGAAATAAGCTCGCAATTACTAAGTGGAAATTACATGGTTCGGTGTGTGCTGGGGTTTTTTGTTTGTTTGTTTGTTTGTTTGTTTTTTGTCACTGTTGCAATGAGAAGGGAATAAACATTGTATAAACAGGGGATAAAAACCAGAAGCTGCCTTGCTGACAGGCAGGGGTGCTTTGGATGAAAGTTCTTCAGATCTTCCCCAGGTGGGAGAGATGGGTGGAGGATGCACCTGACCTTGGGGTGGATTGAAAATTCTGCCTTGGACATGGTTTGTGGCATGAAAGCTCTTTCATTTAGGACTGTGGTGGTACCAAGTACCAGTTGCTCCAGTCATGCTTCCCTTGTGGCACAAGGGTACCACCTCCACCTCCACCTCCTCCTCATCCTCCACCTCCTCCTCCACCTCCTCCAGGCAGCTTTGTGTGATATTGTGTGGCAAAGCAGTTGAGAACCACTAGGAATGCACTTCAGGAGCTTATTTAAATAATTGCAATTGAATTAGTACCATGACTTAGGAATTTTTGTGTTCTCTATACAAAACATGGCAACATAAGGAGCATCAGCTTCCCATAATGACCTCTAAACACCTTTTTTTTGTAGCAGTCCACAAAGACCAGATTGAAACCTGGTGGGGAGTCTGGAGTTTTAACTTTATGAATTAATTTGCTAGAGCTTCTACAGCATTTTAAACTGAGGCACCAGGAGTGCAATACTCAGAGAGAGCCCTTCAGGTACATAAGACAAAAGAAAATGGAGTGTGAAGGCAATTTCAGCTGTCCTTACTTTTTCCCAGTATTTGCAAATCAGTCATCCTTTAAAAATATTTAGGAAAGGGCTGATTTGTGAAGCAAATGTCTCCAAGTCCAGTGGTTTGATAAGACACATATTTATTCTGAAAACAAATCATATCACATGCAAAGGGAGCCTGGAATAAATTACCTTAACTTTGTCAACAGCTTCAGTGGAGGATCTGTCCAGCTGTGTATTTCCACATCTTCAGTGGAGTCATTTAAGATGCATGAGTATGGAAGCTTAAGACACTGTTGTAAAATTGTACCTGTCTAATTATGCAGCAGTGGTATTACTTTTAGTAAATGAGCAAATTACCAGGAGCTGTCAGGTTTTTCAAATGTAAACATCATCATTATGAGAAAGTCAAGATATGCAGCATTGGTGCTTGCTCATCACAGCTAATAAAGTGTAAAAGTAAAACAAAAATCATGAGAAAGCAGGTAGTTACATCTGATTTTAACCAAAACTGTCACTAGAAAGTTGCTTACAGCTTCTCAAAGAAGGTTGTTTTGGAAGGAAGGGCAATGTCTTTCTCTCTCTCAAAACCCTACTGCCAGCCATCTGTTGATAATTATTGTCCAGTCTCTGCTGAGAACTTGTGATATTTAATATTTCCTCACCACTTGAACAAATAAGTGGTAATAACTGCAAGGTACTTGACCACAGGAGTAGAAAGCATGAAGGAGTCAGTGTACACCTTGGTTTTTGAAAACAACTCAGTTTTCTACTTGTGATAAAGATAAATCTGAGATCCTGAGGACTTGGAAAATAGGTGAGTTCCACAGTGTCTTCAGAAAAAAACAAAACAAAACCAACCAACCAACCAAACAAAACCCCACCAAAAACCAAACAAAAAACCAAACAAAACCCCGACAAAAGAACAACAACAAAACAACAACAAACCCCCCCCCAAAACCCCCACCAACTTAAAAATTGCCCATTTCTGTGTTTCTTATTATTTTTAATTTATATTATTCTTCCTCATAGAAAATTTTGCACTATCTATCTATATGTGTATTAAATATTTACAATGAGCAAACTTGAAATATCTCAGGATTTGCAAAGTTTAGTCTCAAATTGTCAATGACTAGAGGTCTAATTTAGACATGGTCTCTGAACTTGTAAAAGAAGCTGTATGTAATTGCTGTTCTAGTTTTATTTTTCTTGGTTTTTAGTATGTATTATTAATATTAGTCTACATCTTTATTTAAACTACTTGGATTTTTACAAGTAAGTACTATCTAAACCTATCTGTTAACCCATCACAGACTTCTAACCTTATTTTATAGAAGATCTGGCAACAATATATTTGTGTTTAAGTTTCACAGCCTGATGTTCCACTGCCTCTGGAATGACATCCCCTGTTGATGACATGACTCACCATTCTTGGAGACCTGAATCCAAGGTTTTCCAAAGTTTCTGGACCCATGACTTCCAAACTATTCTAGTCCCAGTGCTCTGAAACCTGTTCCCTATCAAAGTGCCACAGACAGAACACACTGAGCTGAAAGCAAGAAACAGTGTTTGTTGCTTTTGAATATGTGACTTTGAATGATTTGACTAAACCTCAGCACACTTATCCATTGGTATATAGGTATTATGAATATTTTTTCCTTATTGTTTTGTTTTTCTTCAGAGGATTCAGCAGTACCAGCCTGAGTGCTCTCAAAGCTGCTAAAGTTTGTAGGAAGCCTTGGTTTCAGCTCCCTCCAGCTCTAAGGTGGTTTCCCAAGCAGTAGCTCTGCAGCCTTTCCCTGCTCACTCTCACATCCACCAGCTGATCTCCCTGACCCATGCACAAATGGTAGAGCAAGAAAAAAATTCCAGAAATGCCAATTTTTAATTCTTAGTTGAGTATGCATTCCATATAGTTGCCAGGTGCTAGTACTAAACCCCCTCTCCCCAATAAACCTTTAAATTTTATGGGTGTTTCACTCTCAAATTGAAAATAAAACCACTGAACAGGAAATAGTGATTCTTAAAGGTTCATGTAAAATAATTTCTAATACTGCCTGATAGTGAAAAATGAACCACAGGTCCATGATAGAGTGAATTTCTTACATGATACAAATCCTGCAGCATTTATTTCAAAGTGATTTAGTAGCTAATGTGATTTTTGAAAGTTGTTTACATCACTGAGCTTTCAAAAGAGTGTTTACATCACTTTCTTTCTATAATTTTTTCATACTGTTTTAAAAAAATGAACAAACACCAAAGACTGAACAAAATTCCAAAGTTGCCTGTTTGTCACAAATCATGGGGTTTTTTTGTTTATCTGTTTTCCTTGATTATTCTGGAGAAGCAAAACTTAAAGATTCTTGGGACATTATGAAAGCCATCCCATTAAAACAAATAGGAAGAAGATAAGGGGCTGATTAGAACAAATGAGAGACTGTTTTCAGTCTGTGCTACCTTTTCTTTTTGCTGTTGGAATGTAACAAATATTAACTGCTACTGCTCTGCTGTACTTCATTACATAAATATTTGTGTAAATTCACACTGTGAATATATGAAGTGCTTTGATGGGCAAAGAGGAGAGTTTCCCCATATGCTGGTTTCTTCTTTATATGAAGAAACAGCACTGTATGCACTGACTGAACTTTCACACTCATGCTGTTCAGCATCAGCTTGAGTTCTCAGTTCTCTTTTTGCCTCCTTCATAACTGGTTTACTTACCAAATCCAGCTCTGTTGCTGTACAGCAATTCCTAAGTAAGTGCTCTGAGCCAGCACTATGAAATGAAACTTTTTTTTTTAAACAAGCTGCTGATCTGGAGGTCTTTCTATGCCCCATTTCCTTTATAAGATTAATTAATACACCATGCAAAATTCCAAGGAACTGTACATATTACCAGCTGTCACCTCACTAAATTCTCAAAGAATAGAGTGTTTGGATATGGGAAAGTTTTAGTACTTTACTATACTCTGCTTCTAGCAATTGTGTTGTTTCTTTTCCTTATGTCAGTTTTGCAAAAATGCTAGTGGCAATATGCATGCAGAAATCCACAGAGAATTTTGTACTGAAGTATTTATTTACACTTATACTGAATCTATCCCTTCCCCCCAACAATAATGTTGGTATATCTCAGGTATCAAGGCAATAAGCAAAACTTCCTCTGTTGTATAAAAATTGTTGTAGCCATGGAAGTTAAGGAGATCAAAAGAAAAAGCATTGGCATAATAAAAGATATCACCTACTTCTGCAAGCTTTGCTTCTTTGTGGTATACTTTGACAGAGACAAGGACCTTCATTAGATCACTTTTATGTGTTCTTGTTCCACTTACAACATAAAAAAAGAAAAAAAGAGCTGTGAGTATGGAATACGAGTTCCCCTTTAGGAAGAAAAACATAGGAAAAAGTAAATGTACATTGTCTTTACAGTGTTATCTTTCACTCAGCATTGACTCAGGTGAGCTAGTCATGATAAAAAAGTGCTTAAAAGATTTGGCTTTGCTTTCTGCCAATGTATTTCCTTTCAGTAGTTCATAATTTTTATAACTGTTCATTTATTGAAGTAGTTTAGAAGGCAAATTAGTCATGTTGTATTAGACATCTCTTAGATTTATAACCTCATCATTCTACAGGGAAAGATGTTTAGATGAAATTGTATATTAATCTGTATTTTAAAATAACAAAGATGGGAACAAAGGAACTTTGCTTTGAAATATTTGTGAAAGGTTTATAAAAGGTTTGTAGAAGTCCATACATTGCAAAACACTTTCCCATGGACTGGAGCAATTGATGTCTAAATTTTTAGGGTTCTTTCATGATTGCTATGATATGAATTAGATCCAATGGCTACAAACAAGACTATTTGGATTGTCAGTAAAAATTTGTTGTGGCTTTCCAACAAAATTGAAAATATGGAAGTGGCACCTAACAAATACTCCAGTCAGATCTAGAAAGTAGCAAAAACTTCAGTTTTTCTCAAAAAGAACTTCATGTTCTGGTGAAAAAAAAAAAAAAAAAAAAGTTTTGATACAAATCAGCCATATAGAATACCTTACTGTACATCTCTAATGGTCCATGTCTTTGTGCTGCAGGGTAGTGAGCATGGCCAGGTTTGGTGGAAGTTATGCACCTAGAATCCAATATTTAATGGAATGACATAGCTATATCTGGATGTAGAGATCTCATGAGTATTAAGGGGTTCAGCTAATAGAATTGAGTCCTCAAATTCAGGCTCATTTCATTCCTAAGAAATTAAATGCCTTTTTTCCCCTCCTTGAATTTGAATTTAATTTGAAAGAGGTACTCTTTCAAAACTGAATTGTGTTTGAAGGCACTCATAGTACTACTTATTCACTTTCCTGGATTTTTAATTACAATATCTTGTTTTCAGTTTAATGAGGGAGACTCAGACTACTTGAGCCAATTGGAAGCCTATACTGTGAAACCTGGAGTGCTTCCAGCTCTCTGTGAATGAATTCTGTCCTGTTCCCTCATGAGTTAGAGGAACTGAGCTCTTCACTCCATGGAAAGGGAAATCAAATAGGGTGACCAACAGGAGGTTACTGATGTCTCCAAGGGTCCTGATGGGGTCAAGCAGGGAATAGGAAAGAGAGCAGAAATATTATATGGGTTAGATATTGCAATAGTTCCCATGGTCAGATGAGGAAATACATTCTTGTGAGATCTCTCATGTCATCCAATGTGTTTATGTGATGGGTTTCCTCTGCCCAGCAGCCAAGCACCCACACAGTTGTTCTTAGTTCCTACCTCCTAACAGGATGAGTGGGAGAATAGGAAGAGAAAAAATGAGAAAACTTGTAAGTCATGATAAATACAGGTTAGTAAATGAAGAAAAGGGAAAAAAACCCCATAGACATAATCATTCACTAATACCACAAACAGATAAATACCTCAACATTCTCTGGATGATGGCTACCATGGAATTGGAAAGACAAAATCCTCCTCCTCCTCCTTCTATCTCAGTCCTACCGTTGAGCATGACATTGCACAGTCTGGACTATGCCATTTGTGCAATCAGACTCAGCATCAGTGGTGTTCTTGCAGTCCATTGTGCTCCTGCAGCCCAGCTGCTGGACAGGGCAATGTTATGGACAGGGCAAAATTGTGAGGAGAGTGGGAAAAAGAGGAAGCCTTGGTGCTGTCAAACTGCTCAGGAGCAGACAAAAAGCTGGCATGTTATCAGCACTGTTATCCTTCTAAACAGCACCAGACAAGCTGCTGGGAAGGAGGTTACCTCCACCCCAGCCAGAGCCAGCACAGGTTACCTGGAATTCAGACACCAGCTGAGGCAGGCGTGAGGGTTGCCCAGCTGAGTCACTCCTGAGCAGCCAGGGAATGCTGAAGACATGCTCAAGATAGGGTTAGGCATTCAAAATTCGTTTCAGCAAAATAAGAATCTCCTTGGATATTCTTTTGGGGATATTGGTTTTATTTTGATCTATGTTTTGATCTAGGATTGAAAAATGAATAGCAAATAAGAGAAAGATTAAATATAATTTTGAACACATTCAGTGAGTACCATCCAAATGTGTACTCAATGAGCTCAGATGCTCTGAAAAAGGAGTATTCAAGTAAATAAGTAGAGGGCAATATATTATTTATATAAACAACCTAATTTTGCCTAAGTTAAGT
The DNA here is from genome assembly GCF_021018805.1 of Prinia subflava. Lineage (NCBI taxonomy): Eukaryota > Metazoa > Chordata > Aves > Passeriformes > Cisticolidae > Prinia > Prinia subflava. The sequence continues at coordinate 13,677,303 of NC_086253.1, read as the reverse complement.
TCAATTTTGCAGCTTTTAAAATATTATTTTAAGAGAACCTTTGTTCTTGTAATACTTATTCTTGCAAGGACATCAGGTAGTTTGATACAAAATATATTTCTAAAGTGATAATCTTGGGTGAAATTAGAGGCTTTATAAAGGAAATTGTTTTCATAGTAGGAAATAGATGTACAGACATATTTGCATATCAAGAGAAATCTGATTAAACAGTCTAACTGAAGTTTTAGGAGAAATATTATCACTTATCATATTCTGCTAAAAAGATAGCTAGGGCTATTTTCAGAGTAAAAATTATTACTGAATAATTCAACATTTTAAATCTCTTGTGAATTTGTTTATTCTTCTGTCTCATTTGGATGATGTGTCAGCTTTTAATAAAACTGGTAATCTTTTTAGATTGAGGATCATTCAACCTAGATCAAATTATGAGCAGATATTTCTAGAATGGCATGCTAATCTCTAAAATTTCTAGATGAGAAGGGCTATTTTAACATGCATCCTAAGTTTCACATTTCTATGATCATATTTTAGTTAGAAGGAAAATTTAAAAAACCCAAATGACTCAAGAATCAGTCTACTATGCAGTGTAATCAAACATCAGGGCAGCTTCTGAGGCATCTATCAACAGATGCAACCAATGTTGCCACTACATTCATTTTAGAAGCCAACCCACAAGTCTAGGTGTTACTGCTGGAAAATATATAATGCAGCTTCACATCAGGATCCTAGGGCTGCCAGGCAGATCTCCAGAGTGACTTTAACAGTGATTACATTTGATGAAGGAGGTAGAGGAAGTATAACCATGTGCCAGCAGCAACAGGAGGATAAGACCAATATTGAAGTTAAATACAGTTATGTGGATTCCTATGCAGCCATTAAAGAGCAGTTTTCCTGGGATGAGCTTTGCCTGCAAAAGTCTCAGGTGTTTCCTCTTACTGATGGTCTCTTTTTGTAAATATGCAGGTTTTTAATTACAACGAGGAAGCTACCTCACAAGGAAATCTCTGAAAACACTGGTCAGTAAATCCCATAATCATGAATTGCCTCTATGATACCATGCTAGCCGCTGAAATTCCCAGGTGAGAAGGGCTATTTGAACATGCATAAGTAGTTTCACATTTTTGTTGGAAAGAGAAGCCAGGCTCGTGACAAAGTAGGAACTTGGCTGAGAATGGGAAGGAGAGTCACGGGCTGCAGTCCTAGAGGTTGTGATATTGTAACAGTCAATATTGACTGAAGAAAAGTACTTTCTTTCTGTCTTTTATTTAAATTATCTACAGCTTGAGGTGAACACCCACTCCACTGCAATCACAGCCAGCAAACAGATGTCTAGCCCAGAAGAGTCTACAAAGCAGTTCCATATGTTCCCACTCTTCAGAACTACATTTAATGAGCAAGCTGAAGGTTGTTAAAGAATTTCTGTACAATTTTATCTTTCTGTCACAATATGTGAAATCCATACCTGTGTAGGCAGTGCAACCCACATCAAATATTTTATTCAGCCTATTTTGATGCTAAAGGAGCCTTCCTGTTGCTGTTTTGTGCAGCAATGCCTCTCTACCTGTAGAGTGCATTCTCAGCATGGCAGCTTTGGCCAAAATTCCTCTTTTTAGCCTCCTCTGAGAAAGACTTGTTGGTAGGAATGAAGCACTGAATTGGGAGAAAAAAATATGCTCCTGGAAAGTAGGTGAGGGAGAAGGCGTCTGAGAAATGAAGCTGTGCTACTTTTAGTCCGGACTACATAAACAAACCCTTCGAAATCTGAGTAAGGAACTCTGCCCCGCAAGCAGAATTTCTCAGATTTTCCTCCAATAAAAATTATGGCTCAAGGACCATAGCTAAGCATTGCAGCAAAGAATTAAGATTTCTTCATTTTCAATTTCAATGTGGATGGAGATATAATTTGCCTTTTTACAAAAGAAAAAAAATCCACAAAACACAACTTTTATTTTGTGGTAGGGATGACTTTTTTCTTCTGTGTTGGAGCAAACCTGACCACAATGGGGTGTTGAATCATGATAAAGTTTACTATAATACCAAGTCTATAATAGTTTTTATGGAGGAAGATAGTAAAAATACATCTGTCAAAATCTCATTTATGAAGAAAGAAAATTCACTCTGTGTATGAGAAAGACAAAAGTTAAATCATTCACAATGAAGGATTCTGTATGAAATTAACAGAGGAATATGAGATTCATCTCCCTACTAGAAATGAAAAAACACCCTTTCAAAGAGAGAGAGAGAAATCCTCTCCTGCAACTGGCATTCTTACTGGGAACCCACATCCTCCATTTTAGAGCTACAGATAGAAGAACAGCTTTCAATAAACCTGGAATATCTTAAAGATTTTTGGTGAATTTAGTAATTTGAAGAATAATGTGGAAAAGAGCACTTTGATCCTACATCACCCTTCTGTCGTCCTCAGTATAAATGGTTCTGTAGTCAGGAAAAAAACTCGAAAAAGAAAAAAAATAAGAAACTACTTTAAAAGGAGAGAGTAAAGATATTGTCAGGCTTTGAGAACTTTGGAAGCCTCAAAGTTAAACAATAAGTTCAGGCCCTATGTATATGATTGATCAGTCTTTCAGCATTTTCCCAAAACAGACTGCTCACCTCTAGTGAAGTGCTGTTATGGAAGTAGTGTCTACCTCTTCCCAGACATAAGTTTTCCTTTGTCTTTTGACCTTGTCCTGCATTTTCCTAGTTCATCAGTGAAATGGAAATATATGTATACCAGCATATGAGATTGAAAGCATTAAACTCACAGGGAAGGTTGCAGTTTTATCAGTGGGAGAACTTGTTTTGCATGTAAAGAGAGACACATGTAGTCAAGTTTTAATGAGGCAATAAATAGATACCTTCTGATCTCAGCTAGAGTAAATATTTTCCACACTACTGAAATATCTGCTGACTGCAGAAGAATATGTCATAGCCATTATCTTCCCAAAATAAGTTTTATGTGTTACACATCTACTTCTTTCCCCCAATATTTGTTTTCATTACATTGATGGAAGTGTATACATTAGCAAGGTAATAGGAAACACAAGAAATCCAGAATCCAGCAGTCTGTTGTGTCCATCTGCCTAACTCCTAATGAACTTGAGATGATAGATTACAAGTGTAAAAGACAAAAAATGTAGGAATCACTATTTCTAGTGATCATTATTCTATCTAAGTACTGCACATTGTAGTTGAAGGTAGCTAAGTACTACACGAATTTGCTTTTATAGAGGTAACTTCAGTGTACAGATAGGACATTGCAGACAGAGTTTGCCCCTAGAGCTGGTGTAATTTATGCCTAGGTGGAGTGGTTATGCATGTCTAAATAGCTTAATTAACTAATTACAGGAATTAATTATATAATTAATTAATTATTAATTATTTATTACAGAATTAACCCTTATCTTGTCCTTTTGTTAAGGCTGAGAAAACTTGTTCTGGTGTGCTAGACCCATCAGCAGAGGAAATGGTCTCTCTGAAACTCAGGTTCCTCTGAAACACAGTGCTTGGACAGTAAATATGGCAGTAAGAAGCAAATCTTCCCTGCCCCAAACACACATGGCACGTTATTGATACAGAACAGAAGTGTATCTCCAAGTAGATGCAACAGAAACCAAAGCTGTAGCCAGAATTCAGGGTAACTGAGACATGATGTAATCTCAGACAAGGTCATCAGTGCAAAAATGTTTTTTCTATTTATTTTTAAGATCTTTCTATAGCTGCTGGTTGTAGAAGGAAGCTGCTTCTCAAAATGCTCCACAGCTGAATGAAGTTTCTGCTAAGCTGTTTGAGCTGTTTTCCTCTCAGTTTAAGCCTTTGTTCTGGGAAATATTTTATACTTTCCAAAAATATTTCTGAAGGAACCAAAAATGATTTGATTTCCTCAATTTTAACTCCTGGATATACAGAACTCACAGAATCTGTCTTCTAATACACTTTATACAATCCCATTGGGTATGGTCATGCATACTACTGTACATCTATGAAAACTTTGCTAATAATCTGCTTACCTGATGTGCTAGATGTTAATTTTCATTAATACATTGTCTAATGTACCTCTGTACACAGCATTTCTAATATTGAATTGTTTCCTCAGAATTTCATTTGCACTTAAATGTTAATATAAGTGACTAGGAAATGTGATTACACCAGCTGAGGTGAGCAATTAAGATGTTTCAGGTGAGCTCAGGTTTTGTCTTTCTTTCTTCATGCTCCAGAGAGCTACACAACTTCCTGATCAGGTCTTTGGTGTAAATACATTTGTGTCATCAAGGAATGTCTTGAAAAGCTGGATTTGAGGAAGAACAGAAAATGTGTTTCTCAGGGCTTGTCTCTTGCAGCTTTGATATGTGTAGTCTCTTTTGTCCTCAATGCTATAAGAGGAAAATAACAAAGAAAATATATGCTTTCTTCCAATCTGTCTTCTTGAGAAATGAATGGGTCTGTCATGAGCTGCCACTGGGGGTGGGCAGCTGGGAGAAGTGAGAGTGGAGGAACGCCTTGAATGAGAAAACCTGACATTGTAAGGAAGCAAGAAGTGTGCCTGAGAGAGTTTGGAAGAGAAAATGTAGGGTGTGAATCCAGCTTTGGTGATCAATCTCCATGTCTTTAGCAGGAAGTGGAACCAACCTGAGATGACCCTAAAGGTGGGATCATACCTGAGTGTTGAATCTTCAGGTGGAAAATGCCTGTGGACTGGTCTCTGGTGGAAACAGGGCTGTGGAGGACTTTTCCTTTGAGAGAGCAGAAACAGCAGAGGCACAGCACACAGCCTGAGGAAGGTCCTGTTTGGGAACCTCAGTGAGAAAGAAACATGCACAGCCAGACCATTAAGGCTCTCTTCTGTGGCAGTCCGAGTTAGGAAGGAGAAAACTCAAAGTGACTGGCAGCCAGAGAGGAGAGAAGGGTTAAGAGGTGAGAGGAAATCAGAGTCTTTGGGGAGCAATTGGTTTCATTGCATTCATTTTGTTTGTGTTTTTCCATCAGTGGGAAATGGCCATAAGTCCACCTGCAGCTTTGGTCAACTCTGCATGATTTTTCAGCCTGCATACCACAGAGGTGAGTGTTTCTGATTTTTCAGCAACAGAACAGAGGGAAATCCCGTGTAGCCCACACAGTATCTGAAAATGTACACAGTGGGAAACAGGACAAAGCCTTTTGGATCCTGTTCACTTACAAGTGTCTTATATATGCATGGGCAGAGAGTGCTTGCCTTCTCCATTGCGGGGAGAGCTGAGAGACTGAGGGTCATAAAGGTGGACAGCAAAGGCTTTCTTAAAAACTAAATTTTACCCCTTTATGGTTTGTTTGATAATATATACAAAGCTCTCATACATTTGAAGAGATTCTACATTAATCCCTAAATCTAAAACAGACATTAAACTATTCAAGAAAGAGTGATATTTAAATATTAAATTGTCATTTTAGGCTTTCTGTCCTCACATTGAAAACATGGACCTCTCCTCTATATTTTTCATTATCATCACTTTTTAGGTCTGCATGTCCTTATTTACCTAACCTCTAAAATACAGTATGGAAGTCCAGTCTTGTTATCTCTAATATATGGGCAAACTTGCTTCATCTAATATTTTCTGCATGACTCTAGTTCTTTCTATCATGTAGACAATATTTTTAAAATATATTGAAAAAGTGCTTTAATTGTAAAAGTATAGAATTGCAGATGATGTGCATTTTGAAAGGGAAGTTAAATTCTTTGAGATTCAAAGAATTGAATCTGACTGTTGCAGAACAGATTGAAAACTGAAGTGGAATGATAGTGAAAATGATTCACTATCTGCATTTTGTGCCAATATTGCCTGTGGTTGAAACTAAAGCATCAGATAGCCCTTGAATGTGGCCCTAGCTGAACTCTCCATTTCCCCATGTTTGCATCCTGATTCCTCACAGATTTATCTTTTACTAGTCCTGGCCTATTCCATTAGTATTTTTTCTTTTTTGTTTAATGGTTTCTCAGAAGCAAACCTCAAAGATGATACCAGTGACAGTTTATTACAGAAATGCAAATGCTCCTTGAGTACTTTAAAGGAAGGTAGAATAACAAAAGCTCTCTGAACAGGGAATCTCAAATATGTATGATACAAAGTGCATTTTATGTAGTTTATAAGACAGGACTATTTAGTAAAAATTATACACTACCTAAAGGAGCTGACCAGGCTCCACAGCCAATTTTAAAGGAAGTAGGATAGGGTTATCAATATGCAGCTGTTATCATTCTCTGTGAACTTTTTAATTCTCTTTCCCCAGTTTTCTGAGTGAGAATGAATTTTAGTGAGATGTAGTTACAGAATTAATGTCACTCCCATTGTATATTATTTGTCCTGGAGAGACTTTAATTTTGGACAGTATGTCATTAAGCAAAGTGTAAAGTTAATCTTCACATGGCAACCAAACACAGGTGAGGTCAGGAAAGGCAAAATCTTTAACTGATCTTTAACTGAAGTAGACATTTAGTCTACTTTCACAAAATAAAAAAATAAGCTAATATTTGAAACCATTTATATTCCTGAGGTAAGCTATTTTCTCACAGTGAATTGAAGAGTGTAAATGATAATGTTAATTTGCCCTCCAAACACAACAATTACTTATAACTCTGTTGAAAATTAAAACAACATTGTTTTTGTTCTACTACATGCCCAATACTCTTAAAATCATATATATATATATATATAAATACTCTTAGTTCAAGGGTATCTTCCTGACTAAAGTCTGATCCCAACACAGTGAACATGGAGTTACAGTCTTCACAGAGGTGTAAATTTCCTGAGAGCACCCATGCAGATCTGAGAACACTTGGAGGCAGAGAAGGTACATGAATGAAGGGACTGTTCTCAACATGAAAATTGGCTCACTTGGACAGGCCATTCCAGAATCCTGTTGTGGAGCTATCAAAGGAAACACTGGGGATAATTTCTCCATCAAATAACACAGGTAGGTAGTATGCAAGGAGAGAACAAAGGCAGGTGAGAACAAAGTTGAGGACACTGAATTTGAGTCCAAAATATTTGTAAAAATATGCTGAGTTATTCGAACATGTCTGCATTCAGACCTTGAAAATAAGTTTGTCTGAATGACAAGCATCATCCAGTGAGGCCAATTTATGTCAAATTTATGGTTATTTTTGAAAGGATGCTTGGATACTTTCATCAGGTATAAATGCATCATTTCTGCCTAATTCCCTCCCCACAATTAGGGTATCATGATTGAATTATTACAACTCTTAGTACAGACAAATATTTATGTTGTCAAGACTTCTAAGACTTTTCTGTTCATCAGTAGGCAGCATTTGCTGGTTAGGTCTACAGTAGGTTTTATTGTGCTGTTTAACTGCCCTTTCCATGGTGGTCTAAGCTTTTTTGTGACAAATGACTGCATGCAATTTGGGTGCTATATCATTAAGACAAGGAGAGGCATTTATGTTTTCCTCTATGTAATGTAACTGTTAATGTGTATTCACCTTGGGGGAATGATTTGCTTATTATGACAAATAGTGAATTTTAAAGTATTTAAAGACCTTTTTTTGAAAGAATCCTCCCTCTATGTGTATATTGAAGGTATTGCTGTGACACAGCATGAGAACTTATGGTATAGTTATCTGAAAAAACCTACCCACTCCCTATAACATGTTTAGATTGCTTTTTTGGACTCTATAAAATTTTAGCAAGCACTAAACATAGAACTTCATTCATCATCATGCAAGCAAAGGCTGCCAAAGGAAGCCTACTCTTCCTGAGCTAAAAGTGGCAACACTCCAGTATTGGCAGAAATCAAATGAATCATTTCCTGCTTTTAGTTTTAGATAAATAATCAAAAAAGATTGTCTAGAGTCTGATCCAAAAGTAATTTTTCATAGCAAGGAATAAGACTGCAGCTACAAAGACTTCAAGTGGAGAATGTTATCCTGTCAATTACTTGACTGGAAGGCCCTTAGGAACCTATAGTCAGATCAAAATATCAAAATCCAATTTAAAACAAAATATTAAATAATCATATTGATTTTTAAGTAGAGTAACCTGAATTGCATTAAGAAACAGAGAGGTTAGCAGATTTAATTTGCGTTTGATGCACTGAATGAGCTTGGTCCAACAGGCTCCTGGTGGATCTGCCTGCTTTCTGTGGGAGAGAGGAGGCAGAGCAGGGGCAGCAGCTGCCACTGTAGAGAGCTGGGAGTAGGGATTGCCATGAGGAATTGCTACTTGTGAACTCTCGTTCTTTCAGTTCTTCCTCCTCTAGTGTACAGCACAAAAGGTGTGTCTAGATTGCTGACAGGGTGATGCCAGGTATGTATGGTAAGGGAAGATCTAATTAAAGAGGTTGGAGGAGAAAATAATGGGGTAAAGGAACACAAATGGAGGCTGGAAAATAAACAGAAAAATGTGGTCAGACTAGCGCATGAAATCAGAGGTCAAAGGAAGAAACTAATGGAGAGAAGCGTTGAGAAGGTTTTGGTTAAGGGAACTACTAGAACTGTGTTGAGAAGAAGGGCAGGGGCAGTCACATAAAGGATGAGATGAGGTAGGGAGGGGCCAGGACTCACTGCCTATAAGAATTTCTGTGAGCCTCATGTCTCACAGAGGTTCAGACTCATGGATAAAGTATGCCTCTTCCTCATTTGTCTTACCTGCCTGACCTAAGTGATGACAACCTCTAGGAGCCTGGGGGAAGGTATACAGGAGGAATGCAGACAAATGAGAGATCTTGACTGATTTGAAGCTGAAGAGCAACTAGTCCAGTAAATAACTTGTGGAGCAAAAATAAAGAAAGACCAAAGGACAGTTATGGAGACCTGACCATACCTTAATCCCCGATTAGCTGTCAGCTTCAGTGTTTATAAGCTGATAAAAAGATAAAATCAAATTGAAAGTAATAAGTAAATTTGCATTATCTATGCTATGTAGAAATTACATGTTTGGTTTTCTTCCAGGTCATAGTAGCATAACATTACAAGATCCAACCATTACCATATCTATGTCTTGAGCTCTGTGTTTCTTACAGGTCTGTCAGCTGGACCCTGGCTGTCCCATGGGAATTGCTACAGATGTCAGATGGTCACTGTGCATGGTAGCTTCCCACTTTTGCAAAATTCAGTATTTTTCTAACAGCAGCAGATTCCAGTTCTGCAGCCAGTGTGGAGCATCTCTAGTAGAGCCCCTCTAGTGGAGCCCAGTGCCCACAGTAAACAGCAGTAGAGCCAGTCTGAATCACATCATTATGGTGATGTACTCCTACAGTCCATGTTGTGCCTATCAACAGCGACAGTAAAATCACCATACAGCTGGCATTCTCCCTTACCCAGCTCTCAAAATAAGATTGGTCATGTCTGGGCAGTCTCCCACTCCCTTACGGGAATGTCATGGGGTTGGAAAAGTGAGCCTTCTCAGACATATAAGGGGAGTGAATCCAGTCATCTGACTCTCAAGATTGGTTCTGAATCATGAAATATTTCTCTGTAGTGAGTGGTTCAGAAGAAGACCAGTAATTTATATACATAATATAAAAATTATATGTTGCAGATTTGTGGCTAAATCTAGTCAAGGATTTCTGTTTAGGATTTTGATTGTACGACAGAAATCTATAAACTTGTCTTTCCTGGGTTTATGACCCAAACCCCCAGCATTCTTGCACAAATCACAAGATTACAAGTCTGAAGGGAACATTTCTCTGAGATTTTGTTTGGATCTGAGTGAGGCATTTTTCACTCAATCTAGAATCCAAATCACAAGGGGATTCTTGGCATAAAGCTTGCAGTTGAAACCACTCAGAAATACTCATGAATATTGACTTGATATGTGGTTTTGGATCATTTCAAAGAGTAAAAGGTGTGATTTGCTGTCCTTTTTGAGATACAAGCTATTAACTCTTTTCATGTCACCAGGAACAGAAGCATAGTGTGATGTCTTTATAATTCATATCAGTAGACATTTTAAAATCAGTGCCAAGTCATGGGTGCCAAAATATTCAGACTATAACTGCACAACTAATAACTGTTGCCAAATTGGGTGATTTTTACGACAAGTTATGCAACATCCAGTTTTCTTAATGCCTGAGCTGCTAAAGTCAAGTATTACATAACAATGCAGTTTCATTCAAAATAATAAAATAATGCTTTGGTTCAGTGTTGGCTTTCATGGCTGCCAACAGAAGCTTAAAAATGTGACCATACTGTAGACTAAGAATAACAAAACAAAAGACACTTTCTTCTTAAATTTGAAGTGCCAGCCAGTCTCATAACTTTTGGTGTCTGACTCATGATTTCTGAATGCTTGGGATTGGCAGTATTGTACTAATATGTTTTGTATCAAAATTCAACGTCAGAAAAACATAACTTTTTCCGTCTAGAAATTTGTAGGTCAAGAGGCTACAAGGCCTGGAAGGAGAGGGAAAAATGAGGGTTCCTGCTCCAAACAAGACCTTTTGATACTAAGGAACGAAACCCTGAAGTAGAACCCACATTTCTAATCTTTTCTTGGCGGGGCAGAGTTTCCCTGACAGGGTGGTTGTGGCTGTGCAGAGGGGCTGCTGTGTTGCCTCCATGTTATGACACCTCAGACCACTCCAGTGAGAAATGCCAGCTCAGAATGCCCTGAAACTACCTTCCCTCTGTGCCCAGCCCAGAGCTGTGGGTGAATACCACATTTCTGCTCACAGTAATGAAACCCAGTGTCTTCCAAAATAAATATTGTTTCTTGGTTACTAATATAAATAATTTTATTTCACATTACATTTTTGGAGAAGAATGTGCAAGACCAACATTTTTGAAGTCTAAAGGAGAGGTCCTCCTTCTGTTTCCCTCCACTCCTCTTACAAGGAAACTTCCACTAGAGTCAGTGGGAATTTACAAGACTAAAAACTACAGAGGCACCCCAAAGTACTTCAGGGTTTTGTTGTTTTGGTTTTTTTTTTGTCTGAAAATAAGTGTGATATTTGGATAAAAAATTTATTTGAGAAGGTGGAGCAACTCTGGTATTTCTTTTTTTCGAGTGTTATTTCTTGTTAAATAGTTGTAAGTTCTGTAGTTTGTAGCTCTCCAAAGGGAAAAGCGAATCATTTGTTCACTAATGGAAAATTAAAGAAGACAAATAGCAGAGTTAAGGGTATGATTTATTGCAGTTCACATCCTACCGTATGTCCACAAGTTCTTTTAATGCTTTTCATAGGAAACAAAACCTAGAGTCACTTTCCTGGTGAATTTAGAACTAATTATTTTTCAAGAAGTTCTACCTTTCCTCTCACTTCATTTAGACTTGCCTTAGTCTAAATTCATCATAATTATGATAGATGATAGTGCTGGGAAGAAAGAGACAAGGAGAGAACAAATATTTCCGTATATTAATCATCAGTCTTTAAAAGCCAAAGAATTGTTTTTGGGTAGGGAATAGGACTAAATTGTCTTCTCATTCTTAAAGCTAAATCTGTGGTTTGTAAAGAATTAATAATAGATCTGCCTTAACACTTGGTTGTTTGGATTGTGTTAAATTAATCCCTTGAAGACATAAAAGTGCAGTCATGCTGTGTAAATACTTCATGCCTCTTTTAAGTGTATAATACAGTAAGAAATGAAATAATAGTGAGCTTTCTCATCATGGTTGTATAACATCATGTTGCAGATACCTTCTTTTACTTGGTGGAAACCAATGTGGTTCCATTGTTGATGATTTTGTTTTCTTTTTAAATAAGTTATTTCTTTTCTGTTTTTCCACAAGGTGTTGATTTGGAATGTGGTATTTCAAAGCCAAAATGCCTATTTCTCAGCTGATGTTCCACTCCTAGTTTCAGAGCTTGTGTGTGTGTGGAGAGAAGCTGTTTAAAAATGCTCTAGGGAAAACCTTCTCCTTTCTCCCTTGAAAAGGAGATTGCTCCACTGGGAAAAAACCTCCAGTCAATGCTATTCTCTAAGCAGTTCCCAAGAGGTGTCTGGAAGTTTCTGACACCAGGCCAGCAGTCTGAACTTCCTACTCTCAAACATTATCACCTAGAAGTACCTAAAATGTCTCCATTTTTTTTTTTTTTTTTTTGTAGACAGCTCTGCAGAGACACACACCTGTGATCAGGACTGTTATGGCTTAGATGGGTAGAGTCAAGTTGTGGACTTCCACTGTTCAGACAAAACTCTTTATTTCAAGAGTTTAAGAGAAGTGGAAAATAATGTTTCTGCTAATTCCCACTTTGCCTATATTTCTTTTAATAGCAGTATAGTTAAGGTATAGCCCAAGAAATGGGAGCTGGATGGTGACTTGATCCCAGCTCCTAGAAGCACCTATTTATCATCCAAGACAAAAGGAACTTGGTCAAGTAACTTGAAGCAGTCCAAACAATATTTGTGTGAAGCAAAGTCTAATATATAGCTGTTTGAGTGACTAAATTTCATGTGCAAAGTAAGAAGTGTTAATTCTGGTTTTAGTCTCTATTTATTAAGGACAGAGATTATCTACAATGAGTGGTATGGCATTTGTTTTGGTGTTTGCCCATAGCCAGATATATTCCTTCAGGCATTTCCATCGTAAGGTGTTGCTCTGTTTTTCTACACAATTGCTTCTCTAAAGAATTTTTTTAATATTAAAACAAGATGCTGTTTATTAACCACACGGCTAACTTGACCTGCAACTTTGGCAACATTCAGAAATCTGACTTTAAATCAGGAATGATGTACTCTTACTATGGTTGGTTAGAAATGAAACATACTCCATGAGTATATAATGGACAATCAGGAAATTAAGGGCTTGTGATGTGTAATTGGTAGGCGAAATCTTTTCTGGTGTTCTACTTCATGTTTGTCAGGTCTCATTATAAACTCAACATCCCATATAAGGATGACCTCCAACAGTGTAAAATTAAACTATGGACAAATCTTGTCTTCCTAGAAAGTGTTTCATTTTCTTAGTGCATGTTTTAAAACCTGTGCTTTTGTTAGTAAATTAACAAATAATTTCCTGGTGTTAGGGGCCAGAAGTCAAAGCAAAAGCACATTATATGAGTTGGAAGCTATGTCACACAGGGAGAAAATAAAGAAATATGTGATTCTAACAAAATAGAAAAACTGGGCTCATCTGCATGAACGAAACACATCTCTAACTCTGTTAATTTATGTATTATTTCTTTGTAATGTAAAAATGGCAAACAGCACAGGACAAAGCACAACAGAGACAAAATCCACAGTTCCTGCTTAGTAATCCATGTAAACTGGAGCAACCACAGACTTTGAGAGGTATTCTAAAATTTAGCTAGAATATAGGTAGAACAAAGTCCTGAGTCAAAGAAAAAGCTATTTCAGTTATAAACCAGAAAATGGTGGGTGAAATCTGTGGAAGAGAGATCAAAGACCAAGTAGCTGGTGGATGTAGTGGTCAGACAGGAATTTGACTAACGCATAATAGAGCATTGCTAACCTGAAAGCATTCACAAATCATCAATCAAGTCTGGAATGTCATGAGTTTGGGGAATTTTTGAGATAATAAATATAGGACCTGTTTTGTCTTTTAAAGACTCAAAATCAGGGCATTTTTGAACCTCTTTTTTTTTTTTTTTTTAAATCAAGTTGTGAATCAAACTGTTATGTTTGGAAAGAATGAAAGCTAAGAATCTTACTGCTCAGGAAAAAAAGAACTTTGAAAAAACATTTGTTGGGTGACTTGCAATAAAGGTCATCAAATTTGGCAATGTAGACATAGATTAATCTGGAAAGCACTGTAGTTGAGGAAAACTACTTGCAGTAATTATGTGAGAAATTGAAAATAAGACTCCGTAATTTTTCATAAAAATAGCAGTTATCATGCATAGGGCTGAACCTGAAAACTGCAATAAGTTTTGAATTCTGATACTTGACTCACTCACACAGTATTTTTGCTTTATGAAAAATATACTTTATTATAAATTATCAAGAAACCATCTCAGTTTTTATTTCATCTATGCTTTTATCTTGTATGATTTGTCTTACATTCAATTTTGTTTTTCTCTTTAGAAACAAAAATAGCAGCAAGCAGAATGTTTTTGGTAGAACATTTGTAGAGATGAGGAAAAATCCTTTTTTATCATGGATTGTAGAGTATCAAAAATGTATAAGAAGCACAACTTAAAGCATACAATCAGGGATGGACTATCATTATTGTGTTAGCTCTAATTTAGTAAGATCAAAAAGTTTAAATTAGTCTGGGCCATTATGTTTGATCCCTGAAATCATTAGTGAACTAGACAGACAATGAACCAATACTATTTCATTTGGTTTGTGGTGGAGTCAAAAAGTGCTTCAAACTCTAATCAGTAGTAGTTGATATTGGAAAGTTCTTATTTTTGGTTAGAATAAAAAAAATGTAGTGTTTATATTCCAGTTCAGAATTGGAATTTTTTTACGTTAAACCTTTTTAGCTGTCTAAGAGAGGAAATTCCAGCTGCAAAGGCCTTTTTGTCACTTCATTTCCGACTATTATAAATGTTTGCTAAACTATTATTTTATTAATATGATTTTTGTAAGGAAAAACCCCACCTCTTCTTTTCAGCTGGAGAATTAAGTGTCAGATTTCTTACTGAAGGACATATTTTATGGAGAAGTTATAAACCCTAACATTAGGTTTGCAATGGAAAATGTGACAAGCTTAACTATGGCAAGGCGAAAAATTTATTCTTAAAAACACATGAACTATATATATATATATATATGAAACGTATTTGCAGGATACTATATGTTTATTACTACTTTAACACATAAAAATCAAAAAAGCCAGCACACCCCCAACTGTCTACTAAATATTTTTAATATAGTCAGAACACATTGAAAATTGTAGGACTGAAGAGTATATGGTAAGTGTTTAAACAGCATCAAATGCAATAAAATATTTCATTTGAATGTTATGCAGGTGATAAAACTGTCATGCAGAATTACTATTTGACGTGCTTTGAAAAAATATAATTTGGAGAAAAGACATAGGGAAAACTTAATTACTAAAGAAAAACCTGTGAAAATGAAGCATATTTGTATTTGTTCAAGTATTCAGAATTTTGCAGCAGGTCAGAACCTTTGTTAACAGCTGGCTCTACTTCTGTGGGAGCCTGCAGCAGGACCGGACACAGGCTCCTGCCCCCTTACCAGCCAAACCAATGAATCTAGGAAAAGAGGAAGCTTTTTTTCTCTCCTTTCACCCCTTTCCTTTTCTTGAGGAGAGAGAAGAGGTGAACTGTCAGTTATATGAACCTCCTTCAAGAGAAAGTGCCAGAGAGCAAGAGGGGTAGACGGAGGAGAGGAAAAGAAGAAAATGTAGGATAACTTTAAGATTTCTCCTTCAAAAAAAAAAAGAAAAAAAAAAAAAGAAAAAAAAAAAAAAGAAAAAAAAAAAAGAAAAAAAAGAAAAGAGGTGAAGTGGAAAGAGACACAACTCATGGGAGGTGATTCTTTGGATGAGTAATGTGGTCTGTCCACTTGTTAGACAAATGCTGGAAAATAAGAGTGTTTTACACGTAGCCTTGTAGTTATTTTTTTTAAGTTTGGGAATGGATAAGTAGGCTTGGGGGGATTTTGACTGTAGATTCTTAATACCATTTAATGATTTTTATATAAATGATACTTTGAGAACAGCAAGGATAATTTTAGAATCTAAAATAAAGCCATTACCATCATTATTAATTCAATATTCCTACTCTTGCCAGAAGTTCTACCATTTGCTGTCTGTTGACATACACTGTTTTTCTTATTTAGTTGCCTATGATAAATCATCCTTTCCATTTCAGAAGGAGCAAGAGAATCTCTTGCTCTTGTTTCCTGTCACACTAGCATCGTTCTGAATACTCGCTCCTGTTCTCTTTCAGAATACTTATTTAGTTACCATGTCTGCCTTTGCTGGCACCAAAGACTTACTGTGCAAGAAGAAAGGTCATTTATGTCTCGTAAATAATAACCCTAGTTATTATTTTGAGAGGAGTCAGGAGCTGCTGCTACTTTCTCCATGCCTGTCCTTAAGGCACAAGATGTTTTCACTGCTCTGCCATTTCTTCTTTCTCCCCAAGGTCGGTTTCATTTTCAGTGGATACACTTAGACAAGTCTTGGACTTGATTCAGTTAAAATTACTGTATGTTTGGCCTCTGTATCATGGAAGCACAAGCAAAGCAACTAAACACTGTGGAAAGTTGTTGTTCTCTGTTTTCTCTGGCCATGCATAAAGTTCTTCAGTGCAGAAGCTTAAACATTTTGCTTTGAATAGAGTCCCCTGGAATTATATGCTTTGTGGTCTTATGCTAAGTTGTAGACAGAATATAAATGGCCCATTGCTTCTCAACACTCTTCTCAGTAACTGTTTTTTGTTTGTTTGGGTTTTTTTTTAAATTATTTTTAGTTTTATTTTTAACATGGTGAAGTAAATTAAGGCTCTTTGTCTAGACCCAGGAATGACCCAGCTACTCTTGTCTATCTGGGGAAGAGAACCAAACAAGTCTGATAGGTGGTGAAAAAAGTTAAACCTCTTACTTTCCCTATTCACAGGTATTCTACAAATCAGTTTCAAGAATAACAATTAAAAACCCCAGGGAATGTCTGCTTTGCCTTGAATTGCATCAGTAGCTGGATTTCCCTTTTGCCTTTTGGCTAGTAACTGAGAACAGCAAACCAACATGGTCTGGGAGGCATCCTAACATTGTCTTGGTGGTGTGCTACAACTCTAGCTTGTTAGTCCTCTCAGTAATTTGTGATTTGTAAAGAAGAGGATATCCAAGGACACATGCTGGGACTAATTAAGTGTTGTCCTCCATATTTTAAAATTACTTAGCCCAGTGGAACAGAGGTCTGTTTTGTGGTTAAAACAGTATGGCCTCTTATTGCAGTGTGAAAAACGATGTTGTCTGCAAGGTGAGAACCTGACCCTGCTAGGGACAGTGTGGAGCAGAGTTGGAGTTGCAGGAATTTCAGAATCAAGTTCAGGTGTCTCTTAGTCATGAGATCACTAGGTTCAAGGTTATCTCCCATTCATTCTCCCCCCTTTTGATGAAAGACTGGTCAGTGAAGTATACAGAAGGACCACAAGGTTCAATTCATAGTTTTCCTTCTTCGAAAACTGACGACTTATTATGAAATATTTAATTTGTGACAAAAATCAGCAAACCCCTTAAGTATTTCTTGCCTTTTTTAAAATGGCTGATGAGTTCAATTATTTCATAACCAACATCACTGATGGTGAATGAAATAAACTTGTGCAGTGTGTGCTGGTTTTGGCTGGGACAGAGTTGATTTTCTTTGCAGTGGCTGGCACAGGGCTATGTTTTAGATTTGTGCTGAACACAGTGATAATAGAGATATTATTGCTGAGCAGGGCTTACACAGAGCTAAGGCCTTTTTGCTTTTTGTGCAGCCACACTGGCAAAGAGTTTGGGGGTGCCTGGAAATCTGGGAGGAGGCACAGCTGGGATAGGTGACCCAAACTGCCCAAAGGGATATTCCAGAACAAGTGAAATTGTGCTCAGTATATAAAGTGAGGGGAAGAAAGAAGAAGAGCGAGACACTTGGATGATGGCATTTTTCTCAGGTCACTGTTGTTTGTGCTGTGGCCCTGCTCTCCTGGAGATGCCTGAGCACCTGCCTGCTCGTGGGAAGCAGTGATATTATTCCTTGTTTTGCTTTGCTTGTGTGTGTGTCTTTTGCTTTCCCTATTAAATTGTCTTTATCTCAGCTCATGCCTTTTCCTTTTACGCTTCTGTTTCTGTCCCTGATCCTGCTGGTGGGAGTGAGTGAGTGGCTGCGTGGGGCTTGGCTGCTCACTAGGGTTAAACTTTGACACAGCAATACAATTTACAATAACTTAATTTGTATTTCGAATACATTTTGAATTAATCTACCAAAAATACAGGTAGTTAGGTATCATATGTCTTGAAACACTACAGAGAGCTTAACTATAAATAGATGGCTAGCAAAGACTGGTAAAGAATTCTAAAGTACATTTAAATTTATATTTTTGACAAGAAAATGGAATTATTTACTATTTATTACTTACAAGTAGTTTTTAATCCTTTCATACACTTAGTATTTTGCTAGAGGAGTAGTGGAGGATTTCTGGTGTTTTAACCACACTTAAAGCTTTTCGAAAAGATGCCATCAAGTTAATTTGACTCTCTAAACATCTTGGTTTCATTTTTTTTCACTATATTTCAGATTCTTTTCATGGTGACAGCAATTTTTGAGAGGCTGACCTATAGCTTTCTGTTAAAAAAAAATCAACAAAATGTTAACCAGACTGTAACCACTCTGTTAGAATTTAGCAGAACACAGGAAGTATGATGGTTGTTGTATTTTCTTGATATTGTAAAGAAATTTCTGAAATTTATAAAAAACCATACAAAGGAGTACACTGTCTCTATTATTCTCTTAAACAATGGGACTACTTATAAATGCAAATAGGAATATCAAAATTGATGTAAGAAAATAAATGAATGTGAACCAAAGTAGAATACAATTAATAGCACTTGTTAATTAAATTTTATCTCTTTATGACACATGCTTGCATAACATGCTGAATATGTTGTGCATGTAAGATCTGAGTTTATTTTCACAGCACTGAGTGAGATACCATTAATAGCTACTAGGTAGAGAGAAGGAAAGTATAATCAGAAAAGTGAGTACAAATCTCTATTTAGACATGTTCAAGATAACTCAGCATCCTTGATTCCAAACTAAGGATGTAATACTACCTGTTGTTTACTAGGGCTGCTCAACAGAGAAAATGTATGAATTAAGGTCTATTCTCTTATCAAATCTTGAACAATTTGACAGTCAGGCGTTGACTGCCCAAAGCAAAATGAGTCAAATGCGCTCAATCTACTATTTAGAAAAATAGCAGCTCCATCAAAATGTTGCTATTCAGCCTAAAAGAACAGTATGAGTGCAGGGGTAGAGAAAAAGAGCCTTGTATGAAAATGTTCTGTGAACTGTTTAAAAGAAGTTGGATTAATATAGTTAAAATTATTCAAGATATAACTTTGGTAGGAAAAGAGCTCAGTTCCATGTTTTTAGTCATATTGGGTGGGCAAAAAATAAATGTTTGTCAGCTGTGCATTTAAAGCTGAGCAGAGTGGCACAGCTCTGGACAGCCCTGTTGCAGAGTGTCTTGACATCTGTTTCACTTATCTGCTGTTGTTTTGAAAGTCTTACAATCAGTGCTACATGTAGACATATATATTAATGGGCACTGGAGACAGGTCCAACCTACTAGAAATTTAGGCACAACAGGATTATAAATGTTACTTGATACCTTATAAAGCCCTAGATGCCTGACCAGTGCATAGGTTCTGTTACTTGATGTAGTCAGGTGATAACATATGTACACTCATGCAGCCTATTTCAGCAAGTGTCAAACGTTCATGCTAAGTACTACATAAATTATCACCTAATTAAGCACTGTTATGGTTTGGATTGGGAGGGAAGTGTAAACTTGATTCTCCTTAGAGAGCTATATGCAGAAATATGATGTAGAATTCATTTTAGGAATAAAGGTCACAGATCAAATTTTTTCCAAATTTTTTTGGAAGGAGGAACTGGAAGGGAACCTTGACTTCCTTAATTAAATCCTCTTCTGCTCATGAAAATTCTAAGAGGTTAATTTGGTTTTACGTGTACTTCCCCATTATATTGCAGAGATGTCAGGAGCACTGTTCTGTTATTGGCACAGTTTATACCCTCTTGGCTTTCTAAACTTCTCATTGCTACTCTTACACCAATAGTTACTGAATCATAATTTATGAATGTCAAAAAAATATTCACCTGGGGGTATGAGTTTATAATTAAAAAATAAGGCTGCTATGAAATGGTCAGATCTGAAGATATTAAACATATATGTCTATCATTAAACAAATATGTCTATCATTATATTCAGGAAAATATATCTAAATATATTATTTGTGTATTAGATGTGAATATACATGTATTGTTGCTGGTCCAGCCATTATATTATGCTGGCTGGCTATGAAATTTAAACTACAGATTCTAAGATTCACCCCTCCTGATATTTTAGATTACAGTGTCCTTTAGGGCAGGAGCAGCATGTGTCTATGCTTAATTCACCTAGCAAAATGTGGATGCAGGGGTGAGTAACATTTTTGGCCACTGCTAGATTATAAATGAAGTAAAATAATGATCATTGTCCCTGGAAGAGGGGAAAACAGTGAAAGATTTGGAAGTAAAGGGAGAAATCAGAAATCAGATTTACTAAGAAGCACTTAGGGATTAAACTATGTATTTTCAGGCAATAAAGAGATTCTTCTAAAGCACTCTGTGGTACTGACACCAAAAATATCAAGGAGATCAACATTAGCAGTGTGACAGTTATAACATTGATTCAGAAAATTGTATGCTAGTTTATTTTTTCCTCCAGCTAGACAGCTAACAGTTGAAAGCAGCTAAGCACCTAGGGACATCTGTGTTGAAACAACACATGAGAGTGGAAAGAAACACAGAGTGCACTGGGAGGAAAAAAATAGCCAAACACAAAGAGGCAAAGTAGCCACACAGGCAGTTTCTTATCCCAAAATGCCTCTGACATTTCTCCTTGTCTGCACTTCAGGAAGGTAGAGAGGGGGGAAAAGACAGCAGCGAAATATTTTTCTGTGTCAAGCAGTTTTCCACTTCACAAATACCACCACTACCACAGCTGGCATGACAGGTAGTCTGCAAAGATGTCCAGGGCTGCATCACTGCAGAGACCAAATTACTTCCTCTTCTCCTCCCCAGGTGAAGTCTGAAGCATGCTGGCATTCCTGTGTTGGAAAATTTGCATTGGCATTACCACTACCAAGAAGCAATTTCCTTACTATGGTGTGTCTGACCTAGTTATGCATTCAAACTCTTGACTGAATGAGAGAGGAGCTGTTTGCAAAGTTCTTGAAGATCTTCAGGGGTACTGAACCATCTCAGCACTGGCATAAGTAGTAATATTTCCACTGCCTTTTATGAAGTCTTGTTCTTTATGTCTGTATGTTCTGAATAATCTGCTCTTACAGATGATTTTTTTTTCTAAAAATTTCTGAGAGCAAAATTCAGAAATATGGATCTATGCATACAAGGCAATGTGACTAGCTAGCAATTCCTGATCTGGAGATACTGCTTGAAAACTAAAGCCAGACCAAATGGTTCTTGTACTGTTTTATATCAGCCTTTGTTTTCAATACATGGATGTCAGAAAAAAGCATAATTTTTATTTTACCTCTGAACTCTGATTTTGTTCTCTATCGTAGTGCTCAAAAATATTTTGCTGTATTATAGTTGTACCCCAATGCTGCAAAAATGTGTATTCTGTTGATTTTGCTACATTTAATACCACAGAAATCAACAGTGGAGAGGACACCTATTAAAAAAGGAGAATAATGTGACATTACTAGGAAGATCCCAGTGTTTCTTTAATGTTGTCATGCCAGAAGTATTCCCTACAATAATCACAGCCACTATCAGACAGAGGACTGCTTCTTACAACATCCAGGTAACCCTGACAGTGTCCAGTCATTCAACAACTTTGTCCTGGTAATTTATATAATAACTATGCTACTCTGCTGTTTGATTCAATGGATGTTTAAAACTGCAGATAGAAGAAAAACTGCTTTAAATTGTTATTTAGGTGGGCGATGAGCTCTGTCCCACAAATCACCAAAATCACTGGTGGTTCTGCAGCATCTGTTTCTCCCCTTCTTTACCACAGGGAACTTAGGATAAAATTCATACCATGAAATTTAGGCTTAATTTTCTTCAATGAATGAACAACCAGGTCTGTAGAACATGGTCTACTCTTAGCTCTGCCATTTATTACCACTGTGTCTGTGAGCCAGACTTACTGCTTGTTGTCCTACTTTTCTCAACATGAAATTATTCTGATGCTTGAATTTGCACAGATTTTAAATGTTTGTCAGGGAACAAAAGAAAAAAAAAGGAAGAACAAGAGTGTTCTCTGGGTTTCTATTTTTTGTATGCACAAGCCAGGCAATTGCATCAGTTGTTAGTTTTGTTAAAAGGCAGACTAGATGATGCAAGAAATATGATGACATGAAAGAAACTCCATGGTCTGCTCTTTTGAGATCTTAAGCAAAGAGGAATGCATGCACCACTGGCCTGAATTTCGTTTACTGATCTTTCATTTCCTAATCTGAATGCTTAGGATCAGTCAATGTGCTAGAAATCCTACTGGACTCACAGCCAGTGTGTCTGCAACTCTTCTTTCAGCAAACACAAACCAACTTTAAGAGCCTGGAAAACAGTACAGCAATTTGCTGGCCCAAAAGCAAAAATAAACTGTGCACAGTATGTCACATCAGCTCTTAACTGTCTCCAGGAAGTGAAATGTTTGACAGGGAAATATATTTGCTTGTGGCCTCATTTGATTCATGTTTCAAGGAAAGAATTGAAGTCATACCCCCAGTGGAGCACTTACATCAATCAAGGGGAGGATGCTGCAGTCTCCAAGATGTCATCTTCCTGCACCCTCCTCCCTGCTTCCCTGTGAAGGCACAGTGCCTTTTAAGTGAAGAACAGATTAGAAAAGGGCTACAATGTGTTTTTTCTGTGTAGAGTAAGTTAGATAGCATGAAGGTGTAGAAATCTTTCCATATTGGGAGGGGATGGTTTAATTGTGGTGGATTTCTTTGCACCTAACTTTCCACTCCCTGTCACAAGCTAGTAGGAAAGCATGCAGAAATATTAGTAGAGGCTTCCACAGTGTTTGTATAAATTTGGAACAACTCAATAAGGAAGTTGTGAAATTATCAGTCATGCAAAAAATGTATGTCAGAAGGGGCCAGGTCTAGAGTGTAGAAGGTGATTTACAAAAAACAGTTGACAGAACACAATCCAGTTTCTAATTTCTCATTGGGTTCCTGATGAGTGTTCTCCATCACACTGCAGATCCTGTTAAGGAAATTCTCTTGACTAAACTCAGTGTTAGCTTCCTTGAGACAGAATAGTACATAAAACTTATGCTTAAAAGTAAAGATAAAATTTTTAGAGATAAATGGAAGAAGATTGCTGATGTTCTAGTGTTCTTTTCTTTGTCTCACTGTCAAGTTCCACTATTTTTAACTTTGTTCTTTTCGACATGGGGAGTATCAGAGCCCTGTAAGAAACTCACCACAGCACCTCTCCACACTGCTGTCATTGATGGGGAGGTAACTCCAGAACTTCATTAAAGATGTATTTGTGTTTTTGTGCCCTAAATATTTCTTAAGCTATTTTAAGTAGGCAAGCAGATATGCTAATGTACTAAAAATAAATATTTAAAAATACTTGACCTCAAAATATGATCCATGAGAAGTAGAGGGTAAAAGGACCTTTAAAAGGATCTTTTCCTTGCATCCTACCCAGAGCAGAGCAGATTTATAGACTTGTGGTTGAGGCAGATGTAGACTGATCTGCCACCTGACAAGGCATCACAGGAAGGCCCAGATATTTTTCAGGTTTCTAGTAGCCTTGGCATGGGTACTGAAGCTCTCAGCATAGCATGGGGTTTTCCAGTCTGTTCTTAGTGAGAGACAGTACAGGTCACAGACACTGCCTCATGGGTCACAGCCCGTGCATAGGAGAGGCTGTTGTGAACACTGCCTCTTACACAGCTGTGGCTAGGGCAGGAATTATATTATTGTGTAATATTATCAAAATTGCTAATAATGGCTAAAAAGACTTAAATTTTACTTGCATAGAATCATATTCCTCTTTTGAAATCATGAATCCTTCTATCAGCTTGTTCTTTTGACTATTTACTCCCTTTCAGCTCTTCTCATTTTGTTTTGTTTTGTCTTGGGTTTGGTTTTCTTTTTTCTCATTTTTGCCTTCACAGTAAGGAGGGAGCCAGCCCTCTGTGGCTCACCAGTTCTCCATGGAGCAACAGGAACCAGACCACAGCTTGGGCACCTCAGCAGGCTCTTCTGAAAGGAGCATCAGACAGAGTATTAAAGGAGGGTGTGTTCTCGCCGTTGCCCAGCACTATCAACACTAACCAGCAGGATGATCTGGATTTCTGCAGCCCGTGCCAGATGGCCCCTGACTCCAGTCTTCACTGCAGGTCTGTGCTCTGTGGTTATGGCAAGGCTTCCTTCTGAAATAGCTGCTTGGTTTTTGGAATTCAGGCATGGCCCTCTTGTTTGGACATTCCAAGCTGCAGGTTTCAGTTGAATCCATAAGCAGCAGCTTGGTTTAACAGATGAGGACAGATTTTCCCAGGTATATAAAAGCTGGGCAGAATGATAGTGTTTATAGGCAGCTTGCTCCATGCTGCATGAAATCCAGGGAGACCCAGTGCTTCAGGGCTCACACATTGCAATGCACATACAGTCAGAAGTTACTTTGAATGTTTATGCCCCACATAAACCAAAATACTTTGCCTAATGCCATGAAAAATACAGAGGATTCTACAATAACAATGAACAATGTGGGTTTTAATTTAAAAATTAGTATTGCAGAGAACTCAGTGTCTTAATGAAAGCTTATGGTCTTAAAATCAAAGCCAAAAACTGTTTTTAAAATTTGTGCTTTAGAGCTTTCCTGTTTTGAAGATAAACAGTGTTTCATTAAAAGACAAATGTCTCCAAGAAAACAAATTATGTAAATACATGAGTCTGTTTTTTCTTATGCTGAGGGTTATATCCAGTCTTGAAACACTTCAGAACAGAGAGGAGAATTGCTATATAAAAATAATGGCATAGTACAGCAAGGCAGTAGTCCAACATAAAAACAGGCAGTGTTTGGGGTTTTTTTCTGAGCAAATGCATTGCTGATTCATGTGGAATACACTCCTTGTTACCAGGACATAGTTCAGCTAAGTTCCAGTGATTTTATGGAGTTGCAAAATGTTGAACTAAAGGTTCATTTTATTCTAAGTGGGGCAGCTCATTTTTCTGGAAATTCACCTTTTCCTTTGTCAGTGATCTCACTGTATTGGGGAGACCTGTCAATGTTATGAAGGAACAAAGCCCCAAAGCAGCAGAAACAGGGGCTTGAATGCTGGAAGCGATGAAGGAAAATTATTCAGAGATCCTCTTGAAAAGATAAGGGCTACCTTCCCTACTGTTAGAGGGAGCAAGTGGCCTGTAGTGATGCCTCCTTGCTACGCAAACCATTTTCAATGCATGTCTCTCTACTAACCCAGTCACTGTTTTCTGGATGTTTTGTGACACCACAAAGCAGCTGTTCTTTTACTCTTCTGACTAAGACATTTATATTCAACCCTGACATTTTAATCTAATAAAAAAAAAAATCTTTCTACCTCCTTGCAGTATAAACAGAGAACCTCTATATAATGGGCATCTGTGGAATATAGAATTAATCCCACTAGTGCGGAAAAACCTTCATAAGTCTCTTGCGGCTTCATCACTCTTTGAGTTATGAGGTCTTCCTCTCACTTGTGGGATGAAGTCCAAATCCCACAGAAGCTTATTATGTGTCCACTATTTATTAAAACTTCATCATTTAAAACAAAACACTTAAGAAAGACACTGGGAAACATTTAAAATCAAAGAGGTTTCAGTCTGAGGAATATTTGTTATATTTGAAGGTTTTTCAAAGTAGAGAAGAAAAAGTTCATTTTAGTCCTGATAACCACTGAACTTGCTGCTTCTGATTATTTTTCCTTTTTTTTCTTTTTCTCTATGGACAAATTCTGAATGTTTTTCCTTTCTTTCCTACATGATTTTATAAATCTTTCAGTATCCCTCTGAAGACTTTACTTACTTTTCTCTGCTTTCCAGCCCAGTGACTAGAGCCATTAACGATGAGTGAGAGCCCTTGTTCCCTGGCTTATGGTTGTAAATGCATGTACTTGCTGTACCTTGTCTTGCAAAAAGTCTTTAAGTGAATTCCCTTTTTTGCGGAAGTGTAACTTCACACAAATATACTAGCTAAAGCTTAAACCTGGTAGTTTAACAGTACTAACTACTTTCTACTGACTACTTTTCTATCAAGGCTATTCTGGAGCTAAGAAGATTGGGCAGGGGGTAAGGAAACCTGTTTGATTTAAAACTCTGTCATGTACTCTGTCTGAGCAAAAACCTTTTCTTCCCTTTCCCTGCTTTCCACTGACAGACTTTTTTTCACCTCTGTTTCTTATGGTGTTTCTGTACCTCAAATCAATCAGAAGCTTAAGTCCACCAAATCACTTGATCTAATGCAAATGAATCCACTGTGTTAACTATGCTGCTTGGGAATTAATTTAATCACTTCATTGTAGTGATCAATTTATTATGTGGGTTTAAACAATAATCTTTAGTCACTATTTTATAAAATAAACATGAGAACTGATTAAAACATATCTTTTCCTTGCCTTGATGTTAACTCACACAAGTGCTATTGTTACTGATGTATTAAAAATAGTTTATTATTCCTGGGTTAGAAACATTTGTCCCAATTTCTGCCTATTGTAACTGAATAACTGTTATCACCTGTATAATTCTCCCTTTTCCTCACACAGTAGGAAGTGACTAATTCCCAAAAGAGTTGTGAAAAACAAGGAACCCTGTCTTGCAGCACAGGAACCCTAGACAGATTCTCACAGAGTGTCACCCTGTAGCTCAGTGTCAGAGCTGGGATGAGAAGGCAGAAGTTGCTGACTGTAAGCCCTGAGCTCATGGCATGGCTCCTAAGGTCAAGTCCCAGTGCTGTGCATGGAAATTGGCAGAGATTTTTTCATCATCTTGCAGAGAAGTAATGTTGAGGTGAGAATATTGAATAATTTGTATGCTATGTGTGGAGCAGGTCTGGCACTGGCACCTTTCTGAATCTTTTCAGACACCTGAAGCTGTTCCCTTTCAGCTGTACTGAGGGCAGATGAAAAGCACAGTGTGGCTAAAAGGTGTGTGCCTGCAAGGCTGATGGTGTTGGAACAGTTTACCCTTTAAAAGAAATGTCTGGGTAAGAGAACAGACTGCCTCTGAGGTGTGGGGAGCAGAAGAGGATTGCTTAACCCATTGGAAGGCTTGTGGGCATGATGTATCACTCTTTACCTCTGGGAAAAAAAATCTGGTCAATTTAAATAAATTCCAGGGGAGCAGCCAAATCTTTTGTGCATACTTGAACTCTGAATCTCTTCACTTGTTCATATGTTCTTTCAGTTAATCACTTTTCTTTCCTCAGCCCTAATAGAGAAAACAGGATCTGAATTTAAGGCAGACAGGGGAATAAAGAACAAACAGCCATATCTACTGCCCATCTCTACAAATGCTAAGGGTTACTTTTAGACTCTAACCAGAAGTCAGGATGGGCTGGCTTTTATGAGAATTTGTGAGATTTACTGCAAAAAGTCTACAGCCAGTCAGAGAGCTTTGACTTGACAGATCTTCCTGCTCAGGCTTTGCTGGTGAGTGGGACTGAATTAGCACAAAATGACTCTTTTATTCTGCTGTAGCATGGATTTATATTCACAGGGGCAGCTCCTCAGTAGGGGTAGATTTTAACTCTTTCAAAGGTCTTGAATCTGGCTATTTGATGTTTGGTCCTGGCAAAAGGTGAGCACATGTTTCCAAGCTCTATGACTTCATCTGTCAAACCCACTGTCACCCTGTGGTACCTCCAGTCTTTAGATTTCTTGCATTGCTTTTTAGTGATATTGAAACAAGTTTCTATCTGTTGCAAAGGATACAGCTGTAGCCTAAGTGTAATAATATTTTGGATGTAATTGTTTTTAGATATGAAAAATTTTGGAATGTAATGGGAAGCAATTTAATGAGATAAAATTCTTTGGTTTTATTTTGAATAGTTTTGTCACCTTCAGCAGTCATATTTTTTCTTTTTCATTGTGTGAAAATTATCTATACATTATTAAAAAAAATAAACAAAACTAGGGCAATTCTGATGACACTGTTGAATTTTTTTCCTCTGCTGCATGAACTAATATGTAATAGTAATAAACATAAAATGCACATAAATTCAGTTTTTAGATTAAAAGTACAGAAAAGGCAAGCAAAGCAAGGGCTGCAGAAGCAACAGGAAGCGAAAAGGTGGTGAGAGTGAAACAAGAATGTAAATCACATTTTTTATGAGTGGCCACCCGGACGACAGAGTGCAGAAGCAGACCGGGTTGTTGTGAGAAAAAACAATGAAGAGTGCACATGTAATAATACAAAGTGCCTAAGTGAGGGGTAGGGCCAGGGCAGCTCTTGGGAAGGTTATCATCAAGCGGGGCTTGGAGAAGGCTCTCTGCTTACTCTGCCTCCTGCTTTTCTGGTCCCCTTAACCCCCCTTTACTTTTTTCTTAAACGAGATTGGTTTTTGGTAGGGATGGTCCAAAAAAGCACCCTCTTGAACAATAAACACAAATGACTGTGGTGGTCCTGTCAGCTTTGGATCTTTGTAAAATAACCAGTGATCCGCAACATTTTCTGGAATTGATTTCACAGGCTTTCTCGCTACATCCTCACTGACAGACTGGAAAAAAATTTCCCCTACCACCATCAGTGAACGCTATTCATTTTCCCATTATTGTAAATTCTTGCAGGCAAAGAGTCCTAAAGAGCAATCCCTTTGAAACAAAGGTGATTTTGCTACTGAAGGAGTAACAAATCAAATGCTATGATCACAAACTCTTAAATTTTGAAAAGAACACTTGAAAATGATTAAAGAGTTATGCATGGCAGGCTTGAAGCTTTGACGATTTATTCAGACTTTGTAGCCTATAGTAAAATATAAATTTTTGTTAATAGTGGCATAAACCATGGACATGGTTTAGTGCTGAATTTGGCAGTGCTGGGTTAAAAGACTGGATGATATTAGAGGTCTTTTCCAACCTAAACGATTCTATGATTCTATGATAAATGTAACATTCTCTCCTGTTGCCTTCCCCCCCTTTTTTTCCTAAGTGTAAGACTTCCAAGATTTTTGGAAGCAAAAAAGCATCTGTTTTTCTGTATGTTTGCTTTTTTTATAGACTTCATAAATCCAGCAGGCCTCTATTTGGACCACTAGGCCCTTTCAATAGAAGCATGTTTTCACTGGGATTTCCACATTCATAATTATTCCTCTCGTTTCTCTGCTGTGAGAAGACAAGCTGCTATTTCATTGCTTTGGGGAAGTTAATAATATGGTAGGCAAAACATCAGGAAAAATTATAATGAATGAACCTATACAAATTGTAGGGAAACACATGCTGCTGTTATAAAATGTTCCCGTCATAAATCCCAGCAAATCACTCTCTGCACAAGTGAATAACTTTTTAACACATAAACACTCAATTAATTAAAGGTAATATACTATATACACTCAAAGTAGTGTAACACAGAAAAGACAGATTCAAATAATGGCATTCAAGATTGTAGGCCCAGTCCTGTCTGCCACAGTCCCCCTGAGAGATTTGGGAATAATAACACTCCAAAGTAACTCTCTTCTAGACCTGAAGTGAAAATGAAGTTCTCAAGCCTCAGTGCTGCTATACTTTGTTATTGCATTCACTTAAGGCATAAGTAGGAAACTCCCTACTTTTTTTCTCACCTTATTTCAGACATACAGAAAATGTTTCCTCTACTTCATGTAGGTCACCATTCCCTCCCCCTCCTCATTCTCCTCCTTCTCCTCCTCCTCCTTGTCCTCCTTACTATTTCTCAGTTTTTTGTATTTTTCTAACTTGCCCAGGATCTTGGAAGATTATTTCTTTTAACAATTGTATTATTTGCAAGGCCAGTGAGTTTATTGATACTGTCTTTTCCATCTATGGCTGTGGTTCAACTCCACTAAGATATATCTGTTCATTTTGAGAGCCAATTTGGTTAGAATTTGCTGTGACTATTTTAAAAATATTGTTTAAATAAATTTTTCACTCTATAAGGAAAAAAAGAAGCACAAGGCAAAACAAACAAACTTTGAAATGTTTTGAGTTTTGATTACATTTGTGTCAAGATCAGACAGAGACTTACGAAGTGTAGAAAAATAACCAACTTGTACTCACATGGAAAGGAACAAAGCAAGGTTCAGTTTCCCAGTGCAGGGGTTATTAAGTTTTCTCCAGTTTTCTGCAGCAGGAGTCACTGAGAGCAATCCACCAAAAAAGAGGTTACAAGCAGTGACTTGAATCCAACATTTTGCATTCAAGAATACTTATATTCATATACCTGATTGAAGCTAAATCATATTGCTGTAGGAATGGACCAGTATTTGTGTGTTTTCACAGGGAGAAATGTAATTATAATCCATTTTAATATCATATTTTAAAGATAGAATGGAATAATTTTTTCACTATTTGAAGGTTTCCTAGATCAAGGAACTTTTTCCATTCAGGTTTAAACTGTGTATATTTACTATGGCCAGTCCCTATGTGTATTGTATATAATAGAGATTATGATTTGTCATATAACTGTGGCCAAAGAAAAATTAAAATTTTCTTCCTACTCTTCTCTTTTTTGCACAGCTCAGATACTTCTGCATTGATCCACTTTCATATCACTCTTGTGATTGATGACTCTAATTAGAATTAAAGTGTACACAAGCTGAGAAAACACACACGAAATTAAAGGAAAAAGTGCAAGGCTTCCCCCACTCAAGATAACAGAATAGTCAAGGCTGGGAAAGATCATCAAGACCAACCATTATCCACCACCACCATGTTCACCACTAAGCCACATCTCCAGGGAGCAATAGCTGAGGGATTTGGGCAATAACTGGGGCTGTTTTGGGTACATGCTGTGTGATCACCCCTTTGGAATTAATTTATCATACCTGACCTTTTGCCTGAGTGCTGAACAACCACCACCAACAAAGTATCACACAAAATGTGTTTTCTCTTTCCAGCTATTGGCAGACATTTTACCTTTTATATTTCAATTGAAGTCCTATATTTTCCTCAGACAGTACCCTCATTTAAAATTGACCTTGGTATTTTACAGGACCCTTCTGTCTTTTCTGCTTCTTTCCCAGTAAGTATGTCAGTAAATATGACACGATTCCCTAAATAAGCAGAGCTGAATTTCAGAATGGCAATACACACTAGATTTGGAAAAAAATAATGATGCCAGTCAGGTTGAAAGACTGGTTGACAGATTGGAAAATGAGATGCAGCATTACAAACATCTCTCCTTTCCTATCTCAGTATCTCTGATGATAACCCTCTCAAAAGGCCATCCATGAAAACTTCTGTCTCACACAGTGAACATTAATATCTCCTACCATCATGAAGGAGTCTTATGAGGTAAAAGTCCCCCCATGTTTTTTGGAAATTGCAGAGTAATCCTTGGTCATCCTAAGAGAGGAGTGTGGTTATTACACAACCTAACAATAATTAATGGCCTTTATAGGCCCTTGCTTAGTATTTCCAATTTAATCTAAGTGTATCCAGGTTACTTTGTCAGTCCTCTGAACTGATATTTATAAGGCTTCCTAAAGCGCGTAATGGAAAAACTGCTGTACTGAGCACACACCTGTGGACTCAGCAAGCCTGGTCATGGATTATGCAATTTCATACAAAATTGCTGGAAGTTTCAGATCTTAAAAATGGGCCTTCCTGCTTGGCCACAGATATTTGAAATGATTTGTAAGTATTTAGGTCATTTAAAGGCATGTTGGTTGCTATAAAACTTTATCCTGTCAAACCTTATCCTTCACTTATGAAGTCTGTTTCTAGAATGTATTCCATTACCCTGCCATTATTCATATTTCGTAGTTACTCTCTCAAGAGCATCTATTTTTAGCCATGGAAGTTGTCCTATGTAGTCATATTATCCAATGATGGCTCTTTCAAGCCAAATGTAACCCTTCCAAACAATCCTTTCAATTAAAGTTATACTGATGCTAACCACCAGCAAATCACAGGGGAAGAAGTGAAAATGAATTGATCCAGTCCTAGATCCTGTCAGCTAGTGATTACCCAAGGAATGGATCCTCTGAGAGATTGTCAGAGTCCTTTACCTCATTTTTAATCTTTGGCCTTCACACTGCCCTTTGTTCAAAATTTCCACTGTTTAGTTCTTTGCTGTGTGAAACTTGATCCCTAAAGTGTTGATGGTGGTGCTCTACTTTGTGTGCTGCTGTACATGTCATAATGTTCATCTATTTTGTTCTTATCTTACAAACAAGAGGCTAAACATTTGAAGATAAAATTATTGTAAAATCCAGGCACAAAACAATTCTGGGAAATGCATGTGGTAATAAGCAGTTTATAGAGTTATGCAGACAAATTGTAAAACTAAGAGAATCAAACTGGAAATCACTCCATAATCTTTAACACTGATTAACATCATACATTTGAAGGAGTAATAGATGACTAAAATAGGACAAAAGGTGGATTAAACATGGACTATACATTTTACTGAAAGTCAAATGAAACTTGAAATCATAAACTACATTTTTGTAAGGGTTTCTCATTAATAATATATCATTAAATATAATGAGCATTATTTTTTATATATTACTTAATTTTTTTTCCAGAAATCTCATCCAAGATACTAAAATTTTTGAGTTGTTTATAACCTGTACTGGTAGAATTTGCTTTACCTTATTCATTTTTGTCATTGGAAAGGTAGAAACCAGCTGCCTCTTGAATAGTCTTACAAAGCTATTCAAGATGGAAAGAGAAAATGCTGTGTTGAAAACCAGTAAAACATAATTCCCTTAAATGAAATAACTGGGAGAATTTTAAGTAGGTAGTGTGTGATTACTCATTTGCAGTTTATTAAAGTTTTCTGTCTGTCAGGCCAGAACACACATGCCATCCAAGCTGCCTTGTTCAGGACTGAGCTGGAGCATCTCTGTGCTGTGCCTGTGCAGTGGTGCCTGTGTGCTCATGGCTTTGGGCAGCTGCAGAAGGGAGAGCCACTGCCCTCAAAAGTGAGGTTTGTATGTAACCTGTGCAGGTGCACGCACAGAATGGGACATTGCCACAGAACAGCAAGAGGGGAAAAAGGGAAAACGAGTCACTTCAACAGGAATTGTCCAGACACATTCGTTAAACTGAGAACCAGCCCTCTGCTCCTCCGCTTGGAAAAAATTCCTGGTGAGGAGATGACTTGCTGTGGATTTGTGAGGTAAAAGCTTCAACGGAAAATAAAACCTGGCTTCTGCTGCCTGGGCTGAGGCTCATTCCACTTATCCACTGGCATGACCTCACTGGGAGTGGAGTAAAAAGCCTTCCTCGGTTGATGCAATGTGCCACTGCTGCTTCTTTGCCACCTTCCCTCCTGTCCTCAGGGATTACCTGCTCCTCCACCCAGCAGGCAGTGACTCCTTCAGGGATGACGCATCTGGGCAGTCTCTGATGCCAATGATCAGGCACTGGAAACTCAGTCTTCCTAGACAGGATCTTAGCATGGTCCTTTCTGCCACAATATATCAGACTGAGCTGGAGGCTGAGAGTGTCCAGAGTTAGAATAAAATGTTTTAGCAATAAAATCTTACATCAGAACATATAAAAATACCTTTCAAAATCCCTCTTCTGGGCACTGTAACAGATTCATCTGCCCCAGATGAGTGGACAGTGAAGTATTTCCTCCTTCTGCAGTCCAGTCTCCATGGTGAGCTCAGATATCAGACTGATGTACAACATCTCAAAGTCTTTTACACTGTCCTCATGTCATTGTTCAATAAATTTTCAGAGTGCAAGGTAACAACTAAGATGTTACATTTGCCTGCATGTTGACAAAAAATTTATTATAAAGAAGAGGTGTGAATCATTATTTACCAACAAAACTAGTGTAGTAACAAGAATGAAACACATCAGACCCTAACAGTTCTGTTCGAAGCAGGTTTTGTTCTTGTTGTTAATAACTTTTATAATGATTTGAACTGCTTTCTTTACACAGTCTTCCAGATGCTCCCAAAGGAAACTTTTTCCTTGTTTAGTGCCTCCAAGTTTCTTGAAATGCTTGGATGAATGGTCCTCTGTAAGAGCCAAAGATTATTTTATCCATCAAACTTCAGAACATTAAAAATATCCCATCTGGTTAAGTGACTTGATTTTGGGTCATTGTGAAGTAAGTTTTATGTAGTTTGCTGGGAAGGGTCTGGTGTTCCCTGTGTTGCAGAATATTACTGAAATATAGAAATTGATACCTTATTATGTCACAGAAAAGGTGCGTGTACATAAGCAAATGCCAGTTCCTCATTTATTATGAAATTAAACAGAGCCAAGGAACTTCCTGGATACTGGAACTCAGACATCTATATTGTTAA
Source organism: Prinia subflava (assembly GCF_021018805.1). Taxonomy (NCBI): domain Eukaryota; kingdom Metazoa; phylum Chordata; class Aves; order Passeriformes; family Cisticolidae; genus Prinia; species Prinia subflava. The sequence goes on along the minus strand of NC_086253.1, from coordinate 13,643,203 downwards.
ATTGGCCCTGGTCAACATGCACTTTTCTCAAGCAGTTCCCATGTTCAACCTGGAATTTAACTAAGGTCCAGGATCAGCAGGGAGGTTGCATTTGGTAATTTCTTTTTCAAAGGCTAGAGAGTTTAGTGGTATGGAGTCAGAATAGCGATATGCATGTTTAATATAGTAGTGAAGATCTTGTATGTATAAAACATGCCTATTTCTTCAATGGTCTTAAAAAGTCAGATGTTGGAAGCAAATTTTAGAGCTTTCATATTTTTGGTGAAACAGCCAGCAACTGCTTTCAGATCATAGCAGTTTTCTGGGATGTGGTTGAGAAGGATAATTCCCCTTCAGCAATTGTCTAATAAGTGTTGATTCCATTTCTGTCTGTGTTTGAAGAAAGAACCATCCTAAGTACTGAGGTGAAGAAGTTGTACTGATGGTTGCATGTAAAATAAGTAAATTAATAATAAGTGAACATATATTAGTCAATACAAAAGTTACTGACACATATTAATGTTTGCTTTATGAAAGCATTCCAAGGTGGACTCTATTCTTCCCATCAGGCTGTAAATTTTGGACAGAAAATGTTGATTGATAAGAAAAGATGTCAATGAATTCTATTAATTCCTGTTAAATCCAAGACAACAGAAGCAGAAGAAATGTCATAATAAACTCTGTAAAGCAGATGAACATGCCTAGCTTCTTTGCAGTCTGTGATCTCATAGCTGAATTCAAGTACAAGAAGACAACTAATAATCCAGGCTATGTCCCTATGCAGTCACATTTCCAGTCTCGTGTGTGTGCCTGTCCAATACTTACAGAGATCATGGAACACCCACTCCCACAGAGTATTAGATGATCTCACATCAAAGCCTTGCCTTTTGTAGACAGAAGAGTAGGAAGAGCTAAGACCACAGGAAATGACCATCATAGACTAGTTTATACATAAGTGGAAAGTGGTGGAAATTGATGTAGGAGAGCTCCTTTTTAAAATATAAGTTTCTTCTTAACATAACCTTAGTTCTGATTTTCTCATCTGAAATTATGTTACTCATATATGCATTTATTAATAATATTTTTGAAGCTATTTTAGCCACAATTCTAGTTAAGTTAATTTTTTGTGTTTAGCTAATAAAAATATATATAGAATCAGCCTAGAGTGAAAGCACTGGTAAAAGTAGATTCTGCTAAGTCTTTGGTTGTGTTAAATTTTAGGTTTTCATATTTCAGAAACAGATATGGAACCAAGTTCAATGAAGGTTCTGCAGATAGCTAGAGATAACTAAGTTATTATTCCTGCCAATCAAAAAGTCAGATTATTTTTTCAAAACACTAAATTGTGAAGCAGAGAACAGAGTGATTGGGGGTGTGTAAAGGCTTTAACTAGAATAAATTATTTTTCTCTGTTGAACATATTCAAATGTAAATATTTTTTCAGGAAAATAAATTGAGAAAGAAAAGGATGATCCTCCCCATTTTCTCTAACAAGACAAGGTTTCCTCATGAGGCAAAGCTTTTAGTCATATTTTACTTGTCATCCAATATTGTAGATTGGTGGTTATAATAATAATTAAATCCATTATTGATTCATATCTAATCTCTATGAAATCTAGCCATAGTGACAGTAAGGATCCTTTTGAAAAAAGAAAAACAAACAACAAGACCCACGTAGTACATGGGGTGAAATTCTGGTCTCGTGGAAGTAAATAGTAAAACTCCCGTTGACTCCAAAGGGGTCAGGATCTCTTCCCCTTTCCCTCCACCCCCAGTGTGTAACCACAGCTGTGCTTTTGCTAAGCCACATGCAAGAACAACTTATGAATCACATCTGGTGACCCTGTTTGGCATCTCAGCAGAGAAAACATCAGGAATATTAACCCCTTTGTTACATAAATTAAAATAAAAGGATTTTTGGGCTCCTTGGATAATGGAAAAACTAAGAGAAAGAAAATGAAAACAGGATAAAAATGTTTTAATGGAATGGAAAATCAGGGCCACAGTAAAAGAAAAAAGCTGCTGAGGCATTGTACTTACAAAATTTAAGAATAAACACATTTTTCTTTCTCTCTTAAGTTTAGCTGCCAATGTAACTGGATGAATTTCTTTGGTTTGTTTCCACTTGTTCTCACTGACGCAAGCTGGCAATAGCCTTTGTAGAATTTCAGGCTCTTTGGAGTCAATGTCTTGATCTTCTGTCAAAACCTCTTTGTTTTCCAAGAACCTCTTAATTTTCCATTTCCTCCTTGGCAAAGCTTAAAACCATATCCAAAAGCTGTATTAGCGTTTTTTCACCTGAGACATTGGAATTTCCACCATCACTGGACTTCTTTCCCTTTTCTGTCTTTGGAAGATATCTTGTTAAAATCCAATGCTAATATCCAAGCCTCTGGTCTTTTTTCTTTTTTTTTTTTTTTTCCCCCTTTTCGGGAGGTGTGTGTATATTTTACTCTGGGAAGGAATTTCACAGTCTGAAATTTAAATCATAGCTATCTCTATCCTGGATGAGCCTTTTATATATAAACGTTTATATATAAAAAATACAACATTTTTTATCAGAATCTAGAAGGCAGTACTGTACTTTCTCACCAACTAGGCATCAAACAGTATCCATAAAGAGACAAATTCCTGCATTTTGATCTCACTATAAGGTTTTGTGCTAGTAATTTTACATATATGACTTGTCATATGTGGAGAATTTTAGAGAAAGTAGGAAAGTGTACCATGCAGAACATTGCAGACCAGTAGAGATAGGAATATGTCAGACGCATTCTCCTGACATCTTTAAGGCCATTTCTATCACGTTGCCCTAATTTCTTCTATTTAAATAGATTGTGCTAGGCTGTAGAATATTTTAATTGTGTCTGAGGGGTGAAAGGCCCTGACTTAACACATCTGCTGGGCCTTGTGAAGTCGCAGAGCTGAATTTGACAGGACAGACACTGTGTACCAGAAGCAGAGGAGTCCTCTAAATTATGAGATGTGGTATAACAGCACACTGAACATGTCTGGTTGAAGTCAAGCTCCCCTAAGTGTTTGATCTTTCAGCCATCTCTTTTGAAAAAGGTATCTTTGCAGGGTTTTTTTTTTTTTGTGAGCATCTGGCTGCTTCCTAGTGGGATCGTGGCCACAATCTCACAGGATATGCCAGTGTCTAAACCCACTGAAATGAGATGCTTCAAAACCAGTCAGTACAGAAATAATTCTAAACAATTTAATCCCTTTAACTCCAGGAAACAATTAAAATGTAATTACAGCTATATTAAAATGTACAGTAAAAAACAAGTATGTTTTTTCTTGTTTTCTCAGTCTACACAACTATCTGGCATAACAGAAAAAAGTAGACATTTTCAGTAAATTGAATATGAAGTTAAAAAGAGTACCTGGAAAGGTTAATATATCTGTATTTTGAACATCTGTGAATGAAATTTCTTTTTGTATTAGTATGGCATGGCAAGTTCCTACAGAGTACAAGGACATCTGTCAACTGTAGTGAAAGTAATATAATGATGAAGAAATAACACTATATCATAATAATGCAAAGAATTCAGTGAATATAGAAGTCAGCACAGAGAGAACTACTAGAATAGATGCAGCTAAATATTTCTGTTTATTAGAATACTATTTCAGTTTTTAATCTATTAGTGGTCCAATAACAAAAATAATATTGAACAGTGTTGCTTGAGAAATTCACAGTAATATTACACTTTTCCGACATTTTCATACCTTTTGCCCTGCAGAGAATTCTGATATTGGAATTCAATTCAGTATGAAAGCACATATTACAGTTTTAATAACCTATGACAGAATTTCCTACTTTTCAAAAACATATTATTAATGTTGAGGTGTGAAGTGTCAGCAGGTACAAGTAGGGCAACCAAGACTGAGAAATGGTTGTAATGGGGCATTTCAATTATCTGCATAGAAATTTATCCTTTCCAGTGGACGATTTAGAAAGAGAACTTCTTGACCTCTCAGACTATAATTTTTATAGCAGTTGGTTCTACAGCACACATGAGGGAATGTTACTTGGTCCTATGTAATACACAAGTGTTGGTTCATAAAGTAACTATCGCTGAGCCACTAATTAATGGTGACCACAGCATAATTAAGTTCAACCTTCTCAAGGGAGTGATTGAATCAAATGTGGGACTGTGACACTAAACTTTTGATAATGATTTTTTTTTCAGGGGGAAAGTTAGTTAAAAAAACCCCTAAAGTCAAAAGTGAGGAAATTAAAATCCTTACACTCAGCATGGAGGCTTCTTAGGCATCCCAGGAGTCACAGAGGAATGAATGCATCTTAACAAAATGTAGAAAACCATTTAAAAGTTAGTACAGTTAGATTGCAGGGTTCAAGATGTTATTCAAGACAATATGGTAGCTTTCAGAAAACTGAAATAGGGTCCTATTCAAGGAAAGGAGCAGATATTAAGGAATTTGGGAATTCTGGAGGTAAAAGGTAAGGTATACGATGATAAGTCATAAAAAACAGCTGAAATACTAACAGTATATATGTATGTGTCTCAGTTGGGAACTGTGTCAGAAAACTGGATGAGTCATTTTCTCATCCTTGAGAAGTTATGGATAATATGGATATTAGAGAAAATTGTAAACAATATTTGTATTAGGAATCATCAATGAGGCTGGAAGATCTGAAAGAAAATAATCAAAGGAATTCACTGCCAATAAAGTGATAAACTGGGAAGCATCAGTACAAGGCCTTCTAAGAACTCAAATGGAAAAAAGGGGGCAGTGGAACTGTTAGTAGGAAAGTACAATTTCATATGATCTGTGATTCTAAGCTGAAATGTGAAACAGCGGCAAATGTTTAAAAAACACTTGAGTCACTTAGAGAATTGCAGGTGGCTTTAAGTGGAAGAATTAATTAGAATAATCACTAGGAAAAAATATAATGTTGCTTTCCTAATGTTTTTGCTTTACTTTAAGCAGAAACAAACCCCTTATGAGAGGCTGCTGGAAAAATGTGGAAGCCTTGGCTAAGGGCCAACATGGCATGAACACAGTGAAGAAATGGAGCAGAAAGTGGCAAAAGAGGCAGGAGCTGCTGCCTGGCTCTGGATGAAGTGCAGGTCCAGCAGCAGTGGGCTGAAGATTTGCCCTTTCCCCTCACCCCAACAAGGCTGGTGAGTGATTTAACATGTACCTGAGTGCCTCAGGACCTTACCAGCAGGCTCTAGTTTTGGCTCCAAATGCAGACATCACACTGGTCACATCCTGGTAGCACTCACCATACCTACAGGGCTATCTCTGTCTGACAGAGACAGCTCCTCTCATTGTACCTCATGGTCCTTGTGCATAAGATGACCCAAACCTGAATGTCATCATGGTGAGGTCTCAGTTAAATTATGTAGAAACTGTTCCTGTTTCCAAATAAATATCTTTTTCTTCAGTCAGACGTCTGCACTGCAGTAGATTGACCTCTTTCAACAGAGCTAATACTGAAATCTGAATTAAAGGCTTGGATGTGATGTACACCTAGGCCCTGTTAAACAAGTCTGATAATGGAAACAACATTAATTACAGTGTCTTCAGGAAGGATATAATGATATTCCAGAGTGAACAAACTCCAGGTCCTGTATTTTATAAGCTGTTTTTTAGATAGATAGTATACAAAAGTAAGTCTTATATCATTGTGCCTTCTGAAGGATACAGCTTCATGATATACTTTGAGAGAAAATCTGGCTTTCCAGTGAGAGGAACATAAACTAGAGAGAAAACACATGGCCATTTTAAATAGCTTATGCATTTGTAGAATAATTTTCATGAAAAATATTATGCCCTAAAGGAAACATAGAGCCTGTGGTGTTGATGGAAAGAACTTACTCGCACTCAGTTTCTGTAACTTGCATAATCCACTTGCAGCTTTAGTTTTCATGAATAATGCTGTCATTCCAAAGTCATGTCAACTGTAATGCCTTTACACCAATCCATAACTTGGGGTGTTTTGCGTGTGCATACACGCACTACATGGAGTTACTATCCAGATAATAAACCATCAGACTAGAGACTAAATTCATTTATCTTGCACCTTGACATCCTCCCATACACTAATCCATTTCCACTGGGACTGTTTTTAACAATCTGACCCTCCCAGCAATTAAGAACAGCTGCCATATTTTTTTTAAACAAACCTGCCAGGAAAATATTTCTTGCTTTCCTCACAAACCTGGAATTCTGAGCCACCCTCCCACCCCCAAATTACATTGGACTTATTCCCAGGACATGTAATGTTCAGTCCTGGGCTAATGACTGGTTTAAATTTCAATAACCCACATTTTGTTAGGACCAAAAATATATTATACCATGGTAGAGATGGGATTCCCCCTTTTCCAACAGGATATGGCCTTTTTTATCTCTGCTAGACTTGCTAATACATAAAACACCAGAGTTTAAAAGTTAAAGTTATGTAGGTGCTGGTTAATATTTTAAAATATTTTGTATTGGGCTGCTGCCTACAGCTGCAACTTCAGCTGAGGCCCCAGTGAAGAGCTCTTGCAGAAGCACATGGTCACAGATGTTCCTCACCATGGGCACTTCCAGCTCAAAAGAGGGGAAGAAGAGAAGAGAGTTGGTGAATTTGAGTTAACCACAGTCCTGAGAAAAGTTAGTAGCAAGCTGCAATTCAGTGCCATGACCCAGCTCCTGATCTGCTGTCCAAGCCTCATGAAAGCCTCAACTCCCCAGCTAAAAATAGTAGTTTTAACTGCATTTTCCAGTTGAAACTGGGGTATGTGAACTTATAATCTTTAGGTAATATGGCTTTATAGGTACTGAGAAAAGTGACTCCAGCAAAGAGCTGAAAAATCCTGCAGCCTGGGTGAACCAGCTTATTTATGTCATGATGTAAAACACCTGCTAGTGTGAAGTGGCCTGAAGATTTTATTGCTGCTCCATGGTCAACTTAAATCATGAAGTCAGACATATGTGACTCGTGTGCTCATCTTATTCCCACCAGCACCCCATATTTCATTTATGTTCTCTGTTGAAAAGACATCAGTGCTGGCATGTTTTTTCATTTAATCTTCACAGTGACCTGTCACCGGTATTGAATTGGTTCCTCCCTCTGAGATGTGCCTGTCATGGTGTAAATAATCTCATTCCAAATGACATGTCTACACTTTGAGTACAAGGTGGTTTGGAGGACAGAGAGCAGAACAGAACACATCACAAGAAAAGAGGAGTAAAATGGTTGTTTAATCACTACAAGTTGAGGAAAAACTATTAAACCATATTCTTCAGTACAGCATGGGTGTTACTCTCATTAAAGCAAGACAGAAAGCAGCTTGATTGGCCTATGAGAGGATGATAGGTGTGATCTATGAGAGGTGTAAATGGTGATGAAAGGAAGGTCTCCTGCTCCATGGCCTTTCACTGCTTTGGGAAGATGGATTTGAACAATTTTTTGCTGTGGTCACCTCTGGCCACGGTGTCACAATCATAACATGCAAAACTACATCACCTTAAAAAACACAGTGAGTTGAGACCACCTCTGCAGTGCTTGCAGCAAGTTCAAAGTAGTGAAGAAGTGACCTTCAGAACACGTTGGTACAGAAGTCTTTGCTTTTGGCATATCAGCAGCATCTCAGATTTTTTCTTAGCAAATAGAAACAAGACCAGCTTCCTCAAACTACCAGATAATAACAAAGTATTCAGCTTTGCATGCAGACATTGCTCCTTCATAAAAATAGATGTTTACATGTAGCTTTTTTTTTTGTTTCATGCTTTCATGACTTTGTTTTCAGCAAATCATTATAAGAGTGATGACTTGCTGCACCACTTTTTAAAATCTAGTCACAAACCACAATTGCTAACAGGAAATGGAATGTTTACTTGAGTTTATTATACAAGGGTCTGGATATGAGCTGTGGGATTTTTACACCTCATAGCAACGGTATTACAATTTATTTACATCTTCATGTTGGCAGCTGCACAAACTCTTATGAAATAGGACAATCACACCTTAGGGAACAGTAATTATAGGCAAAGGTATAAATAGTATAAAGAAGTGCATGCATTTGGCACTTAAGTTGAAGAGAATAGAAACTATTCTGGCAAATCTTCAAAAACACAGACTCTTGTTCATTATGAGGGCATGAACTAATTAAAAAGAGCTTGTCAGAATCAGCTGCATGAATAAATTCTGGTCAATTCTGGCACAGCTGAGCTCCAAACCCACGAAGAGCAAAGTTGTTTTAGTGATGTCATAATTTGGACGTTCAGAGTATGATATCATTTTTGACAGAATTAATGCAGAATTAATACCATATGTATAAGCACTAATAGGTATTGAATTGAACACCCAGTGATAAGTCTGTGTTGGTTTCCAAAGTAACAGTCTGTTTTTTTCTTCAGAATGCTTACATTAATATAATGTCAGAAGGCAAATTCAAAATACATTTCAACACTTTTATGAGAAAGCATTTAAGTTTTACATCTTTACCTCTATTTCAAAAGATGTTTAATAAGAAAATTTCCATTTAACTTCAGTTCCATTTTTAATAGTGACAATAGTGTCATAAGAGAATAATTTTAAGGCAATTGTAAAAATTGTCACTGTTTGATAGCTGGGGGAGAATTCCTCTGAAGATTAGTGACTTCATTTATAAATAATTTATACATACCTACCTACATACATATATGCATCTAAAATAATAAATATAATATAATAAATATAATATAATTAATATAATATTGTTATATGATATATAACATAGCATTATATATTATATACTATTATATAATAGTATTTAATATTTATATGTATACATAATATTTATGTATATTTATTCTTATACAAATAATCCCAAGGTTAAAATGTATTTGCATTTTTCAGTTTTTTAGTTCCTAGTTACTGTCAGTGACCAGGTGTTACTCTTTCTCAAGTGCTTTGGCTCCCATCTCCTTTCTTTCCCAGCCTTGATATATTAAATTCTTTCACTGTTATCTATGTGGTTCATAAGGTCTTCCTCTTCAGTTTTTCTTCCCCCCAGGATACAGTTATAGTTCGAGGATTTATGGCTGACACAGGCTGAGGTAAAGAGCTTGTGAGCAGAAGTAGTGTAGGGATATGGCAAAGCTTGCTGATGGAGCTAAACTTAAGAATTAAAAGCAAAAGTTGACCCTGGGGTGAGAGAAGCTCTCTTGATACTGAGTACTAGTGTAGTAAGCTCAGAAAAGAAATTTGACGCCAACAGTGGGAAGAGTCGCATGTGAGGAAACTGCCTCCATTTATAGGGGAGGGATTTGAATTAAGAAAGAAAAGAAAAGTATTATGGAGGTATAAATATACAAGAAAGTCAGCTCCATATTCAGCGGTAATAGGAAGAATAAACAAATTACTAATAATTAGAAAAGATAGAGAAGCAAAGAAAACCTCTCCTTTTGTCCATGTGCATCCCTGGTCTCTCCAGTGAGGCTATATAAAGAAGGCTAAAGATAGGGAGAATGACAACATGGATATTGAAATATAAGGAATAGCTTCCATGTCAAGAATAATTAAGTAGACTAGGACCCCTTATCTTAGAAAAGAGGTAACTGAAGTACAGTGATTGTAGACAGGCAATGTCAAGTGAACATATTAACAAGGCACTCCCAGAATTAGGGAAAAAAATGTTATCACATAAAAATCTCACATCAGATTCAAAACAAATAGGAAAGGAATAATTTAAATTCATTTTCCTTGGGGTGCAATTTTATGATAGAATTCATTGCCATTGTTTAAGTGTGTCAGAATATGATACAAATTCTTTTAAATGCTACACACTGGATATGGCTATTAATGAGTACTGCAACTTGTTAATGGTCTTGCTTTGTGTTAGGAAGTTATTGTCCAGGCTCTTCTGACAAACAGGGAAATTGCAAATCAGTATACCTTCTTTTTATTCATGTACTGAGCAGTACTTCAATGTGCCTGAGAGAGGATGGACATGGTCAGGAGCAGCCAGAAGGAGAAATTTTGAGTGAAATGGCTTTTTGGTGATGGGGAAATAAGCAGGTTTATCATATGAAATGACTTTGTTCTGTTTAGGCACTAAAATGGATATGGATTCAGGGCTGATTTACTGATAAGAAATTTCTCCCACACCATCCTGCACTGCTAGAAGTGCAGAGCTTGCCCTTCTGATCACAGCCAGAATCACAGCTCAAAGAAAATCAAATGATGCACTAAAAGTGTTTATTCGCTCACTCAGCTGAGCGCTCACTGCCAGTAGCCTGGCCCAGTGCTAATGCACTTTATGGAAATATTTGTAGTTGTCCATGGTTTTGTAATGGGTACAGTATGTTCTGGAGAAACATTGGTTTTCAGAAAATATCATTGCAAATGAAGGCAAGATAAGGAGAAGATCTGAAGTCCCTCTCCACTTTCTTCCCCATGATTAAAAGGCAAAATGAAGTCAAGATTATTTTCAACTTCCTATAATATACCTCCTGATTTTCTTTGACTCCTTTCCAAGTTCTGTGGTTTTAAACAAAGAACAAGTAAGTATCTGGAAAGCAAACCAGTGTTCACTGCACTTGCACCTGCCTTGGATTCCCCCCTTTTGTTTTCATATTACCCCTCTGGGTTTCTGATAAATTCATAATAAGTTCCAGGCTACCTTTTCATCGTCTAGCCACAAAAACACAGATCCGCATGGGAGGTTTCACAGAATGCATTAAGTATGCAGGATTCCTTTTTTCCTTAAGTAAGAAAAGCAAACTATCATTTACAGGGAAATCAGAGCATCAAAGGGAGGAGCAGAAAGATTTAATTATACAGTAGCTGCACATTTGCTGCGTTTAATGGAAGGATTTTGCTTTAGTTCAGTCTTAAAGATTTTAGATGTAATGTGCAAGGAAAACAGGCAAGGACAGTGAGGATTAAGTATGGTTTCTTTCTATTTCAACAACATCAAACCAAACTCCTATTTCTTTAGTCCCTCCTGTCTTAATTTATGTGTTTTAAAATTTAGTTGTACCTACAAAACGGGTAACTCCTTCCTATTCTAGTGATATGGATATTTTTGATTGAGTATATAATATTCTGAGTGACTTTATTTCTCATTTCATAGGATTTCTCCCAAGCATAAACATCAATATGATTACAATTCTCATATTTCTCTTTTCCCCACTATGGTGGTTTCCACACCCAAATTTTCAGTAGTCTCTCTTTTTTATCCCCAGAACATTGCCTAAATGAGAATATTTTTATGACTAGGAATGTTTTACATCTGCTCTTAAGTCTGCAAAGTCTGGAGTTGTTTTGCCTTGGGGAAAGGAATGGGATGGTCAGAGCTATATGTGGAAACACTGGAAGTATCTGTGTCTGTGGGTGAAAGATGGCCTCAGTGAAGACAAATTCTATACTCCTTTTGGGTTAGAGAATTTCACCCATTATCATGAACAGAAAAACCCATGAAGATCCTGAAGTAGCCAGGCCTCAGAATAACAGTAACATCTTGTAATGACTCACTTTGTGTGTTCATTAGCCATGGATCGGTGTGTGAGAGGGTGGGAGGACTTAATCCTTTTTTGGAGACATAGCCCTGCTGACTAGTATTGTAATGAAATGTAACTGTATATTTCCCCACAGACTTGGTAACTGAAAGACAGTCCAGTCTGGGATTTTTAAGCATGGTATTCAAATATGATTTCATATTCTATTTGGTATGTGTTCCCATTTGTGGCTCTGAAGTCCAGGCTAATATCCCACTTGGGCTTTACTTAAACTTTTCTTGCGTTTTTCTGTCTCTGCTTATACATTGCTTGAACTAATTCTTCCCTGAAGTTCCACTTCTATCATCTTGTGAAAAAAAGTATAGTTAAACGTGAAGGACCTGTCTGAAATGTCACAGTTTAAATGCAGCTGGTTTAATTTGCACTGAGCATCGTGAAATGTAAGTGATTCCTCACCCTCTGCAAACATACAGCCCCCCACCCCACATTCCAAAATATGATTCCAGACTCCTGAACATGGTTATTAGATATGGGGTTGTACACTTTCATATCCCACTGACATTAGAGCATTACAATCTTCCAGATGTTCACGTACAAACGAAGGAGGTGCCAATGACCACGGGCTTTTATACTGATCCCTCTGAAGTCACCTGAAAATTTGCCATAAGCATAGTCAGTGCCATTAGAACCCTGAAAAGAAGCTAAGAACAATTTAAATGTGTAATAATGTTATTTATTATAATTAAAATTGAGAATACTGTTGAGTGCTTCAGCAACATAAGCAACAGGTAATTGAAGATCTCACTTTCCCAGGGAAATAAAATATTTTTCCTGGCATCATATAACTTTCTTTCACACTTTTTACTCTCTCCAACTTATTTTAGGAGGTTTTTTTTAAGAGGTCTGTCTTTTTTAAGATCCTTTTGATGTATTTTGTTTAAAATATGTACTTTTAATGGGTTTGTTATGCTGAGAGAATGTTAAAGGTACCAGTAGGGAAAAAATTGTAAACAGATAAATAAAGACTACAAATACTTGGAGTACATGGTTATCCTCAATGTCAATCCAACCATGTTAATAAGGGTGTCTTTGAAGAGACCATGTAACCTTCTTCTGACCTTTAAAGAGAAATGCCCAAACTTAGTTGAGAATCATACGTTACTTCAAATGAGCAATTTAACATGTTGGCTAATAAACTTGAGCTGCACTTTATTTCAAGTTACATTTCAAGTTTGAGTCTGTTTAGAATTTCCAGACCTTTTGATACATAACAGCTCATTATAAATGTTATGAGAGTTCAGCTGGATATTTCCATCTTTAAGAGGAAAACAATTTCAAGCCTGAGAAAAAAAATGTTAAGTACAACATAGACTTACTAAACAGAAGGCTGACTTGGACATCAAGCATCCAGTCCCCTATATGCTAAGTAACCATAAAAGTCCCACTTCTGAATTGGTTAAACATCTTAAAAAAGAGAAATTTTTACTGCAAATATGTCTGTGTTTTAACACTCATCCAGATCCTATGCTGACATGTAGAGTCTGTCTTTGATTTCCCAGTTTATATGAGCTGGTTAATAACTTTTTTTTCCTTTTTTTTCCTTTTTTTCCTTTTTTTTCTTTTCTTTTTTTTTTTTCTTTTTCTTTTTTTTTCTTTTTCTTTTTTTTTTTTTTTTTTTCATTAGATGGCATTTACTTGAAGTAGTTCCTCAGCAGCTTTGGTGTTTAGATCTTTTTGGACTAGGAAATATCATGGTGCAGTGGTGTAGATGGCCTGCTTGAAGAATATTAACAGAAGGGAATCCCAAGGTCCTTGTTTACAAATGTATTGCAAGAGAAAGAAGTGGCAAGAGAGTGTCTTTTTAGATGCAGTCAGGAAATAGATACACTGGAGAAAGAGTCCACAGGTCCACAGAAAAAGCTGTCTCCTGTGTTTTATCAGATTATTACAAAATATTTGTGTTTGTAACATGACACTCATACAAGAATGAACAGCTCTCACTTTGTTCTGCTCTCTCTGTTGGTTTCTCCTCTTCCTTTCAATCCTCCAAGGATTGCAATTTTTTAATGATTCTCTCAAATGTTGCTGCAGACTCTTGATTGTTCATTTGGTTTTTGAGTGTTGTAGCATCCCAGCTGTCTTCTTTGTCATCAGAAAGAATTTGAAATGTGTGGCTCTAGCAATTGTAGCTTCAGGGTGCTCTTCCCAGAAAGAGGACAGAGCTTGAACTTGCCCAGGGTGTTATTTGATACAATGATTTCAGGCCAAAGGTACTAAAAGTAGCCCTTCCATGCTTAAAATATATCAAAGCACAATGAAGTAATTTCTTTACTATAAAAGAATTTCTCTGCAATTGGTCACTAGCACAAATTCTTCATCTTTGTTTCTGGCATGAACAAAGGGAATTTTATGGTGGTATCTTTCTTTTTTTTGAATAGCTTGCTAAACACAAAAAAGAGAGTTCTTTTCAACTATTTTTTGCAGTGCTTTCTTACTTTTTAAATTTGGTTGTTTACAGACAAAAGATGATGAAGCAACAACTGAGCATGTCATTATACTCAGAAAAGTCACTATGTCAGAAGTACTTCTCACACCACATTACATCACCACTTACAGAATCACAGCTTCTTTGTTTAGGTGCCTTTTAATGACAGAGAAAAACAATTCTTTCACAAACAAAAACGTCCTGTTAACAGCTGAAGTCACAGCTCCGTTTGCCTCTTGGCTGGGATACACATTCCATCTGGAGCTCTAGCAAGACAGTGCAGGGAGGTCTGGCAGCTGAATAATGAACTCTAAGTAAATAGGTCATTACAACACATTGTTTCTGTGTTACTGGATTTCCACAATATGTCAGATTGGTTATGAGCTTGCAGCCTGGATTCTCATCTAAGTGGGGTAACTCTACCTCTGCTCAGTTCAGGTGGCAGAGATGTCCGTCTGAGCCATCAAGGACATTAATGTTCTTTTTTTGAGCACTTCCTGATCAGATACAATAATGCATGTGATGGCATGTATTTAGAGATGTGCCACCTTTAAGATGAAAAAACCTTGTACCCAAAAAACACTACACAGGGTAAATCTAAATCATAGTTTTTAAAGGCTTGCAGATTTCTTAGAATCATTCAGCTCCACACAGAGAATACCATACCAGTGCACTACTAACCGGTATTTCTTTAAAACTCTGAACTGGATCTGAAACATTAAAAAATTATAAAACTCATCAGTACATATAAATCCATCAAGTTTCTATTTCTGCTCTTTTTCATATACATATGTATGAAAGAAAGCTTTCCTCTGTTACCTATTCATTATACTCTAGCTCATATGCTTGCATGCAAATTGCAATAATTTCTGCTCCCGATTTTCCTGAGAATTCATTTCTTAGTCCGCAGCACACTGCATATATCATCTGGATTTTTTCAAAACTGAGGGCTAACAAATCTCTGGTTGTTAATTGTAAGAATTACAACAGGAATTGTACTTTGTACATCTTTTGTTTTACCTGAATAAACATTTTAAGACACAGGACTGATTCCTTACATCTCAGCTTGAATAATTGGCACTTACTCAGACTTTCTGAATCCCTGGTTTGCACCTTCAGTGTGGCCTCCGAATTAGCAATCCCTCATTCTCATCTGAAATGGAATTAGGATAAACAGATCTGCCCAGTTATCATTTTTGACTGATGTATTTGAAGTTACCATGCATTTGAGGCTCATCTTTGCCACTGTGCCTTTGTTCTACTCTGTGCCTTTGGTGCTTTACCCCTTTGGCTTCCAAAATTAAGTGGAAAGAGACATGGACTGTGCTATAATCAGTGGTAAATACATGTCTGAACTCAATGTGCATTTTGCTATCTGCCAGTAGTCACTATTTTGGTAACAGGAGAGATTTTTTTGTCCTAGTGTTGCAGTCTGAGACCCCTTTTGATGGCAAACATCTTTCTTAGACTTCTTGCTCCACTGTCCACCCACAGTCAGCTTGTTTCTTCCCAAATAGCACTCATTGCTTTTGGGTGTGATGGATTCTTCTCTCAGACTATAAGTACAAAAGACAAAAATTAATGAAATATAGGGTTACAAACTACTTTTTCTTTAATAGTGCTTTTAGATTTATTGCCTACTTAGGGTTGATTACTAGGATTTTCCTATTTATATTTGGGCAATTTTCATCAAATTGTTCTTTACTAAAGACAAATATTTCAAACAAGACTATGTTTCCTCTTTCTGGGAAAAAAAAAAAAAAAAAGTATAAAGTATGATTGTTAGAATATTCCTTAGGTAGCAAGACATGTACAGACAGACAACCATGCCCTGGACTAAATCCTACACAAATATAAACTCTACAATGTATTGAGAAAATCCTCAGTCGTGAATCATTTATGACTGGATGCTCAGACTTGTAATTGGGTTTTTACACACTGTTTGTAAATATTTTTCTCATACTATCTTCTCTACAATGAGTCTTTCCCTCTTTCTTTGTACTTATCTGTTTCTCCACTGGGGTAGTCTTGGAGGAAAATCTGAGCCCAGATTTTTTTAAATTTTCACTTAAATCCTTGAAATGGTGAATTCTTTACTTCAGGGTTTTAAACTAGTTCCTCCAGGCTACCTTGGCAGACTTCCCTGGTTTTAGAGGATGGATTTTTCTATTTTGTTTAAGAAGGTATCACAAGCAATGACTTTTTAGAACTTTCAGCGGGCAGTAAAAAATAAAGATGACTAATATCTATTTAGCAAGTAATGATGGCTTAGCAATATTTACCACTCTGATTTAGCCTCTCTGGCTCCATTACTTAGGATATTTTCC
Source organism: Prinia subflava (assembly GCF_021018805.1). NCBI lineage: Eukaryota > Metazoa > Chordata > Aves > Passeriformes > Cisticolidae > Prinia > Prinia subflava. The sequence continues at coordinate 13,626,949 of NC_086253.1, read as the reverse complement.
TGAATTAAATTTTCCTCAGTTCTATAGCCAGCAGCTGTCCACAGGAAAATAAAAAAAGGTCTCAAATACTCCAGAAATAATGATTTCATATTTCTAATAGATTCCTTTAACTACACAATCAAAACGGTCTCTTGTGCCCTCTAGCACATGGTATGTCATCATAAAAAAGTTCAAGTCAAGCAGCTAGAGAAATACTGGCTGAACAAATTAAAAGTTTTATCTAAATGGCTTTTCATGACGTTTCATTTATGCATATGTAATAACTGATCAGTGGAAGGCTGAGAATCCTTCATCTCTGCAGCTTTGCTCTGGAGCTGAAGTTGATAACCACACTGGGCCTATTTAAGGAGGATGTTCATATGAAGTTTGTGGCTGCTTCCCAGCCCCAGAAGGATTGTGCTGTTTTTCCATTTATGTCTAAGTGTCACAATATTTTGTTTCTAAATGGTTAGGTTAGGTCATCTTGAGACCAGCTGTACTAAAGGATTTAAAGAAATACAAGAACATGTGTACTTAATGTGTTTTTAGCTCTAATTTGTTCCCTAGTATATTTAGTCTAAGCTCACTGGACAAACCTGTGCCTGGTCATTTTAGTGGAGTTGACTGTCAGTTTGCAATAGATTTTTCCTCCGGAAACTTTGCATTATTTTAATGTTTTAAGATATTTGTTTTTATACATCACTTTTAATTGTCCTTGTAGACAAAAAAGAAATATTCTCCTCCTTTATTGTTTTAAGTGACATCAAAATATTTGCTAAAATTCTGCCAGTACTGTTTGTGACTTCTGAATCACTAGTTTTCTTATTAAAGTGGTTGGTTTTAATTTAATCGAGATTTCTTGAGATCCAAAGATAAATTTAAAATAAAGTATAAGCAAATAAATGAATAAGCATATATTAACTATTACAGATCAGGTAAGGATTTTTTTCCAATGCTGTCATCAATAGTGTATGTAAGAAAAGAGTATACCAGCTACACATGGACTGCTCAGATTTTTAGAAATATAAAAAACATATTAATATAAAATAATATTATTAATATAATATAAAATCAAAAAAGTATTTCAGTTAAACAAGAAGCAACTTTTCAATTTCTTATGTTCTCTCCAGCTTCTACTGGTCAAAGCTAGAATTTCTGTATGCTGCTAAGGTACACTGTGAATTATTACATATTTGCTATTAATCAAATTGTGCCAGAACTGATTGCCACCAAAAAACAATGTGTTATATCTCCTATGCATTCCGAACTGCAATTCATCTAAGAAAACTTATTCAGGAAAATGCACATTTCTTCTGGAGTAAAAATATATGTCAGAGCAAATTAAAAATTTCTTTTTCTAAGAATCTGAGATATTAGGACTTGCGACTTCAATAGAAAGGAAGATTCCTTTGACAACAGTAGAAGCTTTGAGTCATGCTCCCACTTGAAAAATACTTTAACATTTATGTAAGAGAAAACTATGTAAGTCATTTAAGGAGTCATCTGAAAGCTTAAATAACCACTTTCTTTTTCATACAGCAAAGAACCTTGAAATTAATAAATTGTTTCTCTAGTTCATTGAACTAGATTTTAGTTTGTAGAAAAATCAATAAATACATAGGGCACAGATTTTTTCCTCCAGTATGTAAAGTGCTTGACTATAAAAAGTCATAGGGAAAAACAATTTAAAGAGGCTTGCACTAACTTATAACCAGTTATTCTCCCTGAATCAGCTGCTTAGTTTATAACAGTTTAAAGAAACACAAAATTCAAAGTTATAGTTAAACATTTCAGACCCTTTCACTAGAAGTACCCCAGTAAACAGAGAGTGATGTTTAGCATCACTGTGTAACTTTGATTTTTGTTTAAACTCATAAAACATGAATTTCCTGATTTTGCTAGTCCCACTGTACCCCATAATATGGAAAATATTGCTCTCCCCAAACCTTAGATTTTTTTTCTCTTGTATAAAATTATGTTCTAACCCTCATGAGCATAGTAAGCTCAGCTCCAAAACCTTATAGATTTACATTTTTACAGAAAAAACCCAAAAAATTTTCTGTCAAATTATTGCTTTTAATGTATGTGAACTGAGTTTTGGTCACTAAACTGAGAAAAATCCTATTCTTACACACTGATTAGGGAGTATATAAAGGAATGGACGTGCAATGGAGGAAACAGTTACAATATTCCACAAATGTATATGGTAGAGGGTATATCTGTATAGGGTTTTCTCAATTTCATTTATGTACGGACTGGTGGAAGTGAACTTCCATTCCTGTAAATGGTAACAGAAGAGAGATATTTGGGTGGAGAACTAAAATTTGCTTGGTTGTAAAACAAAACTTGGATGTTAGAAAAATGAGAGCAATATATTGGACGTTGTGCATAGAAATCAGAGCATATTTGAATCGTAGGAAACTTTCTGCACACAGAGCATGGGAACCACACAGAGCTGCAGTGGGTGAGTGGCCCTCATGGTCTCATTCCTGAAGGTGTTCAGCTGATGCTGGAGGGTGTAACAGACAGACAGAAAATCTGTCCTGCTGTCACACGGTGTCTGACTCCTGCTTTACAATGGGAAACTTGGTATTCCGCAGATGGAATGTGTTTTCTATAGTGAAATGTCCACCTCTGTTACCATAATACACTAAAAATATTCTGAAAATGTTTGTTAATCTTTTTCAGTTTAGAGGTTTTAAATTTTCTTCAGAAAAGTAGAAAATTTTGGAAAGAAGACACCTCTATTATTTTCTTCAGGAAATTTTTGTGGATGTTTCAATGGATCTTTGTCCTTGTTTCCAGTTGAACACTATAATTTAATATTCTTATTATTCGTATATTTTAACCTTGGTAAGCCAATGCCCTCAGTGATATTTTCTGGCAATCAAATTATACAATTGTGGATTTCTTGAAAAGGAATTTCTGTTATTCTGTGTGGTTTGTTCCAGTTTTCAACTGCCATTCTACACTTAATTTGGAAAAAAAAACCCCAAACAGCAGTTGCCCTGCAGTTTCTGCCCCATTCAGTGTTGTGCTTTGTTAGACTATCTCTTCTGACTCTCACATCACTTTTTCTTTTTTTTCTTTTCTTTTTTTTTCTTTTTTCCTCATAAAACAGAAGCATTCCCATGCCTTGAAACTTTCTGGTTTTCCCCATTTCTTAACTTGAAACTTCATGCTGCATTTACAGCCAGTATGATGGGGGGACTGTTTCTGGGATGAGACTATGAAACTGCATCTGATTCTTGCAATGCAGGAAATACTGAAAGTAAGGGAAGCTGATGGACTAAGACAGAGGGCAGGGAAATTGATGGACAGTAGCACCTATCAGAGAGAAAATGAGCTAAATAGAAGTGTGGAAAGGGCAAGGGGCAATGTGAATACACTAATTACTGTATGCATTCTATTTCTGCCTGACAACACTGCATGCAATCCACTCATGCAGGGAAGCAATAAAGATTATCCCTCCAGTATTATACCACCATATCACTTCCCTGCAGCTCTTTCAGTCTCAATGCCCTCCCTGCTTTGGAAACTCAGAAACAGTTGTTCTATAAGCAGGTAAAGAAACAAGCTAACACTTCTTCTTTAAGAACATTCTCTATTCTCATACAAAATGTAATTAAGCAGAAATACTGTTTTTAAATAAAAGGAATAAATTAAAAAAACCAAACAGACAGAATCAAAAGAATCAAACAAAAAGAATCAAAAACAAATTCTGAATGACTTTTTCCTGTCCTCACTCAACTGTAAATAAACACTGTAGAGATGGGAGAAATGAAAGCTACATTTGTGCCACATATTCCATTTACTAAGAGGCAAGAGAGTCATTCACAAGTTCCATTATGTGATCATAAACTGTAGACGAGTTCCTTATGTTTGTCTTAATAAAAAAATGTCACTGTCTGCTGCTAAATTGAACAAACCCCACTAGATCCCAGCCCTCAGGCCTCATGGCAGAAGGAAATGTACATCTGAATGTTCAATTAAGTCAATCTTCTCAACTGAACAGGGAGAAAACAACTGTTTAAGGTCTATTCCTGCAGTGACAAACATCATTCATCTCTAGGCCCAGATGTGTTATTTAGAAAGGCAACCACTATTACTAAAAACACTCTTGTGTGAACATGCATGGATTACTTGAGCTCTTCCATCCCTCCCAGCCAAGGCGTAAAGCTCACCAGCTGAGCAGCAAGCCTGGTAGCTGTCTTCCTGGGGCTCCTTCACAGGTAACATTTTTCTGTGCTATGGTCCCCTTTAACAAAATATTTTCATATAACTAATCCTTTTAAAATTATACTCAACAACTCAGAACCAATGCATAGAAATTCCAACTGCAGCCCTTGCTTTTGAAATTCAACGCCACAGTTTGTTTTTTAAGACAACACATAGCTGCTAAGAGATATAATGAATTAATATATTAAGCACTCTCCCACACACAGAATTAATTCAAATATAAAGTATCTTACAAGAAATGCTCTTCATGTCCCTCTTTAGTCTATTGTTTAGTTAAATTGTTCTAGAAAATGAGTGGTTTTGCATTACTCTAAATTATTCACTGAATTTGCATTATGGCCAAAGTTTCAGAAAGCATGCCTCAAATTAAAAGGTGAAAGTCCTTATTTTTGGATCTAAATGAATGCCCCAAATTTAGAAATGACCTGATTATGAAAAAATAGTTAAAAATAAGAGGATTTTGCTGCCATAGGAAGTGGCTCAGTTCCCACATCACCCCAGTGCTTGAGCTGGTGTAAATGCTCCATGTGACCATTCTGACTGGGCTGTTGGCTCCTGAGAATTTTATTTTGGAGTTCAGTGTTTCAATTATTTTTTCTGTGTCACCATGCAAACAGTTATGCTGTCTCAAATGAGGCAGGAAACAAAAATGGATACGACTTGTGGGGAGAAGGACTTGTTTAAACTGATACGATCCCAGAAAACATTTTTGTGAACACATTTATGTCAGCAAGGTGATCCTGTGGATAGCTGAAAAGAATTTCTTACGAAAGTCTAAAATGTTAGTATTTTCACCTCTGAACAGAAAAAACTGTAAATGTTGTTTGTTTTTTGATGAAACCAGGAATCTAGCCAGCCTTGTCCCACAGCTCCCAAACCTCTGGAGTGGGACACAGTATGGGACCCCAGTACCCTCCTCCAGAAACTGAGGAGGAAATGTAGATAAGATTCTCTCTTGACTCAAACAAGGCAAAATTTTAAGCTTAAAATTGAAATTTTAAAGCAGTATTTTTCTTGGGGTTTATCCTAAGTGAATGTCCCTGCTTGCACTTCCCCTTCCCCTGCCAGCCATTTTTCTGGCTGACTACAAAGCTGACAAACCAACAAAAGACCACAGGTATTCACATTCACTAAGTGGTATTTTGGGGAATCCAAGACCTTTTTTGAATTGCCACAATTTGAATTTTAAGAATTTCATGCTTTAAGAAGAACAAGAAATTGTCTGTGGTTTCTCTTCCAATCCATCATACTTATTTTTTTTGTCTACTTGCACCTTCTAACACAGTACTAGAGAAAGATTGATCTGTAAAAGCAGCCATTGCTGGCATTTTTTTCTGACAATAAAGCATGTATTTTTGATGTTACGGGATAAAAAAATGAACAGCAAAGCAAAAATGTACCTTAGAGTTTTTGAATATGAATGTATATATATTTGTTTTGGTTTTTTTTAATTATAAGCTTGCAATGAATAAGAAGCTTGTAAGAATGAAAGTTCTCTTGTTATTTTTTAAAAACAGTAGTTTTTAAATGGTTTTCTCTCACAAAAAAAAAAAACCAAATAATTTTTACAGCACTTTAAAAACCAGTTTGGGAAACCAATAATGTAGAATAATAACCAAAAAACAAAAAAACCAAAAAACAAAACAAAAAAAAACCCCAAAGAAACAAAAAAACAAAAAAACAAAACAAAAAAACCCAAAAAAACCCAAAACAAAAACAAAATGAAAAAAAACCACACCCCACCACCACCACCAAAACCAAAACAAAAAACAAAAAACCAAAAAAACCAAAAAACCACCAAAAAAACCCTAACAAAAAACCCACAAAAAACAAAACAAAAAACCAAAACAAACCCCCCCCCCCAAAAAAAAATACAAACAAAAGGTAGAACTCATCAGATTATTGTTAGCAGTAATATATTACTTTTTACTAACCCCTATGAATGGTGGGTACCATGTCAATCAAATGTGACAATTCATTAACCACTGCCCATTCTGGTAACATTTTCCAAGACAAAAGACTGGAGGAGGAAGGAAGATGTGCAAGGCAAAAGTGAGACAATACTTGCTAGCATCAGAGCAGCTTCAGTGCATGAAAATCAGAACATTGCCCAGTTATTTCAAATTTCATATAGTGAAAGAGTTCTTCAATAGCTGTATTTATAATTATGAAAAATATGGTATACCAAAGGAGATATATATTTGCTGGAAAAAAATAACAAATAGCTATGAAAAATCATACAGGAAAAGCTTGAAAAATCTTTCAAACTGAAGACATATATTTTGCTTGATATAATTAAGGACAAGGTTTCAGTAGAGAAATAAAAATAATTCAGTGGAAGAATATACATGGATTCACAGCACAGGAAAAGGATAATATCACTCCTGATATTAGCATTTTTATACTTATTACAGAGGAGCTTAGGAGAGCAAGTCATGTTCTCTGATGAAGAAACTCAAACCAAGAATCTCATTCAAAAATACTTAAAACTTCTTTCAGTATTTCTGTATGTTTTGTTCTTTGTATGCCTTTGAGTCAGGTTTCACAGTACCTTCACTACAACCTTAATTTAAAGTATAAAATTCATAGAAGAAGAAGTTTGATAATTTGAAACATTTTTTGACATGAAAATTTCCCTCGCGCAGGGATGCTTTGAGACCTGAAGTGAAATGCTTTAACTTTGACACCACCATATTCCACTTTCCCACTCTGGAGGATAACCCTTTTTAGATGTTTACTGTTTCATAAATATCAATGCTCAATTTGTGAACAGCATTCGCCCATTCTAATGCTATATAAAATTTAAAAAATAATCAAGTACTTTGCAGAAATACTAAACTCTGAATTCCAAGAAAGAAGCTCTACCTCCCACAATATCTCCGTGTATCCTGTCAGATGTTTAAGCTCCAAGAGCCTGAATTGAAGACAATGTTTACAAATATTACCACTGTATTTTCCCAGCTGAAAAATCCGACCTGATAATCTAGGATCCAACTGGACTGGGATTAATGTTAGATGAAACTATGCATTATGTAGGAATTTTATGTGAAATAAGCTGTCTTGGAGAGCTTGTGGACTTATATAGAAAGCTCAATTCATTTGAGCAGCACTTTATTCTTATCATCCATCAGCCAAAGTGAAGTTCTCACTGTAACTCCACTGTAGATTGTATTTAATATAAACTTCCTGAGTCAAATACCATTATTTCTAAAATAACTTGGAAAATCATTTGCATATTTCCCAGAACGTCACTTTGGGATGTTGGTCAGACTTTTAACCAGTATAAACCTGACAATTGTTTCTGATCCAAGTATGCACATATTTTGACCATAAAAAAACTTTGCAGATTCAGTAGAAATTTATTTTTGAAAAAGAGCCAAAAATGCACCATTACTTTAAATGAAAGAGCTATCTCTGAAGACCACCATTCATTCTCAGATCTGTATAGGGAAACTGCATCGTTCACTTACAGATGTATGTAAAATCCCAAATTCCATTATTAAAGCCAAATATCTTGGTTTTTTGAATTATTGTTTCAATATGTCTGAATAACCCTGATTACAGAATAAAATGGAACTTTTATTATGCTAGTACAATCATTTGATTAGAGCTTCACAATGAATCTGCAATAGATTTTGCAATAGTAGATATTGATACCACTTTTTCCAGTGGAATTACAGAAAATGTAAAAAGTCATCTGAAGAGTAATTGCACATGAACTCAGTAAAATGCCTAAAATGGTGGGCCAGATTAAAATGCCCTTTTAGTACTTCTGTGGTGATGAAAATATGGCCTTTCTAAGATTCTGGTTGAACTGATACTGAAGTGAAAGTCTAACATACAGTGTGATCTCTAAGGAAGATGTAAATCAGAAGTTTCGTGTGGGGTTGGGTGTCAGGTAATCCTTGCTCTCCCCTGCATGACTTTCCACATATTTCCGTCCCTATTTCTTGTACTGTGCCATAATTACATATGAGTAGAACTCTATTAAAATAGAAGGAAAATGTGTTTCTCCTCTTCAGTGACATTTTGGCCATCACAGTCTGATTTTCTCTGTTCTCTCCCATCCACAATGAAGTTCTGAGAGAATAGAACTGCAGTAACATGGGAAAATTAGAGGAACTCATCCCAGAACTCTTTACAACCTGATATAAATTGAGTCCTGTAAAAACTTTTAGAAGGACAAATGTAAGCCAACTTACTTTCCTTTCTTCCCTCCACTAAATTCATGATCTGGCCTCATCAATTAGAACTGCTGCATAAGGTGTAAAACTTTCCCAGATGGTGTGAATTAAATTCTCCAGCAGATCTATAGGGTTTTCATTAGAGGTCCATGAAAGCAGCACTAGAATATCAAGACTAAAAATATATCAATAAATTCCCATATATTTATCTATCTCTCTATATAATACATGTTGTATATAACATAAGCATGATATTTGAGCACATATATGTATTGTGTATAAAAATATACATAATTTTATAGTGTACAGACAAGAGAAAACAATATTCAAGTAAATGTTACCTGTCCCATCAAAGAGATAATACAAAACCTAATTAATTAAGCATCAGCATATACTTCAATCAAAACACTGAAGAAACTTGAAGTAAGACTTCAAGTCTTCCTGCAGGTCCCAGGCACTGAATGTAACTTCCTCTAATAAAGACTATCAACAAAACAGTTTGCTATGACAGGACTGAGTTGTCCAGTCCCTCACACCCTACAAATCCCAAAAGAAATGTGTAGACACACCTTTTAAAAATACTTGCTTCATATGAAGAAACACCATTGCATCACAAATATTGATTTTCTTTTTTGAATTTGTGATTTTTCCACAGGTCTTTATTTGATTAACAAAGGGCAACAATGTAGATATGGCTGGGGTTATGGTAAATATAACTTAGCTGCTTCAGTGATGGAAGATTTAAATATCTTGAAGTAAATAAGTTGTATGTTGAAAGACTGGTAGTTTCTTTGGCTACATAGTTGCCATTATATTTTTTCCTCTGTATGTTCACTAAAATTCCTGTATAACATGGAGCATTTGGCATTGTATGTAGCAGATGTCATTCTTAAGACTTGTCACTTTTAGATTTCACTCTTGGATGAGGTTTAATTCTTTCTCACAGGTGAGCAAAGCATTTGAGTAGACATGGGTATTTTTAAGAAAAGAAGCACATGAAGTAAATGGGTCTCTGCGTGCATGAGGATGAGCATGTCTTATGCATGTTTGGCCCTGCCACTATTTGAGAAGGTACTGAGAGCAAAGGATACTGCCAGGACTGTGTGAAAAGTGCTGTGACCCAATATGATAAAGAAAAAGAAACAGTAATCAGATACCAATAGAGATGAAATGAGATTCCTTTATCCTCTGCTTTATGTATGAGCACATTAGCAGCCAAACCCCCTTATTGGAAGTTTGAAACCTAAAACTGGACCCTGACCACCTGTCCTGAGATTCTAGAGAAGAGTGCAGAGTCCACAGCCATGCCCCCATGGCCATATTCTTTTGCCTGTTCCAAGGTGTAGCTTCTTTTGCTCTTTGCTATGCTAGACTATTACTAACTGGTGTTAGCATACCCTCTAGTGAGTTCTACTTTCTGACAAATTCTATATTAAAAAAAAAAATAAAATAGCATATTATGCTAGATGTCAACTGAAAAGTTTGGGTTTATGCATTTTTATTTGGAAAAGTCTGTCTCACCTTTAATTCAATGCCAGCCTCTGCCTGTTTATGTGTACACGTGTACACTTGAATAGACTTACTTTTTGAATATATTTTTAAATTAATTAATCAGAGATGCTAGACACGTTTGTCTAGGTGGGTGTAATTTGCTTCTCAGAACCAGACCACTCCTTTGGATGACAATTATAGTCCTCAGATACCTAATTATGGAAAAATGTAGTATTTTCCACATCAACATGTGCCTTCATGGCCCTGTCTGCAAATATTCATGCTTGTGGTTTAGAGATTGCCATCCAAGTGCCATACAGTTTGATTACTGACGAACTTTCTAAATAATTTTTACCTCATTATCATTTTTACCTTCTCTAGTTTTTTTGCTCTCTTCATAAAATAACAGTATTGATTTTATAGTAATACATGTGGAAATTTTTGGGAATCCCTTTGACATTAAAGCAAAGGTGGTAGTGAATCCTGACTTCTTTATCATTAACTTATTGGTACAGATTAAGAGTGAATTAGAAAAAATGATTCATTGGTATGTGAAGTAAAAGAAAATTGTCTGATGATGTCATATCTACTGTGAAACACAGAGTATATACATTTTATGTTAGAAATCTGAACAACCTTTTGACCAACTCAGGTAAGGAGGAACCTTCGAAAAATTAAATCAGATGAATACACTGTGACCACAGATGATTTTGTTAGCTCAGTTAGACAAATCATCAACCATTCAGACTCCATGATTTTTAAAGATCACCTTTAACTGAAGATCCTATGAAGATTAATTCTTCTGATTTTCAGGTCATGCTGAAAAGAAAAAAAAAAAATCAAGGTTTCTGCTTTTTTTTTCTTTTTTTTTCTTTTTTGCAAGTTTAGGAATTTTTGCCAAGTATAAACCAAAAGTTCAAATAGTAATATTATATAGAAAACAAAGGGTAACATCTCCATGCTTCTTTTGACTTAAGACCACTGTCTCAGGAACACTTTTAGAAGAGTAGATTGGTTGGTCTCCTCCCTCTTTCATTTATACTTTCAGCTGCCTGTGTTTGGGCAAGAAATTAAGTAAACTGAAGTTCTGGTTTGGAAAACTCAAGCTGGAAATGAGGTCTATAGGTTGACTCTAAGGAATATAAGGTATTATTGGCCCTTGATGGGAATGTGCACATGTACAGCAGGTGCAGTGATGTCTGTTGCTCCTGGATACAGAAAAATCCCATAAAATGAGAAAGTCCACAGCCAGTATAATCTCACTCATTCCAGAAGAGCTAAAACTTTGTTTTTCCATAGAGCAAATTAGATATTGTAGACTTCAAATTGCCAGATTCTCTAGCCAAGGAAAGCAGAGATCTATCCCTTGTTGCTGAGACCACCTACTTGGTTTCTCCTCCCAGCAAAGAATAAATGCAGCCTGGATGCAATAATTCTTGGATGGTCAAATTTTATTCTGTTTCAAGATCATCATGATGCAGTAAATCTGCAATCAGGCAGTCTAGTCTGAAGTCACACAAATATCACTTGTAAGTACCATATGATATAGAAATGTATCACATTAGCTAACACTGATGGTTTGCTGTGCTATTGCTTAGTTTTCTTTGGAAATGTAACCTTAAGGTACTTTGAAATAACCTGCTCAAGGGTTAGGGGAAGGAGGTCTTCTCACTGCAGGAACTGGTGGAGTTTTTGTTAATAAATTATCTAATTTTTATTCGTGTAGAGTGATTAAATATTTTCATGTCATTTTTGTGGAGAAAAGGATGTGTATGCAACACTAGTGCTGGTTAACTGTTAATTAGGTAACTGAAACAGAGTTTTGATCTATTTAAATAGAATCATTGCTGTTAATATTCCAGGTGTAAGAAATATTATTCCTTTTGCCTTCAACTGGTCTTATGGCTGTATCAACAGGGATATTACTGCAAAAAATTGTTATTGTTCCCTGTAGTTTAGGGTTTTTTTTAGTTAATGTGTGATATCCATTCCACATTAAAAACCACATTTAAAAGAAAAAACAAACAAACAAACAAGGTGCTCAGGTGTTCTAGATTTCTCTTCTTTGCATGTTTGCTAAACAAGAAACACTATGATGTGCAGTGATACTATGCTGGTCTCTGTAGGGATGATTTAAAAAAACACATTAGTCATTGCTGAGGGTTTACAGAAATAGTGAAAAGAAAGGGAGAACAAAAGAGAAAAAGTGATATAGGACCAAAATTTGGAAGTGTTTTATTTTGCAAAAAACATTCAACCAAAAATCCTGTGGCAATTAAATCTTACAGAAAAATCCCTATTTTGAGAAATTTCCAGTGCGAAATGAAACCTAAAATATTTAACAATCGATTTCAATTAGCCAGCTATGAGAGAACAACCTTGATGATATTTAAATTGCTGTAACCAGGTGCTGGAGTTAACACTCCCCTGAGATGACAAATGAGCCTTTGCACTGTCAGACAGTTCCCTGCCAGCCTTCACTTGGCTCATATTCAGACTTTTTTTTGCACAATTTTCCCACCCCTCATCAGAGAACATTTAAATTTTGCAACATTTTCCTCAGAGGAAAAAAAATACTTTCAGTTATTGTTGAAATCCTGTTTCCACCACTGTAGCTGTGGACACGTTTGAAGTTTGTTAACATATTTCTGTAGCTGGTGGCTGATCTCTGAGCTGATTTTAAAGGGTAGCAGAAGGCAAAAAGTACCAACCAACACTGCAGCTACAGAAATCCGAACAAAACCTTTTTTTGTTACTTACAATACATATGATTTCCTGCCTGTCTTATAATTTGCATAATTCAACACCAACAGCAGCTAGTTACATTACACATATAATCTGTTCTTGGAAATATGATAAAATTACAGCTGTCCAGCTGTGGGAACACCACAGCTTTTGCCACGGAATGGAGAACACACTCAGAGTATCTGGTGGCCTACGAGCAGCAAACTAAGCCTTAAATTAACATCACAAGCAATTTAAGAAAAAAAATGTTATTTGCAATGTTCTCTTTTTAAAACATTAGAGAGCAGATAAAGCCAGAGTATTACTTTTGCCTAAATTTTCTTTGTTTACCTCTCCTTTTTTTTTACAAAAGATTATTTATTCCCTCTGAATTTTTTAGTTTGCTTCTTTTTGTTTAATTTCCTTGCTATTTCTCTTTTATAAAATAATTTCTATCTCCCTTGAGGGAACATTTTTATATTTCACACCCTCCCCCCAAAAATAGACTCATTAAACAATTGGAGAGTATTTACAAAGAAATTCAATCCCCTTAATATTGCAAATTTTTTGTTTCAATCAATTTTGATCACTTTTAATTTTTTTTAGTTAAATACCAATCCGTGCATTTTATACTTAAATTTAAAGTCTTCAGTGCGAGCGGCTACTTATTAGGTTTATCTTTTTATTCTTTTCACCTTCTTTACTATTTTCTTGAGTTAGCTTGGGTTAGAAGGAATCTTTATTTCAGTGCCATTTGTTTTTCACGTGATAGAAGTTTCTAAAAGGCATACATTCTGAAAGTATGAGAATTATCTGTTTAATTTCCTTGCGTTGTCTTGGGTTAGGAGGATTCTCTATTTCCCCAGCAGCGCCGGCCGCGCTCCCCTTCCCGTGGGCGGGAGCGGAGCGGTGAGTGCGAGCCGCAGGAGCGCTGTCAGATGTTTATCCTGTGTTTATCCTCTGTTTATCCTGTGTTTATCCTATGGCCAGGGCTATCTCCCGGCAGCTCCCTGCAGCAGCCGTGCTGACAGGGGAGCGGCCGTGGCTCACGGCTCAGCCCCGCTCCTCGAAGCTGCCCAGAGCGGGCCCGGCCCTCCCTCAGCCGCCGCCTCCCCTCACGGGGTCTGTCCGCGGCCGGGACGAGCCCGCCGGAGGTGGCACAGCCCCGTGTCCCGGCTGCCGGTGCTTCCAGAGCTGCGGGCTGGCTGGGGTCCGCCGCGTTCACAGCTCTGTTCAATCCTGTCACATTCAGGGGCTGCGTGTGGCAGCTCCAGGTGGAGCGGGGCGCTCGGGGAGCGGCGGTGCCAGCTCTGCCCCTGTGAGAGGGCTGCTTTGGGGCTCTGGCAGACCGAGCGGCCCCGGGCAGGAACACGAGGCTTCTGCAGGGACCGGGATCCAGACCCTGCACCGTGGGGCACCCTTTCCTCTTTAAAACACTTCTTCTCTCACAGCTTGCCTGTAACTGCTGTACTTTATCAAAGGAAATCTGACCCCCAACAGACTTTATCCAACTTTATCTTCAGGGACTGCAGCTTTGACCCAAAAGAGCTGTTACCTTCCTCAGACCTTTCCTGGCTATCCAGCAGAATGCAGAAAACTCCCCAGTTACTTCTTTTCAGTCAAACTCTTTTCTCCACAAACATTAACAGCACCAATGGAGAGTTCCCAGATGGGAGCAACCAAGGGCAATATTTGAAAGCTGCAAGAACAGAACTTCTAGTTCCTGCTATCACTCTGAAAATGAATGGTTCTTCCAAACACCTTATGGTAAACCAGATGAGAATGGCTGAGAACTTAGAAATATAAGGGACATGAAGGATGGAAATCTATGGTTGTGTTATTTTCAGAACAGAAAGGTTGCTTTATTTTCTTTTTATTTATTTGTTTCATATAGTACAGCAGGTTCGAGGTGGAATTTTCCAAAGGATGTTCTGGAGAGAAGTAGTAAAGTGGTATAGAAATGTCACAGCTATGATTACTGGATACAGGGTATTTATATAGTAAACAAGGAAAGACAAAAAGTTGCAACAATTAAGAAAAAAACCCCAGGAGTTTCAAAGACCACATTAAATCTCAGGCTTCAGGTTTTAACTCAATTTGTAAATGGGAAGCAATTTGCATTAGATTATTTCACAGCAGCCTTTGTATTTCTGCCAGGTTCCTCTGAAACAAATTGCACGGCAAAGCGTGGCAGATTTTAGGACTGCTTTTCTCTCTTCCCATTTTCTATTGTTTTATAGTTTTCCAAGACTATATTTTGCGTATGTAATTACATGTTGTTTTTTTTCCTTTAGTGCAGCACAGAGTTTGCCTCTTGCAAAGCACTTTGGGACTCTTCTTGGGAAGTTAGCAGGAGGAATTTTAATGTGATATAATATTTTAAATATTGTATGAAATTAGGAAGTAACACAGTGTCATTATATATAACTTTATTTGAGTCTACAATTTCTCCTTTATGGTTTCATGCATATAAATGGAATACCCTGGGTCTGGTCATGTGTTAAGATCTCACATTTCCTTTCCTGCCACAAATGATGCTTATTATAATAGTATGAACTATGTATTTTTTATTGCTGTTATGAAAATAGAAACACACAAATATGGGTTTGTTTCCCAATATTACCTATGTCTGTTTTACAGTCTGATAAAAGTTTTGGCTGACAGAGCACTGAATAAACGTAGCTCTGTATAGCAAATTTACTTAAATATTTAACTTGTAAAATTTAATGAAATAACAATTTAAACAGATAAGGATTAGTCAAATACAAAAACTATTAGAAACATTCACATAATTAAAAATTAAATTCTCAGCCATTATCAGATGTAGGAAAACCACATAAGAATCCATAAAAAAGTTTTCAAGCTCAATAAGTTAGGTATAATAGACCTTTTTTGTCAAACACAAAAATAAATATTATTGATTTTATGAATAAATACATTTTCTTAAATGATTTAGAAGGCTCTGTTTATTCATATACAGACAGTGTTTAGAATATGTAGTAGCCAGTATGTCTGCAGATATATTTATGTTGGACTGTTTAGATTGGCTTCACCTCTGTAATAATTTATAACAGTTTCAATGTAAACCTGCCATTGAGCAGGTCATAAAGGTCCTGCATTTTAACCATCATAATTTCAGATAAACCCACAAAACTATTTCTTACAGGAAAGCTCTAGTTAATCCTTGAATATCTTTGGGATGGAATTTGTTTTTTTATTTAGGCAAATTTAAAGAGCAATAAAGGCTGCATTTTAACAGTGTTTGATATTCCAGCACTGGCGCTAATTTAAAATATATACATTTTGTTTTGTTTTACAGCAGTAACTCTTCATTGACACTTATTAATACAAAAATTCTGCCCTCCAATTGATTTCAAGTCCTGCTCAAAAAAGAAAGCTACTGTTCATTTTCAAATGTTTCATTGTACACTAGAAATTCTAACATAAATACAGTAGTGTTTTTCCACACAGTGAAGATAGATCAATGCCATTTGTTTTTCAAGATAGAAGTTTCTAAAAGGCATGCATTCTGAAAATATGAGAATTATCTGTTTAATTTCTAAATTAAAAGGTGACATCTTTTATCAAAATGAATATTTTCTAACAAAATTCTACCAACATACTTATGTTCAATAAAATGTTTCGGAGTGCTAAAAGTTCAACTTTTTAAAAAGGCTGATACCTTCACTTTTGTAAATACATGCATGGGGCCTATAGGAAACCTCTTGCTCTAAATCTGTGCTATCTTCTCAGAGAAATTAAATGAATCTCAAGCACATTTTCTGTAAACACATAAAGCTCAGATGAGATCTTTTCAGGCAGGTTTGTCCTGTTTCTCACCACTCGCCTGTTTCCCTCACCTCTTGACTGAGGCAGCCCAAGGTTTATAGGGATGAGCACAAGGGGTGCCTGCAGGATGGCTGCAAGAAATTGGGAAGAGCTTTCCCATTAATAGATTGAAGTTGCAAGCCTGTTTCCTAGTAGAAGAATGCATAGAGCTCTGTCCAGACAGTGTGACTATTAATTTCTTACTACTTCTTACATGAATAATCACGGAATCACAGAACCATAGAAAGATTTGTGTTGGAAAGGACCTTAAAGACCTTCTACTTCCAATCCCCCTGCCATGGACAGAGATTCCACTCTCTAGATCATATTATCCATAGCATCATCCAACATGGCCTTGATATTTCTGTAGAAATATCTGATTCCTTCAGCCTCTGATATCCAACATATTAGCAAAGGGGTGTTTGATCGACAGCACTCCAATAGGGGGATTGTGTGTCTAAGGGAGGATGTAACCCATTTTCTCCAGGGAAGTTTTATATGTACTCCATTATTAGAGAGCCACAATTAGAGTGTTATTTGGATACCTTGACAGCTGAATTTTAAAAATTCTAGATGTGAGGCAAAACACTGAACAGTAGCTTCAACACTGTAATGTCTTTTAAATCTATTTTGCTAGATTTATAATTAAATTGGACTGTCGTGGCAAACAGTGTAGACTGTGTAATACTGGTCACAGTGCTTCATTTACTGCCAGAGGGATGAGCTCTTGGGATTTTCAAATGTGTGGACATAATTCCAGTGCCATTATACCACTGATTTTCAAATTAAATTGGTGAGCTTTTCTAAAGTCTTTTTGTGCTAGAGTAAATGCCCCCATGACTAAATTTAATAGAAACATAGTTTCACATTTTTCTTTCTATAGTTTATTATTTATTCCCAGGTAATCCTGTTTAAGGCCCAGAAGTCCCCTTGATATTAAGCAATGTTCAGCCATGGAAGAGAGATCTGGTGGTATGAACTAATGATTTGCTTGGTTTTCTACATTTGAAATATGAGGAACATTATGACTTCTCTCTGACAGAAGTTTAGGGGGATTTCAGAGGCCTTTGATAGTGGATGCTTATTTTGTAAATACCTCAGGCATCAGAGAGGTAAAATGCATTATTGAAAGCCTGCTTTCCTCAAAAGTGGGAAAACAGGGGCTACATTCAGAAGTATGTATATCCTTCTATAGATACATGAATATGTTTATATATTGATATGGACTCTGGTCCAAATAATGTAGATGACATTTCCTGTGTGGATGAAATTTTCATATTGCATCTGTACATGAAAGATTAATTTGTATAATCTTTTCTCAAAAGCCCATAAATTTGATAAATATGAGTTCCTCTCCACAATTTTATGGAATGTATTAATCCATCCAGCAACATATTTCTAATATATTTATGAAGATATGACTGGTGCATCACACAAATTTTTTGTGGTGAGTCAGTGCCAGACAAGGGAAGTAATAAAGATGGGCAGCCTTGCACAACAGAGTGGAGAGCCATTACTGACAGTGTTTGTACAATGGTTACTTGGTGTTTCATGGATGCAAATCTCATATTTCCAGCCAGGGCAGAACCTGGGCTGGGGGAAGATCCATTTCTATCTGCCCTTACATGTGTGACTGGATTTCCAGTATTTACTCTCTGACCTGATATCCTGGTGAAAACTGAAGATTGGAATGTTATATTTTAAAAATACCTTGAATGGTTAACCTTTTCCCCAGAACGTTACTTATTCTGCATATTAGAGTGATCAGGAGTTGTTTAAGTATTGCAGGGTGCTCAGATTCTTCTGACTGGCACAGTCTTCCTTCTGCTTCTGGCTCAGCTTCTGTAGTGGCAAGCTTTCCAGGTGGGGAAAACAATTGTCACTTCTCTTCCATTCTCCCACCTCTGGTCACTGAGGACTGTCAGGTTTTGTGCTTATAGTTTGGCTTGCATGACAACTTCCAATAAGAAGTGGAACTAAACAGTGGTGTTCCAGACTGTATTTTGATGGTGAGAATGGAGTTGCCTGACTCGTTAATGAGGATTTTCTCTTCTTCACAGACATTTGAGTGATCCCAACCAGCTACCATAGGGGGAGTTTCCTAATTTTTTTTCTGGTGCCACAGTTTTATTAGCTTTGCTTATAGAAATGTAGCAAAACAGAAAAGGCCACACTGGCTTTGCTCTGTAAATATTTAAGTATAGACTGTGTGGACACATGGCAGGTATAAACCAGATTCAAGTGATCTCCAGGTTGGTAATGGTCTGCTAATCTAATCCAAGTGTTACTGAATGTGGTTCATGGTGCCTTTGAATTTATGTGTAGTCATGGCATGCTGAGTCTTTCATTGCACTATTTTCCTACTTATACTGTAAAATAAATTCACACTTGGCATAACAGAAATGCTTGGCAGAAACACTTTTATATTCACAGTGCATGAGACAATGAATAATACCTTGTTTAATTGTCTTGCACCATTAGCAAGGAAGCTGAATCATATGCACTCTCTCCAACCACACACACACACAAAGGGGCAGACTAGCTCAGCCTGTTACACTTCACTGTCTTTCCCCCACTACCTACAGCTGGCCCCTTACACAGCTATTAAACAACATCCTCTGATATGCTTTTTCCCCCCTCCCCTCATTCTTTTGAGCTTTTTGCCAGTCTGTCCCTCTCTTGACTTCTGAATTTCTTTTGCAGGTAGCATTATGTTGCCTTCACTGAGATGTATCAAATTCTCTGCTGTGTAAATTGGCACAGCCATGCAGCACTTGGAGGCTTTCTGCCAGTTTACACTGAGAATCTATCCCCAAACAATTATACTCAGCAGCACCAAAAAAACACTTACATAAACAGAAAATGTAGGAGATCATTTGGGCCCAAATTCCATTTCCTTCAGATTCTTAAATTGGAGAAACTACCAGGAAACAAGGACATAGAAAGGAAGCTGGGGAGAACTCAGGGCACAGTCAGCCTGTTCCCTCAGTAATCAGCCCAAGAAATAACAATGTAAATCCCTTGCTGTCAGTTCCATCAGCAAGATATAAACAGGAATGAGTAAGTCAGATGGTACTTAAAATAAAAGTATTATCTCTGAGTTTTTCTCTATTTTTCAACTTGGTTGTAAATCCTATAACCCTGAAGATACTGTGCTTGACAGAAAGGTAAACACTGATATGGGAATTTTATTTACAATTATTCTGCAAAAAAAAGGACAAAATTGTCAGCAATTGCATTATTGTGCAGCTGGCACAACATTCTTGAAGATGGTGGACCAGAATAGAAGAAGGATGAAACAGGTTTGTGTGTGAATTCATTAAATGGAGGTTATGACACCTGACCTTTTGTCTGAATGTCCTGGATTTGCTGGTTTGCAAAGCCCTGGCTATCGAGGACATGCTATAGAACTGCTCTATTTTTCTGATCACCAGACAAATTCTGCTCATCTCTGTCATGCAAATTGCCCTCCTAACTTCAGCAGCTGTATAAGATGGTTATTGTGAGAAAGCTTTGGTTTCAGCACCGTCTTGAGCAAAACTTAACTTTTGTAGTCAGAGAACAGGAAATGGTTCTGTGCAAATATTTAGCAGTGCTAGTAACAATGAATTTCACATTTACAATTACACTGATGTCTGCCTAGGGCAGAATGAATCATGCCTTTTCCTAACAGAATGATTTATCCTATAAATATTTGTTGTGCAAGGCAGCAAAAAATAGACTTTTGTTACTTCAATTAGAAGTGCTCTAATTGACTTTAGACCTTGATAATCCTATAAGAACTATCAGAAACCCTCTTACCCACTTTACAGTGTGTCTGCTAGGTAATGTTTAAATAAGGCTGTAATTCAGAGAAATGCTTCCCCTTGTTAAAGTGTCAATAAAGTCCTTATTGTTTAAGGAAACTCCTGGTAGAATGTCTTGTGCTTCATCTGCAACTATTTCCTATTGAAAAAAACTCAAACCAACGAAAAAACCAAAAAAACCCCCACAAAGGTCCTGGCTCTCTTACATTTTTCCTTTTTTTCCTATAATCTGCAGAAATCTAAATGGTACCTGGCAGATTGTTGTGTGTGCCTGTGTACATCTGCACACTGCAGATCAAGTCATCGTACCACAGCCAGGTTCTTAGGGATGTGACCTTGAGTTTACCCCATCTTTACCTTTTGCTGTTGCTGATGGATTTTTTTCTCTTTAGTCTTTGGTCTAGTTACTCATTCCCAGTTTTGGGGCCATCCTGAAGTACAAAGAGACTAGGATATGTACTTTCATCGTGGTTTCATTTTTATTCAGATTTATTTTCTACAGAGGAAAAACCACACAAGACAAAGATAGGAGTGACAGAAGAATGATAATCTATGTGGTCTAGTAGACAGTAAACTGAGAGAGAACTGAACTTACCTATCTCTAAATGTATATTTTCCCTTCCAAAAATTGCTGTGAGACTAACAAAGAGCTCCTACTTGTCTTCTCTCTTATCTTGTAGTGAAAATAATTGTATTGCAATTTAGGTACAATTCTTTCTGGAAATTGAATTATGCACTTGTACACTCTGCTTTCCTTACCTCTGTCATGGAGATAAAGCTGTCATTAGTTTTAGCTCTGCAACCCCAGTACCTGCCAGACTGAGATGTGGGAGGAATGCCAAACCATGGGTTCTGCAGCAGCCAAGAGGAGCTGAGAGAGCTGAGCCTTTCCTGTGAGCATTCCCTTGGAAAAGATAAAATCCTCCAGAGTGTGGAGTCTGAAAGCAATCTGGACCTCTGTAGATATGAAAAGTGCAGCGGAAAATGACTAATACATTCAGATGTGGACCTCAGTGAAAGGTAATAACAGCACATGTATGAGCTGGGTTTGAAATCAGGTGGATAGAGAAGAGTGTCACCTGTCATGAGTGAGAATCCCTTACATGAAATGGGTGAAACCAGCTGAAGAAAGGAATTTAAGACAAAATCGTGAAGTGACCACTTCAGGTCAATTGTACCCAGGCAAGGAGCCACCTCAGGAAGGAACTGTGTTCCTACAAGGTCAAATATATTAGCCCTGTGCAAAAGGTAGCAGAATTACTGCACATTTATTTGCATGTGAAATAATTCTATGACTTCATTTTCTCATAGGGTAGTTTGGCTTCCTAAACCAACCAATTTTAATGTCTAAATGCAAGAGTAACTTTTTAATTCCTTATCTTGTCCCACATTTTCATATTCTTTATTTCTGTGTTTTATTTATTTTTAAAAATTTCAGTCTGGGATGAATTTCAGAAGAAAACATTTTTTCCTATGTTTTGCACTTGGTTTCCTATTTCTGACCAGTTCTATGGATGAAGGTCTATGAAAGCAGTTCTAGTGTTATGCATGAGAAATTTAGGAAAAATAGAAATTTAAGGTTGTAGTTTAAGTGAGGCAACGAATACACAGGGCATTAAGGTGAATATTACATGGTGAAGACTCTGAGATAGAGACTCTGGGGCACATGCAGTGAGCTTAATCTGACAAAGTATGCTCGTAACTTAGTTGTAATTTTCCTGAGCTAGTATAATAAAAATACAATGGCTGACGTGTATGAATGCAGGTACAAAGTCACAGTTCAAGCTGTTAGTTTTCCACAAGCAGAATTTTCCTGAAACCCCCAGGAGGGTTCTGCCTGACCTGACGAATCAACAGTGCTGGCACCTCAACTTGTATTGGCACAGATACTGAAGAAAGTAGTAAAGAAGATGAGAATATCTAGCAAAAAAAGAAGGAAAAGACTTCAAGAAATAAAATCTGTATTTTGCATGAAATTTTACGGATTGCACAACTTTTCTATATCCATGAGAGTAGTTGTAAAAGCAGACAACTAATTAATGAGCGACAGTGCTTCCAATTATAATGAAAATGAATAAGCTATGAGAAAAATATTTGTAAAGCCTTCAGGCAAAATAGTAACAAGTATCAAGTCAGTGTTTTTTATTCATTAAAATAAAATATATTAAATCTCCCTTCCTGCTGTGTTTCTTGCCTGCAGGATGGAGTGTGATGAAGGAGTCCTTTGGAACACAGGTTCATTTATGCAGCTCTGGCCTGTGTGAGTCAGACAAGTGGGAGACTTACAGCAAAACAAGATCTCCAGGTACATATGGTTTAGGCACTTTTCTATTCTACTTGGTTAAAATAAGTTCCCAGCAAATAAGAAAGCTGTGGACAACCAGTGAGCAGTTCCTGATCTGCTATCCAAGAGGCAAAGCCCCTCCTCTCTGGTAAGTCTTGAATCAATGCAAAATTTTAATTGTTTTATGTCAAGTTAAGAAAAAATTAACCTGTTCTCATATAAATCATGTCAAAAATAAGTTTTGAATGCTCATCTCTTTTTGTTTGCTTTACTTTTATTTGTTCGTGTCAAGAGTAATGGAGCCCTCCAGACTGTCACTAGTCTGACACTATAATTAATGTCATATTCATTGCATAACCAGTACCTCTTTTTTTTTTTTTTTTTTTTTTTTTTTTTTTTTTGTTGTTGTTGTTGTTGTTGTTGTTGTTGTTGTTGTTGTTGTTGTTGTTGTTGTTGTTGTTGTTGTTGTTGTTGTTGTTGTTCTGAACAAGAAAGGAAACATTCCTGGACTTGCTTTCTTGTCTGCTATACATGCTGGGGAAAAAAATGCTCTGTTTTTCAATTTTCTCTCTGTTACTTTAAGGGGCAAACGTAAATGCATGTCCAAAACACTTTACTGCTTGTAAAGTCCTTCTGTATTTTAATACACCTCAGTATGACAAAATAAGAGGATATCTTTAAGTTTAGTAAGTCTCCTTTTCCTGTGTACTTTAATTTATTTTTCAGGCTTTTCAAAGTGACTGTGTGGAGCTCTATACATTGTAAAAAAAAAACCCTCTAGAAATGCTAGTCATGTCTCAAGTGAGAATAATTGGCCCTGACAGAGAGGAAAGTAGTAATTGGAATGAGAGTTGTTTAAATAACAGTTTAAATTTTCTTTCCTTACTTTCCTGATTATATGCACTATAAAGCAGGATTTCTTTGCCTTAGGTGTTTCACAGAGTCGTTTCTGTATGCAGCATGTCCACAAGTATAACTCAAGTAATAAGCCTGGCTATAATTTGGACTAGGCTTTGAGTTTAGCTCCCTTACATACAAATACACTATTCAATTGGTATTAACACTCTATCATCAAAATATTCAGTAGGCTGTAGCAGGACAGGCTAATTGCATCCTCTAATTCTTCTAAGTTATCATTACTTCTTCATCCTGAATGGTTAAATGGAAATTCAGATGCAACATGGAGGAAAAACATGCTTAAAAACTTGAGCTATGAATATACATCATGTTTTGCTAAAACTCTCCTCATTTTTAGAATCTCAGGAAGGGCAAAGCAACTGTCTTTTAGCCTTTCCTCTGTGTGATTTCTGGTCTTTTTTGTTTGTTTTTAATTAATTTTTTAATTTTATTTTTTTAATGTGGGTTTGCTCAGAGCTATCCAGAGCAGGTGTTTTAAAAAGCTTTGGAGTATGTCAAGCTTTAGTACAGTGACATGACTGAGATTATTTTCCTATTGAGCACATCTGTCTCCAGCAGTAGATGCAGCCCCCATCTAAATAGTAGTGAGGGTCTGTGTGGTCACATCTGCCCTACTTCAAAATATTTATGGCAAATATAAATCAAGGCAGAGATGGACTTGAGAATCTGGAAGGATCAAGTGTCATCTGCAATGGAACTAATGAAATCTAAATGTGCCCTAATTTGCAGAATAATATGTGCAGAGTATTGTACAAGCTTGGTAATTCCCTACTGCAGCTTTAATGGACACAGCCAGAATGCATTAGCCCTGTTAATCTCAGGGATCACTTGTCTTTCCAACAACCTTTGATGTTTGTCTCCTGACCTTTATCTAAAACATTTAAAGTGTCTTAGATGAGTTGAGTTTGGTATTTGTTTTCCACTTCTACTCCTTTTTTCTTTTTTTGCATGTTTGTTTTTTTTTACTTTATCTTTTGTTGATGGTGTGTTGGTTGTTCTTTTTTTAAAAAGTAAACAAACTCATAGGTGAAATTTGACTTCATTAATGTGAGTGATAAACTTCAACTGGATTCAATATCAAAGAATTTAACTGTTCTTAAGCAGTGGCTTGTCCACTTTTGAATAGTAGACCTGAAGTCTCTGAAATTCAGGATTCAGAACATTTGAATTTTTAAAGCTGACGGATCTGTAAAATGGAGACCAACAATTAGTTTAATAATTAGTTTGTAATTCATGAGGCTATTTTCTGTACATCCATTTGAGTAAAAAAATCTGGACTCTTAGCAGATCTGTCTACATGAAAAATAAACTACCCAGGAACTTAACAATACAGAGCTAACAAGATGAGATCAGTTTCTTCAGCTCATCAATATTTACACTTTTCTCTGTATACTTTTCATAAAATAGATGATGTGGCATCAGCTATAGGTATTTTCCACCTGAATTTTTTTGTGTTTGCAAATATATTCACTATTTTTTTTTATAGTGAGCTACATAAAATATATTTATACGTGGAAATTGCTAAACTCTGTTTGAATTTAAAAATTCTGAATAATATTTACATTAACAATAGGCAGAATGTGGAGATTTTGTGGAAATTTCTGACTTCAGTAGCAAAGTGAAAACTTTAGCTTTTAAAAACTTTCCAGTTTCATTTTGATTTCTGTTCAGGTATATTAGTGAAAAGTCTTACAAGAGGTTTAGTTCAGCTGCTGGTATCGTCTTCTCTCTGATGAATCAGGCTTTTTCTGCTGAATGTCCATAAGACACCAATGGCTTTTGGTACTTGGGGAGTTGCACAGCCTATGCCCAGATCCTCATCCAGAGCAAGACATGCACAAGAAGCTCTCTGACTATATTTGCTGTGAGCATCAGCCTCTCAAGAACATCATGATACTTTTTATGCAAGAGCTGGCAGTAGTTTTAAGTAAATTTGGAAGCCAAAGAGCCTTCATGCACAAGGACAAAATTGGGGTTGCATCAGACTGATTCCAGTCTGGCTTCAATATGCCTGGCCCTTCAGTATTGCAGATCAAGAGTTCAAGTATAAAATGACACTATGTTTTAAATAGGTAGTTTCAGTGTAAGCAGCAGCTGTAAGTGCAAAAAGCAATGATATTGCCATCACACCCCTAACAGTCAAAACTGTTTGGAAATCTCATTTGTTTTTCATTAGTTACCGCAACAGTTTGAATAAAATCCTGTTCAATCTCAGAAAAGAGTACTTTGGAAATGTTAGTCTGTTATTCTTTAAACAAAGTTCAACAGCTATTAACAGAGTACTTGTTTATGATCTTCTATAAATATTATGTTTCTGTACTTCTTTGAAAATGTGGACTTTTTAATTTCATTTTTATTTTAGTAAAAACTGTAAAATTATGACTCACCAGCTGCAGAGTGCCAAGACAGGATATTTCCCAATATATGGGGCAAACAACATTTTTATGTATTTTTGTTACCAATCATATAAAACCCAGCTTATTTTTATAAATGGCTTCATAGGCCTGCACCATAAAAGTTGCATATAATTTTATCCCAGTTTTCAGGGGTTTTGGTGCCCATTACCTAGGAAATGTAAACTCTCACGTTCCTGAGCAAAGTCGACATTTCAGTGATCAGCAAAACCCACTCATTTTCATGCAGAAGTGGCCACCTTTCTTCTACTCAGCCAAGATCTCACAACCCAGACAGAAAGCTGAACTGGACAAAAAAAAGCAGCAATGCTGCTATGAGGTTGCAGTGCAACAGCTTAAAAGGAAATTGCAAAATTAGCAAGGGGTGAGTGGTGATATTTTTTCCTAATTCCTGAAGTGCATATGCTTGTGGCATAGCAACACTGATATCACCACTTACCTGCAAGCCATCTAGAAAAAGTCATAACTGGAATTAATGAAGGGAGCAAGCTTTCATTACATTATGATGGCTATAAAGCTGCAATAATACCTAAGTGGTTTTACCTCCAGAGCTCTGAATGTGCCTGACCAAAAGGACTTCTATTGAGCTATTTGTATAATTAACATGGAGACGTTAGTGAGTAGTTTAATCCCCAGATGTATATTTTATAATAGCTTAACCTTCTCCCTTATGGCTGCTACTATTAAAAACAGTAGATTTAAGAGTTAAATCCAAATTGATTGAGTTGTGGTACTGCTTTTACTTGTATCTAAACCTTTCAGTGGCTTTTCTCAAAATTGAGTTTAGGTTTAGGACATACTAATGGATTCTAGTTTCACATAAGACCTTTCTTTTTATCTCTACTTGAACTGTTTTATTTGTAAACTAGGGCTAGATCCACGCCTATTAATAGAAAAAAAAAACAAAACCAAAAAAACCCAAAACAAACCCCACCTCATTTCAGATTTTGTCTCAAAAAACAAGCAATTAGTTTAAAATTCGAAATTGAGTTTATGTTTTTTCTTTCCAAGTGGTTTCAAGGCATAATATGAAAACCCCAAATCTAATCTGAGTAGAAGGCAAATTAAATAACTAGGAAGTTTTTTCTTAAATGCTAAGAGGCTGAGGAATAAACAGGAAAAGCTGTAAGAGTGGTAAACAAACTCAGAGGAGAGGAGGTTAAGTAACTAAGCAAAGCATGAATGTGCAATTTATGTTGGGGGAAAGAAAGGAGGCTTATTTTAAAGGCTGATTGACTTTTTATTATCTGTTGTAAGAAAATCTTTCCACGGGTCTGAAGAGGAGGCATTTAAGGAAAAAGAGGCTCTCAAATACAGTCACATCTGCAACAACACCACATGCAGGAGAGGAATACATCTTTAGCAGGCAGTTAACAGGGGCAAATAGCTTGCAAAGAGTGATTTGGAAATTTGGCTTGGTTCTTAGCCAAAGGGAACCAAGCTATGGGAAGGTAGGACGGCTGCTAAAGTCTTAAGGTTTGTAAGAACCAGTATCTGATCAAAGGGACTTAAGGACTAGAAAATGTCAGGATCTTAGACAGTCTTAGTGAAACAAAGCAGAGTGGATTAGACTTGAAGTCCCTTGACACTAAGTCACAGAAGTGTATGAAAGGAAAGACAAAGATCAACATTACTTACGACCTCTGTCTATTGTTCCTTCTCTTTGCACCTCTGCAAGGAGCCTGACTCCTTCTCCCTGGTGGTATCTTGGGTACTGTGTGCTGCTCTTGGGTCTCCCAGGCTGAACAAGCCCAACTCTCAGTCAAGTGCTCCTGATACAGCCCCTTCACATCGTGGTTGTCTTTTCCTGAACACATCCTAGGGATTCCTCTCCTGTAGTAGGGAAGCCATTTCTGAAAGCAGCACTGAGGTGCAACCTGGTGAGCACTGACTGCACAGGGATGGCCCTTTTGCTCACTGTGACCCAGTTGATAGAGTCCTGCATATTTTTTGGCATTGCTGGTGTTGTATATCTGCTGCCCTGCAGGTCTCCCAGGTTTTTTTTAGCAGCACTGCTGCCCAGCCAGTCACACCTCAGCCTGTCCTGGTGCAGGGGTTCCAGTCCCTCTCATGTGGAGGATATTGTGTTTGTCCTAGTTGAATTTTATGAAGTTCTTGTCTGGAAGCCATTCCTCTAGCCTGGCTGGGTCCCTCTGAGCAGCAGCACTGTCTTCAAGCACGTTACCTGCTCATGCCTCCTTCTGCTGGTATCTGAGGGCAAATTCAGCCTCCTCCTACTCATGGGCATTGAAATTCACTGGGGAAAGGATCAGGCAGAGAACACTGCACACACAGCAGTTGAGAGACTGGAACCTGGTAACCACTTTTAAGACATTTTAGATAAAATATGTTAAAAAAGCAACTATATTCTGAAATTATCTAAAATTATGTTTAATGTGACAAGCTTCTAAAGCCCCACATTCAGTGGGACTGTGTAGTGTGTTGGCTACAAGTATCAGGATAAACAAAGTTAATTAATTTCTGAGACAAAAATAATTCTGTGACATTATTCTGGCTTCAGGATACAGTATTCACCTAAATCTGTTAGATCTGTCATAAACTATCTTTTCAAACAGCAACAGGGTATTGCTGTATTTGGCAGCCCTTCTCCTGTGATGCTGGGTTGTCATTCTCTGGCCAGGTATGAGAGGTCACAGGCTTTGTGAAGTTATAATTCTGCCTTTTTTCTTTTGCAGAGATTAAAACAAAATAGAGAAAAACAAGACAGGATGTGAAAGGAATGAAGTTTAGATAGAAACCCAAAACAAAATTAAAATACTTCTTTGCAGTTCATGAGGTGACTCTTTGCAGGCTCTCAGTAATTTATGGTTATTCCATAGTACTTTATAAGATTAGTTTGATTTATGCAATATGCTACAGTGCTTGACTCTCGTTCTGGATAATCTGGCAGCCAGCTCTGGGACTAATCTTGATGTGACAACAAATTAAATAATTCTTGTCTTTCACTGTTCTTTTCCTCCCCTTTTTTCCTGTTAAGTTGAAGTGTTGTCTTCTTAATAGTACTCAATATTATTTCCTGGGCATGTGATGTTACTGGAGTTTTTGACTGGTTTTTTTTTTTTTTTTCCTGGCTTTACTTTATCTATTATACACTCCTATAGCCATTTTTCTTAAAATTGAGTTTCCAAAGTAAAAACAAGATTTGAACTAGTGGGAGAATGTCAAATCTGTCCACAATTAATATTCTGAATTCAAAAGCATATTTTTATTGAGGTAGCTGGAATTTGTTATTCAGATTTTGGGCAACAGTTGAAGTCAGGTCAGGTGAAATTCACTGTGCATTGGCAAGGAGATTCATACCTTAGCAACACTGAAAGTCACACAAAATAAAGGGTTTAATTTTAATGACATTTATATCAGACCAGGTTACAATAGCTACGTCCTACCAGGCAATTTAGCTTTACTATGTGATTCAATACAAAACATATCACAAAACATGGAAAACATATGTCTCATGTGAAACAATCAGCTAAAAATAGCAGTTCATAGCTGAAATCAGACAGGAAAAATTGGTACTTGAACACAAAATTTATAAATTAAGGACTAAAATTATAAGTGAATCTTGCAGGCAATATACATAACACACTAGGAGTTTATTTCTGTATCACTATTCAACTTTTAGGTACCATTCCTGTGAATAACCTTCATGTAGCTCCCTCTTACTTTACACAGCCTGAAATATATATTAAAAGGGAGCCCTAAGTCCTGCTTTTCTGAAGGAATCTTGCACTATCACTTTGGAAAGCCAAGAGTTTCTCAGTGTCCATTTTAAGCATATGCTGTACTAATAGTTTTCATTCTCTCCCCTTGCTTGCCACAGCCCCCAGTTTATCAGACATATCACAGTGGCTCCTGAGCCTGGTGTCTGCTGAGGCACTTTGCTCTCCACACATGTTGTATGAGGGAGTTTAAAAGTGTCTATTTGGTGAGAGGGTGCCTGAGGCTTTGTTACAAAGCTCAGGATCCCTCTGTATAAATCCCTGTTCTCAACCTAGTGGTTTCCCTTGCCCTTGCTTTTATAAATGACTTAGAAATCCCACTATGAGTTATCTAGTAATAAATGCCAAATGGTCCACATATGGTAGACCTCTTGTTTTTGTTTTTCTACTTAATATTTACTGAATACTTGAGGTATGTATGGTTTAAGAGATTTTTATTGTATGTGGCATAGTTTAAGCAGCAGTGGTAGTTTCCAGGCTCTTAGAGAAGGACGTTCTGTTTGATCAGGAACATCTGTTTGTTCACCAGCTGTGCAGCTGTGGCCATCCAGAAACCCTGGTTCAACTCATCTTCAACAATTGAACAGGGGGAATCAGAAGGACAAAGGAAGGAGTACAATCTGCTTGGAGAAGATATTAGGTGTTCTGAAAAGGTTTCCTTTCCTAAGGTGAGGAAAATTTTGTGACCATTCTAGCCATTGCCCTGCTGCTTTGTGATTGAGGGCTAAGTCTTGCCACAGATTGAGAAACAAGCACTTTATTTTGTGCAGGCATACTTATCTTTCTAAATAATGTCTCCCAGATTCAAGAAAGTGACATGGTGGTTCTATCTCAGACTATATAAACTAAACAATTTCCAGTGGAAAATGCATGCTCATGAATGGTGGCGGTTGTTCTGCCTGAGGAGCTTCAGCCTCCAATTATTTCTCCAGGTTAGTCAGAAAAGCATTTATTTCTCAAACCTGTGAGCTTCACCCATGATAGAATAAATGCCTTAGAAACAAGCCTCTTTCCATTCATTTGAAATGTCAAATTTTAAAAGTGGAATTCCTCCCTGAGGAAAGCCTTAATCTGTGAGTTAATGGTTATTCTGGGGGGTTGTTTCTGTTCATCTATGAGCTATGCATGCTTTACTCATCATTCTATCTATACCTGGGTGGTCTGGAGGAAGGTATAAAAAATCTCATATATCCACTTGAATATTGATGTAGTATTTAACTTTTAAGTCAAAACTTTAGGACTCCACAGCTGAAATATCAGCAGATCAATAGTAATTATTTGCACAGCTCTGTTTCTGAAGAGGCAGAGTTATGCTTGGAAATTATTTTTGGCTAAATCTTGCTCTGAGTTGACACCTGATCTGTGAAACAATGAAGACCTTACTTCATAGACTTGTCAATTTCTATTTCATTCTTCTCAGCCTTAATTTTTGTCCTTTCTTAACAGTTTCTTATTCGTTACTAGATAGGTACATCTATATACATATGTATACATATATATCCAATACTATATACATACATACAGATCTATACTTTGTATTAAACATAAAGAATAATTTGCTGTCCCTGTTTTCTTGATGAAAATCCACACAAGCAAGAACAAACTACTAGAAAACAGGGTATGTTCTTATTCTCTACAATGACAAATGCTACCCTGTAGATTTTCCACGAGGGCTAACCACAGCATGTTTCTAGAAGTCCAATTTTGTTCCCAGATGATATTCTGCAGCAAATACTTCCCTTGAAATCAGAGGAAAATTAGAATGACATATCTGCAGTATTAGAAAAGAAACAAAAGAAGAAATTGTCATTTTTCTCTTGCAGTTGCATGACTCTGTCCTTTCTACTGGAGCTTTGAATAGGTTTTCAAGAATTATGTCTTTTCACTTGTTCTCTTTCAACATCACACTTCATTAAAAGACCCATAGGCCCTATTTTGTTTTAACAATTAGTTAGAATAAATGATCAGCAAAGTGAAATATTAAGACAATGTTTAAGGCCAGGTTGGACGCAGCTTGTAGCAACCTGGTCTAGTGGGAGTTGTCCCTACTCATGGCAGGGGGGGTTGGAACTAGAGGATATTTAAAGTTCCTTCCAACACAAAACACTCTGTGATTCTATAACCAGCAACAGGAAATGTGGAAGGAATTTGGAATGCTTTAAAATGGGAAGATAAAGCTGAGGGTAGATGGAAATGGATATTGGAATAAAAATGACAGCTATAAAGAGGAAATTATTAAAGTCTACTGCATGTTTGGTGTGGGTAAGATAAAAAACACACTAAAATTACAACACAACCTTAAGAGATATATCAAGAAAAACTTGTCACTGGTAAAGACATTGAAATACTGAAAAATGTTGCTTAGGAGGTGAAACAAGGCCTATTAACAGTTTTTCTCAAAGGGTATATAAACATCTGCCAGAAAATGGCACAGGTACAATTGATACAGCTTCCTGACATTTCTTACAGGTCTTTTATATGATTTCAGGTTATCTAAGTTAATATTGGTTATGTGACCTCAGCTGATACTTTTGCTTTTATAAAAGCCTATGCTTTGCTAAGCTGAGAGTTATATGAGTGAATCAGCATGAGGATAACCTCCTATGTCTAGCAGAAACTATACAAGTTTTCCTTTTCTGGTTTCAGCTGCTTATCTTAGGTTTTAGAAAATATAATTGTGGATGCTGATAATTTGCTTCCTGGAAAGCATAATTCTGCTACTGTATCAAAGGTGACTCAGCAACACATATCTGGTTTTAAAGTACTCATGCGAAATGAAGTGACCACGTAACAATCCATCTTAGGTCATGCAAAGCCATGCAAGATGATTACAACCCTAAGATACCTAATCTTTTGAATGACATTTACTTTGATTTTCCCAATATTCAAAGGAGATTGTGACTGAGAAGTATTTTGATGACACCAAAAAAAAGGAGGAAAGGAAGACAGGCATTTTCTGTTCTATCCTGATTGGTTTTTTTAAAGAGAAATTTAATTTATGTAAAATACTAGATTGAAATGTTATTCTCATAGGAAAACTTCCAAGAATGAACTGTCCCTTAAATAAGAGTACATACGACTTCATGCATATTATTTCAGAAATATTCAGATTTTCCCAAGTCCGCATTTCAAAAATTATAGTCTGAAGAGTATCTCAGTAACAAGAGCATGATGAGGTTCTGTGTTTATTGTATTCTCATGATTTCTCTATCAAACGTGCTGAGTTTCACTTGGCAGATAACAACTGTGAATTTAACCTCAAACTAGAGAGATAAATTTGCAGGGCTGACTCAGACACACGGAGTCAAAGGAAGGGGCTTTGTCAGGTGTCCAGTCCAACCTTCTGCTCAAAGCAGGACCAGCTCATGCTCAGGCAGGCTGCTCAGGGCAGTATCAGATGGGTCTTGAAAACTCCTAAAGGTAGGGACTGCACAGCTTCTCTGAGCAACCTTCTTCACTACCTAGCTGCACTCACGTGGAAATCTGTTTCCTTTCATTAAGTCTGAACCTGTCCTCATTCAGTTTATGAGCTCTGCTTGTTCCCCAGCCAGCTCCATCTCCTTAAAATTTCCCTGTGTGCAGTGGTAGGGGTTGCTGTAGGGACTCCCTGATACTGCTCCTCTCCATGCTGGGCAAACCTGTCTTTCCAAGCTCTCCCCCTGGAGCAAGTGCCCAGCATCGTGGCTCTCTTCTGCTGAGTGTTTCCTAGGCTTTCAACATCTGTTTGCATGAGGAGGCCCAAAACTGTGTGCAGCATCCAGATGCAATCCTGCGAGTGCTGAGTAAAAAGATTTTTGACAGGGTAAAGCCAGTAGCGGTAACAGGTAGACAAAATAGGAAGAAAAAACTTTTATCATTGAAACAAAGCACCTGCCCCTGACTAGGTGCAATAATGGTGTGTGTTAAAGCAAAATAAGAGTAGAGGAACATCCCACTGCAGCTTTGATTTGCTTTATGAGAGGTTGGATATGGGCTGTTTCTTTCATTTTGCTGGTACGTTTTAATGATGATCATAATACCTTGTCCTCTGAAATACTGCCATATGGGGAAGGTTAGAAGGGATGTTTGAAGTCAAAACTGATGTTGTTTTATATCTTACCTAGAAATGGTGTAGCCATTCCAAATAACCAATCAGTTAAAGCTCTAGTAAGTCCCTCAAAACTGAAATAGTTAAATTTAGCCTGTACTTGGTCAGACACTTTTATTTTAGAACTTAAATCATAGAAATTGTGAAAATACATCTATGTATTCAGACACAAAACATATTTTTTCTTTTTACTTTTTTTATTTTATTATTGGATTGTCTCTGGAGCACTGTGGTTCAGAAGAACATCTGAAAGTGGAAAGAATGTGCATTATAACTATGGTCTTTTGAGACAAATTCAGTGGTAATGATTCATTTCTAAAGAAACAAGTTATCACTGTGGGGAACAGTAAATACTTGAGAACACTGAGAAAGACAGGAAGTTGAAAAGAGAAATTAGTCATTGCTTGTAACCAGTTTGCTTCAGTATACTTACTGTGATTCAGACATATCAAGTGGTTGCTTAGTTTCAGAGGGGAAGACTCTCTGCTTTTGAATCTTGACTTAAGAGCTTTAGCCCTTGCTGAAAGAAGTGTGAAAAAGCAATACGACAGGACAAGACATTATTGCACTTATCTGTTCTGATTCCATATGACAAAGGGCATGGTTGCCCAGACTTTCAGCGTGTGGCTGGGAGGCTGAAGCACAGCCAGGAGCACTCGTAAGGGCAGACTTGATTTGCTCATGAAGCTTGGACTGGCAGTGAGATGCTTACCTTGCCATAACAAAGCACGCTCAATGTTTGTCTTTGCACAAAAAGGTTATCAGTGCTACTGTGTGGGCACAAAGTTAAAAGCTGTTTTTTAAAACACTGTTCCAAATCGTCATTTTAAATAAACCCTATAGGTAATGGCAGCTCCACCTGCAGTCAGTGATCATCACCAGCTAATCCATCTTGTCTGCGTGCTAGCTGGGCAGGAAGCAGCACCAGTGACTGGAGCAGTTCTATTCCTCCCTTGCCTGACAGTGGGGGCTTATGGGATGGGAAAACATAAGCAATGATCTTTGCTTTGCATCTCACTTTAACCATACAGTGTGTTCATTTCATTTCAACTACACATTGTGTTCTCCTGCTTTATTCAGATTTTGAAATACCCTAGAGACAAGGCTACAGACAGAAATCCAAGCCTAGTGGGTGTCTATTCCACAGCACTTTAGAAATAATTATAATTTTTTTATTTTCTAGACTTCCAAGACTTTTTAAATTCTCTGCAGATTTCATTAGACCTGATTGTCCTCTTCTTTCACTTGTCACAGTGGTTGAAGACCAATCCCTTCATAACGTAAATATCTCAACTGTATACTTAAACACCAACTTTTAAGTCAGAAAATAATAAATCACCCCAAAACATCTCTAGAAGACTATGAATATGTACATTGCTTGTACATCAACTGTTGTTATATCTTGCCTTCCCATTGACAGTGTCAGAAGGCCATTTCAGTCAGTACTTCTAGTCTGTGAACAGTAGACATTTCTCTAAAGATGGTGTTTCAAGAAATATTAAGTATTAAAAGGTTAAAAACTAAGAAAACAGTAGCAAAAGAGAGAAAAAAAAGTTCTCCCATCAGGCCAATTGATTCTAAGGGCAGGGTCACTGAATGTAGCATTATTTCTCCTGGTCATGTTTCTTTCCTACCAGAGCTCCAAAGTAAGCTGACTGTGTAAGCAGGATTGAAATACACAACCCCCTTGTGACTGGAAGCAGTAAAGCATTCTCCACTTGCGGTTTTCTTCAAATGAGCCTGCATGGAATATGTGTTTGAAAACAGTGAAACTCTTTATTAATCAAGTACTTCACTTGCCATGCCAGCATAAAGTTTCATTTATGTCAAAACTCCCTTAAAATGGTTTGGAGTGGTGTCTTGTACACAGACCTTCAACAGAAGAAATATTTTTGGAATTGTAAATACAATAACCTAGGCAAATATTTGCACCTTTTGAGAAGCTGCTGCAAGATCTTTGACCAGAAGTTAGAATTCCAACATTTTACTTTGGTTTCCTGCTGTATGGAAATAAGGAGATTATATAACACTGCATCTAAAATACAGTCAGACAAGTTATCCTAATTATTAGGAGAGGGCTTTTTTCATCCATATTTTAGCCATGTTGCAATAAATGAGATAACACTCGGATGTCCCTATAAGATGTGGTATCTAAAAGGAAATCCAGATTTTATTGTCTGTTCAATGTTAATTTGAGTCTCTAAGGCATTATCTGGCTGAGAATTCTATCTGAAACTATAGGTAACTACACAGATAGCTTTAAAAATACTTTTTTTCTTGAAATAGAGTCCCCTTAACACTGCTGAATTAGCAATATCCATTCACAACACCCAATTTTTCAGAACAAAGGCCCATATAATATATATGCAGGTGAATCCCATTTTACTAGATTTTTTTTTTTTTTTTTGTGAATCCGGGGGGGAAGGTGAAGAAGGCATACGGAGAGTACCATGCCTATCCAGCACAAATACACAGAACAAGGAAAAAAGCCAGGAGAAGAAAGAATTTAACATCTTTGTAAACAAAGTTGCATTAAAGAGATGCCTGATTTCATTGCCTCCTATTTTTTTTTCCTAACTGGAAACAAGCTGAATCACTTTGTACATTTGGCTGAGCACTAGGATTAGAAATGTTATCAGCACTATTGACACAAAAATTCAATGGACTGACTAGCCTGGACTCTGTTCTCAGTAACAGCACCTTCATGCTCAGTCTGCAATGGAATGTGGAGCTGCCCTTCCCTGTAGGACACCAGGGACTGAAATGTAATTCAGACAATTTCAAACTGCTTTTTATCCAAAACACAGCAGCAGTGGGGCATGTGTGTCCCCCCTAAGCCCTAAAAGGTTAGCACAAAAGCCATGAGCCCTGAGTAACTGTGGGAGATCAGCTCCATGGAGATGGAAAGGTGCAGAGGTGTCTTCTTTTTGCACACATCATTTCACGGTGTCCTCATCTTGTTCTCTGTAAATATTCCATTGAAGCACCATGGCTTATATCTTCTGTAAAATACTGTTTAGCTGGCACAAGTACAGCAAAGTTTAGCCTTGTGTTATATATATTTACTTGCATGAACTGTTTTCTTTTTTCCATAGGCTTAAGACAGACCAGCCAATGCCCATTCACTCACTAGAAAAGATCCACTGATCCTTTGACAGGTACAGCAGAAGTTATTTTTCATTGTGGCATGAATAGTTTGTTTTGTTTTACAAAAAAGCACTTCACACCAAAGCAGAGCCAGGAATTGTCATTCTTCCTATGCTTGTACAGGTGCACTCTCTGAATTAGGCACACAGCCTCCGGTGAGCTCCTAATGGAGTGATGACACTAACACTGCAACAATAGAAGGGGCCTCCAGGGATGCTGGCTCTGGGAGGGCAGTCCAGGTAGGAATGTGCTTTTTAAGAGGGCTACAACTTAAAGCATTCCATGAAGCTGACAACTCTTTATACTCCCTCTGTAGACTTCTCACTGCACAAACAAACACAAGTACAGTAAGCCATACCAGACTGAGGGATTTAAATCTCAGAAAGTCGTGTGGGAAGAGCTTGCAAGAAGTAAGTTTTCAACACAGTTTACCACAAGGTGTGTTCTGAGACATCCAGTCCACAACACAGATCTTCAGCTCTTGTCCCATATCACTGATTCTTTTGTTGTTTTCATCCATACATCTTTACAGCTATTTATTTATTGAAAAAGGGATCTGGACTCTACACACACCGTGTGTGTTTATGTGTGCGTGTGTTTGAGCAGGGTCAAGTACAGCCATGTGAAAGAAGGAGTCATGGCAAAACTGTTTATTGCGACGTGTGAATGAAAGAGCTGAAGTATAAATAGCTGTGTGAGTGGCAGGGGCAATGAAGCCTGGCTTCCTGCAGAGCTCATGCTGAAGGCTGAGATCCCGTGCGGATTCACTGGTGTCCAGCAAAGGGCGAGGATAACGTTGCGCTGTGTGAGTGGGATCAATACGCCCTCTCTTCTATTCACAAGCTTATTTTATTAACAAAACTTTCAGGAACTGGAAAGCTTGGAGAAGAGAACCCCTCTGATGTATTTATATGGCTGCTGCATTCAAATGTGTCCAGAAGGAGCAGCAGCAATACCACATATATCTCCTATGTTTAGAAAACCAAAATAATTTAATATCACAAATATCATTATAGTAATAATGAAAGTGAAAGTGCCTGTTCGAGTATCTGAAACGACATTGTTCAGTGCTGACCCAGATATTTTGGGGCTCATTTCTTGTTTTCTGTTTGTGTTGCTGTAGAGCCAGGGGCCATGGCTGTTGCTCAAGCTGATTGCTGCAGTGAAATGCCTCTGAAAGGTCAGTTATTATTCATGTCTTCAGCCCATTCAGCAGCTTGTTCAGCAAGGTACATCGAATTCAGTGTAACTGTGTGGCCCATTGACTTCTGCAGAGCCACCAACAGGCTTGAATTCCAGACTTGTTTCACTAGCTTGTGGAACTGCAGCCTTAAATAACAAGTACATGCTAGGAGTACATGGATTTTGTCCATTCAAGGTACAGGAACATTTGGAACCATTTCAGGTTTTTCAGCAAACATAAGGATTCATACGTCTAGGATCAGTCTTTCCTCTGGAGATTTTTACCTCTGCAGAACCCCCTGTAGGCTTGAAAGCACTGAAGAAAAGTTGTCTACCATGTATTTCTGCTGTGGATTTTAGGCAGGTGGATGGAAGTTGCCATTTACTGGTGTGACCATGTTCAGGTAGTGTTTTTCAGACCCTGGTTCTTTGGGGAACATTTTGCGTAATGTCAGCTACCAGAAAGACCCAGTTTCAAAAAAGTGCAGAAGACATCAGCATTTTCTTCTGCAGCTTCTACAATGCATTTCCACCGATAATTGAGGCTAGAGCACATTAATCATACCTTATGACAATTTGGTCTCCTCTGCTTTTAATTGCAGTCCCAACTCATTCAGCATGTGGGTTGTGTTGTTGTGTGTCTTGTGGCACTGAGGCATCTTCCTGAAGAGTAGAGACAGCAAAAGGTAGGTGTAAGTGGGATGTGATGGTCCCCAGTGGGACTTCATCCAAAGTAAATATCTTTATTTCTTGCTGGAAAGATGTGTGGGTAAGAGGTTTTTGTTCCATATGCATTTGTCTAGTTCCTGCATTTTTTCTCTCTCTTCGTAATCTTTAATATCCTTAGTTACTACAGAGAAGATAACTTTATTGATGTGGGTGAATGCCCTTAGAGTGATGTGTTGAAAACATGATTTGAGAGGAAGTTGCTTGCAGTAGTCTCTAGAAGAATTATTTGAAAGGTTAAAAAAAAGGTTTACAACTCATCAGCACAGCTCAGCAGATCACTGAAGTGCTATTTTGTTTGTCTGAGCTGATAGTCAGATGTCTGCAGCTAGCTTACACTTTCACAATGGTTAAGTGTTATGATTTGAAACATACAGCAGATCTTATTGCTGACAGGGTCCGGCTGTTTGTGAGATAGCGCAAAAGCAGAGTCACAGGAGAGAGATTGCTTCAGAGCAATCCAGCACTTTGGCCAGTTGTGGCACCATTTCATGGAGCATTCAGGAGCTCCTGTCCTGGAACAGTCTGCATTCCCTGAGATCAAATGACAATGCAGTGTCCTTAGGCTGCCTGCTCTAAGACACAGAGCATTACCCATTGCTGCTCGTGCTGCACAGCCACCAGTGCAAGCTGTCCTGGGAACACAAAGCAGCGAGTGGCCACCACAACTGCTGCCACTCAGCACACTGTAAAAATTAGACTGCTTCTGCTAGCATGCCAGTGGAATTTAAATGTCATCTCATAAAAGCCCAGAGGTACCTTTTGAAAGAAAGCAACATGATGACCTTGTTTTTCTGGATCATCCCGAGCTTGCTTCTGTGTAAAATTAACAAGGCTTGGTTTTTTTACGTGACTTCACTCGTGACAGCCCAGGTGAGGTATCCCATGGAATGGTATCAGTACTCTTGTGCTCCTTGTATGTTCCCCATATCAACTTAAAGACAGTTATGTGGATGACTGGATTTCTTTGTAATAACTGCATAAATAGTTATAAATAGTCATAACAGGAACTTCAGTGATGCTCTTTATACCGATCAAGAAGTGTAGTGTTCAATCAAGCAACGCAAAATCTCTATGAGCATCACAAAGTCCCACATGCCTGTCCTCGGTATGGCAGACCAGCAAATTGCTGGGCCACACTCAGGTGAGGGTGCTCAGGCAGTGTCAATTGTGTTAGCAGCTGGGTCACTCCCTGCAGATTCAAGGACAGATTTCCTTCTGAGGGTTCGTAGTTACAATGGTCCCCAGAAATATTTTGAGGAGAACAACTCTTTGCTCCAAAAACTATATTTGGCACTCTGCCTGGGCTGCTTTTCAGGGACAGATGGACAATGTTAGGGAAATGCTTGTATTCCCAATGGCCATAAATCCCTGCAAAGAATATGTTGATAAAATGGAAAAACTGCAGATTTTATGGAATATTAATATGAATGATATATTTAATATATATATATATACACACACAGAGAAAGAGATTAATATAATATTCATTGACAGTTAACACTAATAAGCAAATAATGGAACACATACAAAGTAGACCTATTGATTCTCTGAACACTCTTGCAAATATAGGTTAATTTAGATATGTTTTAGAAGACTTTACAGGAGCAAAGTTCCTCTTGTACAGTGCCAAGTCTATTTTTAGGAGAAGAGTTGAAGAATTTCCTGCAGCTGGAAAGGTCCTAAATATTTTACAATATAAGTTTGAGGGACTATGTGTGAGTAATTCAAAGGTGCCTGCATGATTTTGGATCATATATTCACTGAAACTCACTGGGAATTTTGCTCCTAAAATGCTTTTGCACTTTCAAAAATTTTACCATAAATCTAAATCTGTATTTTAAATTAGGCTGTAGTGTATACTTCGTAAAACTGAGATTAATGTGTCACACTCGCTTTCTCTTGATCCTAGTTACTGAATATGTTCAAAGATGTCTTTTTAAATTGCTGGTCTTAGAAGCTCATGCTGAAATCTGAAAATCAACAAGTTTTCTTTGGCTCAGCCACCACTAAAAAAGTGCATATGTCATAAGGTAATGGTTTTGATGATGGTATAGTCAATTGAAGATAGCATCTGTGTGGAACAACTTCCATATATCTAATCTGTAATGGAGAGATATGACAGAGTTCTGCAGAATTGCAGAAGTGCAATTTATAAATCCAAAATCTTAAACCAGGGAAAAGTGTTCTTTTCGCACAGGAGTATAATCAGCCACATGACATTTTAGGGGTCAAGAATGTAAGAGAACTCAAAAAGGCATTAGAGCACTATGGAAAAGGGGATTATTTGTTGCTGGTATATGCATTGGAGTATCTAGAAACTGGTGCCCAGTAAGATCCAGAGCTATAGTTTGTTGGAAGCCAGGAAAAGAAATGGTGGAGAGGACTAATTCACACAAATAAGTTCTTAATACTTCTCTCAGTCTATGAATTATCAAAATGCAGAGATTAGATGTGGTATGGTAGTCTTTAAGTGAATATTTTTTGTTCCATAGATATTAAAGTGTACCAGAAGTGGAGAAATGCAAACATACACTTCTGATTCATAAATACTGAGAAAGACAAAGGTTGTTTAGGATTCAGGTATTATCAGTTTCTTCAACAGCAGAAAGGTCGAACATGTCTTCTGCAGGAGCTCATGGTCCATGGGAACAGAAAGAATTAACCTGACATTTCTGTGAAAGGTACGTCCCTAATGTACACTGTAGTATCACTGCATTGTCCCAAGCTCAACATGACTCAGAGGAAATTTATTCT
This sequence comes from Prinia subflava, assembly GCF_021018805.1. Classification (NCBI taxonomy): domain Eukaryota; kingdom Metazoa; phylum Chordata; class Aves; order Passeriformes; family Cisticolidae; genus Prinia; species Prinia subflava. The sequence continues at coordinate 13,585,443 of NC_086253.1, read as the reverse complement.
TCTGTCTGTCAAGTTGTGTTTGTGAGTTGAATTATCCTTTGCTGACAGCTCCAGAGCCTCCATAATGAGGGTTTCCTGAAGTTATAGACTATTTTTTGTTTTGTTCTTTGGCCAGTTGTCCCAGCAGTTGTGTTTCTCGAGCAGCTGCCATGTTGTGGGAGGGGCATCTTTTTGTTACATTAATGGTATTTCAGTTATCACTGCAACATTTTGGGCCCAAGGAAAAAAAATATTAGATTTTCAATGCAATACATAAGCTTTATTTATATCATTATCATTAAGGGACAATGCCTGTAGGAGTTCTCACTGAGGAGTTGGGACACCATAGTCACCTCTCTAATCCTGTTCATAACTTCTGAAACAAATTACCTGAAACAAATTTCATATAGTGACTGAAATTAGGAGGAATCTCAGTCTTTCAGTCCTAGTGAAATGAAGAAACTTGAAGCTGGAAGTTTTCAAGTGGAGAATGCTGTCACTTTTAACACTTCCTAGATGAGTTGGAACAGTCTTCTGTCCAAGGACCATGAGGTTTGCTGATAGTAACTCCCTTTCTTCCAGAGATGTTAGATAGGTTTCTCCATCCCAACAGCTCATCCTCTTTGTAGAAGATTGGAAGTCCATTATTGAGGCACTATGATCACATTATGCCATCCTTGAGTTCCTTAATGGGTGTGCATTTAATTCATTAAGGGCATCTGTTCAGGACACTTGAGACAAATCTTCTGGAAACATTACACTGACATAAGACAATGTTTAAAGAGATGTGTTTGAGAAATGTCTATTTTGAATGAAGTCCAGCCATCGTAGAGCATTACAACCCATTTTGAGTCAGGTATGTCTTTCACCCCCAAGAACACCCCATCTGCCACACAAACTGACTTAACCTGAATGTGAGCTCTCTAACTTGAAGTGAATTAATACTATTTTGTGTTGTTACCATAGGAAGGCATCTTTTGGAGTCATTTGTGCAGTTGCTGAATTTTTCAGCTACTCCTACATATGAACTATACTTCAATACCTATGTAGCCTACACTACAATAGTTTTCATTGATAAGATGGAAATAACGTGAGATGCTAGCTTTTCTCCTTAGTTTGAGAAATTAAGGCAAGTTTTCTTTTTTTTTTTTCCACTAGGCTCTATAATTGATTTATATATTGCTATTTCTTTATATCCAGGCACAGAGCTTATGAATGGATACACAGAAGGTAGGTGCACTCTGCATGTTTCTCCTTCCAGGCAAAAGATTTCCTTCCGACCTCTCAGACATACCCAAACAGTTTAAATGTTGCCTGTGGAGTACATCTGCATGGAGCTTTAGGTGCGTAATCTGCCTGGCATTCGGTCATCTTAAGTTTTAAAACACTTGGCTCTTAATGGTTTGGCTCAGAAGGAGGGATTTTGATCCCTACACATTTTATAACAGGACTTCAAATACGGTCTAGGGAAAATTAAAATGTTACCCATATATGGAAGAAAGTTGTCAGTCTCGAAACATGTCCTAGATGGCTGCTTTGCAATGTCCAGGGAAAAGAGCTGGGAGTAGCTCATTTTATAGCTCAAATGAAAAATGTGGGGGTTTTCTAATATTAACAGCCCACTAAAAACATAGCCAAATATTCCTTTCAATAATATTACTTTTCAGTTTATTTCCAGCTGTCTAACACCAGGCATTTAGACAATGATGTCTGTCTTGCAGGAAAATAATTGAATGGATTAAACTTAAATTGAGAATCTTCAGTAGGAAAGAGGTACCAGAATTTAATGCTGTGCATAATGCATTTTTGTTATCTTAAATACATCGAGTCAGAAAAAACCTTCCCCCCCAGTTTTTTAATATTTTCATGTAGAAAGAATGTATTTTCTGTTGTTTAACCTAATTTGCAACAATAATTATAAGGTGATCTCTTCTGCTTATGCAGATATGGACTTAATGGAGACCAAACCATAAGTGACTTGATGGACTGTCTGGTTCAACCTGTCATAGAAAGCCCTTTTGAGTTAGAGTGTCAACACAAACATTTTGAAATGTTAACCTGAATTATGTGTAGGAAGGACCAGCCTGGCTGGATGTTTGAACATATTTGATTCTGATAATGCATATTGTGTCACACTACCTATATGAACAGCAAGAAACTTCCCACCTGTCCCTATTATTGCTGTTAGGTGGTTAATCAGATTTTACTTGTGCATCAAGTAATAGTTTGTTGACTTATTTCTGTTCCAAGAATAAGCCAGATTCATCCTGTGGTCCGGAGATCCCAGCTGTATAAAGATTGTTAGATGATTTTATTTACAGAAATTTTTGAATATAATTAGATTTCATGCTACAAAAAGAATACTCTCTGTAGCTGAGCTTTAGATCAGAAGCAATCTTTACCAAATTTACACTTAAAATTATGCTTTCTTTTTAACAGAGATGTTAATACACCAGACCAATGCAAGCAATAAGTGACACTGGTTAGAAGAAGAGATTAGCAACAGTATAGTTTTGTTGTGGAACTAATTGAAGTTTTTATCCTTATAGCAGTTTAAATAACACACACTAGGAGTACTGCTTCTCAATCTGTTTGTCGATTTTAGTGTTTGTACTGTGCCCATCAGAACAGTGTAAAAAGTGTCTCCAGGGTACGAAAGTGCCTAAAAGCATTTAAGATCCAAACTCAGGAAATGAAAGACCAAACTCCCCCACTGTGATGGAGCCACTTATTTTGGTATGATTTTCTCCAGAAACTACCTGCAATGTGAATAATAAGCCTATGAAAATCAAGGTATTGACACTTCTCAAATATGCTGCAGAAAGATTTATTTTGTCTTTTTAAAAGGACCAGTGTGGTCTGACTGTCCCCTGGACCTGGCAGCCTGATGGAGGCAAGGTTGGGGCTCACACAGGGCAGTAGAGGAGGCACCATCCAAAAAGAGATTTTGATTGATGGAGTGAACTCCGGTGCTAACATTTACATTTTCTCTCCGTCTCTCCTAGAAACCAGCGAATCCTGCATATTCTTAAAACTGAAGTATTTATCATAGAAATCAGGAGTAATATTTTCAAGGTGAGAAGCAACAATTTCATGTACTTGTTATTTTGAATGTGTATTTAGCCAATAACAAAGATGAACTATTCATCATATGAAAAAAAAATCCTCAGTATTCTTTCATTACAACCCATAATTAACAGCTTCCATCATCTAGCATTAGTTGTTACTGAGTGATCAACACTTAGTACTGTCTGTTATAATATTTACTTAGTGATGGTAAACACCAAGTTTCATAAATTTTATTCAATTGCATCTTGGATGAATCTGGCACAAAATACTGCAACAAACAAAATCTGGGCTTTCATAAGTGTGGATGTTACATCCAAACCTTCTCATTATACCTGGCAGTAGCTTGGCATAACATAGCTAGGACAGCTTTATTGTAGAATTAGGCAAGCTCAGAAATAGTTTGTGGAGGGATGATTTAGAGCTGCTGTCTGCATGAGATCAGAAAGTGTATGAATCCCTTACAGAGTGGGAGAACAAAAACAAACAAACAAAAAAAAACCCCACTTTTTTTTTAAAGCTCAAGCTAAAAGGAAAACAAAAAGTATACGTATATAGAAAGTATAAGTATTAACTCCCCCAACAATAAACCATAAATACTTTGAAATTATCTATCCTTGTGTTATGTTTACTTGTTCTTTTTGTCATGATTCAAGCAATTTAATGCATGTGAACATGTTTTAAAAATACTAGTTTGTTATTAAAAACTACTTCTCATTATGAAACACCTTGAATAATTTTCCAATCATACTTTTCAAAAAGTATTACCACATATTTGACTCTTAGCACTCGCACTTAAAAAAATAAAATTTATATAGACACCAAAATACAATCTTGATTGTATTTCATGTTTCATGTGAAGAAACTATTTTGTTTATCTTCAACATTTTTAGAGATGCCCTATTTTATTGCTTTTCTCTGGACATTTTATTGCTGACCATGCTGTTGGAGTTTAGCCAATTCATCTCACTATGCTGGGCACTCAAACAGGAGGTGCTTGCAGTACACAAGCAACAGGAGAATACAGGCATGTGTTTATTTAAAAATGCAGACACATCATATCAGGAAGTCACACACTCCAAAGTGCTTAATGACTGTATACACTGGACCATCACAGCATGATTTATCACTGCAGTGTGATTCAATGAATTACTTAACGACTTAGAGACAAGGGCTGTAGTCCTGAATCAAAAAACTATAACTTAATTAATGGAAATTTTTTCTGTCTGGGATCACAGCACTTTTACCTGTGAAAACGAAAAAGAAAAGTGTTTCATAGGTTTCAATCTCTGTATTCAGAAGAGAGTGGAAACTGGAACTATTTTCCTTTTGTAAACCTTCAGCAAGAAAAACGAATCAGATAGCAAAAGGTGTTCAGTCATTAACTAGAGGGAAAGGACAGATTCATCCACTTAAGACAGTAAGCTTAATTCGTTTTGCTCTACTTGGACTGTATTAAATATATAACTCTTCTTTAAGAAAATAAATTTTTAAGTCCAAATTGTTGTCTTGTAAAAATTATTTTTGTGAACAAATTATTAAATGTAGAGCATGCGTTTTACATATTTCCTCAAAAAAAAAAAAAATAGTAATAAAGATAAAAAGGTAGTAAAATTCCTCCAAAGTAGTCTCGTTAACAGAGCAACATTTCCCTCTAGTGGTCTCCCACAAGTAGTCGAGTTTTCCCAGGTTTGTGTGGCAGAATTAGGATGTGCAGGCAGCTTTCCCGGGAGAAAAGCTGTGCAGCCCCAGGAGCAGCGGCTCGGGCTGCGGGCAGGAGGGAGGACAGGGCCACACCTGGAGGGACAGGGGCAGAACTGCACAGGAGCAGAGGCACCTTCTGCCATAGCTGCTGCACATATCCAGCCTCTATTTTTCATTATATATAATATAAAAATATATATGTACATCTCCATAATCAAAGTCATATTTATTCTTTTGCAACTGTTGTTCAAGCCGTTGAAGAGCAAATATTGTGGTTTGAAACATTTTTGAAGGGACTAGGAGGGGCAGAGAAGGACACAATCCCGCTGTAGGAAGAGCTCGGGAGCACGAGGAGTCTGAAAACCAAGACAGGCACCTGGATGTCACAGGTCACGCAATGAAGCCATCTCAGCCGTGGTGCAAATAGCAGCAAGTTCTAATTGTGATGAGCCCATATGGAACGTTTTAGAGGTGTTAAGTTCCTAATTAGAGATACTCGGGCCTCAGCATGCTGTGCTGCACAGATGTACTGCTGCTCAGAGCAAAATTGGAGCTAGGTAATGTGGGCGGTCATGATAAAAAGTGGAATTGATTGAAAACATTTACAAATACCAGACAGCCAGGTCACAGAGGGGCTGTGCCAAAGTAGGGAGGTTTCTTGTGTCCTTTTAACTTATTTCTCTCCAGTTCCCCACTTTATTTAGAAAACTGTTGCACTTCAGAATCTTGGGCCCTATGCAGTGTTCAGAGCACTGAGTTTTATTTAGCTCTGAATTTTAGGCTGAGAAGATTTTGAGTGAAAATAAGATGCACTAATTTCTGACAGGTTTTTTGTTCATGAAGTGGTAGGAAATGGAGAGAGGGTGGAAGAATGTTCATGTTAGCAAAGACACAGATAAATGTTCACACATTCCTGTTCTGATGGGGAAAGGAAGAGCAGGGGAGAGATTAAAGGAGTAGAGGAATACAGAGGAGGAGGAAGGAGATGAAAGGAGCCCATAGATGATGATAGAAAAAGGAGAGAAATGTCTCAAGCTTGGATAGCTTCAACTTCGTAATGAATCTGCAATATTTGGCAAATGTGCTATGCCAGAGTTTTAGTGGAGCTTTTCAGACCCTCCAAAACCCATATGCAGACACACTCCAGCTAATAAAGTACATTCAGCAGTAGTGGGCAAAGGCTGAGTGGGTGTAACACGACATGAGGAAAGAAGAAATTGCAGATACATTTTACCAGACACAGTCCTACAAATATTTTCTCATGCTTTTGGCTATTTATGAATTAAGAGTTAGAAAAGAGTGAACAAGTTAGACTACAATATGTCCCCTTGTAAACCTCAGCACTGGAAATAATATGTCTGGTCATTAGGAGAAGTTAAGAAACATCTAAATAAACTGAATCCTCCCTGGGAATAAACAGGCAACATTGCTTGAAAAATTGAAAATTAAACATGATGAATTATTTCTTAAATATCTACAGTTCTCAGATAGACAAATCCAAGATACAAAAGCTGGCTCCAAATCCTGTAGGGAAGTTGGTTTAGCCAGTTCTAGAGGTAAGCTAGGTGGGGTCTCTGTGAAGTTCACCAGTGAATCGACCAATCAGTGGAGTTTGGGTGTATTTTGTGTAAACAATTGGCCATGGGAGAGAGCAGATAAATATACGATTTTCTTTCTCAGCAACTCATGGTGACATTTTTATACACTTTCTCTTAGACACTGTCATTAAAAACTACTCTCTGTTAAATACTACCATATATTTGTTTCATAGACCATTGCCTAGTCTGAGGATCCTAAACTGTATTTTCTCCATCTATTCCTCTTCCTCAAATAAAAAACACCATAAATGTGTCATCTTCCATGCAGTCAGAACTTGTAGCACTTAGAGCCACATGTGCTTTTCAATGTTTTTGAACAGCATTACGATGGGGCTGAGGTTATGAGATTAACTGCTCATCATCTGATCAGCACCAGAATATGCCTGGTCTGCACTCTCTAAGTACTGGGAAATCTATTGCAGTTTTCAAGGGTTAATCATGGTAGCCTGCAGACAGTGTCTATGTTCTGAACTCCTCTCCTCTCCTCTCCTCTCCTCTCCTCTCCTCTCCTCTCCTCTCCTCTCCTCTCCTCTCCTCTCCTCTCCTCTCCTCTCCTCTCCTCTCCTCTCCTCTCCTCTCCTCTCCTCTCCTCTCCTCTCCTCTCCTCTCCTCTCCTCTCCTCTCCTCTCCTCTCCTCTCCTCTCCTCTCCTCTCCTCTCCTCTCCTCTCCTCTCCTCTCCTCTCCTCTCCTCTCCTCTCCTCTCCTCTCCTCTCCTCTCCTCTCCTCTCCTCTCCTCTCCTCTCCTCTCCTCTCCTCTCCTCTCCTCTCCTCTCCTCTCCTCTCCTCTCCTCTCCTCTCCTCTCCTCTCCTCTCCTCTCCTCTCCTCTCCTCTCCTCTCCTCTCCTCTCCTCTCCTCTCCTCTCCCCTCTCTTCTCCTTTTTTCTTTCATTTTGGCATTTCAATATTTTGAAGACCTATGAGTCATTAAGGGGAGTTCACAGTTTGTCCTCAAAATTCAAGCTTGTTTAACAAATATTGGGTATGTTGAAGATCTCCAGAATATAGCACTTATTTTGTTTGCAAACTATTGGGATTATACTGATTGCTCAGTCTAAGATAACTATTTTGAGTGCATATCATATAAATGTGAATGTTTCTATCCCTGTGAAGATAATGGCTTTAAGCAACTTATAGCTTATTGTTTACAAGAGTTTAAACCCCAGAAAAAAACAGAAACCTTTCCAGATTTTTCTTTCTCTTGATAATCAATTTATTTTTTTCAGATTCACCATGTTGAGATTCCTGCCATGTAAGTTACTCTTCAAGAGCTTTGTTCCCTTTAGATCTGCAAGACAAAGATGACACCATGTATATCTAATGCTGGAAAAACACAGTGAAAGAATGCAGAAATGTGTGACCATCTGGCTGCTTGTCCACTTGAGCACAGGCTATAGGGGTCACTGAGACCCCTCAGAGTGCCATTGATACTGGACCCTGACAGGAAACACTTCAGCTGGTCCCCACAGGACAGAGGTGAATACACTCAGAGGTGTGTTACATCTTCAAACGCTGGAGCTGGTGACAAACCAAAGGAAACCTCTAGCTGCTTCCAAATGCTCTTCCTCCTGGTATCAGGCTAAATGGTTCCTGTCCCCTCCTGATAATCTGTGGCTTGGGGAAATAAATATCTGTCAGAGGCTTTCTTGCCTCACTAACATCCCCTGTATGAAGGACAAGTACAAACTGGGGGAATAAATTTTTAAAAATATTGAAGTCATGATGAAGGACAAAACCGTTACCCTGAGGACTGAGAAAAAGCATTTCTAACTCCACAACTCTTTGATTCCTTAGATTCATTTGAGTGGTAGGGAAACAATTACAGAAATAAGAGAATGGGAGATGCTGCCCATAAGAATGCAAAGGTTTCCCAAAGGTTTTCCCAGTTTTACATTGTCACAATTGTGAGCTCAGATAGACTTCACATAGGAGGTCAATTACCCACACAGGGCAAATAAATGCCCTGAGGTATGGGTGCCCAGACTGCCAGGTAGGGTCTGCAAGTAATGCACATATTCTTAAAACCACAAGTAAAATACTCTACACACATAATAGTTTAAAGAGAGAAAGAAGCCAAGGCAAAAGATTGTTGCTGAGTAGTTAGTTTGGTTTTGATTTTAATGTTATTCCTTCTAAAAGGCAAAGTCCTTATGAACACCGTTGCTCCTTATAGACATCATCTGTCCCTGCCTGCATCAAAATCCCTTCTCATTTCCTTTTTTCTCTTTTCTGATTCTACACTATCTCATATATTTTTCTTATAAATACCCACAATCTATATATGTGTATAAAACTATATGTATATGCCTCTGCTGTTGAAGGATTATTGTGAAAAATTTTTAAAAAGTCAAGTTCTTGAAGCAAAGATATTTCGTAAGTATAATTCTTATCATTTTATCTGGATCATCTTGTCCAGATGTGTGCTTGGGAACATGGTTTAGTGGTGGAGTTGGAAGTGTCAGGTTGACTGTTGGACCTGATGACTTGAAAGGTCTTTTCCAACCTAAATGGTTCTGTGACTGTAGATTGGGATCATTAAAGAAGGAACAAAGTTAGGTCAAATCCTCTCAAACATGACAGGATTTTGAACTTTGTACCTGCTTAGCTGAAACCCAAAACATTTCCACCAGTGAAAATCTGCCATGATACAACAGTACTGTCATAGAGAAGAGCCCTTAGAGGAGTCTTGAAGAAATGGAGCTCTAGGAGCTGTTGAGTTGGTGCAGTGGGCTAAGAAATCCTGGACTGAGACCATGGAAGACTGGACAGACTGGAGAATATGAGTCCAAAATGAATCAACTTATAATAAATAACAATAAATAACAATAATAATAAATAACCCTTATTTTTTATGATACAGTAATTAACCAGCAGAAAAAGTGGGGGCAGCAAAAAGAGCCTGGATAAATTAAAGTGTCTTACACAAATGTACGCTACATCTGCAATGGAAAGTAGCTTGGGATAACAGTATAAGAACTAGAGAAGGAAAAATGTAGACTGCATAGTAGAAGAAAATTTCTTCTTTCCAAGATATTTAGCTGTGGAAATCATCTACATTTAAAAAAAAAAAGGCAAATAATGCAGAATTTTTAAAATGTTAAGGGGGAAAGTACATGGGCTAGGAGTTAAGGTAAATGTCAAGATATTTTTTTTGCTGTATACAAGCAGGTATCAGTTCTTTAAATTTAGTTTTGATATGAAAATAAATGTCTACCAGATATTTTGAGGTCTTTGTACAATTCTTACATTTAAGTCATTAAGGCTTCATTAGTGCAAAAGGAAAAAAAGAAGTTTTTTTCTTCTGTTCTGCTGTGTTAATGCCATTTTCAAAAAGCATTACATCCTAAGGTCATCTGAATATTCTAAACAATTTTCTGCTGTGATTTTTTGTATGAGCTTAGTTTTAAAATAAAATTCTAATACTGTTATTATAGGAAGTAACTTTTCATTCATAAACAAACATATTGCAAATTTTATCCTGACCGATATCTCTAAGACCTAAACATGTAAAACTTTAGTTCTGCCTACAAAATATATAGGTGAAGTTATAGTTGCAATATTTAGAAATTTATTGTCCATGTAAATGCACAGTTATTGCAGTAAATCACATAGTTTTCAGTCTTACAGAATGGCTTGAGCCTCTTTTCCCAGCCTTACAGCATGAAAACAGGTGTCTGTAAGTTAATATGCATAATAAACTAGAATAGAAGTATTAGGGTTATCTTGTTTGACTTAAAAAAAAAATAATGAAAAGGAGCAGTGTAAAAGAACAACGTTGTTTCTGTGATAAGTTATATCCTGCTCAGGTTGCTGCACGTCACTAAGAATACCACAGACAGCTTAGTGGTTTGTTGAGACAAACTTCTCTGGCAAAGGTGATCTTATATTCCAATCAGCCCTTGTTAAAAAGACATAAAAAGAAGATTAGCATACAGCCAGCAGGGCTCGTGCACTGGATTCTCTTGGCTCATCTTGAAGTGCTCCAGTGAGGTCTGGCTTGTTTTTTACTGTTCAGGATCAGTTCTTTTGCCACTCATGGAAGTCTCAATGATTTAAAAATAATAATAGCACAAATAGAACACATGACCTCTAACCCATTCCTCTTTGATTAAGTCTCATTTTATAACAAAACTATGACTAATGTCTCTTCCTTCGCCTTCAATAAACTATCATATAATCTGTCTATTATTCTTAATATCCTCTTGCCCCAATAAGACATTTGTGTTTTGTTTGGATTCCCCTGAATGGGGTGAATATTATATCTATAACCTACTGGAAAGCATTTCTTCTTAGACATATTGGCAGGGCTAATTTTGTTTTTACAGGTGTTTGTACTTGGAAAGGGGTTAGCCACAGTCTTGGAGGCTCTACCGCACGGGCACATCACAGGAGCACAGTGTGCTGTGGGTCCTTGAGCTGTTAACGGGAGGCATGGAGGGAAGGTTAAATTAATCATTTATGCTTTATTTATACTTTCTCTTACTTGTGGAGCTGGACAAGCGGATGCCAGTTTTCCTCAGCTAAGGACTGTCTGTATGACACGATGTTTGATATCTGGCAAGGCATAATTTATGTGATTTATATTGTAAATCAAAAAAGAAAGAAATACATAGGAATTGCTGCAGTGCTGTAGTTTTGTCTGTCAGCTGGACAAGCTAAATAAATCCCCTCAGTTTGTCTTGAGACATTTTGATTCAAATAGATGTATCATATTAATACTATTTCTTCCTTAGCTTTGCTAAGATTTCTCTTTTCATTTTACTATGAAAATTTGTTCATTTAGTAGATTCCTTGTGACATGATCTGAGGGAGATTTTTCTGGAGTGACTGTTGCTGAACTTGATTCAAGCTAAAAAGAAAAAGACAAAAATTGACTTACCCCCACCCCCTCCTTTTATTTTGTGGATTTAAACATGCAATTCCAAAATTTAAATTAACATAATTTAAAGAATATGTACCTATTCAGAACAAAAATCCCATGAACTTATAAAAATATGGTTACATTCCATCAAAAGAAATAGGCTTAGTGTTTTGCTGAATGGGATTTAAACACATGATTAAGTGCCTGCAGCATGGTCCTAGGTTATTTCCTCCTGACAGCCCTGTACTAGGTTAACTTAGCACCAAACAAAAATGTCATGTAGAAGGGATTCATGAAACCCTCCTGGATGGACAAGCTATCAGTCAATCTTATTCCAGCTGCACAGAAAATGGTTATTAGAAGCAGAAGGAGAGCAGAAATGAGCTGAGGAATCAATATGCTCAGCCATAACATCAAGTTCAAAAAAGAAGTATTTGTAGATCTCGTCTAAATGTTTTTTTCCTCACCAGAGTCTCTTTAACAGAGAATTTCCAGTGACTTGTTTTGTCTTTTACTGACCACAGCACAATCAGCCATGGGCAGGTACCAGGCAGGGTGAGTCTGGCCATGGCAGATGACAATCCTGTGCCAGAGGTGCCCTTTCTGATCTCAATGCAAAGCACAAACCATAGCCCTGCTGTGGAACAGCGCTGCTAAACCAGCACTAAGCATCACTCCTTAAACAGATCTACAAGCAAATGTGGATCCTGTTCTTGTTTGGCAGTGCTTTGAATAAGGTAGCAAGGTCATGGTTGGTTAGTAAAGTTATTGCTGTGGCAGAAATATAGCTGATTATAACTTCATTCTTTTATTGGGGGATGGGTGCTTTCTTTTGGTCCATCTGTTGCCTACCACAAGTATCCAATCTGACAAGTTACTAGATTTGCATATCAATTCCCTTATTCTTTGGCATGATGCAACAGTAGAAGAACTTTATTTCTGCCTAATGATTGCATATTAGAGCACTGTATTTGCTTTTATGACCATAGTTTGAAGCTAGAACTGGTTTGTTGCAGGAATTCAGGAGTCAGTAAATGCTGAAGTAGTCGTATATATACTACAGTGACTTGCACAAATGTTATGAAGCCATAAAGGGGATTTGGAGAGATACAATTCCACCACACAGCACCAAATATATGTGTTCTACATGACATTGCTAAGAAAAATAAATGAATGATGCTAACAGATTTAAGTTTGCCAACAAGGACATTTTCTTACAGATGTTAAATCAAAATCATGGAATAGTATTTCAAGTTAAATAATATTTCAGGGTAAATAGTATAATATACCAGGTTTTTAGACTTTAAAAAGAGTACAGATGAGGAATGAAGAAAGTCTTCTAATGCATCTTTTCACTTTGGCTTGGTCAGCAAAGTTCAATTTTAGGCCATTAAACACAATGATCTGATTTGTATTACCCAAAAATGTGCTGAATTTGAGGGACACAGGTGGGAAAAAAAATTGTATTTATTATCACATTTATTACACTCTCTCCTTATTTCTCTGTTCCTAGTCATGTGTAGAAGCAGCATACTGCAAAGTGTGTTTCGAAATGGCTGCATCCATGCTCTTATACCCAAAATTACATTTTTTCTAAATGAGAAAATCAATTTGTATTGTTTTAGTTTCATTTCCTTTCAACATATATAAGTTTAACCTCTCTCAAAATGTCCAAATTTACAGCAGCTACAGTTGCAACTTTTCTACATAACTCCCTGCCTGCAGGTTTCTGCTGCTGATAGACAGCAGCTAAAGGATAAGGCTACTTAGTGTTTTCTTAAAGAAGTTATACAGGGAACAAGAAATCTCTGTCCCTCTTAAAATTGTTTCATCCTCATGCTTGGTGAGTTTTTCTTTGTTAATCTGAGATGCAGTGTCAGGATTTCACTGGTTTTGGTGAAATTGGTGCAACTGTTGTGTGTACCTCCACTACGATCACCTTGCTCATGCCCTACAAGTGCCATAGATACTTTAAAAGCAAATAAACAAGGGGATCAGGAACCCAAAACTCCAGTAACATCTGCAACACACATGCAGCCTTATTTTTATACATCTCTTTTGATCCTACTTCCTGGATGCTCATCTGCAACACCATTCCCATTTCTCTGCTGTCACTGGGTGGTCAGACACAGATCCTGCATGGGGTAACACCTTGGCATCTAACCCACACTTGTAAAGTGTTCATCTCAAATTTTGTCCTGCAGTACCAGTCATCCATTTTGGGTTCTTGAACAACATTTGGGGTTGGTTTTTATCCTGTATAACCTAACAAAGCAACAAAGAAACATCCAGGTGAGAATGGTGTTTTGTTTGTAAAATGAAGCTCTTCAATATGATTATTCAAGAAGCTTTGACTGTCTCTGCTGTGTGTCAGTCCTTAATAGAGAATGTGGAGAGATCTCCTGGAGAAGCAGTCTGTGATCATGTGTTGAGATACCACAGGGTAACTGTGAGCTGTCATTTCCTGACTTTCAAGCAGCATTCAATTCTTCCAGCTAAAATTTTTGCACCTTCTAACATAGGTTTCAGCTCAGTGAGTAATTTTTTGTGTGTTTTCTGGTATTTTTAGTTGTTTGTTTGTTTGGGTTTTTTTCCCCTTTAATTTCCTATGTTTGTGGTATTTGAGGCTTTTTTTAAAGAAGAAAACACAGAGCTACAATTATGACTTGACCTTCATCTACAACACAGATTTATGTCATTTGCACTGCAAGGCATATTAGCACATCAGCTTGCAACACATTGTAATTATGCTTAGAGTGGAAATCATGGAGATTTGTACAATTTGAGAGTGGCTGAAAATGGGATAGTTATGCTTTATTTTCTCTCCTGAAAATTTAAAATAAAGCAGGAAAACGGAACTTTTTAAAAAAGTTGCACACAGAATTAGAATGAACTTTGTTGGTAAAGATAAGACAAATTTAATCTAAGTGTAATCTCTTGGTTTAATTTCTAGAAAATAGTAAGAAGAAAAGATGATGACACCTCTTGAAAAATATTGACAAATATCTGACAATGGCAAGTAATAGGCAAGTGAAAAGGTCAGGTCTTTATAATAATCAGTGATGTGAATTATGCTCTTGAAACCTACTTTGCAATTCTATATGTTGAAATGATGCACAGGAAAATTCATGCATTCAAATGACAAGAAATGAGAGGGGACTATGTAAATGAGATAGCTAAAATGTCCTAACAAAAAGCTTAAAAAAATAGTCAAGTTTTCCTACAAAGTTCTCTTGGGGACTCTGAGCATATCACAAAGGAGCAAAGAGGATTATAGTCAAGAAATATGAAGCAGCTGTCTAAGACTTACAGGCTTACTTTGATGCCATGACTTGAAGAATAGCAATAGAGCATCCTCTGTATAACAAGAGATTAAAGTACTGCTGTTTGTCCCACTGAAGAGTTAGTATTTTACCCACTGTCTGGTTAGTATTATGAATGTTTATTTTAGTGCCAGTGATATGTTTGACCCTGCATTAGACACAGAGTAAAAGACAAAAGTTACGTAATTTGCATTTTAAAAATATACTTTTAGGTCTGTGAAAAATAGAGATGAAGGGATATTATAGAGTAAGGAATTTGAAGCTGCAGCTAAATCTCTTGGTCTCTTTATGGGAGAAAATAAGTTGTTCGGATAAGTCTGAACATGAGACAAGTATCTTATAAGATTGAACTACATGATGCAGTTCACTTCTTGCTATATCCAGTGGTCTCACATGAAATGCAAAGCATAACAGCCCTATAGTGTAACTGGTCTGCTGTATAACACATTGTGAACAATGTCCCAGACTACTCCTTTCAAAAACAACACTCAGCTTAGGGGGTCTACCAAATCAGAAATTAATTTAGTGCCCTCTCAAAATTTTAATAATATCTGCTGCCCTCGCCTCCGGCCGCTCCACTGGGGATGGTGGAGCAGCGCCGGATCTGTGCTCTCCAGAGCTAAAGCCTCCTTTTGTCACAATGAAAGTTATATACCCACTGTGCCTCTGCAGTGCTCATAAAAGCACACGAGCTGGCCAAAACAAACCCACTAGATGTGAATCAGCATTTCAATGGGCAAGAATTATGATTCATTATATTTAAGGCCAAGATATAAAAAAGAGTTGCTTGGCCAGAAATGTAGTTAAGAAGCTGTCAGCATATCCATTAGGAGGTCCTTAGTAGTAAGTAGATGTTAAACTCTTTAACAAAACAGTAAGCAGGTACCTGTGGATGATCACTGTTTTTACAGCCCCAGCAAAACTTATCAACCACTTTTCCTTTCAGAAAATGAGTAGTGCTGTCCTTTATTGAGCAGGAAAATCATGACATAAACACAATAAACACTCTGATTTTTTCTGCCTGCAATGAAGTTCACAATTATTACAGTTACACTGACTAAAAAGAAATTGTTTCTCTTTGAGTGCCTGAAAACTGAAAAACTTTCATCTTTCTTCATCCTAAGGAATGCTTTAAAATCTCTGAAATCAGTTAACTGTAACAGAAATTCATGCTGCTGCTCAGTGCCAGTAGTAATGACAACTGAATTTCTATAAAATGTGCTGGTTTAAGCTCCTGTGATCCAGGAAGAAAATAAGTGTGAGAAGGAATAAGGACATGTTCCTAATGAGACTGAGAAAGTCTGTGGATCAGAGGGCTGCTGGCACAAAGTGCCTCTGCTGCAGGGCGGAGTCCAGTTGTGTCAGGGAGCCATCAGTGAAAGGTCAGATACAGTCAGAGGAGTCAGACACGAGAAGGGTGAAAGTTGCCAAATGGCCTCTGTGTCTTATCCTAGCAGAATGCTCCATAGATGCCTGGGGAAGCCTCAGTCCTGTGGCTACACGGATACTTGGGTTGTGGAGGAGGTGGAATTTCGTTGCTCACATGGTAGAGATGTGAGTTCTGTTGCAGAATTGTCAGGGTGATAATGGACAGAGAGTCTCCCTACAGGTCTCTGCTCAGCCCCCACTCACCCCAGACCGAGAGAATGAGCCATTTCCTGGAAAATGGTAGGTGTCTGTCATTGCAGACGGGTGCCTTACAGCAGGATTGGAGGCAAAGGAGAATTACTTATGAGGAGTTATATTGCCTTGGGTAGGAAAGGTCCCTTCCTTTCCATCCAGGTTCAAAAATCTTGCAGCTACAGACTATTGGTCTGAATGAAATAACATTGGAGGAAAACCAGTAAAGTTGTTTTCTGAGCGGTCTTGGGGAAAAAGAGAGAAGGTGCTGGTGAGTGGAGCTTTTCAAGAATCAAAAGGACACTCAAAATCCCTAATTAACTTTAAAGTGAATAGCCTTGCTAGTACTACACTTGCCTTCTGGAAAGAGAATTATCCACACACATTGTCAGGTACTTGCCATTGATTTTTTTAGGGCACAGAAAGTTTAATGCAGGGAAAGACGTGCTTTGGAAAGTTTTTACATCAGGCATACCTTTAATTTATTAATGGAAATTAGCAGTTACTTTCTTGAAATAAGAAGTGTAATAAAGTCTGATTTCTGCCCTAATGGGAATAGTGGCCCTTTACAGCCTGGCCATACTCAGCCTTTAATGCCCTTGAGCTGAGGGTAAGCTTGAGCTCAAAGTTGCTGTGAGGCCTTGCAGGCACTGGAGAAAGAAACACTGGGAAACATTTTCTCTTCTCTCCTCAGTCCCAGTTAGGGAACAAGGACGCATAAAATATATCCAAAGGACATCATAAATAATAATTTAAAAGGGGTAGGAAAACTGAAACTGTCTGCCTCCTTCCTAGCTCCAGTAAGAAGTCATTTCATATGCCATCTTCCTTTTGAGATTAGATGCTTTCATTATAAAATAATCTCATACTGCACTGAGGGTCAGTAGTGGAGGAAGATCTTAATCTGTCTCCTATAACTTTTCTAGCTGAGAGCTGTTCCAGTTTGATATCAGTTTCCCACAGCGTGGGGCTTAACTGGGAAGAGGGCAGAGTATGTGACTTCTGAAATTAGGAAGCCCCTGTGGTGCTGTTAATCAGTAGCTATTTTTGCTGCACACAAGCATTATATTTAGTCACTCAGCTTTGAACATTAGGGATGAACAATTCAATGAAAGATTAAAACTGTTTAGCTTTACAGTTATTTCATCATTTTTCATAGTACTGCTGCCAACTGAAGGGTGTCAGAGGGGCCCCATCTCTGATCCTCTGTGAAGTAAGAAAAATCTGAGCTCTTGGAAAACATTGTCTTACTGCTCTGTGGAAAGTTTAGCTTTCCAATACTGTTTTGAAGTGTATTAGTATAACAGCTACAGTACATCTCCAGTTTTGGAATTTTTACCTAGTATTCCCCAATATATTCAAGTAGAAGTTCCAGAAAAGTTTTGTGGTAATCCTCAAAACATTCTTGAGTTCAGTCACAGTAAAAACATGCACCTGGTATAAGAGTAAATCCTCCAGCAAGGCTGTAGCTCAGTGGGGCTGGGTGTGTGCACCTGGGGTCTAAATGAATGTGTTTGCTCTTAAATAGCTCCTGCCAATTACAGAAACCTGGATTGAAAGTGCCAGTCTCTAGGGCTATCAAATGATTGTGATACATTATCAAATTAATGAAACACAACTAATGATGCTGGGAGAAATATGCTCCTGGTATTCCCACTGGGAATTTTCATGGGTTGCCAAGATCTGACAGATATAAATTGACTTTAATAAAAATCACGACAGGAGAGCTGAGACCTTAATTACCAACATGCCAATACTCAGTGAGTCTGAAAGATTTTGGTCAGAATATTATTATTATTATTATTATTATTATTATTATTATTATTATTATTATTATTATTAGCTTTCCTAGTTTTAAAAATGGAAAAAAGGAAGGGGAAGGCACAAAAATAGAAAGAGATTATGGGAAAAGGAAGAAAGATGAACATGTTTATGCTTTTACATAGATTTTTTTAAAATAAATGTCTGAAAGTGAAGAAGATGACTTCTTGTGTGATGACTTTTTTTATATTTTCATTAAGGTTTCTCCTATCACCTGGTTGCCTGTTCTCATTTGTGTTCCCTGAAGAGGAAGACCAGGCTTCCTGAAGTATTTCAAATGTACTTGCCACAAATCCAATCCCAAAAACATGTTTCTCGTGACTAGTGAGGTCTAACCTAAGAGACAAAATACCACAAGCAAGGGTTAAAATAGTTTTTCAGTACTGCATCTGCAGTATGACAAATGACTCAAGGAAGGAACTTCTTCTACAGAGTTAGTTTTTTAACTTGCTGCAGTTATTTTTAAAATATGTGAATTATAGAATCAGGCTCTCTGAGTTAGACTATTTCTGAGGGTGGTACAATGCTATGAAATCTGTCTCTGGCTGGTAGCATCATTTTCCAAACCCTTAGGTGGTCTCTGTGGCCACAAAAAATCTTATCTTGTTGCGGATGTCTGTATAGTGTGATCCTGTTTCTTCAATAAATTATTTAGCTAACACAACCACATAGAAACAACACTGAGATTTAAGATTTTAAATGAATTAATTCATTTTAGAATGAGCTGGTTTCAAAAGGGATAACAGAACTATACCATATGTCTAGTGAGACTTGGGAAAATATTTATCGAGACAGAAGAGATGGTGGTGACAGTCAGTCACCACTGAGCACCTTCCACGTTATAGTCACAAAAAATACACATACAGAGAACCATGAATATAGAAACTATGATTAAACAGTGTACTTCTGACTTTTTTTTGCGTTTTGTCATTCACACTCTACACATGTAATTACACAACTATATCATAATCAGTCAAAAGTCTTGTGTATGTAATTCATATTAACCATTCATGCTAACTATATTGATGTGCTTGAAAGGATGGAAAGACACTGCTGAAGGAATCTGGAGATATGAAATGGTGTGGACAGACCCTAAAATTAGCCTTCCTTAAAAAGGATGTTTGTTCTCTATTAAGAATGTGAACTCCATTTGCATTCCTTAAGCTATCTCTGAACACCTACGTAAAAATTTCCATTTATAAAGGCTTTAAATTGCCTGCTGCTTGTGTTGTAAAACAATGTCAGAATTTCGACATTTCTTTGTGCCGAAAGTACAGACTTGTGCTTGGATTTTCCTTTTTCTAGGTGGAATTGTACCTCGCTGCACTGCTGCATCTATGCTGACTTCTGGTAGTCATTTTCGCCTGCTAATTTAAAGGTTCAAGCACATTTAGGAGTTGTGGTATTAAAGAGAGAATTTTTTTTCAAGACAGCTACAGAACTTTCTTGATGAAGAGAAAAGTAAATCTGTATGTCATCAACCCAGAATAGCAATTTAATGAATAGCTCTCCCCAGAGGCAAGGTGCACATGCTAAAAAATATACAAAGTACCAACCAACCTAGTTAAAGTCACTTTGGGGTTTCACAAAGTGTAAAAGCAAAGCAAGGACCCTGCTTGTATCAAAAACTGGCTTGAAATAAATACCAGTTTTAAAGAAAGGCTTATAAGAGAGGAGCTACTCTTTTCCTTTGTTTATACCTTCATGTGCCTCTGCCCCCTCTCCTCACCTCCCCTGGTTTCAGTCTGTGAGCAGTTCATACTTGTTATTGACAATGAGAGAGATACTCTTTTAGGCTTTTCTTCAGAGGAGCACTGAAAATCAGCCACTGATATGTTTATTTGAGAGCTGAGGCTGGAGCAGAGAAAATAAACATTGTCAATATGTTTGGTGTTAAGGTGAATGGCATCAGGTCCTCCCAGTTTGACTTGTAAAGTCTCAGCAACTGTATTGCTGTGTGCTGGTGTTTTAGCAGGCCACAGACTGGCCTCTAAAAGGAAGGGAAAAGTACATAATGTTTGTACAGCTGAAAACAAGATGAAAAACCACAGGCCCTGTCTCACACTCCATTAGACCCTAAAGTCCATGGAGTACTGCACTCAACACATAAACACTCAGTTTGTGGAAAACTTTTTCAGTGTGTGAAAGAAGGGAACAAAGCCTGGAGTCAGAAGAATGAACATCTATGTATGCAGTGAGCAGCCAGTGCAAAATGCAATGGCAGTGCTCAGTTAAACAAACAGCTGATACAGAAACACATTAGTCACATTAATAACTCCCAATAAGGTCTCTTGGGAATGCATCTTGATATTCCAAGTGCACTATGATGCTTGCAGTCTGTAGATAATGTAGTTATTTTTTTCTTCTCACTTTTTATGAGTGGAAATAAGAAATAATGCCTGTGGTGTATGCTGGCAGAGACCTTGGCATAAGCAATAGGAGGACCTGATTTGCATGGCCTTTACTGACATGAAAACTCTTCTGCAATGTTTTGTAAAAGTATAGTTAAGGAAAAAAAAAAAGACATTCAAGACATTCAATCTTGCTATATAGTTGTGTGTATTGCAGGTCTACTCTAAACTGTCTTCATTCTGCTACCTAGTTAAACAACAAAATAGTACTCTGCTGTGTCATTACTTTACAATAGGAAACACAGAATATAGGGAAAAATTATAAACAGGGGTGTTACATTCAGTTGTAAAAAACTATTCCTAGTTTGAAAAGAGCAGTAAGAATTTCTACTATATTTTTCCTTGAATTCTTTGGGGCTGTCTAGCGACAAATTTCCAGAACCTGTACAGCTTATGAGTCAGATGTGCATCAACATAATGATACCAAGATTTATGCTGTGTGGAGCATGACCTTAGGACTAACAGGAAGGTGTCAGATGGGGTGTTTACAGTGTTTGCAGCTGATGAGCTGTGTGAGCAAAACAGATTTGCTTTTGCAGATTAAAGAAAATATTAAAAACCTATTTCTATTCAGGCATCAGGATTGTTTTCATACTGTATTTGCCAGTATTCCAGAGCACTAAAAATCTGCAGACAAATAAGATCTTTTTCTCCCAGCCAGCATATTTATTTAGATAAGGAGTATCAGGTGTTTAACTCGCATGGTTAGATGGTGTCAGCAGAGAGTTTCATAATGCATGGCCTCTTGTTCAATTACTGCACTTTGCCACTACTCTCTCACCCTTTAATCTAGGTGTAAGAGCTAGAGCTGCAGCAAATGCAGGGTGAAAGGGGCATGGCAAAAGGGAGAAAATATGCCTAAGTCCTACCAGCTGCTGTGAAGAAAGAGAAGCTGAAGGTTAACAGGAGTAGACAGGCAGGAAGCAGCCACAGTTGGGAGGAATCTGAGAAAGAGAACCAAGGAAAAGATCACTTTGGGTTTCAAAATGCCTCTCTTACCCCATGGGGTTCCATTGATAACAATATAGCTTCTGATTAGTTTGTGGCCAATTAAAACCTATATATGCAGAAAATGGGATTTCTATACCTGCCTGTGTGTAGGCAGGGAGGAAATTGTATGTGATGAGCTGAACATCAGTTGAGATTTTAAAAAACTCAGTGATTGTTTTACCAGTATCTTGAAACAGTTTTTAAAAGCTGTACAGTAACCCTGTTTTAACAAAATACCTTCATGAATGTTTTCAGGTTTGGTGTTGAAGAATTTGAGTTAGTTGGTCTTCCAGTTATTAGCTCCAAATGCCAGATCTTTAAATACATTTTCTGACTTCCAGAAGTACTGAGAATCATCTCTTGCATCTTTGCAGGGTGCTACCATGAGCTCTAAAAATCAAGCCGATTTTCAGCATGTGTGTAGAGGAGGATTTAAACAACCTGACTGTAAAAATCAAATGTGCTTCTCCTCCCCTATCCTGCCAAAAAATCAGGTAAGTTTGTATAGAGCCACATGGGCCTAAAGGAACCCAGGGCCATGGTGAGGCTGTGGCCAGCCCTGGAGAGATCCTGCACAAAGGGAGGTGGGCAAGGACCACTCATGCCAGCCATAGCAGAGGGTGAGGATCACTCCTGGGGGCACCCTGCACATCCAGACAGTGATGCTGCCTCCTGGGCCAGTGACCACTGCAGGGGACCCTGGCACCAGGAGCTCCCTTATGGTGGACAAGGTCCAGCATCCTCCCTTCCCACGCCAAGCCTGCTCTGCTGCGGGCTCTGCTTCGCTGTCGCACACAGCTGCTCAATCTTGGGACTTGCAAATGTAATGATAGAGCTTGTTTTGTTAATACTGCAGCAATTGCAATTATTGCAGGGTTCCTAGCTGTCAGGTTTTCAGAGAGGTTTTGAAGCATGACTATTTAATTCTTAAAGATGAAAAGATTACAAGTGAAGTTTATTTATTTTGATGCTTAAATCCCATGATATGAAAACCAATCTCCCTATTGAAAGATGACTCCAGAAACAAAACATTATAAATATACTAAATGAGTAATATTACAAAGCTTTAAAATGGCCTTTTGCTTTCTCTCTTGCATTTAATATTTCCAATTCATTATGAAAAAGAAAAATTAACAGCAGACTGCTGGAAGGTTTACCTTAGTTTTCTAAGATAATAAATGCCTTGAAATACAAAAAAATATTAAACAAATATGATCTAATACAAATTATTTCACATCTCAACATGTATTCTTAAGTTTTGCAATTTAAGATATATATTTTTGTTTCATTCTCTTTAGAGGAAAAAAAAGTAATGAATGCCATTTGCTGAATAATGTTTAAACATTTTTGTAATGTACCTCCTTTCCACCCCCGCTCTTTCTTTCAGTGACAGTATTAAGTCTGTAACACAGAAATCCTCACATTCTCCAGATGGTAGCATAAATTTTCAGGTCAAGTGATATTAAAAATAGATGATAGCCCAGACCTCATGAGTCTCTACAGAAAGACTAAACAGTCACAATAGGGAATATCATTGTTTTGGTTTTCTTTATGAGGTTTTATGTACTCAGCTGTTTCTTCAACGTGCTCTCAGTGCAGAGAGACCCTGATCACTCTGAATTCCAGTTCCACCTCACTTCCTACCCTTTATACTTTCTAAGCCCTATGCCACACAAGTCAAGGGAAATATATCCACACAGCTGCACCGCCAGCCCCTAATGTGCTCTGCACTGCCAATACTCCTGCTCTGACTTCAGAGTATTTATAACCACAAATGAGTTCTTGAATAACCTGCTCTTACAGCTCCTTTGGAGAAACACAGTCCACTCCAGGGCATTTTGTCTTTTTGATTAATGGGTAGGACTTCTCTAAAAAGTCTGCTGAAAATAAACTCTTTTAAGCACAGGAAGTTATGAAAGTGCATCATAATAAAATATATCTTCAAGTAATCATATTTTGTAGGCAGACAGTAGCTGCCAGCTAAGGGATTGAGCTTGTCTCAGAGGGCTTCCTAGCATGTCTATGAGGGACTATTAAAAACAGGGTAGCTTCAGGGTGGCACAGAGCCCCAGAAGCTATTTCATCTTTTATGTCTGGTTCTACTTGGGCCAGATCTTAAATAGACATTTCTCAAGTGGCCATGGGCATTTGAGGTTCAGAAAAATAACTTTTCAACCATGAAGGCTGCTTTTCACACCCAAGTGGAACTGGCAAATAGCCAAACCATCTGCATGGTTTGTATTTACACAGTAATAATATTTTGGGAGGAAAAGAATCTCTGTGGCTTATCAGTTTCCTTTGACCTGCGTGGCTAGTACTTAGATATTTTCTTATCAATCCACATTTTCTTATCAATCCACAAAAGATCATGATGATAATAACTCTTTCCTAAGGTCCCATTGCAGTGGGATGGATATGTCCTTCATAGGTAAATGTACCAACCCAACTAGTTAGGGCCATTCCAGAAGAAAAACACTACTGGGAAAAACACCAAAGTGAGCTCAGCAATTGCAATGAGGAGCTGCTGTTACAAAATAGAGACAGGCTACATCTACCTTAGCAACTTTAGCCCAGCAGGAGCAAATCTGGAGGGCAAAAGATTCTGTGCTTAGGACCTGACACCCATTCTGTTCTCATTTCAGGGGTTTCCTTCAGCTTCAGTAAAGGCTCTGACCCCTGGAAGGAAAGCTTGTGAGCATTTAGAGGTTTGATCGAGGGCCCAAGGTTTAATTTAATCTGAAAGGAATTCACTTTGTCTGCCCTGAGGTTGCTCCACAATGTGACTCGGTGGGGCCAGGACATTAGATGAACCTCTTAAAAAACCCAACTCTCCTGATGTAAACCAAAACATTAAAATAAACATAGCCAGCATGTAACACAACTGAAACAGAGTTCCCTCCTGAGATACTGCTTTTCAATTTTAATATTATATGCATAAATTTTAAAATCTCCATTCTGCAACTAGGGGTGCATGACTGAGGCATGGCTTCAAACACCACAGTGCATCCAAGTTTTTCCCTGCAAGGGCAGATCTGCTCCATGAAAGCAGGGACACCTCTGAGGAAAGGTACACACTGTGGCCCCCTAGGCATGCTCTATCATTCCATATCCATGAGTCACACAGTAATGCCAAAATGCTCTCTCAGGAAGCTGTGCTGTGCTCCCAGCCACAGGAATAGCCACGGCTCTGCAGAAAAGCACTTCAAGGATTTTCAGTATGTGTTCTGGAAGTTATGACCAGACAACACCAGGTTGCCTCTGCTGAATTGCTTTAAATGTCCCTCAGTTTAAAGCTATTCAGGTTGGTATTTTTCCTTATTTGCTTTTTTGTCAGGGAGCTTTTCTTTAGTGTGGGCTGTCCCTGATCAGAGTGATGTTCTCAGTCGCGGGGGCCTGTTCCACAGCCCTTGTTTTTGATGCTTCATCTGTGCCCACCCTCGGTTCCTGCTGCCCAGAGCAGCAGGCAGAGCTCTGTTGTGGGCACGGCAGCCCTTTGTACCACCACGCAGTTATCTGCTGAAATCTGTGCTCTCTTCCTCTGTTTACACTTCCCCATGTTTGCTTGCTTTCCAAACTGCTACCAGACATCAGGTTGCTGGTTTTAAGTGTCTGTCAACAGTCATCACCAAATCCTTTCCCTGATCAGTGTTTTGCAGTCTGTGACTGGGGAACATACTTTCTACTGTTTTTGTCAACACTCCTCTTGTTATTTACTGTTTATTTAACAGCCCAGTAATCTCCTCTATCCATGCCTGCCTTTCATGCCAGATTTGATTAATCTTCTTCTCAAGGGTAGAACCAGCCCTTCCTGTCTCATAGCTTTCTTGTATGTCCATGAGTTCATCTGTTATTCATTTTAGGACACACAGCGTAGGCTTAACATTAAAATTCAGTGTCAGTAAATATTATACAAATAACCTGCATCTTATCAATGCTGTTTTCAACTTATTTTGAGTTTTCATCAACCTTCCAGAATGGAATATTTCTGTGCCCTCTGGTATTACTTTTCCTGTGTAATCAAATATATGAAATCACCTTCGGCGTATTTAGTGCTTTAAAATATCTCTTGCTCTTAAGTAACAGGATTAGCAAAGAAAAATAGCTCCAGGGGAGATCTATACAGGGCTAGTGAAAAGGCATCTGAGAAAAAGGGGTTTAATTTGTGTGGAGTTGGGGAAATGCAAGATTTGATGAGAGCCAGCAACATCAGGAGGTTTCAAGACACATCTAAGGTTGCTCATTACAGCTGCTTCCAGTTCTTCAGTAATTAAATTTTGCATGGATTAACAGTTTGGGACCAATTTGAATCTGCTTCAGTAAATATCAGAACTGTTCACAAGGGGACAAATCAATATTTGCTCTGCGAGAGAAAATTGTTTGTTGATGTAAGATAGAAAATTGTAGCAGACATTAATCTAGCATGTATATGTCTTGGTCATTTTAGTTGTTCCACAGAAAGTAATAAATTAGAATCGATCACATGGTAAATGAATGATCTCAAAATTCTTATGTTGGACTTTTCCCTTAATTACATCAGAAGTTTAGCACATGCTTTAGAAGCTGGAGGAGCAGTAGGACTAAAGGAAGAAGAAAAATGCACATATTCAGCTTAGGATAGATTTTTACATATGAATCATGTCCAGTTTTGAAAAGAGAGTCCTTTATCAGTATTAAACTCAATATTTAGAAAAACATAGGTTCTCTACGAACCTGACCTTATGATTCTGTGATCTTCAGTTACATGATTTTGTTGCATAGAAACAGAATTTTGTTTTGCAAAGGAGTTTGACATTTAGCTGTGTATTAACCTAGCAAAAAACCTGGAACATTTAACATTTTCTAGAAACCAGGCTTCCCAAATGTCTTCTTGTTTTGGATTGATGGTTCCTCATTTGACAAAATGGAAAAATTTAATTTTCTTATGGTTTGTGTGGGCAGGATTTTGATCATATATTATATGAGTATGAGGTAAACTAAGAAAAAAAAATCAAAAGTTATGTCAGACTAAAATTTGAAATATTAAATTGTAAGTATAGCCTCAAAGCATGTTTTGAAACTGTCAAAAGTGCTGTTCTCTTTCTTGGAATGAAATTCCAGCAAAAAAAACAGTTTCTGGAAAAATTGCATATTATGTATACAGGATTTACAGAAGTGTTTTTGCTAATAAACTTCAATTTTAAACTAACTTTACCTAAGGTTCAGTAAAAAATAAAGACAAATGGTCTATTTTTGAGGTGGACCCTAACCACAACATCCCCCACTGCATCCCTTGCATAATTACTTCTTCTGATTGGGTTAGTTTCCAAATTTTATAAAATTTTATAAAATTACCTAGTTTTCTTCCCCGTGATTGGCAATTCAGTAAAACAGACTGTTTAAGATAAAGTCATATAAAAGAGAAATAATTTGGTTAGGAAGACAAGAGAAACATTATTATGCAAATATTCCCAGTGAAGTCAGATGAACTTCAAGAATGCTTTGAAAAATAGCAAAGGGTGAAAACAGTTGTACAAGAACACAACATCTTTTCCCTGAAATTGATTTTATTTGTTTAGTAAATAAAAAATGCAAGAAAACCAGGTAGGAAAATTACAACAATCCAAACCCTTCAGAATAAATTCTGCAGATCGTGGGGCGAAAGGATGACAGCAGAAAGGCAAAGTAAAAATACCTCCTGCACAGCTCCTTCAGAGTACACCCTGTATGCTGCACTGTTTTGAAAATGCATATCTGAAACCTGTCCTTCTTAAGGGAGACCGTGGTTTAGCTTGGAGCTAAATATCTCCACTTGGAGCTTCTTTAGTCTAGTTCACCCTGGTTCCTTGATGACTTTTGAGGATGGGGGATTGAAGAGAAAGACTTAAGAGACTCCAGAGTGCAAACATCAATTGTGGAAAAGGACAGGACAAGATGAAGCACACTCACAGCACCTGAAATACAGCTGTGCACTAGGGAGTGACCAATCATTTAAATGGTTACTAAATCCATCTGCACATTTCCCAGCCTTCCTTAACATTTTAAGAGCCTGGGCTGCCATACTGAGGCAGCTGTGAAGCATGTACACCTCCCTTTAATGACAGTGAACCACAGAATGTGCATTATTCCTCATGTACATGACCTAAATACTCACATATAGAGAAAGGAAAGGAAAGGAAAGGAAAGGAAAGGAAAGGAAAGGAAAGGAAAGGAAAGGAAAGGAAAGGAAAGGAAAGGAAAGGAAAGGAAAGGAAAGGAAAGGAAAGGAAAGGAAAGGAAAGGAAAGGAAAGGAAAGGAAAGGAAAGGAAAGGAAAGGAAAGGAAAGGAAAGGAAAGGAAAGGAAAGGAAAGGAAAGGAAAGGAAAGGAAAGGAAAGGAAAGGAAAGGAAAGGAAAGGAAAGGAAAGGAAAGAAAAAGAAAGAAGAGAAGAGAAGAAGAGAAGAGAAGAGAAGAGAAGAGAAGAGAAGAGAAGAGAAGAGAAGAGAAGAGAAGAGAAGAGAAGAGAAGAGAAGAGAAGAGAAGAGAAGAGAAGAGAAGAGAAGAGAAGAGAAGAAAAAGAAAAGAAAGAAAAGAAAAGGTCTGTGCTACAAGCAAATATCACCTAACTACATTCACAGAAAATGTTTTTATCTGTTATAAGTTTTGATATGATAGTCTATATTTTGACTCCAGAGTGTGGTGATTGTATAACTTTTCACACGAATTTCATTTTTTTCCTGTCAAGGCACATTATTTTAAGGGTGACAATAACTTGGCTTCAAATGAGGTGAAACCATCACAGTGATAAATGAGTTTCTTGAGGAGGGCAGTTATACCCTGGGAGTACACATTGAAAGACCACACACCTTTAACTAAGCGTATTAGCTTTACAACACATTACAAATACTCCTTCTAGTGCACATGGCAGTGTAGAGACCTGAGCACTTGACTTTTGAAAATACAGTGTATGTTGCAAGGGGGGATTAGTCTTGATTTTCACACTGGTCTTTTGTGCAAGTCGGCTGCTTAACAGCTGAACACTGCCTTTGTCCCTTCCTTCTTGTATGAGTACTTTTTTAATCTTTTAATTTTTTTCTTTTTTTTTTTTTTGTGTCAGATTCAAAAAATACAGGTCAAGTTTTGACATGAAACTTTTAGCTGCAGTCATCAGGGACCATCTTATTTACTTGCTGTATAGTTCCTGTTGCAATACAGAGGAAAAAAAGTCGTGTTAAATAGTATCAAATTTTTAGAAGCATTTCAAGACATCACTGTAATTTTTAATGACATAAGCTGCTGAACTTCATGGGTCCTGTGATTATTTTGCTAAGACATGCTCATATTGCTGCCCTGACACTGTATGCAACATAACTGAAATCTGGAGAAAAAAAACCCTGGCATAACCCCTGGATGTACAGGAACCTGCCATCCACCATGGAAAATATGCATCATGCTGCAAGAGTTAATTCTACTCTCTCACAGCTTTTTTGTAATTATTGAAGTAATGGTTCTGTAAATCTTTGAGAGTTGCATCAAAAAATACCTGTGTGATGCTTTACTGCATTATATGCTTCACGCAGTGACTTTAAATAAGCTAGCAGCACAGCTAAAATATTGATTTATTTTTCTTAGCATTTGTTTTCTTCAAGGAGTTGCCTCAGGGACAAACAGATTTGATTTTTCTTATGATTAGATGCTGAATAGATGGCAGAGCTGGTATGTTTAGTGATGTACTTTCTCTAGTAGTTTTAGAAATACTAAGTTAAGCAACAGATTTGACTAAGATACTCAAATCCCTGTTCCTAAAGCACAACTTCTGATAAATACATTTCTTGTTTGCTTAGTCTCCCTCTATTTTCATGCCTTAGGAGAATGATTTCAGGGCTAAGCAGACCTAAACGTCATGCAAATGGAACCCAGCTGTCAGGGGCAGATTTTCTGAGAAACTCAGTATTCTGAGATGCTCAAAAACTTTTTTGACTATTAACTATGGTAGAGTCTGAGAGCCTCTCAGGCGAATAATAACTCTCCATGGTGAATAACTAGGTTAGCTCAGTGCTGAGGCACTGGAGCTTTCTTTGTGCCAGCCAGTGTAAGCCCAGGGGACTCATCTTGAGCAGTGGTGCTGGAACCCTGGACACAGTGGGAGCTGCCATGGCACTCTGACTCTTGTGCAGTGGAGCTGCAGAGCTTATCCAGGAGCATCAGGAGTCAGCCAAGGTCTGGAGAAAGTGGAATCATTGGAGATTTGTCTTTGTGTGGTCCCAAACCCCCCTCCTATCCTGGACAGTAGCAAACTGGTTGTATTTTGAATCAGGGCTCCCACTGCCAGGAAAGCTTTGAAGTTAAGGAGGAAAAGTTTTCGCAGTGGGACGTCTCCCTTCTGAATTGCAGCATGTCAACACTTTCAGAAGTGAATGCAAACCCTCTCTGTGCAGGTCACCTTAAACCCTCCCCGTACCTTTTGACAGATATTTGGAAAATGTTTGAAAGAAGGGAAAGGAAAAGAAGCAGATCTCATACAAAACCTTGGCGTGAAGGAGATCATCTTCACGCGTGTGTCTCTCCTTTTTTATTGTCCCTTTCTGGCACCCTGAGGTCAGATTTGGAGTGCTCCAGGGTGATGTGAGGAGCCCGAGTTGCACATGCCTGGCAGTGCAGCCTTCCCTCCTCTTTGATTGTCCCTTTCTGGCACTCCGAGGTCAGATTTGGAGTGCTCCAGGGTGATGTGAGCAGCCCGGGTTGTGCACGCCTGGCAGTGCAGCCCTCCCAGCCCCTGAGCCCGGCTGCAGGGGCAGCCCGGCTCCCCGTGTGCTCTGCTGGAACCTCGGGGTCAGCAGCAGCAGCGCCCAGCTCTGCTCGCTCTGGGACAGGTTTGCTGGGCAAGGGGCAGAGCCCCGTGAGCCTGCAGGAGACACGCTGAGACAGCCAGAAGCGGGGAACCAGAGTTAGCCCAGGTACTTGCTTCTCCTTGGACACAACCTATATACGTTAAAAAATATAAAAGTCTACATGAGATTTCTGTGTTGTTTGTTTACGAAACCCACGGGGACGCATGCCAGGTACAACACAGGCAGGTGCTGTGCAAACTTCCCGCCGCGGCTCGGCCCCTCTGCCGGGCTGGCCGGGCTCAGGGCCCGGTGATGGACGGAGAGGTGTTTTTATGAAGTGCTTGGTGGCTGCTGCCCGTTCCCACTCGCTGTACGCCGGGAGAGCAGAACACTGAGCCATTCTGCCCCGAGTGTCTGCACTAACACCCATCAATTAGCACCTCCTTTTCGGGGCGGCCTCTCCCGCACCACGCAAGTGCTCCTGGCTGCTCACACCTGCCCTGCGTGCCACACACAGGCAGCGGTGAGGCTGGGCCCAAAGCTGACTGTAAATCAAGCCCTTATTTTACCTAGCTTCATCCCACTCGCAGAAAAACAACTTCTGCATTGGCATGAGAGCTGGGCTGGTGGCCACCAGTATTTGGAGTGAAAGTGGCATTCATGAAGCTCCTGGCTGGGAAAGGCGGCTGAGCATCTCAGCCGGCTGCTGCGGGGGGATGCTGCCTCCTGCCAGGATGCACTGCACTCAGACAGCCTCAACCCCGGGCTGCTCTGCAACTCTGTGCTTTTCAAGTGTGGGGGTTTTTGTAAAAATGTGGCAGGTGTCTTGTTTTTTTTTTTAGAGGGCTGCCACCAATACTGACTGGAAAAGATCCAGATGTTTTCAGGATGAGGAGTTTTCCAGGAGTTAGCTCTCATCTTTTTTTGCAACAGCCATCCCGCAGGTGCAGCTGTGCCTGGAGCACCGATTCCTGATGACAGTGGTGTGAAAGGCTGTTTCTGCAGGATTTTCAGAGCCTGTGATAGTCCACTGAAAAGCCTCAATTTCCTGGCACCCCCTTTGCTGAGGTGGAGTCCAAGCTGGTACAGCTCTTGCAGAATCAGACCCAGAAGCTTCTATGCCTTTAACTTCAAAGCACTGCAGCATCTGTTCTGTGAGCTCATCCAAAAGAAAGGCAGTCTGTGTGCTCTGAGATGCTCCTCAACGTGAATCCAAGTGCACCTAAGGGGGCACCACCTAAAGATTACCTTGAGAAACGTTCATTCCTGACCAGAAATAAACCACCCTTTGGAATATCTCTAAGGCTATTAGGAAGATTATCTTTCTATATTTAGCTCATGTTGTGTACCCATCTGTGACTCAGTTTGGCCTTTTTGTGCTTTGAACATCTTGGGCTTTATATTGTAGCCTAAAAAATTCTAAAATATATATGATGTACCCTTTATCCAGTCTCCAGTGGGAGTGCCTCCTTTGCTGTCCTTCAGTGGATTTGTTGATTTATCCATCTTTTTTTCTCTAATGTACATCCTTTTCTGCTCATTATTATTTCCACCTTTATATCACTTTTTTCCTTTTCCTTCTTGATCTTCAATCTAATCCTTTGTTTAGGATTGACCTTTCTCAGCATATAAAGGATTTATACATGTCCAAAATAAGTAGTTTTAATACTAACTTCCTACTATTCATCATAGCTGCTTTTTGGACATGCTGATTTTTTTACCTTATGCTTAAATAATTTCATTTTTGGAGAGACTTATTTTTCTATCCAAAATTTGTCTTGTCTGAATTTGTTTATTTATTTATGCTCTTGGACTGTTAATAAATGCAATAAATGCCATGCTGGCAGTAATATATATGAAACTGACTTTTCAAATGTAGTTCAAGAGAAGGTTTTGAAATATTGAATGAAGACACTTACTTGCAACTGGTCAGGAAATAGACTTTTTTTCCTCTTTCAGAGGAGAGTTAAAATAATAAGGCTTTTTAATCATCTAAGTACTTCTTTGGTTATGTTGAGAAAAAAATCTCCTGAAAAGAAAATGTTAACATTTGTAGGTGTTGTTTTCATAAAGAACTACCTCAGTAAATTTGTCAAAATGGATGCTATTCATGGAGTTTTACACCTGAGCAAAAAGCACTTTCCCATTAAAACCTCTGATGGAAATTCTTGACCAACTTGAGTCAGAAAGTTCATCCTTTTTTAGCATAGCTGCCAATGTACTTCTTGGTCATTTTACAATTTGGTCATTAGATGGTGCTCAAGAGATTAAATTCATGCTTTAGATTGTGTTTCCAGGTTTTGTTCAAGAAGCTGTAGACTAGATGCAGATTCTATTTTTTTCTTCAGAAAATATATGTAATGTGTATCTCTGGACTAAGTAGTGGAAGATTTACTCTTCATTTAGATGGGATCAAAACTGATTAACTGGTGTGATGGAGAGCAGATACTGAGAACTACCACACTGTTAGACCCAAACTGAAAATACAGTCACTCTTTGGCTATGTCAATTCATCAATCAATAAAATTATCATATTAAAATCTGTGGGCTTTTGGCAAAGATCTAGCAAGTGCTTTTGTTATGATGTGAAACACATCTGAAGCTTGTTTCTTTTGGTTAAAGAAACTCAATAAACAAGGCTTATAAAAATATTTCTGCTCTTTATAACGTGTATAAAATTTTTTGATGATGAGAAAGTTTTCACTGGGAACCAATCGTTTCCATGATGACTTTTATTAGAAGTAAGGCTGGGAAAAAAAAAAAAAAAAAAAAAAAAAAAAAAAAAAAAAAAAAAAAGGTTATTTTTGAAATTTTTTCCATATTTCTAATTAACACTCCAAAGTGAATACACCATGAAGATTGGTCCCTTCACATAATAACTGAGTAACTAAGTACTGCTATGTGGTTTTAATTACTAGAGATACTTGAGGGCTGGTTGTTTTCACAGCATTTTCTCAGTGCTGCTCATAGCCATGTTACAATGTGTTGCATGCAGACTTTTGATCTTGTTATGCCTCTGCTTTGAGCTGCAGATTCCCAAGGTGGGAGTGCACCATCTGCCACACAGACTCTGAAGGACAAGGTAATCCAGATGGAGAGTGCTGGGGTGGTACCACAAGGAGCTGTGACATCAAAATGTATTGACTTGTAGATATCAAGCAGGGAAATATATCCTGCTCGTTTCTTCCTCACATCTTCATTAAGCCATTATTACAAAAAAAAGACATTTTTTTCCACTGTATATTTTGTCATTGTTGTGTTCTAAATGGTATCCCTGAGGAGGAAGGGAAGCATGAGCTCTACACTGTGCATTTGAACAGTACGATTTAGAAAACAGCCCTGTATATGTTTGTTTGTCATGAAATTTGGTTGGTTTGGTTGAAAGTATCAGGGCTTCCACTGATGTACCAGCAGAGATTTAATATTTAGCCAGAGTTCTCACACAATTAATATTTTAGCATTTTACATTATCACTATTTTTCCTGGCTTTTAAAAAAATCATCATTATATTTTTTTCTTTCACATGTTGCATATTAAAAAACTAAAATAATGTTGGTGACAAAATGCCAGCAATGTAGTTGCCATTAAAAGATGTTGAGGGCATAGTGCCCATAGCCTTTTGTTAACATCAAAATCCATACTAGATCAAAAACTTAGAGGTATAAGGACATTTTATGGCATTAAACAAAGACTAGAAGGTAATTAGCACCTGATATAAGGATATTTTTCCATGTTGGTCACTTTAATTTGCTGACAGAAAATTTTAGCAAGTCTTGAATGTATTTTCATGTTAATTGTTGAACATAAAGCTATACAGATAAAACCTCAAAATTTTAGTTAAGGAATAATAGTGTTCATGTGTACTGATTAGGTGGAAGATATAGCCAACATCTTAATAGGAAAACATTCTATACTGTAGCTTATTTTGAAATCACATATGAAGAATCCCAGTTACTGCCTTCAGTAATCTGGCTTTTCTCTGTGATGGTGGTTGCAAATTTAATGTCATAGAGATCAAAACTACATAGCTTGCACTTTTATTAGGTTGTTTATTCCCACTTTATCCAAGGAATTTCCAGGTAAAAATCAATGGGAGAATGTTTCCTTAACAGGGAAGTAGAACTAAGATCATGTTTGGGAGTGGGGGATAAAGGCCTGAAAGACATTTGCCAAAGTATGTATCATGTCTGTTCACATCAGTTAAGATGACAAAGTTTTCTAAACAAAGAACACTTTGAAACATTTCCCAAATACATCTAGGTTCTCAGCTGATTTTACTTCCTTCTGGAGACTGATTATAAAAATGAATTTCATTTTCTGCATTATTCTAGATGGAACTAATTGGGTTGATTCATAACTCAGTGTTCAGTTTCTAGTGTTATTTGGGCTTAGTCCATTAATGGACTTGAAACTTAGGACAAAGGCCTAAAAAAATCTGCTCATGGCTCTGTTTAAGGCATGGCAAAGGGAAGCAGATATATTGCATATTAGCTAGAACCTGCAGCTTCTCTTTATGTTCCACATCAGCTAGTGTGAATAACTGCAATCAAGCCTGGCAGTGACAAATATGAGTTACATTGACTTGTCCTCACCTGGAAATGAACATTTCTTAGCAAGTTAAGTGTGAACTGCTTTTTCATCCTGATAAGCACACATTTCCAGGTCCCAGGGGTTTGTCACCCAAAGGTGTATGTTGATGCTGACATTTGAAGAGTTAATGATTAACTGAGAATAAAATATGTAATTGAGTGCAGAAGGCAGGTTCGGCACCTAAATCCATTTTCTCTCATATTCTTTCCCATTAGTCTCCTTAGGTATTAAAGACCAAAAGGTTCAATGAGGATCTATGTGGGAGCTCTGTAGATGAAGACACTTGTAGGGGAAGATTTTTTAATTCATCTTGTCTCACTAATACATTGGAGAAAGGGAAGGCTGCTCACCAAGGGGCCTGTTTTGGTCCACCAGTCACTCCTGTTACATCACATGAGCATGGCAGAAAAACCTTATGGGTTACTATTAAATAATAAATGGAAATCAGGAATTCTAGACTAATGTCCTTAGTGTTCACCCACAGCTTGTGCTCACCCTCTCCAAGTTCAGCCCCTTAGCTGAGGTGTCTTCTTCCCCAGTGCTGTCCATGAAATTCAAAGGAACAATTACCTCCAGGTGCCAGTTCAGAGGACAGAGAACTCTTCACCCAAATTAACACAAAATCAATCAATGCCTGTATCTTTCCACGGTGCAAGATAATTGCTGTTGAAAACAATAATTTAAGGCCAAAACCTGCTGCCTATAATCAGTTATACCAAGTATAATTAAACTAAAGGCTGAGGGAAAGAGCTGTGTTTGATAGAGCTAAGTGAAAGATCACAGTCCCAAAATACACAAGAATAAGAAATTGCTATAAATTTTGAACACAAGGTGGGTGTTTATTTGTTCGTTTGGTTGGGGTTTTTTTTAGCCTTCACAAAAAAAAAAAAAAAAAAAGAGTTCAGGGTAATGGAGAAGTCAATGGTTTTACCATAGCTGTTGTGGAAGTACCATAAGGTGTTAAGAAACATTCAAGCTGATGTCTTTTTTTTTTTTTCCTTATTTTTCCTTCTCTCCTGCATTTGAACAATTAAATTAAGGGGATAAAGACCAGGATCCAGTCCCCTTTGCAGCTATACTTGTGCAATAGCACAGATGTATGTCACCTGGTGTTTCATGGTAACTCATGCAAGTATTTAGAATATCATCATGACAGAACCTTCTTTTTTCTTTTCTTTTTTTTTTCCTTCTTTTTTCTTTTTTCTCTTTTCTTTTTATTTTTCTTCTTTTTTCTTTTTTCCTTTTTTCTCTTTCTTTTTTTTTTTTTTTTTTTTTTAAAGGGTGAGTAAGGAACAGAATAATTTGAGAAAGTCAAATTACATAAATCACCAGGAACCAGTAACTCTCATTTGAGGATTTTGTATGAAATGTAGTGCCAAGGAAAAGAAATAGTGGTGAGAACTTGCAATAAATAATTGAAAGTAGAAAGTTTTTTGGTAGTCTAGAAAGATAAAAACTTGAGTAAATATAAAATAATGCTAAGGGGAATTTTGGAAAGTACAGACTGAATGCCTTACTGATGTGTGTGTAGTATATAGATGTTTTAAGATCAAGGTCATGCCAAGACAAATCCTGCCTTGAAAGCTTTTACATTTTTTCACATCATATGAGAACAATATTGGGTTCCACTTCCATAAAAATATTCCCATTCTTACTTGCTGACATACACTGCACAAACTCTCTTGTGGTTCATGTTCCTCCATTACAGTAAAACACGCACAGGCAGGAATGACCTTTCCTAGATGGAAATGTCACTGCCATGGATATCCAGCACATGCAGTACCCACAGCCAGTGACCATCTGAAAATACAGGGATGTCCATTCCACAGCTATCTACAATGTTTTCAAGTTAAAACATTTCCAGGCTTGGATTCTTTCTAACAAATGATAATTCAGAAGGAGTAAAATACTCAAATTATTTCTCAGTAGACTGTAACCAAATGTGTGTTCAGAGTAACCCAACCCAAGTGAACTACCCTTAAAAATGCAAGCCAAGCTGATCTAAATGCAGGGGGTTTGGAACAGATGAAAGAAGGTTGTGAAAATAAAATCCTTTCAAGGGAAATAAGACAATCAAAATGCACCCTGCCAATCAAAATACCCTGTCCTGATCCAAAACAAATTAAAGAGAACACCCAAATGAATATTGAATATTGTAAGCTCCATCAAGATATATTGTCTTAACTCCTTTTCCACATCCAGTCAGGGCAAGACTGGCAGCACAGATTTCTGGGTTAGTTCTCAAAGAACAAAAAATCCTTAATTTGAACTGGCACTACGGATTGGCCCAGAAAAATGTTTCTCTGTGGCATGTTGGAAATGAGGACAAGAAAACAATAGTTGCAAAGTGTGGGAAAAGAGCAGGAGGATCACTTTCAGCTTTAGTGTTTAATGGCAGTTGGCAGTAAGGTCAGCATGGATGATATAACACCAAGTTGGATTTTTCAGAGAAGGAAGCTGGAGGCTGTTCTGTTCCCATTCAGGGGCCTGTTGGGTACTTGCTTTTTGGGTGGTTCCAGTTGTACTTTGTTTTCCCTTACAAGCTTCAGTTACCCATTTCACTTTACTGCTCCAGAGACCTTTTTTTATTACTTTTTTTACAGTCTGTCATTTATTATAATGAAATATTTCACTCTGTCCCCTCAAAATTTACAAATTCAGTTTTGCCTGCAAAATGTGTAGTTCCTTTTTAAAAATAAAATACACTTTTGCTCTTGTTTTGATACTTCTCACTTGCCATTTTAAAAAATGTTTCCAAAAAGCCTACTGATGCAATGTAATTCTACATTTTTATTTTTTCATTTACAGGAGAAAAAGAAAAGTCCTACTGTTGTGTGTGAAATCTTTCTATATTCCATGCAAGGTGCCCTAATCACATTTTTGAAGTCATTCACTTATGAAAGAGAGAAACATTTTTTTTCTTCAGACTGAATTCTGACCTTGATGCAAATAAAGTACAGACAGTTGACTGCTTCTGTTGACTCCCAGCTTCACACACTGAGATGTATTGATTTTCTGGGAATGACAGTGGAATGTGTATATTGATCTGGTACACCTGGCAAGATGTAACTGTTGTTCTAGGAAGCAGATCTGCTAAAATTATCAGGATTTCTCAGAGTTAGCATCTGCAGAGGAGTCTAGAGATCTCTAATGAAATCTTGCTTGAGTAGAGATAGATGGAACAATTGAGTTTTCTCTTGTCATTTCTGATTTCTCTCCAACATTGGAAAACAGCTCTTCTAAAGTGATTGTTCCAGATCTGCCACATTTTCTGGTCCCCTAAAAAACTGCTCCAGAGATATGGAAAAGCATATTTACCCCATCTTGTTTGCTTAAAGAAAGCAATAAAGGCAGCGTTGCCTGCGTTGAGGGTGAGTTTGCTCTGTTTCAACAAGCCAGCAGCTTGGCACACCTCAGCTTGATTCTCTCAGGCAACTGGTGCCTCCTGGGGGCCTTCCCTTTTTTTTCCAGTTCTCCTGCAGTTTTTTGATTCTGCTTAAAATTTTGACTCTTCTGGTAATTGGAACACAGATTTTATGTTGGCTGGTGGTGTTGGCATAACTATTAAAATGGATATTCAGAGTTTTAACAAGTGAATCCTTGAACAGTATTTTGAGCAGGGGCAAATTAAAAATGTTTTTTCTTTTTTCTTTCTTTTTCCATAGAAAGTCCTGGCAAGCTGACCCCATAACTTCATCATGATGTTAATTCATAAATTATTATACTGTCATTCCAAATCCACTAGACAGGATACCTTAGAATTATTTTCTTTGACATCATAGATTTTTTGCATCAGGAAAAGCTTGTTAACACTCAGAGTAATTACCCACATCAAACAGGCTATCTGCAGATGAGGAAAGACTATGATAATCAAAAGGACTGAAAAATTAAATGTGTCAAAATAAGTGAGGATAACATCAGATGATCATTCTCCTTGCTAGAAAGGCATTTGATGCAAATATTTAGAAAACATTTCTGTTTCATCAAGATTAGCCCTTGCAATTATCTAGACACTGTTTATTGAGGTAGATTGTTGCTTTTCTCTTGTGGCATTTTGAACTTTAGATTATTAATTCTATCAGGTTAATTATTAATGATTTAGATTAAAATAATGAAATCAAAGAATATAAGAGCTATACATTATAAACTTGCTGCTCTATCTTGTATGTTCATAGGAACCTTCTTGACACAAATGTCCTTTAGGTACAGCACAAAAAATTACCACATTGTAATAGATAAATGTCTATTACTCATTTAGTTACTGTTTTCAAGAGTGAATTAAAAGAACTTCCAAGTTATCTTTGGGAAAATAACATTCTTGGAATATTTTCTTTATATGTATGAAGAATAAGGTATGTGACAGATCATGTTTTAAAGGATAAACTAGGCACATTCCAGACAGAAAAGTCCAGTAGACTAGTAAATATAACTCTGAATAATGAGACTTAGTATAAAACTAAATAACATGTAAAACAGCACAACACTTTGAAAATTATGAATATTCTTAAAGTGATCATTTCTTTTCAGTTTACAAAGCCTTTTTAATTTGAGTACTCAAAATACTCAAAATACTCAAAATACTCTTAGAAGCTGGCAAATGGATCCCCAGTATTTTTGGACCATTTGGTGGATTGTAAGTCTATAGTATATGGAGAGCATTGCCATTGAAAAGTGTATAGAAAGTCATTGATCTCTGCCTGTAAAAAAAATGAGGGAAATAATAAAATGGTG
This sequence comes from Prinia subflava, assembly GCF_021018805.1. Taxonomy (NCBI): domain Eukaryota; kingdom Metazoa; phylum Chordata; class Aves; order Passeriformes; family Cisticolidae; genus Prinia; species Prinia subflava. Next base: position 13,545,965 of record NC_086253.1, on the reverse strand, counting down.
GAGATTTAGGGACTATGGTATGGCTTTGGCCTTATTATTTTACAGAGTGATGTACAGAAAAAAAGTATTAGGCCGAGTTTCTGTGTCTGTGTGGTCTAGCTCTTAGCTGTGGTCTGAGTCAACTGATTTCATGCTGGAATAAGCTGTCTGTCTCATATTCATGGAAGAAGAAAAAAGCCCAGCACAATATGGTACAACCCCATATTGTGACATCTCTCAGGCTGCACTAATTGTGTTGCACAGCCTGTGCAGTAGCAGAAGTTTTTTGCAGTGGAAGGATATTTTGTCTTGTGGAAGTTAAAAAATGTGGTTTAAATTAGCTGAGATCTGTTTGAATGAATGTTTTAGAGTATCTGTGTTCTTCCTGAACACTGACATTGAAGAAATTTCCACAGACTCAATCCACTAAGCACTGACATACTCCCTGTCTTTGCAGGGATTGCTGTAATTCCACATGATGTGTTTAGGCCAAAAGTACCTACCTGCAACATAACTTTGCTATCATTAACAGCAGTGCACCTTCCACTGAAGCCACCATGGCATACTGGACTTGATGAAACCTCTGTTACCAGGTCCTGTCTTCATCCCTGATTGCTCCCAGCCAGGTCTTACATGCTTGGCTTGACACAGGAGATGTTTAGCAGCTTGGGTTCCTCTCTCCAGGAGGATGCATGCAATTTGTTGTCAGGAATAGCCTTTGTCACCTCTTGCCAAGAGATACCAACCACTTTGATCCTGCCTGAAAAATTAAAAATGATGGAGCTTGAGGGAAAATCTACTTGCTTCCTATACAGTTTTCTGTACTTTTGTGCCTTTAAAATAATCTGAGCATGTAGTAATGCTCAGTATGACTTTTACAGTGATGGTCATGATGGCTGTAGCCAAAGAGCTACCTTTGAGTCCATTAATTCTTCTCAGTCACTTATTTAGATAAAGATCCAACACTAATCACTGATCCTTAACAACCTCTCTTGCTCTGATTTAACCTAATAGGTTTCAGAATATGCCTAATTGACCAACAAAAAGAAACTGCAAGTCTGTCTGGCTTCTCCCTGCATCTTTCTCTCTAGAGTTTTTCTATATATTACAAAAATATATATTCTTACTAAAAAAGCAAGCATTGCATAGAGCTTCTTTAATAACTCTAGGGAATGCTGGTTATCAAGGATTCCCATTTTTTATTTTTTTGTAGCCTGTCTACAATATTCTGTTTCATATAGTTTTACAACCACAGAGTTGGAAATCCAGAGGCTGTGACTGAAAAAAGGGTGATGAAAGCTTGGGCTTAAGATAAAAGCCAAAAATTAAACAAAAGGAATGGGTCCTTACCACAAGTAGTTTTTCAGCTTAGCAATGAGGAGGTGCTGACCAGGGATACTGCTTACCCAGCTCCTTGGGTTGCTCAATTAGGTGGTTTGTACTCTGTGAGCCATCCATGTCTGATCTCCCCAGGATTTCTTATAGTACACACTGTAGTAATATTTGGGAAGCAACAGAGGTTGGTGGTTCATTTCTGTGGCTACATAAAAGTTGGATCAAGCTTTTTCTGTATTGTAAGCAAACATGAATCCAAATTCATTTTGGTTATGGCTAAGATGAGTAAAAAGTCCCATGAAAGGAAAGCTTATTGTTGCAGCAGAGTGAGATCTCAGCAAAAGAGGGTATAGGGGGATGGGAAAGGTTGACAGGAATGTGAGCTGGGAAAAAATTAGCAGAAGTGGAATTGGAGGATGGCCCTGGGCTTTTGAAGGTGGGGGGCTGTAACTTTCACTGCATTAATTATCTTTTTTTTTTTGCCTTTCTGCTTGCCCAACAGTAAGTCCAACCACCTCTTCACCTTGTGGTAATAGGAGAAGAGGGCACTGATGAACCTTTGCTGCCTACCAAGGTGCCAGTCTGTATCTCCAGCTCTGGGCCCTGTGCCACTGCTTTCCTCACCATCCTCTTCAAGCAGGTACAGCCTCCTTTGAGCCCATGGATGAGGTCACTTTTTTTCTTGTTCCTCTGTTCTCTCCCTAGCTAACCACAGATCTCAGTGGTGGCAGAGATTCTCAATGGCAGTCCAGCCAAAAAGTAAATCCCAGGATTTAAACTGTTCTGCCATTGCACAGAACTGATCTTACAGAAATGGCACAACATGGCTGCACTGAAATGCAATTCAGACTTAATTTCACATTTGCCTAGTTGCTATTGGCAAAAATACCACAGTAGTGCAATGCAACAGAATATAGATAGGTAAGTGTTAAGTCCCTTGCCTTAAAATATTGCTTTGGTTTGCTTTTTAAGTAATGACATATAAATTGTTGATAATGCAGTTGTTGTGTCCATTGCTGTGTCCAACACTTTAAAAAAACAGCTTCTGCCAACAAGCTCCATGGACTGAACAGCCCCCAGCCTAATCTCCTGCGGCCTGGGGTGGATTATTCAAGCTGTTGAATATCACTGTTGCTGAGGATTCCTGATGTAACACAGTGCCCTGCAGAGCTTGGCAGGGTAAGTGCTGCTTGCCAGTCTCTTGTTGCTCTTTAAAGGAGCTATCTGCAAAGGTCCACTTAGTAGAGTTTTAAATGCACACAGCCAAATTTGTGACTTTTGTTATCAACAGCTTTGATTTTTGAATCGTTAAATTCTCTGTCATAATCTGCCAATATGCAGTTGAGGACTGACTGAATAAAAAAAATAAAAAAGCCCATTGAATATGATGACAGAGGAAAGCAGTTGACTGGTAAGAAAAGCAACTTTGGGAGGGTTTTTAAAGGGAAAATAAAGCCAGGACTGTGAATCAGAAGCTCTACTCAACCCACAATAGGTCCCAAAGGGGCTGTAGGTTAAAATGGGTGCCCTAAAAAGGAGGAGACAAAGGGACCACAGAAAATACAATAGAATATAGTAATTCAGACTAGAATGAGTGCCCATATATAGGCAACTTGAAGACAAAAATAAAAAATTTGAATGTGCTGAAGACCAGAAAGCAGTGGAGAAGTCTGAGATCAGCTGAAGAGGCTCTCTGCAAAGTCTTCTCAATTTGACAGTGCTGTCATTCCTTGCTAGTGAGAAGCAGTCTGTGACAACCTGAGGAAAATACATGTGAGGAAACTGCATCTGGTATGTAAAAACCTGTTTTTCTCAAAAGCTTCTCCCCTGCATGTGTTAAATAATGTATTGCTGTGAGCAGCAGGAGGAGCTGTGGAATTCCACTGAGTGCAGCTGGGAAGATTTTATGCTTCTGAAATCCCAAACCTTCTGAACCTTGTAAACCCTCTTAACAGTTCAATTTTTTTTTTTCCAAAATCATCCACAGCAGGCTATTTATCCATCACTGCCTCATGCTCCAGTTACAACTAGCATATAGCAACTGCTCTGGGAACCGCCAGATACAGTTGGATTTACCAGTTTTGTTTTTAAATACAGGAGACTGAACTCAGGGAAAATGCTTTTTGCTTTTCATGATGCAGTTCTTTCATAAGCTAATCACAGTGCCAGGATATACTTTCATGATGTAGTGTCTTCTATCTAGTACCCGTGAGCTGTACCTCAAATAGAAACGAAACATTGCATGGTGCTAGATGTGATTTTATGATTTATCTCTGTCTAAGGATGTCCCATAGGCACAGTTACTACAGACAGCACATCAGTAGGTTTCAAAGTCAGTGGTCTTTACACACTATTTCAGTAGTCTCATAGATAAGTCAATGCTATATTTAGGAATTTTCTGAAATTCCTGATCTTTGTTTTCCTCTGGGTGAAATGGTCAGTAAATGCATTACTATTGAGATGTCTGTGGCAGATTTTGTTCCTGTACATTTTAGTGATTTTTTTTTAGCCCATGTTGCTTTTGTGGGAGGATGAGAGTGCAGAAAGATTAGACATTGCATGTTCGTGTTATTGTCTGAAACAATCAATAGATGTGTTTTCTGTAGTCATTGTTTCTTTTGAGCTTGCCAGCACTTATTATGCCTCAGGAAACACCATCTTGCTAAAGAGTACCCTTGTGTCAGTGAATATAAAGCAGCAGAAAATATTCAAGAGAATATGCCTTTCATGTCTGTTATATTTTAGAATTAGTGAGACAGGTTAGATTTGGATCTTTATCCATAGCCATACTTTCTATCAACAGTCTCTTATCTTTCTTTGTAATTTTAAAAATATGACTAAGAATGTAGATGTTTTTAAAGACTTTACTGGAGAGATGAGAAAGTAATTTTACTCTGAGATAATATATATGATAAAAGTTATGAACACTTGAAGTGGAAAGTTATGTTTGGAGCTTTCTTTGTACTAAATTAAATTAGCATACACTGTCTTTGACACTGCAATTACTGTAAGGTCTAATCCAAATATAGCTGAGACGAAAATTTATCAGGGAAAACTACTTTATTGCAGTAATTTTTATATTCAGACAAATATTTTAAAGCTAATTATTTAGCAACTCTCAGATGTTCACCCTGATACTTGGTGGTTTCCCCATACCTGAAATTCTGTGTTTGTATGGGAATTTCTGTGTTTGTACAAATACAGCAATTACAGGGATGAAGGCCTGCTTGTAGTGAGAGGGCACAAAGACACTTAGGTTGACAGACATAAAAAATGTGTGCATGCTTCACAAAAACTTTAGAGTGAGACTCCAAAGAGCTTATCCATTTGTCCATTACTCTGAAAGATACTAACTGAGATTTCCACCAAACTAAAAATAAAATTTGTCTGCAAAGAACTGTGCTGATGTGAGAAAAGCAGCTATGCAGAAAGATGATACTCAGGAGATTATGACCCATGAGATATTGCTATTCCTTGATGTACTTTAAAGTCTTGTTAAAGAAAATAAAAAGTCTTACAAAACACTGTGAACATTAAAAATATAAATGTCTTTACAGTTAATTACTTTGCTGGCTATTCTATAGTTTTACACTAAGATGAAACTGCAACATAAAAATATTTTAAGGTATTTATTTTGTCATTGAAATATGATTACAGGAGCCTTTTTAGAAAACAAAAACAGAAGTACAAAGCTATATTTAAAACTGGCCTTGCTTGTCACCCAGATTTTTTCCCTGTTTCTCATTTTACTTGAAGACCTCTTAAATAATGAACAGTTTCTAGCAATTAGTGATTCCCTCAGGTAAGTGAAAATGTAAATCATATCTTACTCAAACTTCTGTGTTCCATAATTTGTCTCAGAGCTAAAGTATATTTCTTCTCTGTAAATATTTCAAAAGATTTAATGTTACAATAAAATCTACACTGCAATGTTATTGACCTTAGAGATCTCATTTTAATCCTCTTGGTATTCCCTGCATTTACTTAAATCACTGTTTTACAGCTTCATTCTTATACCTGATGAATTCCAAGAGATCTATTGCTAATCCATTTGGAAAATGTAAATCCACAGAGTATTCTCTTTAATCACGTTAAATTACTTTTACATGAAAGAAGTTAATGGTAATTTAATTTAAATTTGAAAAAAGACTAAGATGTATTTTAACTTTGTATTCAACGTCTGTACACGAAGAATAAGACAGTGTAAGATCAGATGCAAATGGAGGCTTTCTTTATCTGCATTTGTGATTTAAAACTACATTTGTTTTTGGGTGAAGAAGTTGATGGCTAGGGATGTTCTCAAACTTACATTATAAGCAAGAATATGTACTGATAATATAATTGATGTACAAGCAAAATAATTTACATAAAAGACCTGATTCAACAAATTACATGACTCTAGTCAGGAAGCAGAGACTGGATGTACCAAAAATATCCAATTCATTTCATTTCATATAATAAATATTCTGAATAAACTTTTCATGAACAGCCCATAAACCATTAAATATTTATGGGAATTATTTAACCAGTGTAGAATAACAAATAACTCAGAAAAAAAAATATTATACATTGTGGGTGAATAAAATTCAGAGGCGAAGAAGTTCATATCACTGCATAAGTTATTCATTGTGAATTATTCTTTTGGCTATAAAGGCTGGGAAAGAAAAAGAATTAGGTTTATTTTGCACATTTTGTTCAGTGTTTTTCAAAGTGCATTACAGTTATTACACTAGTATTATCCCCATTTCATACATGGATAAAGCTGAGGGACATGGTGGTTTAGCAAAAGCCACAGATTAAGTCAAAGAGTGGGATTAGGAACAGAAGCATAATTCTTGGTTTAATTTTTTAGTCTCTGCTCAGTAAATAATTCTTCCAAGCTGACTGTCTATTGAAGGAAACAGGAAGAGGGGAAAGCAAAGCTTTAGGCTCAAGCACCAGGAATAAGAATTGCCACAGGTTCCTACGGAGATTTTCTTTCAGATTTGTTAACCCTATCTCTGGGGTATCTCTTCTCATGAATGGTGTTCACAACCCATGTTGGTGGATTTAGGATGTTAAGATTATCCTAAACCCCTGGGTGATGGGATTATTACAAGGCTTTCTGTTAAGACCATTCTCCTTCCTCCAGCACCCCAGCTCCCACATTTCTCCTGAGACAGTGTGGTGACCTTCCCCTGCCTGCTCTGCACATGAAGGGCAGCCTCAGAGTGAGAAAGGAGTCACAGGTGTCAGTCACCACTGGGGTCACCTCTATTCCATAGCTGCACCTGCTGGCAAAGCCAGTGCAGTCACTCCAGGTGGAAAGGGACATCTTTCTGTTCTCCTACAGCATCTGTTGCCTCTAACACCCAATTAAAAAAAATCTTTTGAGCCTGAAGGCTGAGTTTTACCAGGCAGGTTGTTTTAAATACTTTGAGAGAGGAACCATCACTTTCCCTAAGTCCTTGGGGCTACAGAGGCCCTAGAAGTCAGCTCATATATAGTCCACATGATGGCTTGCTATAAAACCCAATTAATTTCTGCTCCATCATTTTCATTCATGTGCTACCTGCTTGTTTATCCATCAGTGCACTCCTTACCAGTCTGAATTTGCATGCCTAGTACCCATTTTCTTCAGGACTTGAACTGAAATGCTCTTCCATCCCTTTCCTGTTTCCTCCTGGTGCCTTCTCTTGCCTAGCCTGAATGGCCCAAGGAGAAAAAAAAATCTCACTTGCCTCTTTGCTAAGATATTTCACCAGCCTCCAGGCCAGGATAGGTGTGAAACATCTTGGTGCTTCCATTTTTGTGAAAAACCCCAGATGCTCATACAAAAACTTTTTGGTTCAGACACACTTGACCATGCAAGCTTTGTTCTTGGTCGTGACCACAGGGAGTGCTCTCCTTGCCCGTGCCACAGATAACAAGAAATGGGTGAACTTTGTAACTCTTGAACAAAGGCATTCCACACCTATTGGTGTGGGATGGATTGGTTGGTAGAGGGATGAATTTGGAGCAGAATATGGTCACAATCATACATTTTGTAGATTTGTCTAGGTATGGACTGGTGCATTTAGATGTGTGGGTAGTGCCAAGGAAGCAGAGCAGTGCAAGGCTCAGCTGGATAAAGCTCCCCTCTTTTCCTTCTTTGTTTTCATGGGCAAATTGGAACTATTTCACTGCTCTTTGTCACACTGGTGGGCTCCAAGACTACGTGTGGTGCAGAGATTGGAGCTGGTGCCCACAGGGTATCTGAGGGCTCTACACTGCAGGGCTTTGGGTAAATGGGGTGCAGCTCACCCAGCTACAAAGGAAACACAGCAGTCCTACTCAGAAGCAAGAGTGCTCTGAAATCTTCTTAACCACTGCAAAGTTGGCATTTAGGGGACACAAAATGAGGTAAGATATTAAAAGTCAATAAGTGGTGACCATTATTTTTCTTAAAGGTTGATTTAAAAAAAAAATATATATATATATTTAATTTGTATCCACTTTTTTTCTAATCATTATGAGAATGTGTATAGTCTTTATTTTTCTGTGGTTGTGTGAAGTTTCACTTTGCAGTTTGGATAGACAACACTAATTTTCTAAGACTGTGTTTTAAGAAAAATTTAGGAAAATTCAGGGGAAAATGTCCTTTCTTGCCTCAAAGACAAAAACCATCAAACTTAAATCTTGCAAATTTTAAAGTTCAGCACTTAAAAAACAGTAGAATATAACATTCATACCTTTTGCTAAGCTTGTGAGATCATATTAAACTTGTTTTCTCTCTTGTTTTGTACTTGAAAGGTCCTCCCCAGACATCAGGAAAAATGAACCAACTTAGAGATACTCCAAGTGAAATTTTAAAGAAATACATCTTAAGAGGTTTCAAAAAGCAAACAGGAAAACACAGTTTTCTGTTCTGCTTGTAGTCCAGAGAAAAAATTCTTCCATCTAACTGCTACTATTTGATCACATCTATTCCAGTCTAGATAAAATGAAAAGATGCTAATTATTTGCATCTGATCTTGAACTGTTCTATTTTTTCTAGCATACATTCTACTTTGCTATGTATGTCTTGCCTTTCACTATGGCATCTGAGTACATTTGTTAAGCCATTTAAATAAATAAATAACAAAAAGCCTACAAAGCCCTGAGGATTCAGAGAGAAATTGCTTTTCATGGAACACTTGTTTATACAATGATGTGGAGTTTTGCTGCATAGTTGTGGGTGGTTTGGATACTAGTTATAGTGAACTGCCTAGAAAAATCTGTGTATGAATAAACCCTGTAGACTTCTGTTGTGGTAAGTATTTAGGTACTTAAATACCACTAAGTAATATATGAAGCTTCTCTATCCCTCAGTGGCCCCAGGTGAGCATGCTTCTGTAGCACAGCTTTGCTTGTAACTCTTTGCTCATCCTGTTTCACCAACAACAGTGATGCAGTTTCTCATGTACATAAGAAGCACAGAGAAACAGCAGATGGCTGGAGAAGAAAAAGGAGAACTGGGAATTGACAAATGAAAGAAAAAGGAGGAAAATGAAAAAGCAGAATATCTAAAGATGAGTGAGAAAAGTGTATAATAATACAAGGTATTTGCTACTATCCTGTCCCTCTCACTATTGTAGCTTTGAGGGGGTATTTGCATTTGCAGAGAGGTCACAGTATCACCTATCCCTAGTGGAATCTTTTATTTGATTTTGAAACTTAGAAGTAGCTCAAGGTTATTGAGAAAAGAAGATGTAGAAAAAAAAATGGATTGAAGAATATTCTTACTGTCAACTTCAGTTTAAAAAAGATGATATTGCTACGACAGGCTCTAAAGATGACAGGAATTTACTCCATCACATGTTCTTTCCATGTGCAGAACTCTGCCATTTCCTCCAGGCCCTGTATCTTACCTGTGAGACCACACAGAAGGGTCTATCACCAAAGACTTAAGTTTTAATAATTTACTGCAAGTCTTTAGCACTTTAGCACTGAATCTCACACAGTTAATTTCCCTCTCCTATCCATTTAAGCTTGGGGAAAAAAGCCTCATGTTTGATAATTTTACACATTCAGACACAATAAAATGTTCCTAGTGACACACTGAAGAGAATATTTAAGTGGATTTAAGTGGAGAATAGATAGCTGTAATGTAAAGGTTTGAGTAAATATGCCTAATATTTTTATAGGAACAGTCTTTTCCCTCTGCTCTCTTATGAGTAGAAGGAAGCCCATGAACTCCTGGCAACTTTTTTTGCTCCTCCCAAGGAATGAAGTGTGCAGCAGAGGAGCAGATCCTGGTTTGGGCTGGCAGGGGCACAGCTTTGGAACATGCTGCTGCAACCTGACAGTGTTACTTAGTAAATACCTGTTTTGATTAAAACACATTTTGGTAGATTCTAAGGAGAGGACTTAAAATTTGGTGACTTTTTCATAGCACTACCTCTGCAATTTGCTGAGTGTTTCCCTCCCAAACCAGAGCCAGAGTGTAGCACATCTTCTAGGAAGACTTCAAATCTCATGTCAAGACTCTTCATCATGGAAAATAAATAAGATCCCTGTGTGAGTGGTGTCTGTGTTTAAGTACCATTTTCCTTCTCCCCAAAATTTACACATCTCCTCTGGAGACAGGATATTAACATAAGCATTTGCCCTTCAAGAGCAGTATTTGGGAAGAAATCCATCTACCCCAAAGCACGACCATATTAACAGGACTTTTCTCACTCAGTTTTTATTTAAGAGACCTCAGAATATCTCAGTGGCAATTTTCTCAACAGAAGATGCTGTCAGCCTATAATTTTTACTTTATAGACCCATTAACCAAACCTGACAACTAAATTATAGGTTCTACCTTTGGTCACACCAATAGTATTTTTGAGAGGACATGAATGACTCCAGGCATTTTATTTGTGGATCCAGATGATCTTCTTGGCTTCAAACACATATCGAAACAAATATGCACAGCAAACAGAAATGACTGCTTCTTAAATATGCATCCAAATAAATGGAGAATCCGTGCAGCCACAACAGAATTTCAAAGAACAGTGTCCCAGCATGAAAAACATATTTTGTGAATCAGTACAGTTTGGTCTTAATTCACTTAAATCCACAGAGCTATCCAGTTTACATTGACTGGTGGTCTGGCCTCCTTTCCTATCTGTCCTTCAAGCTTCTTAGAAGCACTGAAAACATATATAAACCAAACAAGGAACTTTTACTAGGGTAAAGCAAGACAGCCAGGGATTGTTGCAGCCATAAACAAAATAGCTGAGTGCCTGGACCAGAACAGGGAAGAACAAAACAGCTAAGAGACTACTGAGAAAGAGAGGAGGAGAAAATTGCATTGGTGCTACTGCTTCAAAAATTCATCCTGTATCTGAAAATATGCAAAGAGTGTGTCCCTGCTTTCACTCAGGTGGACATATAAGTTAGGTTCCTTGGAATACATGGAAAATTCCATTTTATAGGAGAATGATGCACTCAATAATGAATGCAGCCTAAGTGTCTGTATTTCAGTGTCAATGCAAATCCTTAAATGATTACATAGATATCCTAAAAAAATGATTTTAAGAAATAGAAAACAGCACTGCCTTTGGTTGATTTTTGAAATGACCCACAGAGATCAGTGTTTTTAATAATCAACATTGCTAGCACATGAATAAAAATATAGGTTTGGTTATCAATGCTTAGAAAGCTTTAACATGTTTATTTTATTCTTAACACAGAATCAAACTTCTTTAGAGTACAGTAAACTCCCTCTTGCAAAGTAGTGTACAGAAAGTTGCAACTTTTTATGTACAGTACAATTTGTATTTTGTTATCTGAAGTCAATCAGATTGGCCCATCTCTCCTTTAACATGACACTACAGTGTTTGTGTATAAGGCTGTAGGTTTTGTTTTCAGTCCATATTCACTACATTATAAATTGGTAAATCATTTGATATAGACACTGGGTCATCTAAACCAAGTTTAATCATTGAAATAACAACCCACTTTTTCTGTTTAATTCACAATCTTGAACCTGATAACTTCAAAACAGTAACTGCATGTGTTACAAACAAATTATTAATCTTTTAAGTTGGCCATAAACTTTTTGTGGAGTTCCATTTTCTTTGGCAGTCTTCTCTCTTGCAGAAAAAATAAGTATCTTTTGATAACAAAAGACATTACAATTACTTGAGTCCCTTGTGATCTTTTTTCCTCATGGAGTGAATTCTCCAAAGTGAACCCTCTTTAGTTTGATAGAATTGCTTTACAAGAGATTATCTGTGGTAGGATTACTCACAGTTTCCATCAGTAGAACTGAGTTCAGCAGCCAAACCCAGCGGAGTATTTACCACTAATAAACTTGGATGAGGACTTTCCACTGGGCCTGGGTTTGGCCCTGCCAATCCTGCAGACCGTGCCCTGCTGAAGGGTAGTGATATGCACTGTCCAGAACATGGCTCATCTTTAAAACATAAAGCCTCTTGTGGTGCATTATGAGGAACCAAAGGTTTCAGAGTTGAGGGAGCGTCTGGAGAATGCTCTTAGTCATATGGTTCACTTTTATGTTGCCCCCTGAGGAGCAGGGAGATGGACCCAATCATCCTTCCAACATGGGTCTCTTCCAACATGAAATATTCTGTTATAGTCTACAATTCTAAGAGAAAATTGGAGGCAATCTTTGTGAGGCTTAATGCTGGCAGTGACACATCAAAACAATTCTATTATAAATTATGCAATATTGCTATAAAATAAAAGCAGAAAAATAGTTCTTTCCACTCACTCCAATAAGCCTCTGAGCATAACATCTTGCCTGGTAAGTATTCATGCTTTATGTCTTGATATAAGAAGAAGAAATTGTCATCTACTGTTAGCTATCAAATGGACTATTTTCTTCATATTTAAAGTGAGAAAAGAGTTACTACTCTATCTGTTCTTTTATGAGCAACATCAGTAAATACTGCCATTACTGTAGGTGATTTCCTTCACAGATTTCTACAACACTGAACAGTATTTTAATTATTTGGATTGGAAATTGGTTTAGTTATTCCATTGTAGATATTTTTAAATGGTCTGATCAGTCAGTTTCTTGCAGGATTGCACTCCCCATGCCCCACAGGGAAGTTGCTGCTCTCTGGAATGGGTGAGAGAGTCAGTGTTTAGAGTTGCTGCTGTGCTGACACAGTGTCCTGGATGTTCCTACAGCAGATTTACAGCTGTGTGGAGCTTGACCCACTTAACATCCAATTTACCTCTAGATAATATAATATTTCCAGACAGATTTGCTTTCCTTCCTGCAACTCTAACAAAGCTTTTTCATGCAAGAGACCCAGAATAACCCCTAATCTCCTTCCATAGCTTTACCTTTTCAAATTCTCTGAATCTTCCCTTCACAGGAATTTGCAAACCTTGAAGGTAGGATACTGTTATATTGAGTAAAAGTCTACATCTTTTGCTGTAGAAGACTGAATCCATTTCCATGGGAAAGGATGATCCAGTAGCCTGTTAGTCCACAATATACTGTTCTTTCTATCAGTTCCTTTAATTTCCAGTAAGAAGAAACAAAAGTTTTTATAGATAGACGGTAGAAATAGTCTTTGTTTTTGAAGTTGGACAAGGCTGTCATGGATGACATTTTATTTTTTATTTAGCTTCTCAATATTCTATAAGCATCTAGCTCCTAGTTGAGGCAGAGTATATAAAGAAAATGTTCTTTCTAGGCCTCAGGGCAAACCCAAAATATTCAGGTTGGATTTGGCTTTGTATTCATCCTCTAAAGCTCAGTGCGTACTAAAATCTCTCAAAGACACCAAGGTTTTCTGTTGGGTTTTTTTTCTTATTTTCCTTGGCAACTAAAATGCATTTTACATAACCACATTATGTGCTTCACAGTAATATATGAGATTTCATAAATGGTATAAATGGCCTCATACAAATTCAAAACAGCACAAGAGTCAATAAACTTATATTGCAAGATCTCCAGACCACAGCAGGGAAATATCTGAGCCTTTCAAAATTAGTTCATTTTTTCCCAAAAAACAAAAAAAAAAACCCCAAAAAAGCCCCAAACAACCTGAAAACCCCTGAAATCTGGTTATATTCAATTTATTAACTGAATGTTTTTCCTAGCTTTTTTAAAATATCTGCATCAAATTATTTTATTTCCTCATTTAACACTATTACTTATAAATGTACGTATATGCACATAGATCTGAAATTGCTTTTATAGGGCAACAGATATGCTATAAAACATATAATTTAAGAGGGGATATAAGATTTTGCTCTACTGGTATGTGAGCAATTTATGGGTAAACATTCAAATCTAATTAATGTAATTCAAGTGGTGCTGAGAGGAAATCTTTGTCCCATGGTCATATTTATTATAGGTATATATATTACTGAATTATTTCTGGATTATCTTGATGTTTATCTCTGATGGCCAAATTGCCAGTTAGGTGGTTTTTGGTCTCTTTGTTATAACCTCTGTTAAAAAAAAAGAGAAAGATGTAATTTAAATTTAAAATATTTTACTGCTTTCTTTTTCCTGAGTATTTTTTCACAACCCTCATCAAAAAGCTGGTTCATTTGAGCTGTATCCTCTTGGCTCTTCTGCTATTCATAAGATTCCAAGTTACTGTGATCTTAGAAAAGGTCTCCTAAATATGAGATTTTTGTCTTACTGTCTCACTTCAGAACTGTACATGAAGAGATGTCATGTTTTATGGCTTGATGCCGTGCCTAAAGTCCCATTAGCCTCAACAAGTGTTAGATCATGATCTTCAGCTTCTTGGTTTTATACTTCATAAAGCAGCCTGAAGTCAAACTCTAATTTTGCTTGACTGACACATTTAAAAACTGGTAAGCCCCTCATTCTTTCTTTTCTTCCAGGTTTGTTTCATTGTAAATAAACGCTTAAGTAAGATTTTTTTTTTAACAAAAGCATACTGAAAAGTTATCTATTTATCATTTTCATTTGAAAGGAAATTAAAGTACACACTTGTGAGCAGTACTCTTACTAGGAATCAATGCCATACTTGAAGAAAGAAGGAATGGAAGTTACTTTGCTTTCAGATTTCCAGATCTGTTGAAAATATATTAAAATTCTTTGACAAATACTTATCTGTGAAAGATAGAATCTCCTGGGCTTGAATAAAGGAGAGGTAAATGAACTATATTCCACTGTCTACCTAAACTACCCAGATAACAGAAGGTTTATAAAAGCCCCAGGAATTCATCCATTTTTTCTAAATTTTTCTTAAAACAGAGCTGTTAAGTTAGGGATAAAACAGGTATTTCTTTGTCTTGAATCAATAAAGGTATCAAGTCCGTTGTTTTAATTTTCTCATCAGGCTGGCCCAAATTTCACCCAGGCCTCTCCTTTCAAACACATCCTCTTTGTTTTCTGAAGCAGATGGAAAATAAAAGTTGTTCATGAGTTTACCAAAAAGAAGCTGCAGATGCAGATGAACATTGTAAAAAACTTGAGAAACAATAATAAATAAAATCATCAGGTTCTCAGGAGACTTTCTCAGTGTTTCTTTCTGGGACTGCCTTTATCTTTGCCTTTAGTCACTTGCTCACTCATCCCTCCTTGCCAATCTCCAGCTTGCTGAGCTTAGTCACAATAAATGCATGGCTCTGCCACACGAGTCTGTGCTAACATCTGAGGAGACACTATGACATTTCTTTGACTAGCATGAGATGAAGAAAATTCAAAGCTTAGCACTTTTATAGACAAATCTGCCTTTTGAATAGGTTAGTAGAGAAGAAACTTAATCTATGCACTTGAAAGAAATGGAAGGAGAGAGAAATGTATAAGCTTAAAATTCAAACAAATTTAAGCAACATAATTCCTTTTAGAAAGCCTTTACCACAGGTCACAATTGTGTTGAACTGGACAGAAAGAAAACTCTTTGTGAAATTGTTTTCTTTCTACTGAAGAATTTAAATGTCTGTTGTAATGCTTCATATTTTACTATCATACTTATTTTTGTTATAGCAGCAAAAATGTGGATATTTTAAAGCAATTGTGTTCCTGACAATTTACATATTTTTTATATTTTATGTATGTGTATGGATGTGTATATTCAATGCAGTCTTGAAATGCTGCTAAGATACCAGCTATGGAAGTGAATATAGTAATATACAGGCATGCCCTTTGAAGGTGCCAAAGTTAATTCAGATGCACTATATAATTTTGGCATAGTAATGTCAATTATATGAAAATTTATTAAAAAGAAAGTATAGATTTTTTAACTATTTTGAGATGTTTGAACTTTCCACCTAAAAACGTGCAATTTTCTGACCAAATATGTTCAACTTTTAGCTCCAAGCAAGCCATTTCTATATTCCAAGTGGTGTGTTCTTCTCATGTGATGTGTTTTCTGTAGCTGGGGAGTTACTGCTTTGCAAACACCACAGCACAGTTTGCACCCTGTGCTCCTGTGTGCCCTGCTGCTGCTCTGCACATCTGCAACACGAGTGCAGAATCCCCTGCCTGGTGTTTCCAGACCTGCACTCCACTCTCAGGACAGAAAAAGAGGTTTAATGAAAGGAGGTTGCCCAAAGGGGCTTGGGGGAGTGCTGGTCCTTTGACAAAAGTGAAAATATCGATTCTTTGTGGTCAATAACAGCAATGTTTTTCCTCTGTATAACTTCAACAAATTGTATCACGGTTTTATTTCTGGCAGTCTGATATTGCTTTGGATTTGAAACCTAATTTAATTAAAAAGGTGAACTTTACTTTTTAATAGAGATGGAAAATAAGACAGATTTACACATACATTTTTGCCACCTAAATTACAGACTAGGGTATTTAATACAGTTTGCAAAGTAACACTCTGCTGGCAATATTCTAATGCTCATCAGGTATTTAAGTGGATGTTGATTACCAGCATACCTTTTTATTTATTTTACACTTCTATTTTTACTTTAAATATATTTAATTTTACTTCTGGTGAAAAACCAGGAGAGAAGCTTTGCAGTTAAAGGAAGCAAGATGCATAAAACAGATAATTTTATGATCTATGAGCATGCTCCTGCCACACATAGCATGTGAGTATCTTCTGAAGTTAATTGGCTTATTTGTGTAATTAAAGTGACTTAGGAGCTTAAGCTTTGCAAGGTTAGATTTGCAAGTGGTAATAGTCATTATAATAAGAATGGAAGGCAGCTCAGCTGAGAAGTGAAACAATCAAAAGCAGAATGACTCAGGAATTGTGTAACCACTGCTGGGTCACTTTAAACAAAAGTGAGTCCACAGGATTGCTTAAAAGAATATTAAATCGCTTTGTTATACATTCAAGTCACCATTTGGGCTAAAATGTTTTTTAGGAAAACTGAAAAAAATGAGCATATGTGAGGCATTTTTTCTATTAACTTTTAGACTATAGAATGACCTTTACTTTGTTTGATACGACTGACTTGCTAAGCCTGTATTTTTTTTCCTGTTATTTTTCAGTTTTAAGTTCTGTCCATAGATGGCACTAACTTGCTATTTCAGAGAATCCAGGAAAGAGCTTCTTGACATATGCAAAACATTTCTTGGCACTTTGTGTGCAATAATCCAGCAGTAAGAAATTAAATGACCAGTTTGTAATTTGCTTTAAAAACATTTTTTTTAAGAGTATAATCACTTTCGATGGAAAAGAGATTCAGAATGTCAGCTGTGGATTTGTAAGACATATTTTCAATCTCTTTCATACATTTAAAGGTTCAGCCTTTTGAAAATAAGTGAAATGATCTAAAAAAAGAGAATGAGTATGTTGTAAAGTTCAAGGCTTGTGCTGGCAGCATGACTCTAATAATAGAAAATGTTGCTACAAATTTTTCCTTTAAGAAACTTAGATTATATCTTCATATATCTCTTCTGTTTCTATATCTGCATTAGTTAGTTGAAAAAAGCAGTATGGTTTCTGTATTAGACAGTCTGTAAAGTAGCATTTAGATTCTTCAGCACAGTTATACTGAAGTTAGTGTGTTTATATAAGCAAGACTAAGCATTTGTCTAAGCACTAAGATATGGCCTTT
The DNA here is from genome assembly GCF_021018805.1 of Prinia subflava. Classification (NCBI taxonomy): domain Eukaryota; kingdom Metazoa; phylum Chordata; class Aves; order Passeriformes; family Cisticolidae; genus Prinia; species Prinia subflava. The sequence goes on along the minus strand of NC_086253.1, from coordinate 13,528,682 downwards.
ATACATGGCATGAAATAAATAGCACATAACCTTTCAGAGTTGTGAAGCACTACAGTGCTGCAATTGACATCATTAGCACACTGATTTCCACTATTAATCCAAATTTAAGCCTGTTTAGTATAATTTCTCTTCTTGTGCATTACCTTAAGCTCTTATCTTTTTTTTGTTCTATTGCTTGGCAGCACAGAGAAAAGTCCACTTCCATCCTCCTGACACCCTTCAGATACTGATAGACATTGAAGAGGTCCCTTCTTGGTCATCCTTTCCTGAAGCTGAACAGGCTCAAATTCCTCAGCCTTTCATCATAAATGAGATACTCTAGTCTGCTTTGTAGCCCTCCCCTGGGCGTGCTCCAGGAGCTCCGTGTCTCTCTGGTGCTGAGGAGCCCAGAGCTGGACACAGCACGTCAGGATTGGCCTCGGCAGGGCTGAGTAGAGGGGCAGGATCCCGTCCCTCAGCCTGCTGGCAATGTTCTCCATGGTGCACCCCAGGATACCATGGGCGCTCTTGGCCCCAAGGACACACTGCTGGCTCATGGGCAGCCTGGTGTCCACCAGCACCCCCAGGTCCTTCTTGGAATATTAAAGATATATGTGGTGCAAAGGCAGGATGGCTGGTAGAAACAAGAGATGGAAATAATAACTTTGTAGGGGATCAGAGGTGCAGAGCTTAAACAGGGAAGTGATGATCAGATATCTCCATCTGAGAAGACTAAAAGCTTTAGCATATGAAACCACAGATTAGGCTGCAAATATTTTAAACAACTAGTCATTTATTTAAATCAATACCAGATGACTGAAGTGTAACAAACAGGGCATTTGTTTTAAAAGCAAGATAAGGAGGCCATCAAGGCACTACAGACACATTAGTCTAAAATCAGTAGATCCAGGCTACAATTTGCATTAAAGAACGTTTAGGATATGGATACAAATGAAACAAAAGGGAGATAAAATGCATTATGGATTTACCAGTTTAAGCTGATGGATTATCCTGTGTAAAAATGATTTCTCCTTTACAGAAATCCCGACCTGAATGTGAAGCCCGAACTTCACAGAATAATAGAAAAAAATACTAATAAGGACAGCAGAGAAATAAAAATTAGCTGACAAACAAGGATAACTAACTGACACTGAAGAACAATTAGGCTCCCAGAGTTCCCTGAAGTTTATTTTTGCCTCTTATCTAATGAAATATCTTCAAAAGTGAAATTAATACAAGAAGTTTAAGTAAACTTAGGGTGTTCACAAATACATCTAAGTCACAAACATGACTGGACTATTGATGATGGTAAAGACTGGAGAAATTGAGACCAGAGTAGTGAAACAAAGTGTTGTGAGAGTAGTTTGTAATATAAACAGAAGGCTCCTGAGTCAACTAAGATAAAGAGCCTTCCTTTATTAGTCAAATGGATAGAGGTAATTTTTTAATGTTCTGTAGATGCAAAAATGGTTTGATGTTGTAAAATATTAGGTAAAATATTCAGTGTATGAGGTCCTGAATATTACATCTATAACACCTTTTACTCTTTACAGACAGAGATATAGGCACTAAACTGACACAAATACTGGGAATGATTGCTTGAGAACTCTGGGGAATAACTAACTGTCATTAGTTACTATTTAATCAATTACTAACTATGTCAGTTAACTAAGTTAGTTTCCTTAGCATAATATAACAGAAATTAAAAAGCTGTTCTTGATAACATGTTTAGGAGAAAAAAAAACAACCCAAAACAACAAGAGGAGAAAAATTTTTTAAAAAGAGGATGTATTAGTACAAAACCTAACAGAATTTGATTTACCATCAGACGTTTATTGTAGAAATTATAAAATGGTTTCTTATTATCATTCTGTAGAAATTATTGAACACCTTTTTAATAGATACTGTGGACAAAAATACTAAATCACTTCAGGTTAGACCTTTGAAGGTTTACAACAGATTATATCAGAATTACAATTAACCATGGTGGACTGAATTTTATGACCACAAAACCACTTCTCCCTGAGAACACAGATATTCTGACTGACCTATATGTGCTGCTTTTTCTCCATGTCCACACAGTCATGTGTATGCATGTTACCACCCACCTGTGAGGGACAGGGTAGGTCTTGTTTGGGGCAGATTAGAGTGAAATGAAACTGAATTACCTATTTTATATCTATCTATATCTCTATCATCTATATCTATCTATATCTATATCATCTCTATCTATATAGAGATAGAGATAGAGATAGAGATATATAGATATAGGTATAGATGATATAGATGATATAGATACAGATATAGATATGTATCTATGTATGTATACGTGTATATACATATATATTTATATAAGATTATTTTAGAATAATTTGGTTGCAACTGAAAGGAGGTATGCAGCCATTTTGGTTGTTATCTATAGAAATGCAAGAGTATAAAAGTATAAAGATATCATTTAAGAAAATATATATGGAAAAGGAAGAAAGGGTAAGAATAAATAGCAGAGGAAAAATACCACCACCCATGGATCCAGTGAGGAAACTTGATTGTTGCAATAGCAGTGTCCATTGATCAAAGTGATGGTCAGGGTCTTGATCCACTGGGGGTGGAAGAAGCCCCTGAAACACCAAAGTTCAGTGGGTTAATAAACGTTCAGGTTCAGGTGGGACTCACACTCAAGGAACTCCCCTGCACTGAAGTTTGACACACTCTGATGCAACACCATGGATCACATGTAGTCCCTAGGAGGAAGGCTCAGAAATGAGTCTGGGGGCACTTCAGGGGTTTTTGACAGCTGACCCCTTTTTCATTTTTGACACTTTCTAAGACATGACAACTGTTTCCATGTAGTTGAGCCAGTTATGTCCCATCAGGAGGGATGAATATTTGTGAATGTCCCTATTACCTTACCCAGAAAGGAGTGTCATACCTGAGCCATTTGTGTAAGGGAGGACATTGGCACGATGAAAGCATTATTCCTCCTCTATGGGATCTGTTTCTTATCAGCCTTCTCCCTTATCTGGCTCAGACCCCAGGCTGCTGGGTTGTTGTAGTCGTGCCCTGGTGACAGGATGGTGTGAACCCCCTCTGTTGCTGTTATCCACATCAAAGGTTTCACCACTACATCTCCAAAAACTTTCCTCATCTCCTTCACTGGAGGGGTTCAAACCCAGCCTCGGCAAACTACCCCTGCTTTTGCAAATGGCTGATTGTTTGTGTCATAGCCCTAAACACTCCAGTCTCTCACATCCATGGAAATACCTTTTTTGTTCAGCAAAGACCCTAAGATTGTTATCTTGTGATGCCTATTTATGCTTAATTAATTTCAAACCCTTTTAAACAGAATTTACAGTGAAGTTTCCATGCCAGCTTCTTCTGTGCCTGCACACAAATTTACACTAACCTAATTCCTACAAATTCTGAAAAAAAAAAATAGATAATGGTATTAGAATAAGTTGAGAAATAGTTGAGATATTCTTCAGTGGCCATGGTATTGGACATATTTTGTCAAAAAAAAAGTCAAACAAACTATTTTCAAAACAATGAGAAATAGCACTGAGTATGAGTCATATCACAAAAATATTAATTAGAAGTGTAAATTTAATATCCAAAAATTTTTGCAGTGATGTGAACGCAATTCAGTCAATCTTTCTGATTTTTTTTATTCAAGAGATAGGAACACTGCATTCAAGACTATTTTCTTTTGTGTTTCTTTGGATGTAATTACATAGTCCTTGGTTTTCAGAAGAAAATAACAATTTGAAATAGTGTCTGTGAAAGACACAATGGTTTTAATGTGTCCTCAGAATATGAAGCATATACTGACAATATGGAAATGCTCTGAGAAAAACTTAATTCGTTGCAATTGATTCGGTTCCTGCAAGTGGACAAAGGAATTGAGTAGCTGCCAGAGAAAATGAGAAGCTGAGCACTCAATCACCATGCCTGAGATTCCAAAATTTTAATTGCATCACTCACTGCAAGACTTTGGGGGGAAAAGTTCTGAAGACAAAACATATCATGAGTATTGTATTGCTGACAGTCTGTTTTCTTATTCCAGATGTCTCAATCACTGCCAAACAGCATTTCTCAGCTCTGAGGAGAGCTCCTCTGGTGTGGACAGCTCCTGCATCAGTCCCTGGGGAAAGGCAGGCAGATTATGCAGATGAAGAATGCAATTATGTGGATTTTCAGGGGAAAACCAGAACAGTAACATTCCTCAGGTATGCTTCTGTATTCAAATGAAGCTGAACCCTTCATGTGCACAAATTGCAATAGCGGTGTCCTACTGTCTCATTTGTAAGTGCTTGATTGAGATGTTGGGAGACAGATTGACAGTGGAGCTAGTTAATTTTGCAGACACCCACTGTCAGGAACAAAATCTCTCCCTAACCCTGCAGGTGTCTAAATCTTCTTCTGCATCTGCATTCATGTGGAAAGGATGTTGGTGCTCTGCTATAGCCAGCAAAGTCTTCACAGCATCGAGATACTTGGCAGGTGATTAAGGCCTGAGCCCTGCCAAGGTTCACAGCATTTTCACCTACTTTACCTGGAAGTCTCCAACCAACAGATGTGCTCAGGCATGCAATAATTAACAGCACATTGGCCCCGGACAAGAAAATGAAATTTCACATGAATCTATTGCTTTCAGTTCAGGATAATGGCTTGGAGGTGCAAGGCCTGGCTTCCTGCCCCTGTGCCAATAAATGTTCTAATCACTGAATCACTTTCCAGACTGGTGGGGAATATATGGAGAGTGGAGGGAGGAAGGGAAAAGGGGTAGATGAAGAAAATATACAATTTCCATTTGTGATGGTGAAGCGGACTAGTTGGATTGTTTAATTTCCAGTAATGAAGGAGAGCTAATTGGCTGGCAGTCGAAAAGTGTAGAAGGTGAAATGCAGACCTGTGAAGTGTCAGCATTTTAAAGGAGGAAGATACTTTGCAGAAGCCATTGCTGCATTTCTGCCTTTCTGGTTTGTCCCCAGTCTGTTCTGGTCGAAGTGGGACACCTCTGACAGGGGTGGGGAAGAAATTCCCCAGGCCAGGTTGCTGTTCAGCTGACCTTGCAGCATTCAACCCCCACACTAGTGGGGGGTAATCCCAGTGCTAAACTATTGCCTGTCATCTCCTCTTTTGTTTGAAAAAATAGATGGTTTCCAGGCATTTGGAAGAAGTTTGGTGTTGAGAATCTTTGAGAACATTAGGACACTAACAAGAAATGCAGCTTAAATTACCCTCTCCTTCAGAGTTATCTACAACACTGACTATCAACAACATCCCTCTTCAAGGAAATTTCATCACCTAGTTGTTAAATTTTTAACACTCTCCATGCAAGAGTATGTTACTTGAAAAGTCTGCATTTCACAGTGTAGAAGATGATCTAAAATTTAGGTCTCTAAAACCCCCAAGATTCTCCCATGAATTTATTCATTTGTGGTATTTTAGGAATGGCACTCAGCACACTGAGAATGTTAACAGATGCAAATGTAAGTGCCACTGAGTACATTTTTAAAGCCAAACGAGTGTTCTTCAGAATAACTTTCAGCCAAAGTTGGAAAAGTTCCACAGAAAACTGAGAAGAAATTTAGTAAGTTGCAGCATGACAGATACAGAAGTGTCCTAGAATTTTGCTAGCACATGACAGACATGTTAAACCTTCCACAGTCAAGTCAATGTTTGAAATAACTTAGAGAAGAGCATTCCTATTCATACTATGCAAACCCCCACATTTAGATTCAAAGGTTGTTAGTTCCTGTGATAATTATTAAATTAAACAGTGAGAGTCACTTGCATCAGCTAGCAGTGCTTGATACTGAAAGAGTGAGGTAGAAAGCTACTTTAAATCTGGAGTTTATTAAAAATAAGGAATGGACTGCATAGTTTTCATATAAACAATTCCTACCTCAAAATTTACCATTATAGGTACATTAAAACTTTATTTTTAAATAAACCCTTACTTCCTTCTTGTTATTGTCTTAAAGCACTGGTTTCCAAATAAATGCAACAACCGACCTGCTCGAGAATGTTTCTTAGGTTTATAAAAGGTGCCTGGAAAAAAATCTGTTTAAAGTAAAACAAAACAACGAAGTGATTTGTGAAGAAGCATCTTCTAAATTTTTCATTAAATGATTCCTCTGCTTTTCCTGTACCTCAGATTTGAAGGTATTTGGCAACAGACTCAGAGCTGTGCTCTAATCTGGACACAACATATAGCTATTATTTCCACTTTTCCCCCCTGAGAGATGGTGTACAATAGGTAGGAAATCTCACAGGAAATTCTTTTTTTGTAAAGTGTTTATTCTGAAATAAACAGCCCTTATTCTCTGGTCAGTCTTTGTTTGGCTTCTCTTAGTGTTTAATGGGAAACCTTGGAATTAAGACCTGAACTAAAATATTTGGATGTCTTACTTTTAGATGTTATTTGGCTAAGACATCAGGAGTGTCTATGACAGGTGATAAACTGGTAGTGCCTGACACAAAATGGTACAGCACAGTGATCAGTTATTTTTATTGCTGGCATAGAAATACTTTTTAATTGCTGTCTGTTTTATAAAGAGCAGCCCATGTATTCTGCATGTTTTATACACATAATTTGATGAATGTGGGAAACTTACTAAAACCTGACTTGCTGAAGGATGACTGATTTATCTCAGAGAAATAAATGAATGATGTGAGCTCATTTGAACCTATGAACTGTCATTCTGCCAGGTTTAGATGCTTCTTTTGTAGGTGACAGACTTTTGTAGATCATGTGGACTGTTGTTTTCTTTCATAGCAGCTTTGCTCTGTGCAGCAAAATAACTGATTCCCATTTGAGTACTCATAAGTAACAAACCACAAAGTTTTGATGTGATTAGAGCTTAAAGGTAATGCAATAAATTATTTCCTTGTTAGTCTGATTCAATCTATATTACATCTTTTAGTAACTGGCTTGCTTTTAGTGGTTTGTTGCCATGCATGGAAATGCTATGCAAAGTATATTCAGCCCTGCAGACAACAGAAGTGAATTTAATTTTAAAAATTCATATTTAAAATGTGTGGCCTGACTATTGTTCCTCAGAAATCTGGAAAAAGCTTTATTTTTTTCTATGCATGTTTTGTATATGACTATAGAGGAGGAATTAACACAAAAAGCATACAAAACACACAGCTTATGAAACTTGCTGAAATGATCAATGTGTTTTATCCCACAGGAAAGGATTTTTCCCCATTCTCATTGGTGAGCATTGAAAAGTAATTTCGCCAGCATGAATTCTTATTTGTTATAAAATAAATTATTCTGTTAGTCTGTGTTTTACTTAAGAAATGTGATTGTGGACTGCATTACAAGTGTTTTCCTTCAAGCTCATTTCAAACAAGTTTTGGTACTAGGGATGGCTGATTCATGGTTCTTCCATTTTTACATGTCTGTGCTCACTGGTGATGTTGTGTGCTATGAAGCTCAAGAGATAAAAGAAAAGGTAAATCATAAAGTAAAAACGTTTGAAACGTCAGTGAGGTCAGACACATTGGATTTTTTGTATTTATTCATTCTACTAGAATTTACTAGGGGAGAAGAGTAGAAATCAACTATTCACCTGGATGCTTAACTTGACATCTGGGCCATCTACATCAGTAACTTTACCTTCTTCATGCAGTTCCATCAGTGCATTGAAAGAGTTAAATACATGCACACACACACTCACACACACACAGACACACAGACACACAAGATGTGAGGGGAATAATTGCTTTAACATTGAAAGTCTGCCAAAAAGGAAAAGAACTAAAAAGTGAGGCTTCTTCAAAGTTCTTCTTACTTCATATTTGTTTGAGGATTGCTTCCTCCTGCCCACCTTTTGTGACAGGTATTCCTCCCCCTGACCTGAATCCCTGCCTGGACGTAGCCTGCTGGCTCTGTGGTCAACTGCATTGTGTGAGGGTAAAGAGGCTCAAGAATACCCACGACTGCTGAGTCAGGTAGTGGAGAACTAACAGTAACACTGTGACAGACAAAGAATGCCTAATGCCTTGTCCAGGCAGTCTTTATCCAAGAAAATTCACTTATCTTGAAAGCTGTGCCCTCCTGTGAGACTGGCAGCTCCATGCAGAGCCCCCTGTCCTGGCAGTGCCTCCACTGGGGAGGTGGGAAATTTTAGCTCCCTAAATCTGTGCTGCAGCCTTGTGTATAGAACTAGTGATACACAAATGAATTATTACAGTCATAACATGGATGTAGCTATTTGTTCTTTGTTGTTCTTTGGCTCATTGGCAATTCTCAAAGATTTGTCTCATGGTAGAACAATTCTACTTACTGTGGGTCTGCTGTACACCCAGAAAAATAGGTTATGACTATTAACCAGTGAGAATATCTTACTGTTTTAATGCTGTGCATAAAAGTTCCCTGACTGTTCAGAGCAGCAACAGAAGATCTTTGTTGTGAAATCACAAGAAACCTCTTTCTGGCACCCAAGAACCTTTTGCTGAAACAGCTTTATATGCCAAATATGTCTCCCATGTGAACATATAAATCATCTGTGTTTTATTAGAAAAATACTACCAAGTTCTGACAAAGAGTACTCTCAGTAGGTTCTGTTGTTTGTTCCTGTCTTAAAAAAAAGGAATGTTGAAATCTGTTGTGCGAGCAGGAATTCCTGGCAAAATAAACTCCCAGGAATGCTGGAGACATAACTGTTTCTCTCAGCTAATAAACACTGCAGAATCTTATTAAACTAGTCCAGCCAGCATCAGGCAATTGCCCCAAACTTTCCACATATTAAAAAAAAAAAAAGAAAAAAAAAAGGAAGAATAGATGCACTTCACAGAGAAGTAATGTGCTACTAAGTCCTAAGTCTTCAAGGTGCACATACCTGAAGGGAGCTGGGCTGTGCTGTCTCGTCTGCAGGAGAAAAGCTGCTCTTGCTTTCAGTGGTTTTGGAGTGACTCTCCTATCTTCTCAACAGTTCTTTATTAAAAATATTGGACTCCCATAACACTGTTATTACTTTGGATAAAGTCTCCAAAGTAGCACCTAATCCTGAGCTGTTTGGAAGCTAAGTGTTTCATGGAAATAGTGCTTAGCACTTAGGGAATGCACAAAGCTGCTCTCTGCTCTGAGTTACTCTGGAATAATTTGTATTTGTGTTCCTCAGCTCAGTGTCTGTACATTTTTCTAGGCCAGCTCTTTTTTGGTTGTTTTTTTTTTTTTTAATTAACCTATTTCCCCCCCTCATGTTAACATGGACAGTTAAGTCAAACTAGATCCATGAAAGCTACCAGCAGATGCACACATCTGTCAGAGGGATTGAAGTCAATGGAAAAGGGAGAAGCAATTTGCCCAGTCTTTAGGTTAAAAAATAGTGAATTTTCTATTCTCAAGAGCTCTCATGTGTGAATAGAAAACCGTGCATGCAACAGTTTCACCAACACATAAAAGTTAGAAATCTAAAATTGCCTTTGGAAAGCATCAGAGGAAGGAAGGAAGGAAGGAAGGAAGGAAGGAAGGAAGGAAGGAAGGAAGGAAGGAAGGAAGGAAGGAAGGAAGGAAGGAAGGAAGGAAGGAAGGAAGGAAGGAAGGAAGGAAGGAAGGAAGGAAGGAAGGAAGGAAGGAAGGAAGGAAGGAAGGAAGGAAGGAAGGAAGGAAGGAAGGAAGGAAGGAAGGAAGGAAGGAAGGAAGGAAGGAAGGAAGGAAGGAAGGAAGGAAGGAAGGAAGGAAGGAAGGAAGGAAGGAAGGAAGGAAGGAAGGAAGGAAGGAAGGAAGGAAGGAAGGAAGGAAGGAAGGAAGGAAGGAAGGAAGGAAGGAAGGAAGGAAGGAAGGAAGGAAGGAAGGAAGGAAGGAAGGAAGGAAGGAAGGAAGGAAGGAAGGAAGGAAGGAAGGAAGGAAGGAAGGAAGGAACTTTTGCTTCTACAATTGTTTTTTACTGGATAAAAAACAATTGTAGATCTTTTTAGATCTGCTGGACGAAATTATTGCCCATGGCCCTATGCTTCATGGAGCAGAGTTTACATCAGAACCCCAAGAAATATAGAGATGTTGAATTCTGTTTTTCCAGAGGAAAATTATGTGTTTGTGGAGTGTTTCCATTTTCACAGCCTGTCACTCAAACAATGCTATTGGCAAGCTTGGCCTGCTTTTCCAGCACTAACAGAGGAATGCCAAGTGGCAGATAAGGATGGGAAAAAGCAAAAAGAAACTTAAAAAGACCCCTGGAGAAGGTAATTAAAGAAACCTGTGGCTGAAATTCTTTCATCGTGCACAATATTTTTCATAGCACTTCAAAACTGGATAGTTCTTTAGTGGATGGAAGAAAAGATGTAAAAAATGTAACTTAACAGAGGAAAATATACACACAGCACATCCTCTAATTTGCACTTACTTTGCAGTTTGACATGGAATTTCTGCAGAAGTATTTACTTTAATCTCACATGATTGAATTTTGTTTCTAAAAATGTTTTTACACATGAAACTGGGAATCATGCTATTTTGAAATTCTGAGATACTCACAATATGTTTTTGCAATTTTCTTAGCCTGGTTTTTTTTTGTGGGTTTTTTTTTATTATTATTATTTTTGGTTGGTTTTTTTTGTTTGTTTGTTTGTTTTTTGGTTTTTGTTTTTGTTTTTTTTTGGTTTTTGTTTTGTTTTTTGTTTTTTGTGGGTTTTTTGGCATGGTAGCTCTAGTTAAATGTCCTGTACAAAAACAAAAAAGAAGATATCAAGATACTACCACAAGGGAGAAGGAGGTGACAAAATCATTTTACCCCTGAGTAAGCAGACATAGGGAATACCCTGCAGCCTCTGCTTGGCACAGTAACTTTTTTACTGATTTAGGAAGGGATGATCCTAGTAACAAGTGACAGAACACTCTCATTTATATCTGATTTCAGAGCATTGTAGTGGTAGTAGTATTTCAAATACAAATTACCTCTTTGGCCAGTGTGTCTACACACTTTTTTATGGTCATGGCAAATGTACATCTGTGCCAATGTCAGCAAAATCTAAGCAAATAGTAGACTGGTTAAACAGTAAAAAATATGCACAAAACCCCCACATATTACTTTGAGAGTGTCCACAGTGCTTCTCTGTTCTTTTCATAATTTTTAAGAACTCATCTAAGAAAATTTTATTGGCAAGAATGTTTAAAGAGACAAAGTGCTTTGGCTACATTTGTGAATAGCAAGAGCTACCCCAGAAATGTTTGCACAGGCATCATCACTGCCTCTTGCATGTTCAGAAGTTGCTTATTCAGAGAGGACAAGCACATTTGTGTGAATATGTAAAGGAGGAGTATTAAATTTTCTGAATACTGTGAAAAAACCTGTAGGTTGACATCTCCTTGAATAAATATATTTTTAGCATATCAACAGCTTTATTAAATAAATCACTCAACAACAGGTAATATAAAAATAGGTAACACATAATATTTCCCAAGTTTTTAAAAAAGTTGTAATAAAAGGTTTAAAAAGGTGTAAAAAGAGACGATGCACAAGTTCAGTTGAGATATCAAGCCACGGGAATGAGTAATAAGTAGAAATACCTATCAAGTGAAGTTATAGGTCCTCTGCCTGTGGATGTCTTCAACCCAGGAAGGATTTCCTTCTACCTCTCCCTCCCACGAGATTTATTCACAAATCACAAACTATTTGGCTCACTGGGGGAGTTACCAGATTAAGTTTTATAGCTGGTAAAATACAAGTAGGCAGACTCGATGATTTAATGATCCATGGTCTGAAAATATACTAATGCAGAGGTCTTACCTTACTGAATGCATTTATTAAATAGATAGTTTTCAAAGAAACCTATTGGAATTAGACACCTAAATTCCCATAAAATTAAATCTCATTCAGTGCATTTTCCAGTCACTTCTGTCCAAGTTTGCTGCCTTTTCTTGCTATAGATGTGGAATAAGTCTCCTTAGAAAAAACCAGAATAACATTCTGACTATTTTACACTTTCTGAAACTCAGTAAATCTCTCTATGGCCTCCAAATAAAATCTTTTTTAACACAGGATCAGCAAAGTTGTATCTGGTCATGTTTCCTAACATGCAATGTAAACATATTTAGTTTGTAAATATTGGAGTGTTTTCTTCAGCTTTCAAACTAACCTAATCCTGGCACTATTTACAGAAAAGGGAATTACCAATTCCTATTTTTCTTTTCCTTTCTCTTCCCATGAGATTTGATAGATTGGTTGTGATGCTGTGAAATCAAAACCTGCAAATAGCACACAGAATCACAGAATCACAGAATCACAGAATCACAGAATCACAGAATCACAGAATGGGTTGTATAGGAGGGACCTTCCAGCTCAAGCAGGGCCATCCCAGAGCACAAAGCACAGGATTGCATCCAGACACTTCTCGAATATCTCCAGTGAGGGAGACTGCACAGCCTCTCTGGGCCACCTATTCCATGCAGTCACCTGCACAGCAAAGCTTTTTCCCATGTTCAGGTGTAACTTCCTGGGCATCAGTCTCTGCCCATTGCCTCTTTTCCTATTGCTTGGCAGCACTGAGCAGAGCCTGGCTCTCTCTCCTGGCACCCTCCCTTCAGATACTGACAGACATTGATGAGGTCCCCTCTCGGTTTTCTCGAGACTGAACAGGCCCAGCTCCCTCAGCCTTTCCTCAGAAGAGGGATGCTCATGTCCCTTCATCATCTTCATTGCCCACTGCTGGGCGTGCTCCAGGAGCTCCGTGTCTCTCTGGTGCTGAGGAGCCCAGAGCTGGACACAGCACGTCAGGATTGGCCTCGGCAGGGCTGAGTAGAGGGGCAGGATCCCGTCCCTCAGCCTGCTGGCAATGTTCTCCATGGTGCACCCCAGGATACCATGGGCCCTCTTGGCCCCAAGGACACAGTGCTGGCTCATGGGCAGCTTGGTGTCCACCAGGACCCCCAGGTCTTTTTCACAGAGCTGGGCTTTCCAGCAGGTCAGCCCCAGCTTGTGCTGGTGCCTGGGGTTAAACCTTCCCAGGTGCAAGAACCTGCATTTGCCTTTGCTGGATTTCAGACAGTTCTCTGCAGATAGATAATGTTTCTGCATCAGTGTATGCAAAGTGAGGGAAAGATATTTCCATGTCATCTCACCTGACATGACTGGTGTCACCTGGATGTCACCTTTGTCCTTTCCAGACACCACTCTGTGTCATTTAAAGGAAACAAGTATGAGGTTAGAGTAACCAGAGATTCTTTCAAAAATAGTTTAAATGCTCTGATTAAAAAAAAGTTATATGCTAGACTTTTGACAAAAAGTTACAGTTCTGAAATTCTCTTTTATATTTATACCTACTCCTGAAAACATTTGGCTCTCAGTCTCTCAGGTGCTAAAATATTCACCTTGACCCCTCTGTGGCAACACATTTGTCAGAGTGTTTTCCCTAAAAACATTGTCACAGTCCATTCACTTAGGTCCATCCTTATCTGTCTGTCCTACTTCCAGACATTGACATCTTGGCTGCAGATTTCCTCTGAGAACATTAATGGGTTGTGCAGAAAATAAAACAAACAAAACCAAAACCAAAACAAAAACCAAAACCAAAAACCCTAAACCAAACCAAAAGGCTCGTAAATAGAGGAACTTATTAACTTTTAAAAAGACATCAGTTAGAAGTTCTTTGCTGTGAAGCCTGATCAGCAGAGTTGAGGCAGGACACTTCTGCTGATCCTTAATTGACAGAATGGACACCATCTGCCACAAGGTACCCACCACAAGGGTTTAACCACTTATTAATGCAAGTTTTAGAAAATATTTTGTTTCTTAAAAGCGCAGCTGCTGAACATGCACCCAGCTGCCCAGGAGGCAACACTTCAATTTCCACAGCTACTTTACTGCTGTATTTAGTAGAAGGGATATGATTTAGATACCTCAATTCCTAAAGTTTCTTGAAGAGCATCTCACCACCTTCAAAAGCAAATTTCCATGCCATTTCACTCCAGATTTTAACAGTGATTCCCCAGTTAAAGACTGAACAGGGTTTTCAGCCCTCTGACTTTTACTTCATCTTTGCTTGCCAGTTCAGTTCTTTATAGAGTTTTTCAGCCACAAGTCAGAGTGAATAATCTTTATCATAGCCAGGAGCATGTCTTTGAAGATTACACACCTGCTCCTGGCTGGATTCACCTGAATGCAGAGTATTGTTCAGTTGAGTTTTCCTATTGCCCAGGACAAATCCTTGGAGCCTTATAGTGAGATAAATTACATAGGGGCTGTGTAAAATTAGCTGTTGATGTTTCAAAGCAACAAATTTGTGGTACAAAAAGTAGTATCAACATCAATATCAACTGGCATCACTGTTCCTCTGTCACAGGCCCAACATGACATTGAGAGCACTGTATTATTGGAGTTTCCTGTGTTGTTAAACAGACACCAGCATCCTGCTCATGCATGGGAGCCCAAATGTCTGAAGGAACATGTTTCACCCATAGTAGAGGGTGGTGGTATTCCTAAATTCCAGTGTGAGTGATTGCTGCCTGCTAATTTAAAATGCCTTTGCTTTCATTCATGTATGATGTTTGCCACTTTTCCCTCTTTGCTACACTTCTGGAGAAAATTATCAGCAAATTGGAAGTATTGTCTCTTAGTTTCTACTTCAATTTGTAAGACCATTTTATTAATGTAAACTATAATTATTTATAAATTAAAGAAAAATCATCATTATATTTATGTCCAAGATAGTAATTTAAAAATAAATATTTGAGACTCTCCATCCAGTTTTTCTCCTGATTTTATTTGAACAGACTTGAAACAAATTAAATGATTCATGAGTTCATCCTGGCTAGATATCAATATTTTTTCTGATGCAGAAAGGCTAATGAGCTGGAAAGTGACAATGCAAATATTCTAAATGCTAAGTCTGATTCCAGCAGAAGCAATTATATTCTGGTAATTTTCCTTCAGGGCTTCTGGAACTCTGTGGTCTCAACAATTAGGGACTGGTTAGTATATGGACTATCAACACAATGGGCTGTATTGTAATGCTCTTTCAAATACACGATTAGGACTTTTCAGAATATATATTTCCACATAGTTTACCTAAGAAAGACCTTTTGGATGTTTTGGGTGTTCCTGGTGTCACAGTTCATCTCTACAGTAGGGCTGAGAGCAGGGACATAAAGGGGAACAGTATAATTTGGCCAGATAGAAATTAAATACTTGACAAAGGCAATTGCAGTTGGCAATTGCTGCAGGGGTAGTTCCAGGATAGTCCTCTTAGGTGCTATCTAGTCCTCAGTTCCTACTGAGGACCAAAATGTTTGGCTGAGACAATAGGCTGCTTCATGCAGTCCTTAATCACCCTTCAATATCTTGCTTCAACTGCTAAAATAGTAATCTGTGAATATAATTATTATTTTATAATGTAGCTGTAGTAATAACACTGTAATATGTAGGTGGCTATTTTAACATCACCATGCCCTTCTGTGGATGTGCAGGAGAAGATAAGGAAATTACTGCTAGAAGAAATTTTGTGGGGGTGGGTTTTTTCTCCTCAAATTGAATAAAAGAGATAAAATATCCGAGTACTAAAAATGTATTAAATCAGACAGTGATTTGAGCATAAGTATATAAAAATCAGTAACAAATGGCCAAGTGTAAGGTTTGACTTTCATGCTGTATTACTCCTACATTATTATTTCTTGAGCACTGAAGTGTGTAAGGCACCTCTGAAAACAAAAGGACAAACTTATGAGTAATTATGCCATTTGCAAATTTCACTGGATATAATGGCTGAAAATAATTGTTATGAAACACCTTTGAAGATTGTACCCTAAGACTGAGTGTAAAAGCATGAAATTAAAAACCCTTGCAATGCAGATGACAGTTTCCTGGGCAATAGAAAGGGTTTTTTTTTTATCTTTCTAACATAGCCTTGCCTACAGAATCTGTTTCTTTTCACAAAAGTCCTACCATGCCAGGATGAGAAAATGGCAGCAAAAAACGGGTGTTCTCTGAAGGCAGAGTGACCAGATAGGATTTTTGCTTTTAGAGGAGAAATTTGAGATATTCCAGAGCAAAAGTAGCTCTCTCAGAGCCTGCACATCCAGCCATGTACACTGGGATGCACATCCTGAGGGAATTTGCTAGAAGGGAGAACAGCACCTGCACAGGCACCTTTTATAAAATAATGGTGTTTCAATTTTTGTCAGGAAAGGACTAAGAGTCTTTGATCCAATTCTTTCATTCTGATCATTCCAGGAGAGCCATCAGACACTTTTTTTTTCCTTTCTTTTTTTCCTCCCCTCTCTGCCCCACACAGGGCAAAAAGAGCAACCTGAACTATGTTTTTCCTCTTATGCTGACATTTCTGCAGCATGCTTAAAATTAGCTCAGCACCTGCAACATTATTAATAGCTTTGTGTCACTAGCCCCAAGTAGCCGAATCTCAGCCTATCCATGTGATAAACCTGGATAAATATAAATACTCTTCTTAGCTGCCTGAGAAAGAAAGAAATTTATGTAGGCTAGAAATGATGTATGGACTATTCCATCTGTTTTTTTTTATCTGGACTCTTACGGGATCAGGACCACTAGGAGACTTCATGGACCTCGGCTGCCCTCTACTTTAAATACAACTACAAAATTTGTCTTCATCCTGAAGTAACAAATATCCACAGCATTGTTTTCCCTAAGTGTTCTATTTGTAGTTACAAGGCCCACCTCACACTTCACACTAATTACTGACAAAGCAGCATTGGTGTAAAGTGCAAGGCACTTGGATTGAACTCAGTCCTGAAAATATTTTGGGTAGGATTTGAAGCTTACAATACCAGTCATTAGCTCTGCCTCTGTTTGGAATCTTGCAGACATCTTCATTGTTTAACACTTATTATTGTACTTGAGAAAATATATTTTGTTCCTTTCAAGATGTGAATAATTGATTTCCCATGTTCTAACTCTTAAAGCATTCACCACCTTTGAGGATCAGTTTCTATATTTACATAACAACACATGGGTCCATTGTGGAGCCAGATAACAAATATTTAGGTCCAAAAGAACAAGAACATCAGAATCAGCTTAATTTTTCAATGTCTTTTTCATCACTCCCTATCTATCATTCCTTAAAAAAATTATCTGCCAGTGTCACAAGGCTCTTCTGTGATTGATGGAATTTATAAAGTAATAGCAATTAGGCATTACCTGGAACATTAAGTAAATTCATCAGTTTTTGTATTGTAAGTAATAATGCAGCCAGTATGCAAAAAATGCCTAATTCAGCCATATCTATTATCATTGGATGTAAAGAAAAATAAGTAATAATAAGCTGGGTTGTGTGTATGATTATCTCAAGACTGAAGGGAACCACAGTATAATGTCATCTGCATCCAAGTTTATATATTCCACATTTATTGTAGCTGCACATGGTGAGTTCTTATAATACAGCCAACTTTGTGGCAGAATATTTTCTCTGCTCTAAGTGGAAAATGCAAAAAACCTAGCAATAACTTTATTTTAAAGTCAGTATCCAACTACCTCCACATGTCTGCATCTTGGGATTAATACATGAACAACATGTGAAAATTATACAGTATATATTGATGTGTCTGTTAATATCAAAAATTAAGATTCTCAGAGGATGGAAATACAAACTGGTTTCTGATTGATTAAGACAGCTGTGAAGCAGAAAATATTTTAGCCTATGACAAAACAAAGTGCCCAATACTAAAAGTGGATCTCATGTAACCAAATTGTTGCTGCTTCGAAATAGTATGACTGCTATGAGTAGTAATCTAAACTGTAGGTTTTTTAAAAAATTATATTGATGTGTAATCATGTAATCATGTTTTGGCTTATAATCATGTATTGACTTTCCTTTGTGTCGGTATTTGAAGAGAAAATACAAACAATATTGAAGGACTCACTCCTGCAGAGTGCTCAGCATTCTGGGTCTGACTATGCAGAACACTGAAGGCTTGTGATTGAACACCAGGAGTTGTCCCCCTGACTTTAATGGTGAGAGAGCAGGACTGAGACATTCCTTTCAATTAAACATGTGATCTCCTGTTAATCTGGATTATAGATAACAGTTCTAGGAATCACAACCTAAATGCATAAATTGATTTGTTTTACAAGCCGCCATTTTCCTTTGATGTCTTTTCAGAAATATTAATATAGTAGCTTAAATTTCAGTGTGATTTTGTTGGCAGTAGATTTTTTAAAAATATATATATACTGTTATTAAAGGAAATATATGTTAATTGGGCAGTTCCTGGTTACCTAGGTTTGTGTATAGCCTACATGACTCTTGGGAACTCCAGTGCTCATCTAATTTAGTTGGCTTTATAGTGCTATTCTCTGTGAGATTTTAATAGCATAAAATATGTCCTTGGAGAGATTAGACTTCTACTGTTGATGCCTTGAGGGTTTGGCTTGAATAGACATTCTAAAATGTTTTGGTGTTCACACACCAAACAATAAACAAATTATGCAAAATAACAAGCATCAATCACAGTGAAGAATGTTGTCAATTTATATCACATTTGTCCTTGACTTTCAACATGCATTTATAATGTTGCAATGATACAGCTTTTAAAAGTGAGAAGTCATTTAGAAATTTCGTGTTAAATGTGGAGTATTGCCAGGTTTCCACAGTGCCTGGAAATGCACCTGTTTCCTTTGATCAATTGTGCAATGACTTGCAGGTGCAGGAGGGGGTGTCTGTCCTAGGAGGATGCTCAGCATATGTGGTTAAT
This sequence comes from Prinia subflava, assembly GCF_021018805.1. Lineage (NCBI taxonomy): Eukaryota > Metazoa > Chordata > Aves > Passeriformes > Cisticolidae > Prinia > Prinia subflava. The sequence goes on along the minus strand of NC_086253.1, from coordinate 13,510,033 downwards.
CCTCTACACTTGTAATTAGTGTCAGGCATCATATTTAACTAGTGGAAGATGGGACATAAAATAAGATCCTACCTACTATATCATATCAACAAAAATTCTGCCTTCTATATGTTTTGATTCCTTGCTTTGTAAGTGCAACCAGCGTAAAAGAATAGTGTAATAGAATTTTCAGATAAATAATTGATGTAATGTTTGTATCCTACATATAGTCCCAGGCTTTTGTGCAAACAAATACTAAACTGAAAAAGTTCTCATATAATGGTGGTATTTTTATTAGCTCCAGTAAAAATGAAAGGTAAGAACTAGTCCTTAATGTTTTACTTCTGAATATAACCTCTTTAAATACAGAGAGGATGAGAAACAGAGAAATTAGAAGAAAAAATTTGGAGCCAACACAAACCTTTTAAAAGTGAACACAGTTCACTGTGAAAAGTTGATTACAGGAGGAATCTTTGATAATATTTGTCTCAGAGATCTGTTTAGTGATATTGTCAACTGTGGCAACTGTCATAAAATGAAGGAGCCTTTCCAAATTGTTCCAATAAGAGTTCAAGCAGGATTTGAGGCCACCCCAGGACGGAGCATCTTAAGCACAGGATGCACTTGCACACAGTGACAAGTGCTCATGCAAATGACAAGGAACTTGACTTTTTTTTTTTTTTCCCAATAGGCATTTCCAACAAAAGCAGGAAGCTACAGGGAGTGGTAGAGCAAAGATAGTCTGGTTGTTCCATCTGGAAGAGATTATGTTGAAGGCTGAAGTGCCTTTGTCATAGTCTTCCCTGCATGTCCCAGGTATCTCTGGAAAAGCTCTCAAGTCTCAGAGGAAAGTGTCTGTGTGGATGATGGTGCCCTGAAGTGCCACTGCATGAGATCAGTTCTGTGAAACACAGCATATAAAATATTCTGTCTTTGTTATATCATGTGCTGAGATAGCAGAGAAGATGTCCTTGCTCTAAGAAGGTATCTTTTGAGGAGAAGTGAGTCAGCCAAGAGGTTAGCAGGGAACAGAAACTGTCTCACTAGCTCTTGTGGATCTGTCAGTCTGAGGTTGGATGGGAGAACAGAAAGGAGAAATTTCACACCTAAAAATATGTGTTGTTTCTGTGCCCTCAGGGTTGGATCAAGTAGGTGGAACAGCACGCCTTCACAGAGAACTAGACTAAAAAACTTTTATGAAGTTATGACACAGCTTTTGACAAAACCATAGCAGATTATGTGCAGAGAGTGCAGGCTCTGTATATAGACCATTTTTTTGAATCAGTATTTTTCACTACAGGCAATAAAATGGCAAGGAACTGGATTTCTTTTAAAGTGATGTCCCATTCTTTAATTTAATTTTTTCATCCTAAAGTTATAGCTGGCTAATCCTGTGAAAGTCCCTTCTTGAAGCATGAGTAATGAAGCCCCTGACAAGAGATTTCATTGCAAAGCATTGCTGTTTCAATGTGAAATTTTTATGAGTGGTGTAGTCACCAAACAGGGAAAAGAAATTACTTTGACAGGTTTGCTAACTTGTTCCCTGAGTGAATCATCAGATGGTGGAAATTTTGGCCTCTGCAAGAGTGTACATCTTTTGATGATCATTAGAAATGTGCTGGTTTATGAGATCTAAAGTGTCATCTGAGGAACAGTAAAAATTAAACAAACATTTTCAAAATGTTTGTTTTAAGCAGCATTAAGATCTGGTTCTAAGTCTTACCTTGACTGAACTTTAAATAGCTGGAGTTAACATCTATCATTATATTCTTTAGAAATCTGAAGAAGGGATATTCTGCCTGATGCATGTGTTAAGATGTCCAAGCTGGACCAGAAATCTTTCATCAAGCACTCATCAAAACCTAATTAACACATGCTGTCCTCACACTTTAAACTTAATTTAGACAAGACCAAAGTGTTCATAAGATTTCTGTATAGAATATGTATCTTTAATTTTTTTTTTCAAAAGTTATTAGTGTTTCTACCAGTAAACCATATAGTAAATTTTCAATTCTCAAATAAACATCTTTGGTGAAATTTTGGGCATTTTCTCTAGTAGAAGCAAAAATAGTAAGGTAGGGTGGAAGCAGTAGAGCAAATGGGGCTGACAGTGGCATGAACTGTTCTAGACTCAGAGAGTGTAAATGTGTTCTGCAGTGTCCTTTATTTAAGCTTCTCAGACTATGAGGGTACCAGCTGGCAGCTTACTCCCAGCTGAATCTCTTCCAGTCTGAAATTGGGTGTGGCCAAACAGGGTTGTCACCATGAGACATGCCATGTGCTCCACCGAGCTCTGGTAATGAACAGGTACTTCTACATTTCTGTCAGCTCCTCTGGGAGCCATTTCTAACACTGCATCAATGGAAAGTTCAGCAATCACACCTTACCAGGAATTGGTATATATTGGCCATATTGTCAGCAAGCAATGGTGCCACATTTTCTGCTGCTGTCTCTCACCTGCTCCTCTGTCTGCTTCAGACAGCAGACTGAGGTAATTGTGAAGAAAAGCTTTTTCTTCCTGCATAGAAATCTATTGCATTGCTCAGGCTGGTGCAGCAAGTGGTATTGCAAAGCCATTATGAGCTACAATTTTCATGTCGTAGGAATGAGTCAGTGTCTTACACCTGCCCTCAGGCTCCTTCCTGAGGTAAAAAACCCACTAGCAGTACTTTTTTTCTGTCATTTTGATATACTCCTCTCATAACATTACACTAATGAGATATCAGTTCCCAGTGAATGAACACTCATCGTTACTTGTCTTTTAACACAAGTATAAATTGAAAAATTGTAGAAAAATCCTTCCATTTTAAAACAGAAATCAAGGGATATTATTATTTGAAATACCTTTATTCTCCAAATTATGGTGCTAGATACTATATCTGCTTTAGGCCTCATTTTATTTTTTATGCAAATGTTTCCCTCCCCTGCTGTATTACACATATCATAGAAGAAGGTAACTGAAGACAGTGGGAAAATGTTTTGAAATAGCAAAACCTTTCTCTCTTCCTCTCACATCTCAACAGACCACTAAATACAGTCAGCTTCATGTCATGTTTGGAAGAATCTTGAAAGACTTGAAGACAGGAAAGGAAAAGAGAGAAGAAAAGAAGCAGCATTTCATCACATTAGAAAAAATTCTGTATATTTTTATGCCCCATCAAGTCAAGCCCACATTAAAAATGCTATCTGCTCATTTCAGATGATCTCCACTCCAACAAACAAAAAAAGGGCTGCAGAATAATTAGCCTTACTAAAAATCTTGGTCTGTGTGAATGTAGTAGCTGATTCTCTGTGGTGTGCTACAAGGCATTGTGATATTCAAGGTTGGACATCACCCACTTAAATTAGCAGTTTATCAGAGTCCAGGATGGAAACAGCTGGGGGATAAAGGATGATGAATCACATGACACAGATTAAATGTGGCTGTGATTAATGGGACATCACAAAGCAACAAAAAAGAGAACCAACTGTGGAAAGAGATAACTACCACCACAAGGAGCAAATTGTTGTCTAAGGTGATGCAATTAACTCCAAGCCTCCCCGTGGCTTGGATGACCAATTCCAAGAAGGCTTGCTATTGTACACACAATAATGACAAGGCTAGGGATTCTTGGTTTAAGTACTGGGATGTTAAGCTTCATTTTCATACATTGCAGGGAACTGATAGAGTGTCAGTGTTGAAGAGATGGCAATTTGTAACAGTACAATTACAATATATTGTTGTGAATCTTTCAACTAACACTCCCCATGAGGGAACAGTTGGAAGAAAAGCTCAGATATGGTGAGCTGTGAGTTATGTGGTCCTTTAAATGCTTACACTCAAGAATTACCCATTGACTATACTTTTTGTCATTGTATGAAGTCAAAGCAGCTCCCCAAAAGCATTTTAATACAACAGGTGTGATTAAGGGTGTTTTCTGTTCTTTGTCCTTATTAGTTATATCCTGGAAGGACAAGTGGTATTTTTCTTGTTTTTCCAAAGAACAGTTTTAGCCCTGGGAATCTTTTACTGTTTTACTTTCTCAAAGATACTTTGATTCATATATCATCTTCATTTGTTTAAAAGACAAAAATTTTATTCAGATCATTTGCCAGCAATTCCTGCTGCTTCCTTTCTTTAGCTTAGAAATAAAGATTTATATACACCTGAAGGGAATTTGCTGACAATTTAAAATATTGGGATATTCCTAAAATATTCAATACCTGAAAGCTGGAAAGTGGAGACAGAATTTTAATTTTCTCTGCTCTCTTTGATATTTCAATGGTTATTCTAAGCTGTCCAAAAGAGATATAAGTTAAATATTTATAAACAAATATACCTATAATTTGCCATCCTTGTGTAGAGAGGAGTTTTGAATTGCTTCTAATTTTACCATAAAATATATGCTGGATTTGGTTCATGAGAATCTTACACTGGGTTCTGTTGTGGTGACAGATTGACTTCTAGTGTCTATTCATGTCTGAGAACTGTACATGAACCTGAACAATGTACCAAAAGCACCAAAATTTGAAAGCCTTCCAGATCAAAACTGAGAGAGTCCAAACTGCTTGATGGTTGCATACTTTCTGGACACATTGGTTTCATATGGAATTTTCCTCCTGACTTGTTCTTCCTTGGTGTTGAATTAGGCACATATATGTGTGCTGTCCTAATGACAGGGTATGTAGTGGTTTGGTTTTTAATTGTAATGGTTTCTTCCTCTGTTCCCCCCTGGCTACAATGGCCTTTTCCCCAGTTTTCACTGCCCCCTAAGCTGTCAATCTCCTAAACCCTTCCCCTGTTTCCTGAACCTTCCCTGTCCATCCACAGCTGTGCCTCGTACTCTCCCTGTCCATCCTTGTTCCACCTTCCCTTTGTTCTGGAAAAGTCTGTTCAGTTCAAACTGTTATTGGTCTATTTGAGTTGTAGCCTCCTCTTGTTCCTTATTGGTCCCATGTAGGTCTACTCATTTCAATAAATCCACCCCTGTTCCCTTCCCATTGGTTGAAGCTTTGTCCCCTCCCTGAGATGCTCCCCTAGATTTAAACACTGGGTTTTCTCTAGTGCCTCTCCTTGGATCTTGACCCTTTTCAGGCAATAAACCTTCCTGGAAACTCGAGTTTCTGGACCTCCCCTCACTCTTTATCCTGCACCTCAATGGAAGCTGTTTCCTGCTGTGGGGCTGTGGCTCTGCTGAGGTTCTGCCCTGGTGCGGGGCTCCGGGGCGGTTCCCCTGCTGTGCGTGGAGCCAAAGCCGGGGGTATCGCACCCTAACTGGCACTGCATCAAGGGAACCTACTGTGGCCTGCACCAAAGCCTTCCAGAGGTCCCCTGATGTCTGAAAACATAACTTTGATTACTTTTATTAAGCTTCCTCTTTCAAAATTTTAATTTCTTCTGATTGATTTCTAGCTCTTACAAATGTGAGATGCACCTGGGGAAGTCTAAAAGATGATGCATTGGCATTTTTTGCAGTTGTTGTTAAGATAGTTTTCAAATAATGTGGTGGGCTACTGGTTATGTACATTTTTTTGACCACTAAAACCAAAATGGTACTGGCTGCTGTCAAGGCTTAGGATTGGGAGATTCTTGAGACAGATGTGTCATTGTTTCATTTGTTAAAAAATACCTTGTATAAGGCAGTCCAATGTCTTGCTTTACCTATAGGTATTCCAGCTATAAAACAGAAAATGGAGAGTAATCACTCTATGAAATCTAAACTATGAACTGATGTAGTTTTTGAAAGAAATCCTAGGAAAGGTTTTATTTTTGCCATTTGTATAATCCTTTCTCTTATGAACTTCTTGCTACATATACAATAACAGTATATTCTTTAAACTGTAGTATACACAGGAAAATATTTTATTGTTTGAATAACTAGGAAAAGCTAATAAATACTACTGGTTTTATTATCACTTCAAAAAATTATTACCTGTGTCAATAAAACAGATATTGATAGAAACTATGCTGGAATTTTATTGGTGTTCAGAAATATTCATGCAATCCAGGAGATTAGAAATATCCCAATATCTCTTTTACATAAGCAGAAAATGGATAGTTCAGTGCTTACTCACAATTTTAAAATCATTTCTGTAAAAATTACGGCAGTATGACAGATCATTCCATAATATTTGACTGAAGCTCTTCTATTGCAAAATGAAATGTGGAAATTCTAAAGCAAAATATTCCTGATTGTTATTTTAAACAAAATTTTTGAACAAGCTAAACTTGATATGAATGGCAAATTTTAAAGAATTCTTAGGACTGTATCTGTGAAACTGCAGTCCTGCATGAAGAACTTCAGTTTGGTACCCAGTGCTGAATGGGAAGGGAATCCTTCCACAGGCCACTGTTTAATTTTGCCTATAGCAAAGCATGATTATCTTTAGGAAGAAACTCCATTATTGGTAAAGAGTTTACTTGCACTGGTTCTTAACTTTAGTTTTCTGACTTATTAATAAGCAGTAGATAAGAAACGTGATTTATGAAGGATTAAAAGAACAAGTTCATATATATAAATATACCTGAAGCAGTCCAGGTAATATTATGGCTGGTAGCCATCACGTTTAGGATATGAATTTTCATGAGTATTTTTACTTAATATGATTTCCTATTAGAGGTTTAACCTGATACAGGTAGTTTGGTCATAAATATTCAGAGGAAACAATGCTATCTGGAAATACAGTAGAATAATAGTTATTGAAAACCCAGCAAGTTCTGGAAACAAAAAATAAGACTACTTCTTTCTTTTTTAGATGATGAATTAGATTTTTAATAAATTCCTGTGGTTCATACAGTTCACACCTTACAGAAATGCTGAATTGTAGCAGGTCCATATAGGAAACAGTGAGAAGAGAGAAAAAGAATTCACGTACAGGTACTGCAGTCCTCATTAAAAACTAAAGAGAGAATTATTCTTGGAACAAAATCTGTACTCTGCTGAAGGCCAAGACAAAAAATTCCATTACCTTTAATGTGAGCAGCATTGCACCTCCTGCATTTGGAGGCATCCATGGATAGCTGCTTCACATTCTTTGGGCATAATAGCATCCTTGACTAGGTACACTGAGCAGACCAGTGTGTGTGTGACTCCATCACATATTTTACAGGACTTCTGAGGTCTATTTCCTACAGATTATGCTATCTGGGGAGGCCTGGAACTAGCATGAAGTATAACCTCCTCCATTCCTTCTAAATTTATGGTTATTATTGCTATAAATAATTTTACAAACTTCTGCAAAACTTGTGTTTCAGACACTAGTCATTCCTAAAAGTTTTCTCAGCCAAACATAAACCCTGGCACAGTGGTAATTACTATTTAAAATCCATTCTGTGTTTTGCAAGCAATACTGACAATGTGCTAAACATGCTTTTAATTTTCTCCTTGAGGAAATGCACTGTGCAAATTCATCTCACAGAATGACCTCTGAACAAGCTTTTCCTTCATGACTGCAGCAATACGAAAATGCATGCTTGTATCTCTGATCAGGTTAACAAGGTAGACAGAGGGAAAACTGCAGATCCTTATTCTGTAGGCAGAGCTGTTTGTTACCAAGGGGTTCATTCAAGTAATAACAGCAGTGCTTGTATCACCCACAGTCCTTGGAATACCAACATCCTGAAATTTTCTTTTCCAGTACAATGATTTCTGCAGTCAGTGCTCTACTGGCATGGCACTCCAGAAACATATTAGGAAGGGAAGGAAACTGGCCATGGACAGTATCTATCTATAGATGTCATTTCAGCATCCTAAGCATTCTGCATGGATTATCAAAGTTTTCAAATGGTAGCTTAATTTTAAATTCATCAGCAGTCACTGACACATGTTTTCTAAGTGGTTAGATGTGGATGTCTCATTTTTGAAGCTTCATCCTGTTCCCTGAAGTTAGTGTACATTGCACCCAGAGAGATTATACAGAAGGTCATGCAGGTGTGCTAGAGAGAGGATGTAACAGCAATACATTCAGAACCTAACTTATTCCCCAAGCAATTTATCTCTAACCAAATCTGGTCACTTATCTAGTAATTTCCCAAAACAGTAGAACTGAATGAAAACTGTTAATTTTTATTTTTTAACATTAGGAAAACAATAGCAGCAGAACTTTGCATATTTCAATTTTTCTTTTCCCTTTTTTTTTCTTTTAATTGGATCAAATTACAAAACAGTATAATTCTGACAGCAGTTATCTTCAGATGACAAGACACTGCCCACTTGGATGTTGGCTGTTTCAGAGAAAGTGTTCTTTTCTGCCTCAAGAAAGAATACCAGTCCTTTTAATCTTATTTATCTTAAAAACGTTCAAAACCTTCTCAGTTCTAGCTGGTGTCACCTGTAGTCTTAATAAGTATCATTAGTTTTGTATCAGAAATATTTCTGTTTAAAATATGTAGAAGTTTTTTTTGTTAAAAATAGACTTTATTGTTGAGTGCTGCTCACAACAGCATGGAAGGCTTGTATGTCATATCTGATAAATGGTGCTGTTAATACTTAACTGTGTATTTATAGTTTAGTTTATGGTCAACTGGGAATACTTTTTAAAAGTACTTACAGGAATGACAATAGTTCTCCTCAGAGAATGAAAATTGCCAAGATTAGTGTCACTTGCGGGAACAGACTGTAGGAAAAAAAAAAAGCTACCAGATCAAGGTTTATTCTATATATGTATCAAGTGGTTCTTGGATTAGTTATTCCTGAATAAGCTATTCCCATCCTGACTTCATGACCACTCTTATGCAGGAAGAAAAGTGATTTGTTCCTGTTTAGTTTAAACTGTTTTGGAAATTCATTTGACCTGGTCTAAAATATGACCATGAATAAAGAAGTTGTTAAGCTGTCATTATTCAGATTTAATCAGTGTTGTATTTAATTATCTTTCAAATATAGAAATGTATATTGACTTTAGGTTCCCTTTTTTCCACAAGTGCACTGGATATTGATGTTTAGCTTCCACTTTTGTCACAGAATGATTACAGATACAAGTACTAGAAAAACTAGTGATTTAATGCTTTAGAGAGCACATGGTATTGTGTGTATTCTAACAAACAGAGAAATCCACAGTGCTGCAGTCTGTCCTTTTTTCATTGCCTTGTCCTCTGTTAAGCCTCTGTTATCTAGGGTGACCCTTAGGTCTTTTCCAAGGTTAGCGTATTTGGTTTAAGCTCCGCAAGGATGAAGAGATATTTCACGTTTTTATTCTCTTGCCTATCAGTTTGTGGTTTTCCATTACTAATTTAATTTAAGAATAGAACTGTCTGATTAGGACTGGAGGTACACATTTCATAAGTATAGCACTATGGTTGTTAGTTGTAAGAAGCATGGAATGAAAGGTACATAACCTGTGGCAAACACATTTTTCCAGTTTTGTTGCTTTCATAACATATTGCAAGAAAACAGCTAATAAAGTGCATGAAAAAAAAATACAAAAAAAAAGAGGGCTTTAGTTTCCGTCTTTTTTTGTAATGACGTTAGAAACCACTACAGAGCTTGCATTCCTTCATCCTTGTGTCTTTTGCACGTCATGTACTGTGCCCTAATATATTGTACTCTTTAGCACTCCCATTTGAAATTGATTTGTCTCTTTATTTTCAGAGTTTCTGAGTTGGAAACCTGAATGATTGTAAAATTACCATTTGAAGTGGGATAACACAATACAGGGCTTAAGTTCAAAGTGTTGAGTGAAAATCACTTCTCTGCATTCCTGTTTTTAAAAAACCATTTTCAGTAGTTCTAGAAAGCTGGGCCACAATTGATGTGAGCCAACAGTTACTGACAAAAAAGCAAACTGTGATTTTATCTTTCTGAAATTTTTGGCCATTTTTGAAATTTCCAACAAGTGAATTTAGGTTTTCATCAGCTGGCTGTATTCTAGACCCTTTTTAAGATTAAGAGTTTTGATTTGATGAAAAACAAACAAAAAATAATATACCAATTAATAATTCAGTTCTAGTTACCATAAATAAAAATTCCCAATTAAGAAAGCCCTTAATAGGCAGTGTATAAGTAGTTTATGAAGCTGCAGCTACTCAAGATGTTCTTTAGTAATTGGACTTAGACGTGTCCTGGTACAATCAAATAATAAAATGCAGTAACCCAAACCCAGAGGTTGACTTTTCTGATACCCACATGCTTTGTCCTCATTCACGTTTTTCAACAGAATAGGGATTGCATCTCAACAACGAGCAGTGAGCTTACAAAGTAATTAGTGTGGCTGAGCAGAGGAGCTAAGGATCACTACCTAAAAAAGCTCCTGGGAAGGCTGAATATGTGCTATTATGTCTGTCATTTCCTTTTTTTTTTTTTTTTTTTTTTTTTTTTTTTTTTTTTTTTTTTTTAATGCTTCAAATGCTTTACCTTTCTGCTGGGACTTAATGATACTGTCTTTGGTTGTACCATGATTCAGAGCAGCTGGTAAGTAGCACTATAAAAAATGAAGGCTATTATTACTTCATAGAGGAAACACAGACTTTGAAGCTTAAGTTCAAAGCCTCTATACTGAGGTGAAGAATCACTTTCTAGGCATTGTTTTCCCTGTCACTTCTGAAAAGGCGGTTCCAGCAATGGGAGGAGAGCAGCTAAAAAGGCTGAGTCATGTACTTGCTTGACCAGTAATATGTGCTAAAAATTTATTCAATCTGTCTCCTAATTAAGTGATTTTATGATCAAACAGCAAAATATTATAATTAAGCATTAATTAAGCATTAATTAATTAAGCATCAGTAAGGAGGAGCAATCTTGTAGTTCACCCAAATGTTTTGCTACCTGAGGTAAGCATATCATAATAGTTTAAATAATCAGTAGCAGTAAGAATTTACCACCCAAGTCCTAGAAAACCAAAGTAGAATAAACAAAAGGGAATAGGAAATAATTAATCAGAAGCTTTAAAGAAGGAGGTGGAGTCTTGTTCTTGATGCTGAGTTTGTTTTCATTAATTCCACTGCATTCTGCAGAGATGAAGCTTTGTCAGAACATTCCCACCTTTACCTGCTCAAATATAGTGTTAAATTCCTACAACATGTATGCTATTCCTTATTTTGTTTTTTCTTGTACCAAATTGGTTGGTATTGCGTGGCCTGAAGAAAACAGGATATCGAGCAGATTTGTATAGATTTACGAGAAACTGCAGTTTCCTGAAATAAAACACCGTAAATCACAATGTGCTTAAAACAGGAATCACTGAGCAGTAGTAGTTCCATTTATCAACAAGACCTCTCCTGGACAGATTGTTTTATTTTCCTCTACTACTATCCACAGGACAAAAAAAGATATATTTTGTTCTTATGTTTGTTAATATTCCCGTAAGTTCATTAGCTTTTCTTTTAGAACAATGTAAGGAAAGAACCACTTTCTCAGACAAATTAGGCATGGGACATGTTAAGAGTCATTCTTGTAGCAGTGACAAGAACAACAAATGTTTTTAAGGTGGACACCAAGAGCTGGTATTTTGGTCACACAGCTGAAACTACACCTTCGAAATCACAGTGTCTACCTCCAGCTCTATACAAGTGCCATGTGTTGCTGTCCTTTCTCTATTGAGAAAACCAGGTCTGAGACCATTTAAGGAATCTGAAGGTACAAGTCCATGGGACCTGACAAGACTCAGGTCCTGAGGAAACTGGCCATGCAAGAGGCTAAGCAACTATCTATAATATTTGACATTCCACTCAAGTTCCCACAACTGGAAAAAGAGAAAAATAAACCAAATTTTTGAAAAGGGAAATAAAAGACACATGAAACTATGTGCAGGTCAGCCTCACCTCAGTGTCTGTCAAGATCATGGAACAGATCCTCCTGGAAACCCTGCGAAGCCACATGGTAAATAGAGGTGATTGGCAACAACCAGCGTAGGCAAATTTTTTACAGATTTTATTTCACTAAAGGCAAATTGTGCCTGACAAATTTGGAGGCCTTCTCTGGTGAAATAATAGTAGTGGCAGATGGGAGAAGATCAACAGATATCATCAGCCTGGACTGGTAAGTAGCATTTGACCCACGCAAGGTGCTTTTCTCTAAATTGGAGAGACTTGATGGATGGACCATCTGGTGGACAAGGAACTGGCTGAAAGGACACAATCACGGAGTTACGATCAATGGCTCAATGTGCAAGTGGAGAGCAGTGGTGAATGGCCTTCCTCGGGGGTCAGGACTGGGATCAGCACTTTTTATCACCTTTGTTGTCAATATGGGCAGTGGGATTGAGTGTTTCCTGAGCAGGTTTGCCAATGACACCAATCTGTGTGGTGGAATTGACTCCCTGGACTGGGAGGATGCCATCCAGAGGGATCTTGAGAGTTGGGCCCATGTGAACCTGATGATGTTCAATAAGGCCAAGTGTGAGGTTCTGCACCTGAGTCAGGGCAATCCCGAGCCAAATACAGGCTGGGTGGAGAATGGGTTGAAATCAGCCCTAGAGAAAGGCTTGAGGGTGTTTGTGGACAGAAGGGTCAATATGGCTCAGCAATGTGCACTCATAACCCAGAAAGACAATTGTATCCTGGGGTGCATCCAAAGCAGTGGGGCCAGCAGGGCAAGGGAAGTGATCCTGTCCCTCTGCTCTGCTCTCATGAGACCCTACTTGGAGTGCTGCTGCATCCAGCTCTGGAGCCCCCAACATAGGAAAAACATGGACATGTTGGAATGAGTCCACGGAAGGCTACAAAATGATCAGAGGGCTGCAGCGCCTCTCTGATGAAGACAGGCTGAGACAGTTGAGAGGAGAAGGCTCTGGGGAGGCTTTAGAACAACTTTTCAGTATTTAAAGAGGGCTGGAGAGGACCTTTTGTAAGGGTGAAATGCTTTAGGATGAAAGAGGGTAGGTTTAGACTAGATATTGGGAAGAAAGTCTTTACTGTGAGGGTGGTGAGGCCCTTGAATAGGTTGCCCAGGGAAGTTGTTCCATATCCTTGGAAGTGTTCAAGGCCAAGGTGGATGGGGCTCCGAGAAATTTGGTCTATTAGAAAGTCCTGTCCATGGCAAGGGGGTGGTACCTACATGATCTCTAATGCCCCTTCCCATTCAAACCATTCTGTGATCCATGATTTTGCTCTTCATATGTGAAAATAAATTCAGAAATAACATTATTTTAAAACACTGTGTCGTTTTTTGTTTCTTGTATTTGTTGGTTTATTCCTGTATGGACTTGGAGTGCCTCAAAATCACAGTTTTGCTCCACTACTCATAGGGATTTGTTTTTATCCCCAGTCATTTGGAGCAAATCAAACATTACTTAAGTTTATTTCACATGTCAGCACACCTAGAAGCTGAAAATCTGCCCTGGGAAGATGACCTGAGAACATCTTAGGCATTGAAAGCTTAGGAAGGCATTTTTTGGTAAGACTTGCTGTGTCAGCTCTCTGCTGCCTATTTGACAATTCCCTTGTGTAAAAACATTCTCAAAAGACTGGTTAAGCTCTTTTGTGGCACTGGAGAGAGCCCAAGGATTTCTGAGATTAGTTTAAAGTGGACTTGGAAAAAAAATGCAGGCAATGTTTTTCCCTGTCTCCCCAGTTTCTTAGTGTGTTTATGAAGATTAAATATGTTTTAAAAAGCAAAATAATATTTTAGCAATACGTAAATATAAAAGGATGTCTCTGTATGCTTTCCAAAACTCTAAAATGGATGAAATAAATACCACATCCATACCCAGAGCTTAAATTCCCAATAAGCTGTCAGAGAGGACAACACTGCAATCCATGATGTCACCTACTTTGCCAGCTGATTTCAAACAAATGATTGTACAGCCACTGCTATTACAGTACTGAATAAGCTGAGAGGTCATCAGGATGGGTTTGATATTTCTCAGTGCATAAAATTCAGACACTAATAGCAGTGCAAATGTATTATGCAATTGCTGTCCAGGTGTAATGGTTTTTTGATCATCTCCTGCCTGGTGTTTTTCCACCCTAGTTTTCTCCTTAATATTTAGCCTAAATCCTCTTTCCTGATAATTAAGCCACATCATTTTTTTTTATCTTAGACACAAGGATTAAGGCAAAATGTTCCCCAAATGCTGACATGAGGTGGTACAGAACTCCCTACTCACCACACCCTCATGACTCCAAGCTCCCCTCACCCCTCACACCTACTGCAAGAAATTAACTCTGTCCTGCAAAAGCCAGGACTGATGGAGATCTGTGCTTCTACAGGAGTGTAGAGGCTTGGTAACATAACAACATATCATAATATAACATAACACAGCACTGGCTAATCCATTTTAGTTAACAGGTCTCTGTTGCATGGATAAAGCAGATTGTATTCCTCACTGGAAGAAATATATGCCAGAAGATGAAGCATTTTGCGGTGTTCAGCAATGGTGGATTGTTCAAGACAGGTCCCCTGACAGCTCCTTGTCCTGCTGAGACCATGGCAGCAAAACGAGCTGCCCTGTTTGCTGTGCAGCCCATCAGCATGGACCTCAAGGGAGGAAGAGTTGCACAAACATTTATAATAAATGAGACAGAGATTTGCAGAGGAGTAGAGTGGGCAGCAGACACTTTCAGTGTCTTCAGCGTTCCAGCTAAATCTGCCTGAGCTTCTTCAGGCTTTTTATCAACCCTGAGTTATTCCCCTTGCATACTGAGCCTGAGATCTCCAGGATTTTCTCTCCTTCGACACAGAAGGATGAGTGATGTGGGTTGGTCATGCATCACTCAGCTTTGTCACAGCAGCAGATCCAGGGGCTTCAGGGGAATTACCTCGAGTTAGTTAGGATCAGAGCATCGCAGCAGGGAGTGATCCTGCATTGCAGGAGCAATATGCAGCCTGCCACTTCTGAGTTTGGTAGCCATGACGTTGATGTCATTGTGCTGCATTGGATCATACTTAGTGTTTTACACTTAATTTCTGTGTTAAAATTTAATAGAAAATCATAGACTATAGAAAGCCAGCATAGAATATCAGACTCACATAAGTTTATTGTTGTAGAAAAGTTGCCCATTTTACATAAAAACTTGCTTATCTTAAAAGATAACTTGTAACATTTTGTACACTTAGCAATAAAAAGTGTTCTTCTAGCTGAATATGACTGACTTATGAAATCTCATCCAATTTTGTCCTCTGTTTATAGCATCCACACTCTCATGAGACATTTGCAGGCAGGTGCAGACAAGGATTCTGACTGTTTACCTACTCATTTCACAAACAAGTCCTTTTATTTACCATGCACATCAACCAGCTCACTCCTCGGAACAGTTAGGAACACTCATGCATTTTCTTCTGTATGTTCTTTTAAAATTATTTCTTTTGTGCCTCTTTGTAAACATCTAGACTTGCACACTGTGTATGTGAGGAAACTTGTGCGACTGATGATGAACATGAAGTGAGTGCAGGGTGAAAATAAGCTTGCCAAGATGTTGTATTTAATAAATACAAACTTTTTACTGCTTTAAAGTGTTTTCATGGATACTTGTACACAATAGTGAAGAAGACAATTGAGAAGAAGTGGAGTTTTTCAGTCAGCACTGCCACTTCATTTTTAACACAGCTGTCTGAAGTAGGCATCTTGTAACACTCCCTCACATAACCATTTCTTAGGTGTATTGTCCCTCAACTCTGAGAAAAGACCCAAATGCAGAAGTCTAGTCAAAAATCACAAAATTTCAATTATCTGAAAAGTCTGTAAAATCTAAAACATTTAACAGTACATACATATAACAGAATGGTGTTATTCCTTGAACAGAGTATACAGAAAATCTAAACATAAATCAAAAATGCTTAGTCTGGGTAAAAAGTCAGACATTGCAGGCTCTGAGTCAGTGAATTGGAGTTGCTTGCTTTATAGCAGCTAAAATGTGTGTGGGGTGGGGTTTGTTTTAGTTTTTTTTTTTTTTTTTTTTTGTTTGTTTGTTTGTTTGTTGTTTTTTTTTGGTTTTTTTTTGTTTTGCTTTGTTTTGCTTTGTTTTTTTGCATTTTGGTGTTCAAGAATAGTTGCATCACAAAGACTGAAGTTACTAAACAATACTTCCTTATTGCATTTGCTAACCTAAAGGTCAACTGGCACATGACATTGTTTTCTTTTTTTCAGATACTGTAATTAAACAAGTTCTGCAATCAAATTTATTACAGGTGATTCACTGAATGCTTGAACAGCACAGTAGGGTTTAATTTTGAATGCAATCAATATTTCCAAAGCAATGAACAACTAAAATAAATTTGATACATACAGAGTGGAACTCATGGTCATTGACATTTTCAGTCAATAATGTTTTTGAAAAAGAGCAAACAATATGTTTAAATCAACTACAAGTTCATTGTTCTTGTGGTACAAAGCAGAAAAAAAATAAAACATGTAGGAAAACAAACACTCCTCCCTCAACACCCTCACAAGCAGAGCCCTTATAATATTAATATATATTTCTTATGGAAGAAGCAATAATCAGCAGTAAAGAGCAGCAAAGGATGGTGGCCAAGGCCTCTTAATGGTTATAGCTTGAAAATACTTGAATCCTTTCCTTCCTGATTTTCTCCAACTACCTGAATTATTTTTTTCCATTGCAAAAAAAGGTATTAAATAGTCAATCAAATAAGTAAATTTCAAAATTATTTATGTAAAGAATAACATGTAGATATAAGAATTTTACTGTCTGCTTGAAGAAATTTGCTATAATATGGGTATTTTAGCTTCTATTTTGATTTTTTTTTTTATTGCAAGGCTGTAAAACAGAGCTGCCTTTTTATAGAGAGCATTTAAATAGGAAAGGTGAGCAACTTTTAAATATAGTGTTGAAAATACTTCAGGGATTCCCTGAAGATCAATATGACTTCAAAGTTGACTCTGCTTCAAGTCAGAGGCTGGACCAGATGATCTGCAAAGCTTCTATCCACACTAAATTGTTTTAAGACTCTGAATTCTGCTCTTTGGCTGACAATCTTTAAGACTCTGCAGAAAAGGCCATATTAAAGAGAGACCAGGAGTACAGTGTTTAAAAGTTAATCTTATTTCTCCAGATATTCTTTAAAAGACAGTAGCTACACATTAAAAAAAAAGAAGATATAGTCCCAAATCCCTCTAGCTTCTGTAAAACTGAAGAAAGGGAATTCAGTTTCAGTTTAATAAAACCATTGGAAAATTCCAGTTTTGCTTTAATTCTGTGGACTGTCCTTGTCATATAAATTTTAATATGTGAGATATCAACAATTTCCACTTTTTGTTAGTCTCATGGGGAACACTATGGAGGGTTTTCTTCCGGATCTCATCATCTGCAACAAGTTTTGTAACTTTGAATATGAAATGTTTCTTGTCATAAATTGACAGTTCTTGTTCCACCCTAATCCCATGAGGCTCTTCTAAAGAAAAAGGAAATGTAGCAGTCAAATTGTATGATATGAAGTGACAGCTTGATTTGTAGCTTTTAAAAGATGGCTGCTATTATTATTAGACAATTTGATAGAGTGGAAAAATGTAATTTTCTCTTCTACACACACTTTAGTGCAGTTTCAGTAACCAAGTTGTATTTTACTTGTATTTTATTCATTGGAAATTTGTCTCTACTTCCATGAAAATAGAAAATCTCTTATGTCAGAATATTTTTATAACCTTTCCTTACAACTCTACATTTTCTCACCATTTGCTATTCAGGCAAATTGATGGGGAAGCCCAGTTTTAGACTAAATATTGAATAGTGTATACTTAGTTACTGTCCTCTCAAACCCATATTCCTTTGTCACAACTCGTTCAGTTCCAGTCATCACCATCTAACTCCTTTCTCAGGAGGTACTTGGTCGCCTGAGTATGGGTGAGTAGCTGAAAAGTGGGTCACCTTGACATATTCTACAGATATCTGAGTGAAAAATTTCAGGATTAAATCACTTATCCTGATCTTTTAATTCTTTTCCCCTCACTAAATTCAACAGAAGCACTCCTTCAGGTTTTGGTACTTAGTGACATCAGATGTTGTAGGAACCATTCCTGAATTTCACAATTTGGGGAACTGACCTGCTACCAGCTATGGGATAAGGCACATCAAAAAAGAATATATGCACCGTTCACTACCTGACACATCCTTCAAAATGCCTTCCCTAAATAGATCAAACTGAATATATTTAAAATCCAACATAAGATGCAGAGATATGTGAGTCAGTCCAAACCATCCACAGCAATCAGGGATGCCACCTCCTCTGCACTAAGGTCAACACAGGAAAAGAATCAGGAAGAGAGAATCACCAGGCTCCATGTGCTATATGTCTCTTTCCTTGGAAATTAGTGTTGTAAAATATAGTAAAATGCATTGAAAACTGAAGTTTGATGTATTTTTTTATGGTTTACTTACACTTTATTTCATTGATTTCATTAGAGCTACACTGGATTACTCCTGAATTTATTTTTTATTAAATTATATCAGTTTTTTCCCTCATTGATGAAGTACAGACAACTTAAGGTGAGCAAAGGACACAAAAGTGCGTGGCTGGTTCTCCAGTTTCTCTGCTGCTCTGTGTCTGCCTTACTCTAATATTTTTTGGAGTAAATTGAAGTGCATAAAAGCAGTGTGGACAGTCAATTTCTAGGCTTCAATTTCACTTAAAATATAAATAAAACCCAACAAATACCAAAAGATCTGACAAATACAGGGAACACATTCTTAACCATTTTTAATTCAATAGAGGACTTTGGATCACTGCATAACTAAAACAGTGAAGGATGACTGAAGTTTCATTTTTCAAATCAATCATTTTCCTCTATACTTTTAGAAAAGGCAATCTCTTGTCCCACTGATAAATGGTAAAATATTGCCCAGAACTTATAACATTTCTCAATGTTCAATTTATCTTCTTGTACTGAATGTATTTACTCTAATAGACAGCAAAAGAGAAAGAAACAAGACCTGTAAACAGAAAAATATAAAATCATTTGAAGAAAGGGCACATTCTTGAAAAACACAATGTCCATCAAAAGTAATGCTGCCATCTTCTCACAGCATGAAAAACAGAAATCAAAACGATGTTTCTAAAATGTTTTCCATGTTTTCTCATTTGAATTAGACTCATATTCCTTATTTATGTAATAAATACTTAACAATTCTCAGCCTGTAGAAACTGTTGCCACCAATTGCTACACAAAAATCACCAAGAGCTGAGGCCCAAAATGCACATGCAATGTATATGCACATCATCTCTTGGCTTGGTTCTAGAAGGACAGTACACCCTGAGAAAAAAATCCCCTAAAATAGGGAATCTATTGTGAGCCAGCCAACTACTGCCAGCAGCTGACCTAGGTGTCATAACTACCTCTGTGTCTGGGAACCCTGGAGAGTAGGTGTCTTGAATTTCTCATTAATCTGTGCATAGAACAACAGTAAGAGCTAAGGCACAGCTAGATGAATGTGGCACTTCATCTCTTCCTGCCATCCACAGGAATGCCTTCCCTGCAAGAGAGCTGGGAACTGCATCCACTTCTCTGAGTGCTAATTACTTTTCTCAGTTGCAAGGTAAATGTCTTGCAAAATCCAAATAAATATATGAGATACCAAGTGTGTTGTATAAATGTCTAATAAATCAGGGAACTTTTACTGCAAAGTTTGACTATTAAAAAATACTCCATTATTCAGAAGCGGTGGCTGTAAGCTCTGCAGGCACCACAATGAGTGTATATGGTTAGACATGAAAGAAACAGCACAATTCCAGTTCAAAGATGAACACAGAGATATTTTGGAACATTGTTTATCTGTTTGGATGTTTTTTAATGGGACTAATAGTGTAAGTATCATGAAAATAAACCTTGTTTGAAAAGAGCCACAGTCTGTAATAAAATGTGCTTATTCTTGACCAGATGTGTACATATCTGTTGTTGATGTTTTGTTCTGATCTATGTGACCTTTCAATATTTTAATCTGATCTCTAGAGCTGATGCCAGATAAGAGAGGTCTGTGTGACATGTATATACTGATTGAGGACTACAATTTTTTCAGAGGTAACTTTTTTAGGAAGAAAAAGGGAGAAAAATTAACGTCTGGGAGCTTAGTAATAAAAAATATTGGCCTGACAAATATTCCCATACTTTTTCTACCCTCAGTAGGGTCATATTCAATGTCATATGTAACTCTTCTTAAATTTCTCACTATCCATTGTGGATGCGGATATACCCAAATATAATAT
Source organism: Prinia subflava (assembly GCF_021018805.1). Lineage (NCBI taxonomy): Eukaryota > Metazoa > Chordata > Aves > Passeriformes > Cisticolidae > Prinia > Prinia subflava. Next base: position 13,489,988 of record NC_086253.1, on the reverse strand, counting down.
CTGTTGCTGTGAACAATGAAAAAATCCTTCTGTGTAGGATGAAGCTTTTAAAAGAAAAGATTTCCATGAAGGCTCTTTCCAGCTTGCAGATTTCAAACATTAAAGTGCTGTTTTAAGCTCTCTATGTCCCTACCAGCTGTGTGACAGGACCATTTTGTGAGAAACAACATTTAACTGTGTAAAACAATCTTCCCCTCATCTCTCTCTGTGCTGATAACTCAGTTGTGCTACAGTGCAGTTGCTACTGCATTACCCACTTATGTGGAAGAGCAGAATTCCCTTTACTGAGGTAATTAGTACAGTAAGAAAAGGAAGACTGCAAAGCAGGAATCAGTGTGGATGATCACAGTTTTACCCCTAAGTCCTCCTGGACCTGAATTTCATATCATTTCAAGATGGTAAAGTACTGCCCCAGGTCCTCAGGGGCAGAGTAAGGCTAAAACATTCAAACACTCATAATGAAACTGTTCAGCATCTGGATATAAAATAGTCTAGAAAGACAGAAAACAAAATCAACTGTAATTTCATAATGGTCCACAAAGTCAGTAAAAGTCTGAGAACTCTAAAAGTAATACTATAATTTCAGCTACTGCTTCCAAGACAAAGTCCCATTTTCAGAGCTAAAACACCAGCCACCTGAGAAACATGAAATTGTTGCACAAGAATTTTCTCTAACTCAGAATGAAATACAACAGACGACCTAATTATATTCAGATCAGGCACTCTCAACAGATGTTACACATAGGATCAATACTGAATTGTAGTTACCCTGACACCCCACAACTGTAATTATGATCTAAATAAGCAAAGAATAAAATAAAGCAGGGGACCAGATGGATATTTTTTTATGAAAGCTATTTCAGATACTGCAACGTGACAATGATGATGAGCCCACCACACTTAAATAGGCTTTGCCAATAAGTTGGGCACCCAGAGCATATGTTTGAAATAACAATCAGGATATAATTATTGTTTAGAAGGCACAGCACTGTGACAAAGAACACCCAGCATTTTTCATTGCAGTGAAAACTAAGTCATTAAATCGTTTAAACCCAAAAAGCTAAGGGATTAAAGATGTGAAACTCATAACCTGCTCTCATATTATTCTTTTGCAGCCAAATGTGTGTCTGTTGCAGATTTTAACCCACATGTGACAAAATATCTACTGAAACCAAACTAATCGTTGCTAGAAACTCCTAAACTTCGTAAGAGAAATTTCTTTGGTGTTAGTGGCAATTTTATGAGTGAGTGAAGACACAGGCATATGGAGACAGAGGAAAGAAACAAATGGTAAATATTGGGCAAAATTTAGAAAAACATTTTCCAGTGAAAAGGAATATAATTGTAGGAATTTTAAAATACTTCTCAAATTGTATCTAAAAATAGCATCCATTAGTATTCTGGGGTTTCTATACAATACAGCACAATGTTCTTCTGAGTGGGGTACATTAGCATGCCTAGCTGTGCAGTCTGGACATTCTAAAGGAAGTTGCCTATTGCTAGATATTTTTTCAGAGTCCAGAGGAGGGTGTGTCTTAAACTTTCTTCTCCTCATAGCAATTGCCTATAGTATTATTAACCCAGTATGAATTTTCTTAATACATTCTCTTTAGTCTACAGATTGCTTTCAAGAGTTATACTTAGACTGTTTTTCACAATCAGCTTACTCTTTTTATTCTGAGAGATTGCTCTACAACACTTGTTACATAATTGTAAGAAAATAAGATTTGAAAACAACAACAGTAAAAAAAGCTAAATCTGTCCTTATTTAGGGTTAGATAATCCTTGATTCAGGAATGTGATCTAACTTCATAGTAGAATAAAAGCCCTTCCAGTTGTTTGCACTCCCTTCTTGCACACAGGGCAAGCCAGGCACCTCTCCATGATTATCTTCCAGATTTCAAGGGAACGGGAAATTTCTTCATGTCAGATGATTCAAAGTGCTCCAAGGGAGTACATGCCTAAAACCACACCAACTTTACAAGATAGCCAGCTGTTTTAGGAAACATCAAATCAATGTGCAAGCTTGCTTGTGATAGCAGTGCCCAGAGTTTCCATGATTTAGAGAAGAATTTAGTGGTTAAAGCATTTTTTTTCAGGGATCAGGGAAATTTGAGTGTGGCTCTCACCTTACGTGACATCCATATCGCCACCTAGAAATGCTCACCAGAGAACTGCTAAACCAACTTTTTAAAGATCAAAAGAATTACTCCACTCTAGAACATAGAAGATAGCACAAAACAAAATGAGACAAACCCAAGTAAACAGCTATTTAAAGGTGTGCTTGAGGACACTGCTTTTTCAGTAGCTGCTGTTGATACAATCATGCTGCAATCTGCAGTGTTATGTAGAGAGACCTGAGCTAGCTGTAAACAAACTCTTCTACCACCACAGTCTGATCACAACAGCATGGAGCTCTTAGGTTGTCATGGCTTTGAAACTCAAAAATAATTTTTCTGAAACCTGAAATTGTTCTTTTTCATGAGAAGGATTTTTCTCTAAAAGTCTGACAAAAATAGGCTTGACGATGCTTCTACTTTCGTGTTTGACTTACCCACACAATACCCCTGGTGCAAGCAAATCTACATTCAAAGGAGATGTAGCTCCTGACAATTCCTAACATGAGGCTTGAAGCAAGGAGATGTCAGTTCTGGTCCTGGCCATTCACACATCAGAGACCAGAGGGCAAATTTTTGTGATCTTGGTGAGAAAAAAACAAGTAGGAATAGCAGGCAAGAAATCTTCATGTTAATGTTGCTGCTTAAACTCTTATGATATGACAGTCTCCAGGAAGCTGAGGCTAATTAAGCCAAGGAGTAACATTTTTGGACCTTTCAGGATGGAGCGCAGCAGTTTCAAGCTCACATATTCAAGCTCAACTGCAGGGAACTGGAGCCTCTCCCCTTTAAAGAGAGATCCTTCACACAGTGGTCTGCCGTGTACTAACTGAACTTTTCTGACTTTTGTAATGTCAACAATCTCTCAGCTAGACACAAGACTTCATGCAGAGAGAAATGTCACAGGGATGGGGAGGGAAGGCAGAGCCATGCCCAGCACAGCACAAAGTCACTCTGCTGACACTGTGCAGGCATGGAGCACTTCACGTCTGATTACACTGCAGCATTCCTGCTGTTTTAATAAGACTTCTCCTCTTAGAAGAAATAACTAATGGTGTCACATTGTGGGGTGGCTTTTTCACAACTCTCAACAGCTGACAATGCTAAATGACTTTCAACGGTGACCTGAATTAACTCAATGAGAACCTAATAGCCACAATGTCAGAGGCCCTCTCTGTGCATGTACAGCTTCACCTGCATCACCCTGGGGCAAGACATTTACCTCACCTGAACACAGAGCTGCTAGCGCTGAATTAATTCACCAAACTGACATTTATATGGATGTACACTTCAAATGTTGGACTTTGTCCACCCTCACTACTTCTTTGCTGCTGTTATCCCTGAATAGCACACATAATAGAACTGCAAATCAGTGATGTCAAAACCATTTATGGAAAACAGCATATTTATTTAAAAGAAAAATCATTTATTTGGATAGAGCACAGAATTTCATGGCCTGGAAAACCTCATGAAAACATATAGATGTTATTATTGTATAGTCATAAGAAAGAAGAAATAGTATTGAGGAAATTGAAGAAATATGCTATTGTATAGACTAAAGACAACTGAAATTCAGACTTTGCCTTCCCCTGTTCCCATCCTAGACTAATTTTGACACCATTTCCAAGTTCCCCCAAACTGCTCTTTTCAGTGTTGCCTGTTCCACTCACCCTCTTCTGTTTCACCCTGCCCGTGTACCACCTGCAGGTCTCTCTCTACTGTCCTCCTACTTTTCACACCTCTCTTTTCACCTCTCATGTCCTGCTGTACTTTCCAGAGTTTTTTACCTTGTGTCTCTGCCAGTCTGAGGCACTGAACCAGCCCCTGTGGCAGGCTGTCCTGCCCTGCCTGCCTGCTGGGCTCAGTTACAGGCTGGGATTCTTCACTGTCCCTGTGGAAAGGGCGAGCTGGCAAAGCCTGGAGCAGGCAGTCCTGTTTATGTGCTTGTGTTAAAAACTAGTGCTGGAATGGTCTGTTCAGCTACAGTTCAATTGTTTTCAGTGCAGTTGGCCCAATTCCTGAGTATATTGATCTATAATCTATTTATCAAAGCTAAAAAGAAAGTTTTCAGTAGAAAATGACACCAGATTATTATTTTTTTTAGCTTTGAATTTTGTCAGGAATTCTGATTTCAGGCTCTGGCTAAGTAGTGTGAATCTGTGAATAATCTGGACAGAATCTCAGGTTCACCTGTGCATTGATGTAAGCTCAAGCCACGTTTTTTCTGGTGTTTGCCTGGAGATGAGATATAATTCAGCAAGTTGTGAGAGTGAACCTGAACTTGTTCAGACCCAGGACACCAAACAGAAACCTGGAGGTGGAGCTGCAGGCAGTGAGTAGGCAAATCCCAGTGCAAAAATCTGCTCCATGATCAGAGTTCTGTGAAGAAACCACATGCAGGATTAGAGATCTCGAATCTTGCAGAGCATGTGGAATCTCAGCATACCCTGCAAAGTGAAAGCACAGCTCAGTGCTCCTCTTCTGAATTGAAATCTTCTTTCATGAATTGTGCTTATGTATATAAAAACAGATAACTGTGCTTATGTATGTGCTTATCATGTAAAAACAGACTCAGAAATCTGTAGGCTCATTAGCTTATTCATATATATATTTTAATATGGCTAAAAATATCCACTACTTAAGTGTAAATTGTTGATCCTTTGGTAAGTTCTTTCCAGATGAAAAAAAAAGGGTATTCTAAGAAGTTGTTAATGGTAATACCATGAGAAGGAAACTTTTGATCTCAGGTCTACAAAAATAAAAACTTAGATAAGACTGGTACAGTGCTATAGTGACAGTCATCTTTGTTTTATTTCTTGCATGTAAAAACCTGGAAGGTCTTTCAGTGCAGAAATGAACAGACTATCTTCGACTGCAATAATGAATGAACTTAATCTACCTTATCTAGATTTTGCTTATCTTTTATTGTAAGAGCTTTCAACAGGGGTGATGGTTAAGTATTCAAAACAGCATACTACACTCCAGACATATTTCAGCCAAGAGCTCCTGTATGTGGATACTTTGAATTACCCTTTATTCTGTTTCTTGCCCTCATGGTTTTCCATATCCATTGCACAATCTGCCTTTCCTGCCTTTCCTGTTCACAATCCTTTTGCTATTGTAAAAGATTCCCTTTGACTAATCCACCACTTCTGCTTTTCCAAATCCTCTTTTGAATACCAAATGCATTTTGGGTCCATGTTTCAGATGATTACGTAAAATTCTTCTTGCTTCTTGAGTTCCTATAGACTCATTTCAGCACCAAAGGGTATGAAAATCTTACTGGACGCTCCTCTGAGGAAATCTGTGGTTAGAAAAAATGGTGGAAACAGTGGGAAGAAGACACTGAAATGTTGCAAGGCTTTGATTCACTAGGTCAGCACTTCATCCCTTCCTGTTTTATCCTATGGTAAAACTGAAGTCCTTTATCTTCACTCACACACAGAGAAACACTCATATTTCAGCCCAAAGGACAAAGAAAAATATATGTAGCTTTAGGTCAGTAAAGGCAAGATGTAAAGCAGTTTGCCTAACCTTTCTGGAATTTAAATTGTTTTGATACTAAAAGGAAACAGTTTAAAAGATAAGAAATCAAATACATTTTGACCTTACTTTGAAAATTCAAGATGCTCCTACTTCTGACTAGCCATCAGTTGAAAATGAAATTCAATTTAATATTTATTAAACCCCATTTTCCTGTGACTGTATTTTGAATGAGAATTACCTTAGTTCTTTGAGCAGCAGGCCTTTTCTTTCCTTACAGAAGTAACTGTAGTTTCTTCTCTATTCTGGATCCCTTGATGTCCATTGGACATTACTTTTCCCCTTCTCAAGCTGACTGCATTTTTGTTCAAACTATCGGAAAAACAAAGTTTCCTGGTTCAATTTCTTTGAAGACCTCTGCAGTAGACTCAACTGCAAGTTAAGTAGCTGGCCTTCAGTAACCAAGGTCAGACCTTTTACAACCACCTGAATTTTTATCAGTGGATGCATAATATCAAGAGAAGTCATAGATATACCCTTCAAAATCTGTTTTTGTTCTCATCTGAAGATTTAAAAATGCATTTCCCCCGTGTTCCTTGAAGTCAGCTCTTGGTAAAGAAAGTTTTAATACTTTGTGGGAAGTACAAGCTCAAGGCAGATTTCCTATAAGGAATGGATACAGCCTGGTCCAACAAGAAGTCAGTATTTGACTTTTCCATCTCTTTCTCCCTAGATAGTTGTAATGCTCTTACCATTTTAAAACAAAGTTCTTTCTAGTAAGTCCTTCATCATCTTCTAATTTGATCAAAACAAACCTGATTTTGATCTTCCCATATGGAAGTGAAAATCAAGAAGTCTGTGCATAAAGGATTTAAATATTTCATCCATGGCAAAATGATTGTTTCTGTCAGTGTCCCTTCCACATCTAGGCAGTATGAGAATTTACATTGATTCTTTTCAATCAAAAATGTAGTTCCTGCTTTCAGCAATTAAAGCTTTGCAAAATGGCTTCTAGCTGAGACAAACTTCTGACTCCTTTTTTGGCTTGGAAGTTCATTTGGTAATATTAACCTAGCTCATAAAAATGTATGGTAATGCAGATGCTGGATTGAGAAAGTAAAGACTTTATATATAGTGAGTCATATCCTAAGCTGCTGATTGAGGGAATGAATATTATTCCTATTAAATTTGTTGGAAAAGAAATCAGTTTATCACTCCTTACAAACATTTTATTTTTTAAAAAATTTAATTTGAATATGGGAGAGTCATGCTAAAAAATAATATTTATGCTGACACAGGAGTAGCTGGAAAAAGAACAGAAATTTTATCACATACAGCGAAAAATTAAAACAGCAAAATTTCACTTTTGATTCAACACTAAAATTTCTTCAGTTCAGTTGTGTCACTGGACTGAGATTTCATCTAAAGATGTAGGAGTATAGCACATATTAGGTGTTCTATAGGGCCAGAGTTACTAATATAACAATTACATGCATTTCTTTTTTCATTAATGTTTCATCTGAAAATTTCTATTTGTCATCAGCAAATTAATCTTTCAACCTAAACATTTCAATGGAAGCAAAAAAGGAAAAAAAAAAAGATTCTATGGAAAGAAGCCAATCTCTCTGTGGAAAAGTGTTTCATCATAAAGCTGGTATTATACTGTACAAGAATTTTGAGTATATTTATGGAAGAACCTTTTTTTATTATTCTTGAGTTGGAAGCATGAAATAATAAATAGAAGTGAGTAGAAAATGATAACCACCCTATTGCCACTCTAAACCGACCTTTACATTTTATAGCAGGAGTGCAATTAAGTTGCACAGAATTACTTAAAACCTCCATAACAAGGATATTATTTTCTATTGTGCTCTGAAGGGTTGTAGAGTAATTTCTTTGCCATATGTTTCAACTTTGTTAGAATATTCTTGCTTTCATTCTCACTTGTACTTGGCTTGCATTATATTGAACCTTTTTTAAGAAGTTGGTGCATCTGTCTTCCATTGTGTTATCAGAATGCCAACTATTGAAGCAAATTAATTTTCAGGTAATCTTGCCTTCAAATAAACCTGTGGAAAAGAATTAAAATGATTGGAACTTCTAAAACTAACTGTGTGTAGGCTTTAGGTACCCATATTCAAACCCTAGGAATTCTCCTACAGTGTGGCTACATTTTGAGGAGGCACACTTTGGTTTTAAAACTCCTCAGCTACCTGCATGCACATGGACATCTCTGCCCAAACATCCTGGGGCCTCACTTATGCTGGGGCTCTAGTACTGAGTCAAGTATTCACCTGTACCAGGCATGGAAAACTAAGCTCCTATTCACAGCATCAACTGCTGTGAGTCACAGCACTCAAAATCCAGTGGTTTGAGAAGAAACACTCCTCAAAAAAACCCAGCATATTGTTGTTCTGCAAGGAACAGAGCAGATAATGATTTTCTGTCATGTCATTAGATTTCCAGGTTCAAGTTGCCCAAGGTCCTTCTCCCTTACTCCGTGGTCCTAGACAAGATCCTGCATGGCTGGGTTCTCTAGTGCCAGGTTAGGGATGAGCTCAAACCTTGAGGGAAGTTCATAGATACTCTAAGTTCTCTGTTTAACTTTCTGTTTTAAATATGTTGGTAGGAACTAATGTCTTTAAAATCTTCACCTCTGTCAGATTTGGTTAAAAGCTGTTAGTGTGCAATGTGTTGGAAAATACACATACTTTTATACACCTGTCCACAGAAAGGGGCCATGGTTTCCACTGTGAGTCAGTTTGCAGATATATATTACATAATTAGTATGCTTATTTTCTATGATAGCTTCAATAGAAGTTCTTTTTATGTAAAATAACAGGCAATTTGGTACTATAGTGTTGAAAATTTCTCATACTGCTTTGATCATATCTCCACTTTGATTTTTACTGTTTATATTCTTAAAATACTGCAAAGTCAGTTACCTTGTCAACTCCAGTTAAATGCAACTTCTTACTAAACTCTGTTTACAGTGGAGACCAACATCTTAAAATGGCTGAGAAAAAGTGCAGAGAAATATTGGGAAAAAATAGTTTGATGTTTATTGAGAGATGTTTATTAAAATGTATTTGTCATTTTCTCAAAAAACAATAATAAATACAGTTTGTAATCTCCAGTGGTTTGAGCCAGCAGAACAGTTTCTCCTTTTTCTTTCTTTCAAATATCATAGTACAATTAATTCAGTATTGAGGTTTTGTATCCCTGTGGGATGTGATAAGATAATGGTAGTACAGACAGACCTAGTTAGACAGAATCAGTTTGCAGACTGTTTTCATAAATATTAACAAGAATCCCCTCCAGACTACCAAAACAGTGGCTTGTCATTTGCACTGCCTGTCAGTGAAATGTTTTGGTGGCTTAGGCACAAGCAGGCACATATTAATCAGGTTTGACTAAGCTACATCCTAGCTAAATCCTTATCTTCTGCAACATTGATTTCAAAGCCTACAGTAGTTATTTCATATATCTTATCATTATTCAAGGCCCTTTGGGGGAGTACCCTAATTTCGTAAACATATTATGCTTTTTTGGAAGGAAAAGTGAAACATATGCTGCAGGGGAACCTTTATAATTTGCTTTGCTTACAGATATGCTGAGCTACTAGTACTTCATAATTTAAAAAAAAAATCCCAATGTGCACAATTATTTTCTGTCAAGAAACTGTTATTTTTATTCAAATAGAAAGCCAAGATCTAGAGCTGATCCTCAGAAACTGCAGGCCACTTTCCCAAAGTTTATTATCATAGAGAGACCTGGGCTGACTCCCACCCTCTACCCAAGTTCCACGCAGGATACGCAGGGTAAAGGGAAGAGCTGATGTTGGAGTTACTGTTTTCATTAAAGAAGGGCAGGAAGTTCTGTGAGCACTGATAAGCACAATGAAACATGGTGGTGCATGGGTTAATGTGTCAGGACTGATTGACTGGAAATTTAAGAAAGCACCAGTTCTAATTCGAGTATCTCTACAGCTCCTGTTTATTAAAACTTCTCCAGTGTAGAAATTCTAGTAACAACGGCAGGGTACACTGAAGGATTTCCTTAAGTTTAAACATCTGTGTCTTTAGCTCCCCAAATTCCCTGTCTTGGGAAACTTGGGAAAATTTAGGTTTTTTAAAAATACACCCTATGTAAGATTTGATTGAAACAAGCAATTTGGTAGAAATAGGCTTACTGATTCAAAAGGTGGGGGAAGGGATGGCTCTGACAGAGGCAGACAACATAATAACATAAGCCATGTTCCCTTAGGAAGAAAAGTCAAATAAAGAAATCCTGTTCTTTCCCAAACCAAAGAGAGAACAGTCACTTTTTCTATTGAGGTCAGAATCCACAAGCCTGGGATGTGCTGGGAGATAAGCACAGTTTGCAAGAGGGAAGGACCCAAGAACAAAATATCCCCCTTTGACCAGGATAATATTTTCAAAACTGAAGGAGACGAAAGATGCGGGGAACCAGGGACAAGAAAATCACTCAAAAGCTTTGAGATTAGGTGAGACAGCAGGTAGGAATCTGGGTAGGCTGAAGTCAGATATTAAAAAGATGATGAGTCGTGGACAGGGCAAAAATCCTACCTCTGAGAAAGCAGAATGAACTGAAGATCACAGCAACATTTGGAAGTAATTATATTGAATTTATAAGGGGCAGAACTCTTGTTATAGCACAAAGTTTGTGACAGAGAAGTAGAAAATAGCAACAGGGATAGATGGAGTAGGATGGGACATTGCTGAAATACTATTTGCATTAGGGAATGTTACCTGTTTCAAACTGAAGATTATTTTTTTCTTGTGGAGTTAGGGAACCTGTTGCATGATTTTTTTAATGCTACAGGGAAAGGGTTGTGGCTTTCTTGCCATGTCCTCACTATATTACCTTGTAATATCTTTTTGTTTCATTTCTTATTTCTAGATTCTTACTTTTTTTGCCTTTCCAAATCTATTTCACTGTTCTGTTTCTCTTGATTTTGCTTGTTTTTCAGTGTTGACTGCATCCTGTACCCAGCCTCTCAGTTCATTTCATGCAAAACCAATCTGAAGTGTCACTGAAAATTGAAAAAAAAAAAAGGAAAATAAAATTGTTGTTTGATGCGACCTTTACTTTTCAGATGCATTTTTCCTTGCAGTGTGATTGTCATTTCGTTGACTACCATCTCCTGCCTTGCCTGCATCACCCGAGGTGAATATGATCATTGCTCTTCATGTGATTATTGCACATCTTCATGTGATTTGAAAAAATGAGACAACCCACGTGTTTTGACCAGATGTCAAAAATGTTGTTACTGGGTGACTCAGAAGTACCACATTGATGGCCTTGACGGTCAGCCATCTCTTACACACAGGCCAGTAAAAGTAAAATCTTCCCAAAATGTTACTGCTCATTTAAGTATTAATAGTCAAAGACCCTACAAAAGGATTATAAGGAACAACAAAAACAAAAGAATAATAATTAAAAAAAACCCCTAAAAAACCCAAACAAACAAACAACAAAAGTTGTGTTTTTTTTTTTTAATAAAAAGAAAAAAGAAAATAGAAGGAAAAGGAAAAGAAAAGGAAAAGGAAAAGGAAAAGGAAAAGGAAAAGGAAAAGGAAAAGGAAAAGGAAAAGGAAAAGGAAAAGGAAAAGGAAAAGGAAAAAGGAAAAGGAAAAAGGAAAAGGAAAAGGAAAAGGAAAAGGAAAAAGGAAAAGGAAAAGGAAAAGGAAAAGGAAAAGGAAAAGGAAAAGGAAAAGGAAAAGGAAAAGGAAAAGGAAAAGGAAAAGGGAGTCAAACCTAACAACAAACCAAAACTCCTCTCCCCCATATTCCTAATAATCTCTCTCCCAAATTCATTAATAAATACTTACCATTGTTATTTTACCTTCTATATGGATCAAGTTGAAAATGGGTTTGCTTTTAAAATGGAGATTGTGACAGGTGTCTTGATGTAGGTTTGAACTTGTAACTCTCCCTTTCTTTGTTTACTGATCACTTGAATAAATAATCTGGATGTTCTTACAGCACTCCCCTGTGTGGCTGCTGTTTGCATTGTTCATTAAACCTAAATAGCAAACACCCACCAAAACCTCAAACAATAGTTGGGTTATAAATTCTTGTACTAATGCAAACTCCCCTCATTAAAGAGTGGAATCATTGAAAGCAGACAGCAAGCTTTAAAAGGACTGATGGCTGACCCTGGGAGAGGGACAAAACAATTCAAAGGGCAGTGCAGGCACAGTCCAGAAACAGCAGGAGAGTCCAGGAGAGAACTTCGGTGGTTTTGGTTTTGGGGTTGTTTTTTTTTTTTCTTTTGTCTAGCCTGTTCCCTGGATAGAGGAAAAAGACACTGCACATTATTGGGTGTTAACAATCTGTTACTCTGAACAGAGGCATTTGTTTGGCAGAGAAAGTTTGAGTTTTAAGACACCCAGCAAATGCATAGTCATAATTAATATTCTACACTCTGTTAAAAAATCACCTATCCCAGCTCTGCAGACAAAATAATAATATGGCATCTTACTTTCAGAAAAGATCCTTCTTAAATAAAAAAGAGGAAATATTAAAAATGCAATGGAAATAAAGGCACAGGGCTTAAAATATTAATTGCAGAATCATTTTCTCTTGCTTTATTTTCATAGATCAGCTTCTGTTCCTGAGGAATCAGGAGAAGAAAGGCAGCAGGTAGCCAGAAGCAGAGAGTCACTGCTCTCACTTGTCACTGTCAGTGCCTGCTGTGTAGGGAAAATACCAGTCTGCCAAGAGCCAGCAAAAAGCCTCAAGGGGGCAAAGTATTCCTAATGGCAGTGAAACTTTGGAAGCAAACAAAAACATGAAAGGGCAAAAGCCCTGCTTTTCCTTGTGCACTCAGGCAGAATTTCTCAAATGTCTTTGAATATTTTTTGTTCAAAATAATTTTCAGTGCATGTTTTAAAACTGCTGGGGGAGGCAAATTATACCCGGGTTTTGCTTGGAATTTGCAAAGCTGGTGTTGAGTGTTTCACGCAGGGTAATTAACACAGTGGAAGTGTTCCAATTAATGAACTTCAAAATGTTGGGGTTTGTGTTTTGTTCAAGGAAGATCCAAAGTTAGTGTCTAGAACCCTGGAAGTGTAAAACCTTGTGCAGTATCCTCAGTGAGACAGTGATCCCAGTAATCCACAGTACAACGTGCTCTGCTGTGAGGAACCCCCAGCAGACACACACTGCTCAGCCCTTCCCTCTCATCAGTCTCCTCCTGGTCTTCCACCACTGGAAACATGACCAGTACAGAATTGCACGTAATTTGCAGTGTTTGCTAATTTTGTACCTGCTGTAGGCCAAAAGGTAAAGCTTACAGCACATATACATCTAGAATGGGTCTTTTGATCTAAGGGTTCTCCCTCTATGAAGGAGGGAGTCTGTCTAAACTCTGATTTGATCACACTGGGTCATCTCCCCTCTTTTCCTTCACGCTGAGTTTTTTAAGAAAAGGTGAAAGATTTTTAAGAAAAGATGGAGACAAACAGTAGCATCCCTTACTACATATCAGGGATGTAGGGCATGGTTGTATTTTGCTTGAATGTTAAGGACAAAGCTGATTGTGTGGAGGGAGGTCTTCAGAACACAAACAAACAAACAAACAAAAGTATGAGAAGGAATGAGATATGTACCACATTAAATACTCTGTCAGAGTCTGGGTTTTCACCAAGGACTTTCACTAGGACTTTTTGCCATGGTAGTATGAATCAATCTGGCTGCACTAGATCCAGATTTACCCTAGCATGGGAACAAAATCTATGCTTCATCTCTGAAAACAAATGAGAAAGCAGTGGGCAGAAAATCTCTCTGAAGCACTGATGTTTAATTAAGTTGAGGCACACTTGTCTTATTTGGGAGTACTGAGATTTGAGTAATTTCCTCATTTTTCCAACACTGTGGCTCATATACAGTTCTAATAAACACTTTCCTCTTAATCTCAATATATGCTTTTACTATTCCAGTCTCATAGATAGTTTTCTTGGAAGAATGGCTCACTTCTCTCTTCTTAACCAAGCAAGCACTGCAAATTTCTAGCTTGTTCAGGGAAAGGTAATTCCATCTTCTTGTCATTATTCTTCTCAAACAACTACCAATTAAATCTCATCCCCCTGTGAATTTTGTGAAATGGATGTGGTATGCCTCCAAGACACATTCTTTTGAGTACATTTTTTTAATCATATATTTCATTCTTGCCTCCATTGATTACCAGGGATTTTATTCAGCTCCTAAGATAGGCCAGGAAGGCCTAATTCTGTCTTCAGTGAATGTCTGGAACTCCAAGCAGCTGCACTCAGCAGCACAGTAGCAGACTGAGAAACTCCCTAGGTGCAAATTTGACACAACATTCCAAGTCCTGCAAAGTTCCAGTTTAATACGTGATTTGATAAGACACAAGAAATGGCTGGAATCATGAGGAAGGAGGGTTAAGTCATGTGAGACTATGAAGAGGGATCTAAATGAGCTGGAGGTCTCCTGTCTGAGAGTAGAATGCTTGCTACAGCCTTTATTTTTGGTAGACAGCATGCTCTGCAAAGAATGATAACAGCCAACACTTGCATTACAAGAAAAAAACCCCACAACAACAACAAAAAAACAACCACCTCCCCTACCCCACCTCCACCCCCCCCCAAAAAAAAAAACCCACAAAAAACCCTGGCTGGAGTTTGAAAGACCATTTTCACTATGAAAATATCTTCTTGATTTTCTGTACTAAAAGCATGTTTCAATAAAATTTTCCCACACAGCTCTAACAGCAGGCAATAAAGCTGACTGTATTGAGCTAGAACAATGGAATTGTTTTTATGATACAAGTTATCTAGGAATTAAGGAAAAGTACTGGGGTGCTCTTGCAAACTGACAATGACAGCAGAATTAATAATGTCACTGAGAAATATTTAGATTAATTAGAGATGATTAGCACAGCCAGACAGTGCAAAGAACTAAAATATGTGCTGGAGCAGAGACTGATACAGAAGGTACAAGGCAAGTCTTTGTTTTTAGGACAAGGACACAACTTCTAACCTCCTTATTTTTGTCTTAAGGCTACTTCTGCCATGTACTCAGAGTTCTGGAAGTGACAGCTGCTCATCAAATGCAACCAGTTCCTCCACTAAAGGCCTTACTGTGGCAGCAATTTTAAGTACTGATTTGCCTTGCTGTTAAGACTACATGATTTATCTTTCTTTCACATAATTCAGAAGAAACCCACCACTTTGTCACACTTCAAACAGCCAGAACAATCTTCAGATTTCTAAATAGGTTTGTGAGAGACTGACAGCATAAATTTAAAGATATACTGAGTAGAAAGTGAGAACTATATACCACTTGTAGCCCACACTTCCTCTCAGGAATGGTTATATGCCAATTACCTAAATTATTTCATATCCATGTCATATTTGAAGTGTAATCAAGGAAAAAATATTTTTGACTAAAAAGTGAAAAGAATAATATTTAGTTGTTCTGAAGCAATATGAAGGGTAGATGAATATGGATTTAGATTGAATATATTTATAAATATATATGCAATAGTAAATAGATATAAAATTATAATATTCAGAATATTCAGATTAGAGATAATGAATAAAATATTAATTCATTATAGTGTCAGTATCTGAGGATTTTTTGAGTTTGATTTTCAAAAGGTAAGTAATGCCTTTTGCAGTTGATATTCTATGATATTTAGCCATCAGAATAGCTAAGTGATTTTTAAACTTGGCATTTAAATCACCCAAATGTTTTTAGTACATTTCCAGTCTAGCTACTCAGTCAAAAAGATAATAAAAAGGAAATACTGAGACTGTTTCACATTGTTCCTCTTTTACAGTTATTGATGTAGAAAGTAAGATTAATATTCTGTAAATAAAACAACACATCTGATATAACACTTCTGCTCTTTAAAAATGTTGATATATAATGTTAACACTATATATATATATGATATAATGTCAGTAATTTATATATTTGTGGAGATTGACATCTGATCTTGATTGCACATAAAAGGATGGGAAACAAATAAGAGTTGTTAGCAATTCTGTTTTGAAGGACAGAAAAGGAATGTTCTTGGTACTTATTGGTAATTATTAGGATCAATAACAATCACAAGAAATGTTCATTATGAAAATATTTCTCTCCCAATGAGAATGTTAGTGAAAATCAAACTTTGATTCATTTTGTACTACCACATAAAAATCCAAATATATTTTTAGACTGTAAAGACAAGAAAAAGCAATTTTGCAAAATTTTAAACTATCTCTAGGTACAAGCAGTTAATAATAGTTTTAATAAATAAGTTACAATGGCTTCAAACTTTTTCTTATGCCATTTACAGATTGTCATGTTGACCACCTCTCTGATGTTCATCCAGTAAACATCTTGAAATATTATGGCTAATATGGCTATAATCTAAGTAACAGGAGAATCTGAAGAAAACATTTAGTTTAAGATTTTCAAATCATAGAAGGTGGCAATGAAAATACCACATTACAACACTACCAGAAAAGCAAATGTATTGTTGAAAATACTTCCACAAAAATTTCATTTGTGATTGTGAAAAGGCAAAGACTGGAAAAAAACTAACCTTAAAACTGTTGTTTTTAAACTCTGAGCACTTCTGAAAAGGTTTTCATGAGATCAAATGCCCTTTAGTCCTTGCTTCTGCAGTGGCAGTAGCTTACTGGTTCTCTCCCTGTGGTGTGAAAGCTGAGCTTAAGGAACATGACTTCAAGAATAAGTAAGCTTGATTTATCTTCATATTCTAACTTTGCCCTTTTAGAAGCATTTCCAACGATTCAGCTTTCATAATGTTGCAGACCACATTACAGAAAATTATGTTTTTTAGAAAACAGATAACACTTTCTCTGAGATACCACCATTATTTCAACTGATTTTTCTTTGCAGATTTCGATGAGCTAGTTCAACATCTCTTTTCTCTAAACAACTTTCAGGCTGCTTTTTGCTTGGAAAGGCTATGACTGTTTTTTCCCCACCAAATTTAACCTTGATTTCCCCATTTCCCTACTTAAATATTTCCATCAGAGCAGCACATATTTCTTACATTATATAACTTGACCACTTGTTTGCAAACCAGTTCAATCCACTGCTTGAGGTTCACTGTAAGCAATGTTTGGGCTTTGACAAGTAACTCTGTCTCAAAGGTTAAGTCCTTGCTAGTCTTTACAATTGCAAGGGGTGCCTTATATTCACTCTGTGTTTTTCTCCAGTGATGTTAGTAATATCACATTTCATAAACTTGTATGTGATTTTCCAGGACCTGCACCTGCCTCAGTATTGCTTTTGGCACTCGATCGATTGCCATGATAGGTCTCTTTGGAAGGGTGCACAATGTTTTGTAGTCATTTTCCTGTTTAAAAACTCAAAGCTGCTGACATATTTCATTCAGACCTTCTGAAGGTCTGAATAAAGAAAAATATTACTTTGTTTTCTGGGGGTCATTATCCCGATGAATTCTTTTCCCTTTTTTGCTGAGTGGGAAAGGCACTTTACTCTCCTCCTTTTCTCATTCTTTTATTGCAGTACAATATGCACTAAAGTATGTGTTAATAGAACTGATTCTTTCTTATAAAGCTGATTTTTTTGCCTTAAGTATGATGGGGTTTTTTTCCTCTTTTTTTTTTTTTTTTTTTTTTTTTTGTCTCTGTGTGTGAGTGTGTTTGTTGTTGTTTGTTGTTTGTTGTTTGTTGTTGTTGTTGGTTTGGTTTGTTTTTGTTTTTGTTTTTTAATTTGGTTTTTGGGTGTTTTGGTTTTGGTTTTGCTGTTTTGGTTTTAGTTTTGGTTTCTGTGTGTGTTTGTGTTTATTTTGTGGGGTCTTTTGCTTTTTTTTCAAACTATGTGTCTTGGTCATTGCAGTTGGGAAGCACAATATGTGACTTTCTCAAATTTCATTCCTGCTTCTGCCTGCTGTCTGCCAGTGCATTACAGCACTGTGAGGCTTCCAGCTGCCTTTTCATACCCTGCAGCTGTCCATCTAATGAGAAATTAACTTTGTTTTTATAAACCTATTAATACTTTGAGAAGACAGGTGTTGCGGTTTAATCTCAGGTGGAAACTAAGCACCACACAGTCAGTCAGTCAGTCTGTCAGTCAGTCTGTCAGTCTGTCAGTCAGTCAGTCAGTCAGTCAGTCACTCACTCACTCACTCACTCACTCTCCACACCAGTGGGATAGGGGAGAGAATTGAAGGCATAAAAGTGAAAAAAAACTTGTGGGTGGAGAAAAGAACAGTTTAATAATGGAAATAAAAGACAAAAATAATACATATCAATTTTAATGAAGGGGAAATAACAAAGAGAGAGAAATAAAACCCAAGAAGGGCGAGTGATGCAAATGAAAACAGTTGCTCACCACCAATGAAGTGATGCCCAGCCAGGCCCTGAGCAGTAATCCCTCTGTGAGCCTTCCCCAGAGTTTTATGGCTGAGCATGGCACCATAAGGTACAGAATATGTCTGTGGTCACTTAGGGTGAACTGTTGTGGTTGTGACCTCTCCCAGACCCTTTTGCACCCCCAGTCTCCTCCTGGTGGTGTGGGCTGAGGAGCAGAAAAGGCCTTAACTCTGCCCAGCAGTAACTAAAACATCCCTAACTTCCCAACACTCTTTCAATCACAATTCCAAAGCACAGCCCCCTACCAGATACTGAAAATATCCTCTATCCCAGCCAAAACAAGCACAATGGGTAACAATAAATTGCTCCAAACAAGCAAAGAAGGATGGGATAAGAACTATTGATACATGCTTAAAATAGCCTAGACAGGAAACATCCTGCCCAGAAATAAGAAATTATCTTCTGAGTTCTATTTCTGTGAGTAGTGTTATGATTTTTTGCAGACTTTTGTTGATTTTTTACAGGTTAGATTCAACTCGTAAGTTCAATTTTCATGCCTTGCCTCTTTTGGACATAAAAATTACCTATGTTTGTTCCCTGAAGTTAAAGTTTCATATAATAAGTCATAATAAATGCTATCAAATAAATATAGTGAATTGTAAGGTTGTAATTAGCTGGGGAAATTTTTATAAGATATTACAGCATGTTGAAAATATAAAATGATCTAGTAGGAAACCAGTTTCTTTTTTTAAATTATTCATTATTACATTATTTATTTTAAGTATGTTATCAAGTCAGGCCTAACATCAGGGATTTGGTGCTGCAATTTTGATTGTATTACCACTTGGCTACAAGAAAAAAAAATTAAAAAAAGGAAAAAAGTTCTCTCCTAGTAGGGTAAAACCCTTTGGGACCACCTGTTCACATGTGAGCAGTATTTTTTGAGTAGTTCCGGTATTGCAGGATTTAGATACATGTAGGTGTCTGAGTTTTGTCCAGGATAGAGATAATTTTTCACAGTAGGTGGGAGGGGCATGGCTAAGGCCCAGATGTGATTCTGTATCCCCTGGTGTCATTACCAGGGATGGGGGTAAAGGTCTCTTCTGAGGAGAAGGGCTTTCCTTCTGGGGGGAAGGTGGTGATGGGGTCAGTGTTTGTTGGGAGCTTTCTGTGCAAATCGTTTCTTTGTCTGATACTTGTGCTGTTAATATCGTTGCTGCTATTGATTTTTTCTTATCTCATTGCTGTTTCCAGTAAATTGTTCTTCTCTCAACCCATGGTTTTCCTCTTTTGTTCCTCCAGTTCTCAATTGAATCCTGCCAGAGAGGAAAGGGAGGAGGGAGTCAGAGGCAACGTGGTTTGGAGTCTTGGTTGAAGAACTATATTAGGGACATTCCTAAATCATGACAGTAAAGACAAAATCGTATTTGATTTATGATTCTTAACCCTTATTTCATGTGGATCATATTCGTTTGGTCCTTTGAAATGGTTGTAGGAAATATATTCCTAACTTTTAAATTCTGAATAATCCTAATTTACTCTAATAATGGGTTCAATTTCACTTAATGGCCCTCAGAAAGAATTGAATGTTATCAGTCATTGTGTGTAACTTGATCTAATAAAAAATTATGTTAGCAACTGAATACTGCAAAAAATTATGAAAATATTTTGGACGGTTAACACTTACAAATTACTGATAATTTACACAATGATTCCCCTATTTGACTGCTTCATTGGCTTTGTGAGATGTATTTTGCCTTTCAAATGGAAGTATGTGACTCAGAAATTATACACATTCTCACATATAAACTTTTCTTCTTCTTGAAAGCAACAAAAGATGAGTCTCCAAACAGAAAAAATATTACAATATATCATATAATGAGGCAATCCATGGCAGCTTTTAAATTACTGCCTTTCAGGTGGCTCATTGAGTGAATGAATATCAACTGAGTGGAAGCAGCAGCTCCTGGGTCAAACATTTATGATGAGACTCTGAATTACACTTAACATGAAGTACCCAATGGGGAGGCTCTCATGAGCTAGTTTTTCTTAGTCATATATTTTCATACAAATGAAAGCAGTAATTTTCTTTTTTTAACTTAAAAGGAAAGCTCAGCCATCTTTTATCCTTGATTCCATTGAAAAATGGAATAACGTAAAAGAATTGTAGAGGTAGTTTACATACTTGTACAAAGTAGCTTAAATAACTTGAAAGTGATTTCACTATGAAATTTACTTACCTCAAACTACCATTTAATCACAGGATTTAACTTCCATAAATTATATGAAATGCACACAGCTCAGGATTGTTTGTATTCTGCTTATAAATATTTTCTACATTACAACATTATTTGACTTGTCTGATTTATATATATATATAAATCTTTGTGCAACAAAATTAAGAAACCCTATAAATCAAATCAAAATTATAAATACATCCTAAATCTAGTTCAGGAGTCTTCCATATTTGCTAGTTTACTTCTATTTCATAATGATTCTTCAGTGTTCCATAAAAGTTAATAGACTAGCAAATGGGCTGTGCCATCTGCTTCAATTGTGATGAGTTCATTAGTCTCTACCTGAAAATTTGAATGTAGTTCTTAAACAGCTTACTTTTGTCTGTGAAAAGTCAGGCCCATCTCTGTTAAAACTGTTTTCAGTTCTGAATCAGTCTAACCAGTATTTTACCTTCCCTTAGAAATTAATATCAAAATTGTCATGATGCTGAAAATAATCAAGGACACAACAAAGCAGCAAGAGCACCTGCACTGAACCAAACTCACCGAGTTCAAGCTGTATTTCAAACAGGCTTTGAACACTTATCTAGTGAGATGAGCTCCTCAGACTTCTTGAAAGTAAATCTCTAGGGTAAAAAATGCTGCTCTACAGATAGAGTGATATAGCTTTATTTCTTATAATTCGGAAAAAGTCAGCTATAACAAGAAAGGGCACAGTACTCTGAGTTTTAATTAGGGGTGACTTTCAGAGAGGAGAGGTATTCTTTTGTGAAGTAGATTAATTACTTGGAGGCACAAGAGACAAGTTTCAAAAAATTTCTCAATGCTTCCTTTTAAAAATCATTGTCCATTCATGCAAGGAAAATTCTGATTTTTTAAAATCAGTTCAGCTTAGAAAAGTAAATCACAAATAATTATTTTTATTAAGATGGAAGAAATTATGCCTTTAAACTTGTAGCTCTTCTTTTGTGAGCAACAGGTTAATACATTATTAGTAATTTTTTGTACATCTAATGAGGACAATCCTCTCTCTCTCTCCGGTGAAGAAGTTTTAGCACATAAATATTTTTGAATACTTTGTCATCTGCAGTGTTGACATGCCTTACTCTGTTACAGTAAGAATAAAGATTATCTCTCCCAGACTCACATGTTGGGATTGCAGTAAAGTGTCAGTTCTACAGGTGCTATAGGCTTTTGATTTAATAATGTGTGAGGGATGTCATAACAGATTCCCTATTTGCTTTAAACATCAGAATAAATTTTTTTATTTACAGCAGTAGATGGTGAACTCAATCCATTCCTTATGTCTCTATAAATTTAGAGACTGTTAGAAATGGTCAAATATCTTCAACTGAAATATAGTTCACTAAAATTTGGGTTTTGTCCAACCTGAATTATTTGATTTTTATGGAATCTTCTTTTGGAAAGTTAAAAACAAGTTGCTGGACTTCAGATCAACATCACATTTACCTCTAGTCACACTCAAACTTTCTGTTTTTATGAAGCTATATCATGAAGCTCTTATTTTTCTTCCCCACAGCTCTATCTGCTAATCAGTTCTCTTCCCTGTGATTCTCCTCAGAGCTGAGTTCATGGCACGGTCTCCCAGCCACAGCCATTCGGGTGCTCCTGCCCATCTGCCACCAAAGGCATGAGTGTGCATTTTCCAAAGGACACTGGGGCAAAGCTGCCCCAGCTGGGATGTAGAGGAGGTGGCACTCCATGAAAATGTGCCAGTTTTGTGTCCTGAGAGCACTTTAATCACCCAGTGGGGAACAGCCTGACCAAACACTGCACCAAGCCAGCACCTACTCTGGAGCTTATTCAAAAATATTAAACTGATTTTCTGTGTGATGTGCGTATATTCTGGGAATCAAAGCCTGTATAATAAAGACTAAAGGGCCAGTGCTTTTAGGATTTTTGTGTGTGTGTGTGTGTCTGCCTTCTAATGGCAAATCACTATTTAAAACACACAAGATAAACTTTGAATTGATTTGACATAAACTAATACAAGAAATGAATATAGGTTTTTTTTTCTTCAGATAAAATTCGTTATTTCTTTCTATAATTTAAAGAAATGATCCTAAGTTATTTTGCATGTTTCCTTAATTTTATGTCTCTTAAAATGCACACACTTTGGGAAACTAGATTTTTTTTCATTATTTTTGAATGTTTGTTATTAAGGACAACAGCATAAAGACTTTCAGCAAGCATGGAAATCAAAGCACAACACCTAATTATATCTGAATGATCACACCATCTTTTACTACAGAAGAAGAAAATGTCCTCTCTCGTAGCTGTTCTCTCTTCATATCAAAGAGATTGTAGTGAGAGATCAACTAGTAAGGGAAGTCTGAAAAAAATGGAGATATTTCAAATCATAACCTTCTTCTATGTCAGTGTGTTCTGATTTTTAGTGGTAATAAGGAAGGTATGTAACATACTGTGAGCAACATCAAGATTTTTTTTCCCTGTTAAACTGGGACAAGGTTGCCTATAGGGCCAGAAAAGAGAACGACAAAGAAAAAGTAATACCAAGCCTTTGCCTTCCCATGCACCCACCTTATTAACTTATTTTAGGGTCTTGCTTTTATTTTCTATGTTAGACATCACACTGGAGCCTTAAACAGTCTTTTTACTCAGCTTTCTGTATGGACAAAGAACTCTTCAAGGTCCAGGCTGATGCCTTCAATCTGCAGAATGAAGAGCCAGGCTCTTGTGGAACATCATTATCCCTGGGTCAGAGCTCCTGGGGATGTGGGACTTGAAGGGAAGCTCCTTTGAGGCTTGAATCAGTCAAAACACCCCCAACTATAGACATATAAAAATGCCTGGAATGCTTTAAAATGAACTTTGGTCAGCTGAACTCAGACCGTATTTAAAAGTCCCAGTTTAGGATTTGAGTTAAAATGACAAAGCTAAAGAAAGGAAAAGTGGGCATGAGAAGGTGGCAGAGCAAGGTTATGAGCATGGAAGGAAATAAGGTATTCCAAACATATTTGTGAAGAAGGAACATGGACTTGCGTATGGGCTTTTTTGATACTAGACCAATATATTTAGATTATGCTTATTTCTTTTGTGTTTTACCTTTTGGAACTCTGGTACCAGCTAAGGACAATCAGGATGGAGTGTGAATTATGCATAAGCTCAGAAGATCCAGTCAACGTTTTAAAAAATAGATTTGAACAAACACTCTTCCCATTGGGCTTGAATATTGTTTCTTATCAAGAAAACAAAAATTATAAACAAATATCACTTTATTGTCACTTAGTTATCATCTTTGTCATGTTTTGTAAAATAATGCCTGGTTTTCATGAAGTGGGTCATCCGTAATTCTTCTGAAACTCACAAAAATCCCTTGCTATTGCTGTATTTTTAGCAAGGAATAATGAATAAGTGATAGGATGAAATATAGTACTACATAATTGGCAAATGGAGAACATTTTGCAGAAATCACTCAAACTATTTTGAATTTCATTCTAGTCATGGTTTATTTAACATTACCAGAGTACTGGAAGAGTTTCACAAAAGATTGATGACCCTCTAGAGCAATTCCTAAGTGTAATATTATGTCTTAAAGAATTATGTCACTTTCTTTTAGGGTGCTGAGAAAGATATTACTATGCATCAATAAAAATTCAAGTTTTACCAACCATCTGTATTGCATAAATCAAGTAGAGGGTAAGGGTTTCCCCAGAAAACAATTATGGAATGGAATGAGATGGCCCAAAAGGCATTTACTGTGCTAAAGCATGTCAGTAAATGCATTATGCTGCAGCTACAATGAACTTCAGAAAAAAAAATTAAGGACAACATTTTCAAGGATTTGTGCCCAGGGCCCTGTATACATGGAAAATGGTGTTTCTTATCCTTTTGAGTTGGAAATTCTCCACAAGGAAGAGGTGTACCTGTTCAGTTTGAAATGTAGTTTACACACAGTTATAAAGCTGGTTGGAAACATTTTTCAGCTCGGTTTGGCTGTTTCATCTCTAATGAACTCAAACTGATTAGAAATCTTTCAGATGAACTAAAACAAAATACCTGGGAAAGAATGTGTGTGTGTGTATGCATGTCTTTATATTATGCATACATAGGAAATTGTCGAAACTGAATAAAGAAAGCATAATTAAAATGTATTTTTAAAATTTTAAAGTAGAAAGACTGCAGTCAAATTAGCTCAATACTGTTAATTTAACATTTTCCACCTTACTAATAATCTGAGCCACTGTAAAACCACATATTTTGACAACGTTCAAGGAAATTAGACAATGAGAACACTTCAAAACTGAGCAAATGTATTTTGTCTTCAATTTCCTCCACCGAAGACACCAGTACATCCATGTACAAGTCAAATCATATCTAAAATATGCAATATAGCTGATCTTGTACATATCCATTACTATTCTTTTGTAAGGAGACATTCTGCTTGTCAGTTCCTGAACTAAGGTGCAATGGAGTGCACTACAGCTGTTCACAGAGAATTGGAGTTAGATCTCTATTTATTGTTTAGGAAATACATAAATTTTTGATTCATAAATAAAATGCAATTCTCTTGGAACTTTGTCAGATTTGAACACTTCAAAAATATTTATTTTGACACTAAATAACAAACATTTAAAGTAAGGAATTATAACAGAAATTACCTCTGAATGTTATAAATAGCATAAAGAAGGAGTAGCATGGGATTGTTGTCTAAATTCTGGTGTGGCTTGTATTTGGAAATGTACATTTTGAATAGAATTTATTTAGTAAAATCCAAAGAGCAAGGGGTTAGACTGTGCAAAAAACAAAACTGCATGTTTTGAGAGGAGAGAAACCTTTCTTTAAAGTGCATGTCACTTGGATTGATCAAGAGAATATCTCGGATTGCTAAAATACCATTAAATGAAAAAGTGACAAAGACTGTGAAAGATAATAACACGTATTCTCAGACAAGTAGCCCTTGGGACCTGCTCCCCCCTGAGGGGCTGTGCTCTCCAGGGCAGGGCTGCACCTGCCTGGAGGCAAGATGAGAGCTCTGACCACCACACTGACACTGGCAGCTGAACCAAGATCACCACAGCATTCCATGGGCACTTTGGAGCTATTAATTTTCCATCACTAATGAGCTGAGATCAGCTCAGCTGGTTAGAGCATGGTGCTACTAATGGTGGTGGTAACACCAAGTTTATGTGTTTCATCCCTGTATGGCCCATTTATTCAAGAGTAGGACTCAGTGACACTTGTGGGTCCCTTCCATCTCAGAATATCCTGTGAATTTGTGAGATGCAGCTGGAACAGATTATAAGTGGCTATGGGGTGTCTTTGATCAATTACCATAAATATGTAATTCTCTTCTGCTTTTTGTATAACACTGTTTGTCAAGCTGTGAAGACAGTACCTCACTCTTATCAAAAGTGCAGTGACATATCAGTATTTCTCACAGTTATCTACAAAAAGCTTATCAGTTTCATTTAATTTCCCAAAAAATCAAGGCCACTCTACAGTCTGTTGAAGCACTCAATGATATTTGAAAATGTTTATTGAGGAAAGATTAAAATGCTGATCACCCAAGGAAGCCAGTTTTATAAATTCAGAGGGCAGCTGTTGTCAATAAAACTCATTTTCAAGTGCTGGGCTTTTTAAATGAGAATGGTCACTACAAGCATGTCTTTCTCAAAGTGGTGATTCACTGCTGATGTTAATGACCCCAAATTCTGCTGTGCAGTCTCAGCCTCAGCTCTGCTGTTAGATCTAGAGTATCATTCTCAATTGTTCTAAAATATGCTTCTTGGTTTTCATTCTTCTTTGTATGTCGGCTTGGCTTGTGGAAAAGTTTACAGATACTTTGAAGTTTTAGTAAGAGGGGAGTTGTCTGATGAGCTCTCAATGGGGTAGTTCCTTAACTAGCTACAAATATTCAGTGCATTAAAGTAGAGGCAGTTTGGAACTTTCCACAGTGATTGGAAACCATTGTGTTGTTAATAAATATTCTGTTTCAGACATTGCAATTACTAAATGTTTGACAAGTCAATGCTGATATTTTCTGCTGTAATGATGATATTCTTTACTGGAAAAGGACCTGGGCTTCATCCTATTAGTAAATGGAACATCAATGACTTACATTGAAGGGTAAAAAACATACATACTTCTCAAAATTACTATGATGCATGATGAACCAAACACATCAATTTTCAAAATAAGATTCTCTTTTTATTTTGACATTTATTCCAAAATCTCAAATATTTTTACAAATCAATAAACAGCATTTTTCATCTCACATTTTTAATATAAACTTGCTAGATCAGCCTCTCTTACCAAGGATCTGTACTATGCCTGTCATGAAAGGACTCTGTCATGGCTCTTCTTCAGGCAAAAAAAAAAGTTTCCTTGCACAAGAGGTTCTGACTCAAAAAACTTAGAAAATTCTTATATAAGACTGGTGCAGTGTAAGTGTCTTGCAGGTAGAGAGCAGAGTATAGTGCTCTGTGATTTAGTAGTCTAATTCCGTAGCCTAAAGCTCTCAGGTAGGTTAGCAAAAATCAATGATCCTTGTACTTCAGACTGCCAGTGTGTTTTAGGTAGTTCTCAAAATAAAAAATCCAGGAATGATGTGGTGATATAGACTGAGAGTTCTCAAGTGAATGTTGTAAAAGATAGATTAAAGCACTGTGCTGTGCTGAGCTGTCTTTGCTTCAGCCTCTTTCATGCCTGACTTTGCAGTTGCCCAGATTCAGCTGGAAGATGTTCTTTGTCTTCCTGGAACTCAGTCAGTAAATAATAGCACTAAAAATCTTGTGAGTCAGAAGCCCCAGTTTTCAGTAGCTCTAACATTATTCGCAGACAACATGATACATACTCTCCATTATTCATTTAAAATCAGTCCAAAATCAGCCCAAATGTAGCTGTAATCTTAACCATGAAGGCCCCCCTCTGCTTTGACATTTTGAAAAGATAAATGTTGAAAACAGGTCATAATACCAAAGTCTGTCTGTACTGCACATTTAGAAAAAAACAACTGTAAATTTATGCAAACATAGCACTCTTCCTTGGAGCTGTAACTTCAGCTAATACATTTCAGCCACGACACACTGCAATCCCTGAGCTAACAAACTGCAGTGCACTCAGACTGGAGTGTGCCACAGGTTTTGTCCTACATAATAACTGCAAGCAAGGACATAACAAATAGGCTTGGTTTGGTTTACAGCCTGAAGGAGACTACAGTTTTTCCTGAGGCAAGCAGAAATCACAATGGCCTTGGTGATACAGAGCAATTAATAATTATCCAGCCACCTAAGACAGCCTTGCATGCATGTAAAAGTTCCTTTCTCCTATTTTTGATCTCAGCTTGATGTTGCCTGGTGTACTAGGGACAATATCCAAAATCACAACTGGTCAAGCATTTGGCCAAGCATTTGAGTAGATTTGGGGAGTACTTTTGACAGGCCTTCATCCTGACATATTCAGTGGTTTGAATAAACCTCAAAAGAATAGAACTGAGTTTCTAGGCTAGTATGCAAGGTATATTTTTGAATTCCAGTAGCTCTGCTGTTTGCCTCAGCCCACACAGAATTTTCCTATGACCCTAAAGATTAGGTGAATCACACACTGGTTGTGAGCTTGGTGGTGATCTTGGTGGTGATCTTTGGAAGGAAACATAGATATTCCTGCTATCAAGCAGAACTAATTCAGGGTTTTCATTTTCTGGATAAATATTTAGCTATGAACTACTGACAAAGAGGAGAGAGTACAGAATACTGCCAAGATCAGTGCAAGGAATTTTGGTAGCTGTGGATCACTGGGAGAAGAACATCTGCTATATGCACCCTGCTGTATTTTGGCAACTACCTGCTTAGCATTATCATGCCCAGGAGCTTCCATTCAGGCACACATCTAAAGTTTCACTGAGGGGAAACTGTTTCTCTCTAAAGCATGCATGGGTCCATAGAGCCAGGCAGAAGCTGAGCAAAGGCTGTGAGGATCCACACCTTGAATTAGAGATTGGTGTCTTAGAGAGGCAGTAGTGACTTATAGAGTTTGTGTTGTCTGTTGAAGACAGCCTGGAACTGAACCAGTATGGTCAGCTGCTTAGTTCTGGACTTAATTCTTGTTCCAACAGACAGGCTGAGGTGATTCTAACTTGTGAGCTGCAGACTTCACCACCCCACTGTTGTACTTTAGAGGTTTTTCCCTTGATGGGAGAAGTAGAAGAAAAAGTTATTTCAGCAGTAGTGGATAATATAACCTATCAGCTGGGGTGGTTAAGAAGCAGACAGCTATCTAATTGGTCCAACCAATCATGAACGGATTCAAACTGAGAGTAGGTTTAGATTAGATATTAGGAAAAAATTCTTTACCTTGAGGGTGGTAAGACACTGGAACATGTTGCCCAGGGAAATTTTAAAGGATCCATCCCTCAATGTGTTCAAGGTGAGGTAAAATGGGGCTCTGAGAAACCTGGTCTAGTGAAAGGTGTCCCTGCCCATGGCAGGGATGTTGGAATTAGTTGATCTTCAAAGGTCCCCTTGCACCTGAACCCTTCTATGATTCCATGAATTCTGCAACCTAGGTACTGTAGCACTGACCTGATTTTCCAAGTTACTTCTGGAGAGATAACCCAAAGACCTCCAGTCTCTTAGACAGCACTCCATCAGAACAAAAAGATTCTGATTTAAATAGTCACTGTTGAAGGATAAAAACAGGAATGCTAATGAGGTCATTAAAAAGTATCTGAATGCAAATCAGATTCATATAGACTCCTTAGCTTTCAGTGACATTAAAATGCACATATGCTAAGTGACATAGTAAAAACTCCAGAAGAGTTACCAAAAGGAATAGTACCAGAGTAGAATGGGTCTAAGAACCAGCAAAACCTGTGGGATTTTTTTTTTAAGTATGAGCCAAGTGATCAGCTCTGGGACCACAATGGCTCACCTACCAGTGATGATGGACAGACTTGGAATTATTAAGGACCTTGAATTCACACTTTACTGATTTGTATCTCTAATTTACACAATTCCATTGTGAATGCATGGAGTTTTGAGCCACTGTAAAAATAAAATTCCTTCACTGTTACAGCAAGTGTTAGAATAAGACATATCTAAGTAGACATTTTTATGTTTCAAAATCATGGTTAAAGACATCTTCAGTTTCTTTAGTCTTTTCAAAATTGTCATGTAGCTTATAGAGGACCGATTTAACATCATCAGGAAAACACTGCTATTAGTTCTGAAGGAGATGGCTTATCATTATAAGAGGAAGGAGCTTTCATAATTTCTTTTTTGCTGTCATATAGTCATTGTTTCACAAAATATTAAAATCATCTCCCTATGTAATTTAAAATGTTACATTTCCAGGACAGAACTCTGGTCTGGGGTCTTTATAGTATTCTTTTTTTCCTAGGAGTGTGTGATAATTTATATACAAGGAAAGTATAACTAATGCCAGAGTATGCCCTAAAAGCAAGTCAGAACTTTTGCAATGAAAAATTAACACCAAATCTTTGGGTAGGATATTGCCACCTGTGTTTACATACATGGACAGCAGAGAGGTGTCCTGCATGTCTGCTCTGGCAATGAGTTCTAAGAAGATGTGACTATAGAATGTGCTCAGAGTAGCCATTACCAATTTCTGACACTTACTATCACATGTATTTCATAAAAGTTTCCCATTCTACTTCCAAGGTCCTAGTCTGCCCATACAGGACTGTTTGGGTCTTTGCATT
The DNA here is from genome assembly GCF_021018805.1 of Prinia subflava. NCBI lineage: Eukaryota > Metazoa > Chordata > Aves > Passeriformes > Cisticolidae > Prinia > Prinia subflava. Next base: position 13,460,101 of record NC_086253.1, on the reverse strand, counting down.
TCAGTGACTGGATCTTGGCATCTGAGTTTGCATACCAAAGGACTTCAGAGAAAAAAAGATTTCATTGTGTATAAACAATATTTTGAAATTTGGTGTTATTCTGACTGAGGCACACACACCCTCCAGGCGTGCACCCATGCACAAAGTTCTCCACAAGAACAAAAATCCAATTTTCTTGCTGCAGAGACAGACTGCCTCAGATTTAGACTGCCTCACAGCAAAGCAGAGAATCAAAAAGACTTTCACTGCATTCATGCTCCTTTCTAGAGACATTTGTTCAAACCAAGCTTGTAACTGTGTGACATCTATGAGAAATTCTGATAGAAAACTGTTTTACTGACAACACTTTCAATCTTGCCTTCCAAAAGTTCAGTTTTTACAGGTTGTTTAAAATCTGGAGATCCTCCATCTCGAAATCAAATCCTGGTGTATCACAAGGTTTGGCTTCTCAGATTAGCACTCTCATCTGCAGATTATTTTCTGCAATTGCCTCTTAACAACAAAATTAATGGCTTATTACACAATATCCTCTTTAATGATGAAGGCAGGATAACAGACTGGAAACAAATGGAAAATATCTTGTGTTTAATCTTAAGTCCCATCGTAGAGCCATTAACACATGATACAAGTCAGATGTTGTACAGTGCACCTGAAGGACAGTTATTTGTGATGGACACTCAAGAAGGAGCTAGCTGGACCAGAAGGATTGTCTGGGTGGGAATTTCCTGGGTTTATGTAGTCTAAGACAATGAACTTTTTTTACTTATAGATTTTTTTTTCCATAAGTTATTAGGAAACTAACTACTGCATACTTATGGGTACTTAAGAAAAAAAAAAAAAAGCTGCAAAAGTGGGGAGAGGAGTGTAGCACTTGGCTACACATCTTTTGTCTCTGGGAGTTTCTCTCTGGGGGTAGAGATACCAAGAGTAAAGAACGAGGCTGGGGCAGCTGCACTCTCTCGTTCTCTGCATCAGAAAGAGAATAGACAAGCTATATAAAGAAATGTTATTCCTATCCTCATGTCTTTGCCTAAAAGCCCTTTAATTTCAAATGATAATAATTCAGAAAGAAGGAGTTTACATTCTCCATTCCAAAAGAAGCTCCTGCCTTCCTTAGCAGATACCTGTCTTTCCAAACCAAAACACTGGTCTAACCCCTTCCAGTGTAATTTTCTTTCTAGGTTTGCCAGCTGGTGCACCTGCCTTATTGTTTTCTAAGCTATGTTAGGGAGAAGCAGACAAAGACAGGAATTATACTACATGTGTTATTTCAAACCATTAAAAAAACCCCTCATTTTAAAATGAGTTAGCCATCAATCACAACAGCAGATGCAAAAGATGCCAGGGAGCAGTGAGATCTAAAGGAGAAGGAGAGCCAGAAAGCAACATTTCCACAACCATAAACACAGCAGGACTGAGCAGTGTAGGTTCAGACTGAGCAGGGCAAGGTCGGGTTTGCAATTCCATCTTTTTTTCTGCACAAAGGGAAAAAAAAAAAAAAAAAGAAAGCCTCTGGAGACTGTCATTAGCAAATATTTTTAACAGTGCTTTCCCCAGCAGTTTGTTGTACTCCTCCCAAAACATGACAGATGAGCTTCTCAAATGTTTCCCATCTCCCATATTTTGATTATTCAGATCTCTCTGTCCCCAGTACAACATTCCTCCAGGAGTATCACTGAACCCACAAAAGCATAATTTTTTATCAACAGGATAGGAAATCATATGTAGTGATGAATGGGCAGAATAAAACTGGCATTCTTCTGCACTATATTAATTTTGGCACATTTGTATTCTCTCTCCTGCCAGGTTGTGTCTAAAATGTGTGCTAGTTTTTTTTGATTTTTTTTTAATCTATGCCTTACTGGATTGTTCTTTATTCTTTCTTTCTGTGTTCCCATTTATTACAGTGTTTATTTATATAGTATTTTTTCTCTGTAAGAAACTATTCCTAGTCTCCCTGTTCAGCATCCCTTCTCCCCAGTTTTCAAGCCACACAGTCAGTCTCCTGCAGACAGTAGATTCTTGTTTCATGGCAAGTTACAGCAGGCCTGTTCTCAGTTTTTGCATTTGTGATGGAAAACCTCAGTCTCTGACAAACTTAATTGGCAAAGAATATCTGTAGACTCCTACAGCATTGGTGACACCTTCAGGTAGCATATTACATTGTTAAAGTATTTATTTCTGAGGTGGTTCAATAGCAGAGGAGAATAATTTTTAGAAGGGCTTCCCTGATCTTCCAGCCTTTTAAAGGTTGACTGTGCTGCAAACCTGAGTGTAGCTACAAAGTGAGAAAAAGTAAGGGAAGACTTTAGTACCCAGCATTACTGACTTTAAGCCCTGAGATTTACAACGTCCTGTTGGATATTATATTGTATTGCTTCTACCGCTAGCCAGTCACTTGGGATTGCATGGGAAACCTCTTATGATATTTCTTTTAATGAAGAAGAAAAAAGCTTGTTACATAAGTTTGGAAAGCTGAATTTTTAGAATACTAACAATGATATTGTTACTCAACAGCTTATGGATGTTGATAATTGTTTGACACAAAGACATATAAAGGGCTGTGGGGGGTTGAGCACTGTCAAGCTCCCTTTAAATCAGAGAGCTCTCAGAACATATTAACTTTATGCCATGGAGCATGAAGAAGAAACCTTCAAGCAAGACCCAAACTGATGCACAGTGCAGAGTGCCGTGCCATATATGAGTATCAGCAACTCAGGCCTGCCCCAGCAACAGAGGTGTGCAGCCCAGGGCTGACCCCGAGCCAAGAAACTCTTCCTCTGGAGGTCTAATTAGCAGTTTGCTAAGTGAAAGTGCTGTGGTCTCACTGCCTCTTGGTCTACAGCCAGCTCAGTAAAGGTCACCCTCAGGAGCTCTGCACAGTCTTCTCTCCCAGGGCTGGTGCACCAGGGGGAGTTTTGAGGAGGTATTGCAGTCTAGGAATTGCAGCAAGGCCACTACTGAACCCACATGTTCTGAGTGCTGTCACTTATGCTGCCTGCAGTCCTCACTTTGCAAAATCCCAAATATGCCTTGTGAAATGTTCATAAAAACAGTTTACGAGCCTCGAGATGGGATTTTCCTTTAGCAGTCATATAAAGGTTTCCTAAAATGATTAAAAAATCAAGATAGCTATTTTATCACTTTACTGTGTAAATTTATAAAGGAAAAAAGTTCACACTTCTGCTTCTAATTACTGATATACTTGCAGTGAACACTTCCACAGTTTTTCCCCTCCCATACTTTTACTACAGTTGAGAGATTATTAGTGATGAAGATAGTCAGTACATTATTCATTTTCTAGAGCAGTTTTGGACTAGAGAGTACTGACAGCTCAGTCTAAATTCAAGGTGTTCCCAACAGGCTGTGAACCTCAGCAGAGTTTCTAACCCAGGAGCAATAACAGCATTGCCCTCACAGCATAACTATTCCAAGGAGATCCTCTACAGCAGTTTTGAAATTGAAATTTAATGCCTTCAAGAGAGCTTTGAAGGAGTTCACTCCAAAGTTAACATTATGTAATGGAAGCCTGCCAGTTTAAAATTAATGTGAGAAAACAGGTAACTCATGAACCATCATTACAGTATTCTAAAGCTGGAGACTTTATTTCTAGCTGTGTTTTAGTAAGAAAAAGATGTATTGCATCATCCATCAAAGCTTGTTAACTGTATCCACTAATTTACATCCTTATCCTCAATACCACTCTTAGTCAGAGTCAATCCATCTTCCATATTGGAGGAAGATTAGGCAGGCAATATAATAGCTTTCAGTAACGTTATCTAGCTTCATAAATACGAAATACAGGTCTTTCTTCCTTTTTTGGTTTGTTGTTGCTGTTGTTTTTAATAACACCTAGCTAACTAAAAAAGTCTTTTTAGCATTAATTTTATTCCTGAAAACATTCATATATGTTTATGTATAAACTGATCTATAAATTCATGTGTTTCTCTATTACATCAGAAAAAAAACCCCTCAAAGGAGGAAATGTAAAATTTTAACAGTAATTGCTCCGAGCTTCTTAATTTTTGAAGGCATAAAAAGTAAATAAATACAAGACTTGGTTCTTTCTCTGTGTTAGAGGTTAAGACTGCCAAATATAAACAATGAGCAGGTATTCTCTGACTAATGGTGAAACCAAATAAGATGAAACTAGTGCTCACAAGATGAGTGACTATGAAGGAGCCCTCTTTTGGTTGTCAGTTCTGTGATGTTAATAAGGCAGGGGCACCTGTAGAATTTCAGATTACACTGGGACTCTTGGGTTGGGCTTTGGCACAGTCTGGTGTATTCTGTCTTCAGAGGGGTAATCAGGAGGTCATTCAAGGCTGAAATACACAGAGAATATCTACATGTTCCTCAGTTATTTACTCTGCACACAGCTACAGCTTTCACCCTAATCTAAGAGAATGCAGAATCCTGGTCGATGTGTGACTGAGCAGATCGCAGAATTGTTGCCTCTGGAAATAGAAGTGTCAACACCCACTGAAAGAAACTGATACTTTCCTATGGATATTAATGAGGGGAATTTGAAAATCAAAGAAAGAGCTACAGTATCCCAATGTAAATATATCATTGTATTGATGAGAAACAAAGGTCCTAGGTGATAGAAAGTCCTTTCTGGACGTTGCAATGCTGTTAGAACATTGCCTCTTTAGTCATTTTGTGGTAGTCTCTAGGTTTGCTAAGAAAACATGCAGAAGTGTTTACATGTCACTGTAGGAGAACTGAGTTAGAGAGCTCTCCAAGGAATAAGGATAGTTGCTCTTCCTTCCTGCTTTCAATTCCTCCTACAGGGTTTTGAACTGACCAAGGGGTTACATAAATATTTTAACTGGATAAATATATAGATCTAACAACTTATCTGCATAAAGAATCACTTGAGATAGAATCTGTAACTTCATTCACTTTGCTGATCCTGGTCTTTAAAATGTGACCCTTCCTTTCTGTGTTGTGCAACAGAAATTCCTTTCTGATGGTTTCCCAAGTTAGTGATGGACTCCAAATATTAACAATGTTGTATCTCTGCACTTCTCTGGAAATGAGAAGGCACTAAAATGGCCAGCTGGGATTGGTTTTGCATAGTGTGAGATAGTACATAGTGTGCCTAAAAACAGTCATTTCATCATTATGAAACCATATCCTAACTTAGAAGGAAAACCAAGGCATGAAGAGCTGTGCTTAGAGTGCAGTCAAGGGCATCAGAGAGATGCTAAGACCCAAGTTTTCTAAGCTGACCTACAGTTTCAACTCAGTCTAAATTGGGGGGATGGGGGAGGGAAGGAAAAAGAGAAAACAGAAGAGAGTAAAAAATAATGTGCTAACTAATGCATGGATAGGCTATTCCTATCTCTGTGAGGCACAAAAGTGAGACTGAAGGACTTCTGCAGGGGAATCTCACACTGTTGTTTCTCTTGGAAACAGTCCTCCAGACCAAATATCTGCTGGCTGCTAACCAGTTGAAATGTCATCTCAAGGAATGTGTAGCATAAGATCCAGTCCTCTTTTTGATGATTAATAGGCTTTCATTTTCATGGCTGTCAATATGGTACATATACAGTAAACATATTAACAAGAGCTAAAGCAGTGGGGAAATGAAAGAGACACATGGGTGACATCTGGCTGACTCCTGCTTATCTGTCCACATTGGGGTTTTGTTTTAGCTTTGGCATTTGAAAACTGTTTTGTAATGTCAAAGGATATGCAGGATGCAGCAGTATTGGAAGAGTAACAGCAAACCTGATTCATACCTATGTTAAACAAAAAGTTCAAGGAAACTACTCACCTCCCTGTGAAGATTCTATATGCATGTACAGTAAATAATTTTGATATTTTCTTCATGGAACCTGCTTTTCACCTCAGACAGTATCACTACCCTCCATTTGTATGCTAATCAGATTCCTGAGGTGAAATTTCCCATTCCACATCATGTTAGCTAGAGCTTTAGCTTTGCAAAATAGCTAAGAGCTATTGAATAGAGCCTGATGCTTCACAGTTTAACTCACATTTATTCATACAAAAGAACTGTGCCACTGTGACACTTATGAATAAAGTCAGAATAAGCACTTTCTGTAAAATCAAGGAAGAGAGCAAAACAAGTGCTGGGACAAGACTGAGCTTAAGTGAAATAGAATGTAGAAATGTGTTGACACACTACTGCTGTATTAAGAAGTACAAAAAATCATGTATGAATAGGTGTGACTGGAGAAGTAGATGAATGGAAATTGGAATAAAATACCAAGAGAGCACATACTAAAAGGAAATGATGCTGGAACAAAATATTTTAAAAATTTGATGAATAATAAAGGTCATGTTTAGATCTGCCTTTCTGTTTAATAGGGTTATGTAAATAATTAATTCTGTAGTTCAACAGCCTAAATTGGTCTAGATGAAAATGCTTTTAAAATATGTTGATTTGCTTTACATCACAGCAAGCAAAACCATGGAGTTCAACATGGCAGAACTGTTCCTTATTCAGAATTTAGAGTCAAATATCGTGATGGGACACGTAAAAAACCCAAGAGATGTATCCCTGCTATCTCAGTGTTGAACCATGAGATCGCTCGCTCAAGAAAAACAGAATCTGTTATTTTGTTCCCTCCCATTCCTGAGTGGTACTCCCTGCCAAGAGGAAAGACAGTCATATGCTTTTTCAATCTAAATATCTTGGAATTGAGGCAGATACTGCTGGTGCAATTGTTCCATTCAGTGAGAAGCAGTTATATATTTGTTACCAGAAGCACCATGACACTGCAGGTCAGGCTGTTTGGAAGAGGCAGTCTGGCAGGAAGTTCTCATCCACCTTTGGTGACAATTCCAGCCACAAAGCTCTTCAGCCTCATTTCTTTACTGACAATAGTTCATGATTTATGCAAACTAGAACAAAGCTGTCCAAATGTTTTAAAGCATCCCAAATGCTCTAAAGCATGAGGTTTAGGTACATGACAGGAAGATGAAAGTTGAAATGCTGGGCATTCAGGATATGGAAGTGTCTTCATCTCCTCAGGAAACTCTACACCTGAGTGTCTGTGAGTACTCCCAACAGTGATATCCCCATCTGAGAGCAGAACAGCCTCTTGTGTGAATTGAGTTTCTCCCCCAACTAGCCGTACAAAACAAAACTGTATTGTGAAGATTTCATGCCATTTGAAACAACACTAAAATTCAGGGAATTGTTTTGCAAGAAAAACAATACCAGACAGATTTATTAGTTACCTTCACCTTTCATCATCAGAAACACATCATAAAGGGATTTTGTAAGAGAAGAAATTTGATTGATAGAGCAGCATTCCATTTGAGATTAACTCAAAACTCAACTTTCAGAATAGGTTGTTCTAATGGGAAGAAAGTGAAATTAGATTTTCTTATTCATGTTGACAGAGAAGAATCCTTCCTTATAAAACAGTGTTAGATGGATGCACCTTGTTGCTAAAGACAGGGAAATGCAGGGACAAGAACTTTAGAATGTCAAAATAAAATGGCTTTCTGGAATACTGTGTTTAGAATGAAGCATTTATTCAATAAGGATCACAATTCTTATTTATTCTTTTTTTCAAGGTCTTTTTGTGCATTTGTGGTGATGGAAACAATTTACATATTTACTACAGTTATAGGGTTATCTTAATAGTTATTTACCATATGCAATAACAATATAAAACAACTGTGGTATTTTTCATCTGTTCAGTAATAAAGTGGACTGATTCAACTTTTTTAAAGCATTAATATTGGTTATTTTACACAGAAAGCTGAGTTTTGAGCTATGAGGAGCTGGTTCCCCAGAAGAAATAACTCTTCTGAGTGTGGATTTGCTCCATGATGTTTCCACTATATGAACATACACTTGTTGTTCTCTTCTCCAAGATACTGACCCAAAGGAGGAAGAGGTGAAGGAGCAGAAATTGTGAAGTTGCTGGTGTGGGTCTCTGGGAGATCAATGGTACCCTTGTTCATGGCTATCAGTACAGGTGAAAGCTGAATTAAATTTCTAGAAAAAAATTCTTCTGGTGATTCAAACAACAGAAACACATTTCTTACCTCTTAAATTATAATTCTATTTTTTCTCACATTTAATTTGATCATGTTATGAAACAAGTTCCTAGGAAGCCTATGGAGTCTGCTATATAATGGACTACCAAACTTACCTCCATTTTACTAGAAAAGGAGATTCCTGCCAGGCAACTCAGTGTTTTTCTTCACCTTAACCCTTCCTATTTTGTCAGGATAGAAAAGAGCTTTGGCCAGGGACACATCATAATTTAGCTAGAAGTTCTGGTGTACTTGATGTCCTATAGCTTTACAGCAAGGTAGATTTGATTCAATGCAGTACTTATATCTTATTCCATGCCTTTTTTTGGCAGTGTTCTCACTGCCTTAATTCATTGTACCTTTTTTTATTATTTTTTTTTTTTTTTCTCAAATCAGGACCCTATTCAGTAATTGTTGGAGATTCACAATTTTTGACTCTTTATGAGGGTGTTTCTACCCCAGCACACCTAAACTACACTTATTCTAGCAAAGTATCACTACTGTTGTGTTCTGGATAAATAGTGTGGTGTGATAACAGTGTGTGGATAAAAATTAAGTGATGTGGCATCAGTAGACCAGAATTCTTGCTAATTTACCTTGATTCTCCTACATATTACAGTGCACACATGGGTGTTTCAGCTCTCTACCACAGCTGATCTACTACAGGTCCTTTAACAGGATATTTTAAAGCTGGCTCAGATGTATCTGTATGCACAGCAGTGATTACAATATATATATAGCTAAGGATTTAAACTTCAAAAAGAAAAAAGAAGTCTGTCATGCAAATCCTTGATCCTGAAGGCTACAGAAAAGGTGGACAGTTTCCCTGCCCTGAGTGTTGTTAACACTTCCAACCCTAGGAATATCAGTAAATGTGTGAGCAATTTCTAACTTTGTCACATAACTTGAGGTTAACTGGAGCTGAGATTGACAGCTAATTTTAGCACTTCTTGATGACTATTTCTATGATATTCCTTTCACTTATATGCCTCTTTATTTTTGTTTCTATTTGTTACATTCAATATAATGTTATTAGATATTTCACACATCCTTTCCCAATAAATAGATAAATATGATAAATACACAGCTGACAACAGGCTATAAAGCAACACCAAAATGATACCTTGTTCCTGAGTCAAACCTAGGGACTACTGTGAAACATATTGCAAAGGTTGAACCCTCTGATGGATAGTATCACTAAACCACTTGAACAGAAATCTGTGCCTTAAGGAAGACTGGAGGAATTGTAGAATCAACACATAAATCAGCAATAAAAATTCATTTTGTATACCTCTCAGCCTGAAAATAAACTGTTTTAGGCCAGTTTCACACACTATAAAAGCTGGTTTGGAGGGGTAATACTCTTGGCCCCTGCCTCATGTCACCTCCTCTGCTGACACAGAGTTCCAAAGGTGTGGCTGTCCCCTGCAGCTGGACCCTGCGTAGCTGGCAGCTGGTTCAGGCTGGTACCTGTGCAGCTGCTGGCAGTACAGAGTTAACATGGAGTGTGCAAACCCTGCCAGTGACACTGAGCAAGCTTTCAGGGCAGGTAGAGATGGAGATGCTGAGAGTCACTGATCTCCTCAGGCTGTAAGAAGCAAGCTTTGAACTGAAAACCGTGTGGTAGGATTAGTCATGCATGGGACATGAGCACACGACTGTCCTGCACTAATTACAGTGCTCTCAGGAGAGTTCAGGATTCAGGTACAGTGCAGTGCTAACAATGTCATTGTTAAAATGTCAAAGGGGATCAGATGGTCAGGAGAGAGAGGGAGAACCACCCTGCAGCATGGCCACTTGCATTCAAAGTGGCTCTGAAAGGTGACTCGGGGCCATGTAGGCTCATTGCAGTCACACATCTCTGCAGCATGGACACTTCTTTTACACATAAATACTGACTGACTTCTGACTTAGAAGAAATATTGTTTGGAGCTTCAGAAATCTGGAAACTCTGGGGGAGAAATTTGTGTCAGTAAGATGCCAAGCAAATGCAAGAAATGTGATTATTGAAGTAAACTCTTCAGATTTTAACAAGCCTGTATAAATGTGCTGGGCAATATCCAGAGTTACTTACTGAGCAGTTGTGTTGCAGCATCAGCTGGGGGCTGTGACAAGGATTGCTGACTTACTGTGGAAGAAGTTTTGCTAAATAACTGAACTTCTGCTGCTGAAGAGAGTACAAATTCAAGAAATGTTTGAAGGAAATGACATTTAACCTGTGCTGACATAGCCTTCAGAGTGAAGCAGGTACAACCTCCCTTTCATACAGATAGCAGTCACTGTTTCTTGTGTTTGTTTTTCTTATTCTGGCTCCAGTGTACCTAAGTTTTAACCTCAGGACAATGTTAAAGCTCACCTTGAAAAAATGAAAATCTGCCTGAAAATAGCAAGGACACAGAAACTAGAAAAATAAAGTGCAATTTTGAAGCAGAATAAAAAGAGAAAAATTGAAAAGGAAAATAGACAGAAAGAAGGAAAGAAAGAACAAGGAAGAAGGAGAGAGAAAGAGAGAAAGGAAGGAAGGGAGAAAGGAAGGGAAAGAAAGAGAAAGAGAGAAAGAAAGACAGAAAAAGAGAAAGAGTAAAAGAAAGAGAGAAAAGAGAAAGAAAAAAGAGAAAGAGAAAGAAAGAGGGAAGGAAGGAAAGAGAGAAGAGAGGGAAGAGAGAGAGAAGAGAGAGAGAAAGAAGAAGAGAGAAAGAAGAGAGAAAGAGGAGAAAGAGAGAAGGAAGAGAAGGAGGAGAAAGAGAGAACGAGAGAGAAGGTGGAGGGGAGGAAGAGAAGAGAGAAAGAGAGAAAGAGAGAAAGAGAGAAAGAGAGAAAGAGGAGAAAGAGGGAGAAGAGAGAGAAAGAGAGAAAGAAGAGAAAGAGAGAAAGAAGAAGAAGAAGAAGAAGAAAGAAAGAAGAAAGAAAGAAAGAAGAAAGAAGAAAGAAAGAAAGAAAGAAAGAAAGAAAGAAAGAAAGAAGAAAGAAAGAAGAAGAATGAAAGAAAGAAAGAAAGAAGAAGAAAGAAAGAAAAGAAAGAAGAGAAAGAAAGAAAGGAAAGAAAGAAAAGAAAGAAAGAAAGAAAGAAAGAAAGAAAGAAAGAAAGAAAGAAAGAAAGAAAGAAAGAAAGAAAAGAAAGAAGAAAGAAGAAAGAAAGAAAGAAAGAAAGAAAGAAGAAAGAAAGAAAGAAAGAAAGAAAGAAAGAAAGAAGAGAAAGAAAGAAAGAAAGAAAGAAAGAAAGAAAGAAAGAAAGAAAGAAAGAAAGAAAGAAAGAAAGAAAGAAAGAAAGAAAGAAAGAAAGAAAGAAAAGAAAGAAAGAAAGAAAGAAGAAAGAAAGAAAGAAAGAAAGAAAGAAAAAAGAAAGAAGAAAGAGAAAGAAAGAAAGAAGAAAGAAAGAAGGAAGAAGGAACGTTGTGGTCAAAGGCTAGAAGTGTGAAATAGAGGGGGAAAAAAAGGCACCTGGCATTTTTGGAGCCATGGAATACCTCCAGGGATGCTTTGTTTGGTGACCTGGCACGGCATGAAGCAGAAATAAACTTCACATTTCTCAGGACATCTTTTCCCTTCCCATTAGAGCTATGTACATAGAAGGATTGTAAATTGTGTTCTTAAGACTTGGTGGGTATGACCTGTTCCTCCTACAGCAAAGAGGTTGCTTCTGGGGAAGAGGGAGAATTGAATAAGCAAGGAGAACATAACAAGTTTATTTGAACCAAACTTATCTGGTTTTTATTCACATAAATGAATGCACACATTTGACCTGGAATAAGATTGGAAAAGTAACATTAATAATTTTGATAAAATAATTTAAAATACTTCTCCCATTGCTAATGAGCTTGTGTTGTTCTAGTTATATGTATCCATAAAAATGTGTGTAATGTTGTGTTAGGCAATAATTGAATATGTGTGAATTATTATTATTGTTTTCATTCTACTGCATTCTACCTAGGTAGATACCTGCAATGTATTAAACTCTCCTCAGGCTACATACAAATGCAAGCATTTCTCACAACATGTGCTAATCAGTAAAATCAGAATGTTCATGGCAAACATCTATCTGTGACCCTAACCCCATTGAAAATCAAAAAGTTTTTCTTGTATGCATGAGCATCATGTACAAACTACACTTTCCAGATGTTTTTCTTTCTTTGGTTTTGGAAATGAAGTTAATAAAAAATAACTGTCAGATGCAGACCTGTGAGCAAACGAAATTTGCCATCCTAATCTTATGTCCTCAAGTCAAGTCCTCTGTTCAGCATTGCTTTAAAAACCTGCCTAACCCAGACTCTAAATCCTATTGAAGTGAAGATTTTTTATCTAGATAGTTAGGAGTGCTCCTGAAAGTGGTGCATAGGTTGACAGCTATATCCATGTCTTTTAATATATTTTTACGTGTATATATTTTTATTTATATTCAATATCTTATGCATTCAGTAGATTGCAAATTCCTTTCCATTAGTCTTCAACAATATACCAAACCAAAGTAACATATGTGATACATGTAAGAGATAAGCTTTCCCTCCTTTTTCAGGTGGGTTTTTTGAGATTCATCACATCCATTACCTCAATTAAATTATGAATAATTCTACTGTAAGGATACTCAAACCCTTCCACTGTCACATGAAATTTGTGATGGTAGTCAGTACTCCAGCCAATCAATGTGTACCTGTTAAGCACATAACACACAGCACAATGAAAATATGTTTAGATGTAACTTCTCCAAATGAATCCCAAGTACAAAGCTGACCATTATTCTGAAATATGTTCTGTACTAAGAAAGAAATACTACTTTAGACCTGTCTGCAAAAACTCACCAGATATTTAAAATATCAAATAAACTGTCTGGCTTTCACCATGATAAGCATTTTATGCACTTTCATAGTAGATCAAAATGCATTAGTGCAATGATTATAGAGATTAAGGCCAGAAACACTCTGAAATGTATGTTATGTTTCTTAAAAGTAACCTTTCTGTCCTCATTAAAATGGTTATTGGTAAAAGCATTTTTGTCCTCCTAGAACTCACAGAATAAAGCTAGTAAAAGAAACTAAGTACTATTCATTATTGCCAGCATCTGTAATTGTTTGTATAATACTTTATGGAAAAAAATATATAAAATGCCACATTTGAACTCCAGACTATTAAAAGTGTCAGCGCTATTATATCATTTCTGAAGACCAATTTGCCTTTTTTTCAGGAGGTTGTAATGAGCCAAGTTTATTTTGCTTTCTACCATTTATCTTTTCAGCAGTAATGGAAAATGTCCCCCTCAGGCACAGCAAGCTATTCTTATCTTAGACAATTAGGCAGAAATTAAATGGATCATAAAGGTGAGATTTCTTCGCAAACAATGTGATGTACTTTATACCATTTAACACTAAGGGATGTCTGAAAAATAAATTCAGAGTGGTATATGAATACAGTGTGGCTAATAGTCAACTGAATAATGTTTTAACTTCTTAGCACATGAGAAACAGGGTAGGTAAACAGGGTCATTTAAAGATATACTCAGTGTCTAGTTCTGTTGTTGAAAATATTTCATTTTTAACAGAGCTTGAAAAAATTACAGACTTTGAAAATAAACAGAAACAAGCCTGTGCAAAGTGATTAACTCATTAGAAGATAAGAGAAAAACAGACACGTTTGGACAGCTTCTTCTACTTGTGTGCCTTGCTTGAGAGGTTTGCAGACATCAAGGTTTTAGCAAATATTTGCATTGTGCCCAACAAGCAGCGAGGTGGAGTAGCTGTATGTAGATTCCTTTGGTGCATGCTTTGGTCCCTTCATGTCCCTGTGTTGGTGCTGGTGACTGGGAATGCCACAAAACTCTTTCAGGTCTCCATTACAGAAATCTTCTTCTAGTGTGTCTGACCTACAACCTAGTTCTACTTCTGGCAGTTAATTGACTAATTAGGTTCAGTTATGGATTATTTAGTGCTGATGTTTTGGGGCCTGATCCTCTCTGTTCCATCCTCTAAAGGACCACTAAGGTGTTTTAAGGCTAGAGACCTATTGGATTGCCAGGATAGAATAGTCCTCCACAGCTTATTTTAATCTTTCTGAAGTGACACTACCATGTGACATTACTGAGTGGTACCAGTGTAGCTGGGTGTAGCTAATCCCAATTAATTTAAGTGTATACACCTATTATAATTAGCCTACCTCCTCAAATGCACAGAATGACAATAATGAGTCAGTGAGAAAGTTCACAGAGAAGCACTCTGTAATAGCTGCTTAGGGATTCCTGAGAACAGTGTTATTCCTCAGGAAGCACAAAAATTTGAGAGAAGGAGGAAACTCCTATTTTCTGTGTATACCACAGGATTAACATGGTATGCGTATAATAAGAATCAATTTAAATTACTTAACCCTTTCATTCTTTCTTTTTGGACGATAGCATTTTTAATTTAACTGTGACCTGTAAGTCCAACAAAGCTATTTATTTCTCTGTAAGAGAGAAGAGTCACTGCTGAAATTTGTGCACTGCAGTGCAGAAAGTGGCAGGTAAAGCACTGCAAAACATATTGCATAGCACAAAGTTACAGTACATCCATTCTACAATAATGGAGTAACACAATAGCATAGCATTCCAGACAACACATGCAATTAGTAGAGTGCATGGTAGGTGTTTAAGGCATGTTGACACTGTGACACCAAGGAGAAGACTCAAATAAAGAGTAAAAAATGGCAAAGCTTCAATAGGAACTGAACTGTGCCCTAGTCCATTTTGTCATTCCAGGAAAATGCTACATCTTCTCAGAGAAAGGAAAATTGTTGGCACTGTACTTAGAGCAAATAGCTGCAATTAAATTCAGTACTCAGACAAATTTTCTTCTCCTTTCATAGAGAAAATTCTATTTTTGAAATGTTCTAACTGAAATACTAGAAAAAAATATGCTCCTCGATATTTACTAATACTCCTCACTGCCCTTCAGATTTTCTGGGAAACTACCTAGGTAAGCACTCTGTAACTTAGTTCCTTCAAACCAAACTTAAATAGCTCAGCTTTATATTTGATAATCTGTCTCACACTGAGCAAACAAGAGCAGAAAGTGCCTATCTTAGCAGTGAACTTGGAGAACCCAAGAGACGGTATTACCCTTTGCAGTACCCAGCAAAGGGCTCAGGACAGGTTACAGATGTCACCAGCTTTGGTGACAAGGTGATTTTCCAGCTGTGGGAGCCCAAGCCATGTGGAGGGGAGCATTTTTCCCATATGTGTTCCACCCAGTTTTCCTCCTGGCTCTTTGGTCTCTCCAGTCACCTTCAGTCCTGTCAGTGAGAATGCACCTGGTCTCAGAGGTGATGAAATTGTCTCAGAGGCTGTGGCTGTTCTAGACTGTCTCATGCAGCACAATCCACGTTACTGCACAGCCAGCATGTAAATGCAGTTATGCACCACTCTAGGCAACCTCCTGGACATGCTTTAGTAGCAGTTTGCTAATTAGAAAATTACTGTTCGATGATGAACTCCATGTACAGGGACATGGAGTCCCTTTTATCTTTCTGAGAATTGCTGAACTGGAAGATGGTGCTCATTTTACTCTAGACTCAATATTTTCTGAGTTATAAATTTTTTATATTGGAATATTCCTCACTTTTGTCAAGAGTACCAATTAAGAAATGGGAACTCATGACTCAGGTTTCTTGAAATAGAAATTCTTCCACTCTTAGATGAATAACAAGTCTACATGTACATTATTTGACATACCTAATTTACAGAATTATTGCTGTTGCCAGTTTGACATTTTACACTTCAAATAAATTCACCCATAGGCACAAAGCCACTTTATACAGATTTTCTTATTTAAACAAAATGTCACCATGAGAAAGAGACAAGCTTAGTAAAAAAAATACCACTATCCTGAAATTTGTAATATAAAGAGTAAGTTTTGACACAAATAATACTGACTGTCATCTGTAGAAGTATATTTAGGAAAACTTATAGAGGAACAAACTTTTCTAGAACAAAATATGTCCTCAAATTTTTGTGCATGCATCTGACATTCATTATATTGCAATGAATTAATAGTAAAAAAATGAAATGAGAGAAAAATTAAATAAACCATAATAAGGAACTTCTTAATTATGCTGGAGAATTTTATTGTAATGAATATGTTCCCCAATCCTTCTTAAATTAAAATAATAAGCATATAATAGGATTCTACTAGCATATCTGCACCAATTTTTGTAGCTTTATACACGTGGCCACAGCTGGTAGATCACAGAATGATGATGATTCTTAGGAAGCTGAGGACAATCAGAGAGCAGGAAAGGTGTGGAAGTGTGCAGAGAAGGAAATAGAAACCTGATGTGATCTGGTGTAGGTAATGAGCCTTCTCAGTGAGAGCTTCAGATAATGAAAGTGATTCAACAGAGACACAGCTTTGGTATAGAGAGTAATGGAACTGCAATGACAAAATTATATCTGCTTAGCACCTGCTTCAGGTTACACAGTGCAATGGTCCAGAAGCTGTTCTCTGGACTGCTGTCTGCTAATTATATGACAGGAAAATACATGATTATGTTTAGAAAACATTCTGTGGGTTCTTTAAGAATTCCTAATGAGTGACTTTTGCGTGTTTTCATAAAACCTAAAGATCATCAGATATGTTGACATCACACCATATAATGATTTTAAAAAGTTGTAAAGATAAACATTATCTGTGCTCTTATAAAGAAATATTCCTTAATATGTAGTTTCTTCAAGACTGCATCACAAAACAAGTAACCCTTCTAAAAATTGTTTTCTTTTATTCCTGTAATTATTCATTGTCTATCAGAAGAAGGAAGGTGACTTACAAGACATCTGTCGCCATGAAAACCAATGTTATCCTCTGTCTCTCTCTAAAAATAACAAACTATCATCAGGCAAGATAATCAAACTGATAAAATACCTTGGAAATAAAGTGAACCTTGCCTCATGATGTGATCTTTCTGATGTTCTTCTTGAAGTTCTTGATAGATATCAATACTTTATAGCCCGACATCAATATGACTTTGAGAGACTTTCAGGCATCACACAAGATCATCCTTTACATCAGTGAATAGTTTAAAATGTGTTAAGACTTGATATTGTGTTTACTGTTCATATGGAAGATTCCTTCAGAGACACTTCCAGGACACACTACACTCAGGACAGAGATCTTGAAATTATAGGAAGGATATTCATAATATACCAAGTTACTACTAACAGTTGATACCAAGCTCTTTTTTGACTAATTAAGTTTTGCACCTAAGAACTTTTAATCACCTGAAATTATAGCAATCCTCTAACAGTTAGTGAAAGCACTTTGGAAAACATCCCTAAAACAGTGGAAAAGGACAAGGACATTTCCAAACAGGAAAAAAGGGTATCTTAGTCATACTGGTACACAGATTTCTGGTGTGCATGTATCGATTTGGGGCATTGCAGCATTCATTAGCTTGGAAATCTTTAGATTTTTCCACTTCATTTGGCAAATATGAGAATTTCTAGTCTGCTAAATCTAAATCTAAACAACATGCTCACATATCACTGAATCTCCAAGTAGCACAGAGGCCATTTCTTTTTTTTTTTTTTTTTTTTTTTTAGAAAAAGGATAAAGAAGGTTCTATACATGTGCAACATATACCTTTCAGTATTATCTGAAATATTTACAGAGAATGAACAATGCATGTTTCTACAACTGCACTCTGTCCTGTTGCTGGTCACGCAACCAGTGTGGAGCTATTCCTTCAGCATGGCTCACCTGGAAGGAGATTCCATCTCGACTTCATGCAACACCTCTAGCAGCCAACAGAAATTGTTGTCTGTAAACTCACAACCCTTAACTCTATCAGAACAATATTAAAAGAAAAAAGTGCACAGAGACACACACTTGCCAACTGGGATGCAGAAGAAGAGGACTAGAAGCTACAGGTGACAGAAGTGTGCCACTGAAAAGGTAAACAGCTTGGCTGATGAATGTAGAGATTGAATATCAATAGGAAAGAATGCACACACATAAATATGGGACTGGAACCTCCAAATGTCATAAAATTCATTTGTATGCAGTAATTATTCCTTAAACGTGCACTTCAGCTTGTGGTATACCTTACAAGATTTAAAGTAAAATCCATGTCAACTGATGCATAAAACTGCACACAGAAAGAAAGTTTTGAGAGCAAACATTAAAAGTTTGTGGTGGTGATAAAGAGTTGTAGCAGTTATTGATTTTTCACATTGCTTTTCCAGTTAATGTGACAGTCATTTGAGTTGAGCCTGATGTAAACGAGATACTGCAGAGACTGTACAGAGTCCACTAAGAATAAAATTATATAAACTTTCAGAAACAAAGAAGCTCCAAGACTGATGTCCTTGCAACCCTCTGAATCATTTAAATTAGCCCCACATCTCAAATCAATCAGGACATGAATGTCTATGACAACTTTTGTCCTTCTAACAGCAGTGTCACCGTGTCACAGCTTTGACTTACAGAGTTAAACATTGTAACTGAACTAAAATAAACCTTTCCACAGGCACACACAGATAGAGCTACTCTGAAGTTACTCATGGTTGTTCCAAAGGTCTTGTGTGCCCTAGTTAGTCTTAACCATTAGAAAGCACATGCAAGGGAAAGTATAGCAGAATCAGGAAGCTAACCTGTGATCCTATGGTATCTTTATTTGTTTTCTTTTAGGCAAAGAAGTGCCCACTATAGATTTTGTTTTCCTCTTACTTTCCTTCACAAATGTGGGAGTGAAATATCTGCTAAAGCATAATTTTCTTCATAGGTCCATAACTTCTTAAGGACAATTCCCAATGCTATTATAATTAAAATGTTAATAGCTAATTGACCATATAGTTAAACTGAATCAGGGACTCTTTTTTCCTTGTCAGTTAAAATAACAAATAGAATTATTAAATAGAAGTCAGTCTTCAATCAGCAGATGCAGGTCTGTGGTGCAGGTAACTAGGACAATCCTTCCAGGGGCAGAATTGTTATGGACTGTGGAAGCCTTCTGATCTTTTCTTGCTAGTCTGCAACTCTCCATATTGAGTTGTCAGAGCCAGAAGGGCAATAACTCAAGTCAGAGGATTTGGTTAAATTTAAAACATTATAAAGTCTAGTCAAGGAACAATCAGCAATTACTACTCTGCAATTACTACTCTGCTTTCTCTGTTGCTTTGTGTTCTTTGATTTTACATGTTTGACCTATTCAAACTGTAAATTCGTTCATGGCAGCAGCTATTCCTTAATAAAATGCACAGTTTCACTAAATGATCCACACTGAATCACTGAATAGCAATATATTTCTTTAATGAATATTATTGTAGAAATACTGTAGCTACAGAGAAATAGTCATGGGTACCTGTAGTGTGATATATCTGAATATTTCTTTCTTATAATGTTATTGCTTCTTATTTTTAAGACTTCTATTTAGCAAGTGTTTAAACAACTCAAGATGACCTTACTGCTTTGACACTAAATCACAGGAAAGAGCTTCTAGTGTCAAAATATTAATAAGAAATGCCAAGAAGTCTATGGATATGTCATTGGAAAACAGAGCCGTCAGCTCCTGTTAGAGAAACATCAGTTTTACATTTACTTCAACAAGTAGTAAACAATCCTGACAAGTGAAATGTTTCTTGTGTTTCATCCCTTGGAGGATTTAGAGGAAGACAAATGCTGCTGTTTCTGGGGGGTTCAGCTGCAGGTCATGGTGCCACCAGGAGGGCAGGGCTGTTCTGCAGAAGGAGCACACTGCCCTGCTGTGCTCCCCGCCCTGGGGCAGGTCTGCATGGCTCTGCTCACACAGGCTGCTTCTGGTCCCCTTCCTGTCCTGCCCTTGGGACAGGTGCCCCTCAAATGCCTGGTGACACACAAGAGGGAGTCACAGCTGCAGGCAGCTGCCATCACCTCCTACCAACATCCAGCATGACTATGCCTGCTTGAGGTTTGCCACCAGAGCACCTTTGTGTTCTGTAGGGCAAAGAGTTTGTGACTCCTCAAAGGTTGTTTTCCCACAGAGCTGCAAACAGAATTTTGTACATGACCCAAATACAGGATTCTTCTCTACTCATGGGAGATTTTTTTGTTTGTTTCTAGATAGAAGGTCCAGTAATGCCTTTTTGTATTAATTTTGTTTACATAAAATCAGATTTCAAGAGGGTGTGAAATCCTTGAAAGAAAATAAATGCTTAAATAAAATGTACATGAAAAATACAATAAATAAATTAAAACTTAACCTTTAAAGTCTACCATTAGGTTGGCTGGACCTACTTAGGTCAGCAGGAAGGTTAAATTTTAAAGGCTATTCATACCTCAGTTTGGTGCTTTGGTCAGTGAAACAGTGCCCTGCTAAATGATGTTGAGGATGTCACAGTTTACAACTCATATTATAATGATTTATTTTGAAATTTAGAGTAGTAATGGTCCAGGTTTTTAAAATCAGTTTTACCATTTGATGGCATGATTCTAATTATACTGAGTTATTCTCTAGAAGATATCCTATTATTCTTAGTTTAACTTCATAACTAAATGAAGCTACATTTGTAGCTAAATCATTCTCAGTGTGTCTTTTTGAACACATTTGCACCTCCCTTGAAGGCAGCAGCCTAAGCCTAACATTACCACTCATGGCTAAGCAGTACAGGCAGTGCTGCAGGAAGCCAGAAACAATATCCCTACAAATGTTCAGTCTACTGGTACTCCCTCCTCTTTGAACTACTTCTCACTTTGGGGCAGGCTTAGTTCCTTTTGATTTTTATTTCCCTCAGTCTGTATTAACTAATTTTTTGTGGGTTTTTTTCTTCAAATTAAGACATGGTCTTTTGATTGTAACTTCCATTTCTCTACTGTAAGTCCAACATTTATTGTTCAAGATTATGAAGTACACAAGTCTAAATTCTATATAAACATGAACTACTCTTTCTGATCAAACATTATATCCACTAGTGGTAAAACTAGCTCTAAAAATTTTTGACAGACAAAGGATGTTTGTGCAGACAGGATGGCATCAACTTAAGTTCTCTTTCTATTTTTTCTCATCAAATACAAACCCCTTGGGTCAGGTAGTCTTAACACAATCAAGAATCTTAATAATATATAGAATTATGGCATTTATAATAACATTCATTACAGAGAAAATTACTGTATGTTCAGATTTCTAGGTATTTGCTTTTCTTAGTAAATAACATTAAAGGAACAGAGATATCAGGTGTTCTGAGCTTTCTCTGCAAATGCTCAGGAATACATATTTGTTTTTCCTGCTTTGTTTACAAAATGCCTGCAGAAATGTAACAAAATGTTCAGATTTTGCATATGTGCGAAACTTTTTTCTCCTTGTAGTTATGAAGTTTTCAAGGAGTTTTTTGAGTTCAACTGTAACTCATGCAATCTCTATTTAGTGAATTTTGACTGGTGCATATGTACAGACAAATCCCTAGAAGCTTCTTTTGTGTTTCTTGGAAACACAACTTCATGGAGCTACAGAGATTTATGTTGTTCTGTCTAAAAATCAAACTTGAAAAATACTTCACAGAGAGCAAACCAGTTTAGCTGAAAAGTTTTTTCAGAAACTAGTCCAATTTTTCAAGTAGAAATTTGGAAAAAGTAACAGCTCCATGGCTCAGATAACATGTTTCAAACAGGTAAGGCATTTATCATAGATAGGGATCATGAAGTCACATAAGAGACAAGAATACAAATGTGTAATTATACAGTTTGCTCATTGACATGGCTGCCTGTATAAGACCTCCTTAAAACATCACATAATACCAGGGGAAAACAGGAGATATCAAACATACTTGTGACAAATGAACCAAGTTTAAATCTCGATTTCTGGTGCAAATGTCAGTGACAAGTCCAATAATGACATTATCACTGAAATTCATAAACCTTCTACAAAAACATGGGAAGAAAACTGTATTTCTGCTACAGAAATAAGTGGCCATTCCAGTTTTCACTTATATCCTTTGGCTGTACTTCATTATCTGAGACTGCTTTAGAAAACATTTAGTAAACCTTTTGTTTTTAAGCTTGTAAACTTGATGCTGCCTCTGGTTTGTAGTTTTTTCAGTTGCACACAACTCTGAGCATGTTGATAATCGGTGATGTTTGTAGGTGTTCCTTGCAGTTTTATTTGCTTGTCTCAACACTCTGCTATCAAGTTGTTGAAAGAAAAACCACCTTAGTTTCAGATGCACAGAAAATGAGTCTTCTTTCTACTCAGCTGCCTGTCATCAATACAGTTCTGTCACTGTGAACTAAAATTATTTCTGTTAACTTATCCAGGAGAGCTGATGAATTAGGACCTCAGTCATGGAGCAGTTATGTTTTTTAAGAATAAGGCTTAAGCACTTAGACTAAGCCATGGAGCAGCTGAGGAGGGAGAGCAGCTCTGGGAATCCTGTGGTCCAGTCCTTGGCTAAAAGCAAGATTAGCAAGAGCTGGTTGCTCTGAGATGTTTCCAGTCATGTTTTGAATATCTCCACAACATCTCAGCATGACTTGTTCAACCACCCTTACAATAAAAAGGTGCTTTGTTATCTTTAAACAGAATTTCCTGTGTTTCAATTTGTGCCCTTTGCTTCTTTTCACTGGACAGCCCTCAGAACCACCTCTCTCCCTTTTCTTTACTCCTTTTCAGCTGCTTTTATGCATGGACAAGGCCTTCTCATCTCCGTGCTGAGCAGTGTCATCTCTCTGAGGCTCTCCTTGCACGAATGTTGTTTCCCTCCTTTGGCCATCCTTGTGGCCCTCCACTGGACTCAGTCCAGCAGTTCCACTTTCTTGTTCAAAGCTCCACACACCAGGTGTGGCCTCACCAGTGGAGAGAGGAGAGAGGAGAGCTGTCAACTCCTTCGAGCTGCTGCTGGCTCTGCTCCCAGCACAGCCCAGCATGCAGCTGGCCACCTTTGCTGCAGAGGCACATCGCTGGCTCACAGTCAGCCTTCTGCTCTCCAGAACACCCAAGTCCTTCTCTGGCAGCGTTCCTGCCCCGTGCAGGCTGGTGCCTGCGGTGGTTCCTCCCCTGCTGGGGTCCCTGAGGTTCCTCCCTGCCCTTTCCTCCAGCTCCAGGTGCCTGTGGCTGCCAGCACACTGCAGGGGTGTATCAGCTCCTGTTCTGTACCCCCAGCAAACTGGCTCTGTCCCAGAGCCACGTCATTTATGATGATAACAGTACCAGCACCAGTGCTGTCCCCTGAGCCCAGCACGGGGCCTGGCCTCCAGCAGCAAGGCACATTGCTGATCATGAGCCACTGGGCTGGCTCTTCCATCAGTTTTAAATCCACCTCACTGTCCACTCAACTATCTTGTACCTCATTTACCTGGTGTGTACTTTGTCAGCTTTTCAACAGTTATGATGTGAGAAAATGTCCAAAGTCTTCCTTTCCATTTCATTTTTAAATTGTCTCGCTGAGGAGCCCCATGGATATATCCACGAAGTTTTTAATCCCTTTTTCTTATTGAGCAATATTTCAAAGAGAAAAACTTTGAGAAGTTTTCTGAATATCTTCCTTATTTTAAGGAAACATATGACATTTTAAAGTTTGACATTTAGAGAAATATGGTGTGCTTAGATCAGCATGCTCTTTAATTTCAATGTTTCAGTTAGTTTGTCAGCAATAAGAATTTTGAATTAGTGTTTAAAAAAATATTTTGGCAGGCCTAGGGTTTTGGGTTTTTTTAAAAATATTTTATTCATGAGAATTTTTAAGATTTTTGACTCTCTTTATTTGTACTGTATTTTTCTAAAAATCAAGAAAATTGGAGACATGGGAAAAGAATGTGTTCAGCTCCTGTAGCTGTCTATGACAGCCTTTGTCTCCCCAGAAACCCAGATATAATCTATCATGTGTATGATTACATAAAGGATTACCATTCTGCATTCATTCTTCTCATCTTCCTTGGAAGCTTGCTGTGCTTGGAAGCTGTTCCTTCCAAGGAACTCTGTATTCAGTTTATACAGTCTAATTAAAATGCCTTCATGCTTTAAAGTAGCAGTACTTATAGTATTTAAAAGAGTAGTTTATTATTGAAAAACCACATTACAAAATTTCTAAGTTAGCTGTAAATTCTTACTACAGTTCAGGAATTTTAAGACAAAAGAATATAAGTCAGAAAGAAATCATTGTATTTTGTTGATGATGAATATAATTGATGAAATCCTGGACCCACTGAAATTTAAGAGAGTTCTTGAGTAGAGCCAGGATATTATCCAATACATCTGATATTGTCTTTCACATGCATTCTAAAGAGTCAATTATGTCTTTGCTCCATATTAGTGTTTTGGTAGTGTCAGGAAGCCTCAGTGAAAACTGCATTCTGACAGGTTTTACTCTTTCATGTGTCTTATTAGTCTTACAGATGTCACTCCACAGGTAGCAAGAGGATCACAGCTGCCTTGTGGAGTTATATATTAGGACAGAATCAGCTCCTTACTCCTGTTTTGATCCTGAAATTGAGTTAAAGGCTCAAACTGTAAAGTAAACCTCTTTTTTTTAAACGACATGCTGGCTTTCTTCCTTTAAGAGCAGTTGCATCAGGCTCAAAAGCTTCTTTCAGGAGATGTTCTAGTTTTTTTCTGAGGCTGCTGGTTTTCAGACTGGATTTTGTTTCTGAATTGAGCACAGGTACACACATCCACCCAGGCAGGTGAGAGATGTGCCAGGGAACACGGGAAAGCAAATTTTTTTGCTTTAAAGTTCCTAATTGCCATGAGGCCTTGCTATTCTCAAATTTGAGACTTTCACATAAACTACAATTTCTAAGTAGCTTTAAAAATTACTTTGACCAGATTTCTACATAGAAACTCCTTTCTCTCTCTAAAGAAGCTAAAAAAACCCTCCAACCCAGGTGTCCTCTTTCAGTGCCTGAAGATGTAAGATAAAGGCATGAAAATTGAAGAATGGCTTCTGCTTCTGTATATGAGGAGCACAGAGCTCCCAGATGAGTGACAGAAGCCACAGCCTGTCCCAAGACCAATGCCACTGCAGCTGTTGGGGTGTGTATCTATGAGCCTAGAACCCAAAACCATGCAATCAGACTCCTCCAAGTACTGTGAAATTCTTGATCTGGAGATAGACAATCTCAACCTAAACTCTAACCTTGCTTTTATTAGACAGTTACAATGCTATATGCAGCCAAAGAGAATTTGGTGATTTCACAATGTGATAAAAAAAGAAGTCTCCCAAACCAATATCTTGATTAACATTACTTTTCTCTGCAAAAGAGCTCCTTGTAAGCTTCTGAGTGAAACTCAGAATCACGTGTCCTGGACTTTCAGGTTCTTGATTTTGTTCACTGAATGGTCCCATTATAAATAATACCAGCCTTTACTTGTTATTCTTCAAGTAAGGGCATGTCAATACCTGACATTTAAGTATGGTGAAATGGAAATTTAATATGGAATCAATATTCCTGAATAATCCTGTGCTCAGACATGCTTTTGTCACAGTAATGGACCTCATGTCTTTTCAGGCTTTTACTTCCTTCTTAAGCAATGTGATTGCAAGGTTTGTGATCATTTGCCTGGAGTTTGGATAATCAGTTTTTGAATGTTAGCTAATATCCCATCCCTCATAAAACCCTGTGTTAAATGTGAGCAGATAAGAACATTAAATCCCTGCTGACTTTCTCAGCTGGAACCTAAGTGTTTGCTATCCTATATGTAGGTAGTGATCTTTGATTCATCTCTGTGCTCTTTGCAGACAGTACTTCCAGCCATCTGCATCATGTGCATTTTAAAGATGATGCATTCCAGCAACAAAGAACACAACATTTCTCTTCCAAATTCTACTTAGTCTTACCCACACTGAAGACTCTTTTCAAGCAAATAAAATATAGCTTCAGAGCACAGAAACATAGTTTCAAAGCTCTATCCAGCCTTGAACATTTCCAGGGAGGGACATCCACATCTGGACAACCTATTCCTATGTCTCAGCACATCCACAATAAATTCCTCCTAATATCTAATGTAAATCTTTCATTTTTTATTTTAATCCCACTTTCCCTCATCCTATGATTGCTAACACCACAGGGTGCTATAAGGTTTTACCACTTGAGAGCTGGCTGTACCACTTTGGTCAGTGAGAGGTGAGAAAGGGAAAAACAAGACTTAATTAGGTGATCTGACCAGGGAATCTTACTGGGGCACTTCCTGAATCATTTGAAGACCATGCTACTTCATAGGCATGGAAGCTAACCATGGAGAACTTAGCAGATTATTCAAAACAGTTTGAGGTTATGCAAATTTATTCTACAAGTTCATTTCTGTGGATAGCAACTTCTTGAAGGAGTTGCTTGACACACTTTTTTTCCTTCCTAGATTTCAGGTCAGTACAAGTAGGTGTGCAGAAACAGAAGATGAGTCCTCCAAGCACCAATCTAGCTCCAGCACACTAATAGTACAAAGTTTCTAGCACAGCAGAGCTCCAGCAAATCCATTCATTAACCTTAGACTGCATATGTAGTCTGCCCAATATTAAATTATTTTCAGGCAGTCTGAAATTAAATTGTGGTGTTGTTCTTTAGGCTGCAGCTCACCTTGCTTGGCTTTGCTGTATAAAAGAGAATAAACAGGATACGACTTTAAATGCTTTTGAGTGCTTTAGACAAGTTTGATAGACTCTTAAGGACCTTTATTCACTTACTATCATGGGTCCTTGCCAAAATTGACAGAAACTACTTAGACAGTCAAGTTTTTTCATACATGTCTAAATTACTCACCATGCCAAAGAGTTTTATTAAATTAATTCGAATTGCATAAAGGTCAAGATTTTCTCTTGACAGCATTGATTTGTGAAGCAGTGAAAAGTACTTCAGGTCTTTCAGCAAGCTTTCAAGCTTGCTTTGAACCCACATTTGTGATCCATATGAACTACAAAATGTCACTACAGTCACTTGAGGAAAATCAGCAGAAAGATTTTTCCCAACATGACCAGCATAAGTATGCTTTTGAGTTGGTGTATAGTGAAATCTGTAACTACTTAATAAAAATGAAGAGTTATAAATGTGACCAGAGTGAGATATAAATCATAAGGCACATTATTTCATTAAGCAGCTGAACCAAAAAGGTTATTTTTTTTTTTTTAAGAGCAACGTTTTCTGATTTACAGATATTTATATTTTAAATTCAGGAGTTTTTTGCACAACAAGGGTTTGCTGTCTATTAGGTATACCATGGACTACATTTTAGAGATTTGATTAGTAGCCTTTACTTACATTTTCTTTTTCTAGCTGCACCAATTTTCAGAAATTATGTGGATTTCTGACAATTTTCACCTTCTTTGGGAGAGGCCAAAAGATTTGGGTAGTTTTGAAGGAAAACAAAACTGCTCAAAATTTTTTCTGCAGCTGATTTGTCATGCATATATAACCTAGGCAGTACCATTATAAAATTTGAGCATATGTAATATGACATATCAATTCCAAGCTTTAGAAATTATTATATTCTTATATATATAGTATATACTTTAGAGGAAAGGAATATGAGCATTCTGATAATGATTTCTTATACAAAGGTATGGAACACTTCAGATTAAGTATAGTTGTGTAAATTGGTCAATAAATCAAGTAATCAGATAAATTACATGGTTGTTTTTAAGCATACATATAATTCTGTTGAGTTGGAGGATATATGAGAATCTGTGAAAGATGCAAAAAATTATTAACTTGTCCAAAGAGAAGTAGGGAGATTCCTGCTACAGCCTCTTTAGAGGTAGAGTACCTGTCCTATGAGGATGGCTAAGGAAATTGGGATTGTTCAACCTGGAGAAGAGAAGGCTTCAGGGAGACCTATTTGTGGCCTTCCAGTACCTAAAGAGGGCTACAAGAAAGATTGAGAGAGACTTTTTACAAGGGTATGTAGTGATAGAAGAAGGGGGAATGTCTTCAGACTAAAAGGGGCACGTTTAGTTTAGATATGAGGAAGAAATTCTTTACTGTGAGGATGATGAGGCACTGGCACAGGTTGCCCAGAGAAATTATGGATGCCCCATCCCTGGAAGTGTTTAAGGCCAGTGTTTAAGGTTGGATGGAGCTTTGAGCAATCTGGTCTAGTGGAACGTGTCCTTGCCCATAGGAGGGGTCTTGAAACCATCTTTACTGTCCCCTCCAACCCAAAATCATAATATTTTGATTTTATTTTGTTTCTGTGGAAGTAAAGGCTGAATTCTAGTCTGTGCTACCAGTGAGATACAGCTCAAAGGACTGAGCTGAATCTTGAGTGACAGCTTCTATTCTGCAATTTCTGTTCTTTGTGGTTTGCATGGAGTGACTTAATCAGCTCAGGCCCAGTATCATGGCAAGTGGTGCTTCATCTCCATCTGATCACATGCTATGTAATATACATTAAAAAGGCTGAAGCCTCAAACCATACTTATTGGTCTGAGCCTCATGGACCCCTCAGGGGCCTATGAAGATGTCATGCCCTCAGCCACATTTCTTGAGTGTTTGAAGCGTTTTCCTTTTATAGCTAGGCGACTTGGTATGTGAAAGTGCTCTATAAGGTATTGCTTATGGGCAGCCTTGTATGAACTAAATTTGTAATCTGTTCTTTTAAACCATCAAATTCATTTTGATGTAATTTTAAAATTATGTAGTATTTCAGTCATGAAGGATTTTATTTCAATAAAAGTAATAAGGCAGCTTCAAGGGTTGTGATCATTACTGGATAACCATATCCTTAGGGAATTAGAACCATTTAGATACTTTTCTGTACAATTAAAATATGACACCATGGGATTAAATGTTAGGACATACACCACAAGTAATGACTTCATGCCTTATTAGGTGCAAATAAATGTTAACAGGACAAGAAAGATAACAGGCCAAATTAACTCTTGGGGCACATGGGACGAGGATCTGTTGAATTCTGCACACTTTCTGTACCTGATATGCCATGACAGGACTCAGCCAAGTATGGTTTTATGGCTGTGTTATTTATGGTGCATACTGATTATGTTCTACATGTATATGACACCATAATTCAAGAAGATTCAGCTCACAGATCGAAGATTCAGCTCACAGACCAAAGATTCATCTGGTGCTGACAACACTTCCTTGCTTGGCCCTGTTTTCACAGGAGTCAGCTGAAAAGCACAGTCAGGGCTACTAGAGTTTTTACTGTGGTATGAGACTCTTTAAGACTCAGATGTATCTGTCTCTTAAAGGCCCAGTGGCAACAGGTTAAATCCCTGTGACTAGAACTGCAGCATTTCATTTTAGTCACCTTTCTTTCTAGCAGCAATCAGTCTTGTGACTCCTTCTAAGGAAAGGGCAGAACTAAAACTGCATCAAGTATCACTGACTGTCAAACCACCTAAGTACCTGCTAGTAAAGGCTGAGAAGACACTGATCCTGCTGAGGCAGTTCAGCTCCAAGGCCTGGGCTGAGCTGGGGGGACACAATGAGCCATCAGCAGTCGGAAACTTGCCCTTAAAATCTGTGTTTGCCCGAACCTCACAATGATGGCAGTGGCTGCAGGGCTGCACTCTTCTCCTCTGCCTTAAACAATGCACAAAATAGCCCCGTATGGCAAGGGTAATAGGGATTGTCCATCTCTTTCAGAAGGCTTTAAACTCACAAAGGATCCCAAATATTCCTTGGTTCATTCTGTGAATGAGTATATTTTAACACCCCTAGTTGACTGTTCTATTGTACACGGAAATGAAACACCATTTGCCCTCATCTACAGAGCTGGAGCTGATTAAATTACTCCATGCAAACCACAAAGAACAGAAATTGCAGAAAAGAAGCTGTCACTTAAATTTCAGGTTAGTCCTTTGGGTTACACAGTCAAGGAAGCTGATCAGGACTCATTTTCTGAATCGGCTGGTAAGAGGAAAACACAGCTCAATACACAGAGCTAAAACCTCTGATCTCTAACCTGTGTATGCTCAGACTGGGGAGACCTTGTCCCTCCTGACTTGTGCTGCCTCCTTGATCCAGCCACAAGCAAGAGCATGCCAGTGCCTGAGCCTCTCCTGCCTGCTGGGGCTGACATCCCTCAGACCGTGTGTGGGAGGGTACAGGGAGTTTTCTTGTCACTAGAGATGAAGTCAGATCTGGTTTGGAGTCCACTTGCAAAACAAGCAAGCAGAACAAAACTTTTAAGGGTGAAGTCTGGCTGATATAATTGAAATTATGGAGACTATTTAAGTAGATGGAAAATAATGAACTTTGCTAGAATATTTGAGGACATCAACAGTAAGTCATAATGGTCTACTTGAGGTAAAAAAGAAACACCAGGAGACCTTTTAAGACCCCAGTGTTCCAGCTTTTCTATTTCAGTGAAGAGGCTATGAGAGCATGATGTAAATGGAGCCCTGAAGAGCCCAGGCAGCAGCAAGCCCCCCTTCCCCTCTGCCCACCCCCCAGCAGGCACATTGCCCCTTGGTGTTAAACTCCTGACTGCCTTTGAACAGGCAAGGCAGGAGCAAGGAGGCATTTTTGTTAAGGGTCTTTACAAAGTACCAAAAGCACTAAAAGGCAAATTTAAAATGCTCATTACACTCGAGTAGTTCCATTCCACTCAAATACCGGCTCCAGGTTTACTTCATTATCCTCTTACCAGTAATTAAGCTACCTAGAGACAATCAGCAAATAATAAAATTCTGTGGTGGAGGAAATTGGTTTAGACTACAAAGAAGTGAATGAAATTATTGTACAAAATAGAGGTAAGCAACGGTGTTAAAAAGATTTTTAGCTATTTCTAGATAAATGTATCTTGAGGGCCATAATATTTCCTCTACATGAAATATATAAACTGAGGATTTGGAGAAGTCCCTACTCATTCTCCTCAATTTAGTTTATTAAGTAAATATTCATTCCCCTAATGTGTGATCCATAGACTGGTGATTTTCCAAGATTTTCAGCTGTTCAAATCCAAAGGCTAAAGGCAATGCTTAAATGAAGTCCTCTACCCCTGTCTTCCATCCCATTGACTGAAGAATACAAAGACATAAATGCATGGAAGAAGGTTTCTCCTACCCTGAGCTGTAACCAAAGTGTTGAAGTCAGGTCATCCTGGAATGGAGGCCAAGGGTTTATCTAGGCAGTCTCTTCCCTCTCTATTTTTCATCTCCTGATCTCACTTTAGCTCATGTAGGCTTTTTCTTTTCATATCCTAGCGAAACTTTCCTGACCCTGAGCTCCAGTCAGAGCAGGGAAGGACATGTCAACAACAGAAGAACTGAAATTGCTTCATTTCTACTGATTTCATAGCAAACACTAAAAAAAAAAAAAAAAAAAAAAAAAAAAAAAGTAAGGTGTGAAAAATTGAGAAGAAAAAGCAGAAGTGAGGGAGAGATTTTACTTCATGCAGCCTCAGTAAATTCTAGTTAAATGATCTCAGTTAATTGTCTGAACTAGATTAGAAGACAAGTGACACACAAGGGACATAAAACCTAGCACTTGACTGCTCCTTCTCATCCACCCTGCAAACACTGATGTAAAACTTGTGGGGCTAATTAATTCCAACAGATGTGAGAGAAAAATCTGCCATCAGAAAGCAGGTACATTTCCAGAAGTAAAAGCCTTAATGGTATGGAGCTACATTAAAGGAGCAACAACTTACTCCCTTTTAAAACTTTATAGGTGACAAAACCACAATAGAAACTGAGTGACCTCATAGTGCACTTTAAAGAAAATCATGCCCTGGAACTTAAATGCTGTCAGGTATTTTTGTCAATTCCTCAGTTACAGAAAGTGGCTCTGCAGCACTGGTATTTGTAAACATGATTTACACCCTGCCAACAAGGGAGAAAAAAAACCAGACTCTCTTTTCTTTGTGACTCTGGAGCACTTAATATGTTAATACAATAGGGTTTCTTCACAGAACACACGTCCCCTCAAAAAGCTGCGTTTGTTCAATTTCACACTGCAATGGGCAAATTGAAGACAGCTGGCTTTATTACTCACCTGTGATTTTTTAGTTTTGGTTTTGATGGATTAGTTGCTTTGTTTCAGGTATTAGTGGAAGGAGAAACGAATAATTCAAATCACAAACAGTATAATTAAGATTTTGTTATTGTGCCAGTACAATGTAACCTTAAATTTTAGGGATACAACTGAAGTGAGGGTTGGTGAAAATAAATATGTCTATGATAGGGGATGAAGACCCACCTGAGCCTAGTAGCTCTCTGATCTGATACATTTAAGCTTTAAAATAGAAAAGAGTGAAATAGGAAGTCAGGTTATTCCTTGTATTTATATCGCTATTTATGTTCTCTGCTGTCCTGATGGCATTGCCATCAATCCAATTACACTGTAAAGATATTTGGTGTATTTCTAAAATCCAAAGCCCCTGGAGCCATGTGATAACAATTCCCTTCCTTCTCTGTGGCTGTAGTAAGTTGTCTGTCCTCAGAGGTACAATGAAACTGTGGCTTCGAAAAGGTCACAATCCAAAAGGCATATGCAAAATCTAAAAATGTGTGTGGATCTTTGAAATATATTTTTAGTCCTTCCTTATGATACTCACAGGGTCTGGCTCTAAATTTTTGAGTTGCACAGTAGGTAAGGCTGAATATTTAAGTTCCATTCACAGCCACAGGAAAAAAAAAAGTCTGTGACAGATACATATTCCCTTTGAAAAGGTTTGTGTCCTATGAACACCATCATGGCTCTTAATTGCAGACAGGCTTTTCAAAGGCTGTTTCTAGAAAATAAACAGGTCAAATTGTAGAGAGACTGACTTGAACACTACTTACTTCATTATCAGGACTTAATAGTGACAACCTATTTTGAAGTTTTCCTTACCTGTTTTATCAGAGCCTTGTATGTATAAAAAATTCTAGTCAATTTTGTTTCTCTTTTGGGCTTTTTTTCATTTTTAATAATTAATGGAATTCTGAAAGTAATGGATTTTTGTGATTTAAAGAAAAAAGAGAAATATAGGCTGAGGGTGTTTTTTTAATGAGAGAAAACTAAAATACTTTTCAATACTTGGTAAAAACCACTCTGAGGCACGTATCATGAATGATAAACATTTTGGAATATAAAATGTAACATTTAGCATGGTGTATGAATTGTTAAATAAATTTTAGTAATGTTGTGGTTATTTTTCTCCACTGTTGTAAGTGGAAATTTACTAAAAATTGTAAATACATTTTCAAAACTGCTCATAAAACTGATAGAACGTTACAAGCAGAATCCTTGTGGTTATTAACCGAATCCTTGTATTACACAAGTTGAAAGGCTGTTTCAGATAATGATGTAATATTAATATTTTCTCTGAGAAAGCACAGCTAAAAATATGTTTTTAAGTAGAGGAGCTTCAATTATTCCAAGAAATGAAGTGTATTATGAAAACTTACTTCTTAAGAGCCATTTTCCAACTGACAATATAAACAAGACTTCTTTTCCTGGGAATGGAGGCAAATAGAGTTTGAAATATATTATTTTGCTAAGCTTGGGGTAACTTTTCCTGGGATGAAATATTAATATTGCTTTGTCCAATTAATACATCATAAATTATAATTCTATCAAAATTAGGTGGCTTACTGAAAGACTGCTATTCATAGCATGCAAAGTCACTTCTTTTTCAGGAAGAACATAATTTCTCCACTAAGTTTTTTATTTTTTCTTTCAGTGCATTGCATGTGAAATTCTTTTATACTGAGTTCTTTTTCTGAATTTTTAATGTAAACAGAATATAGAAAGCACAATGATAATCAAGCTCTATTATAGCACTATATTTAGTTTAGAAATAATCAAAAAGATAAATAATGAATAGGCAGCAAAGTCTTATCTTCCTCCTCAGCCTGTTCCGTGTGGTGTTTTGTTCCAAAGTTATTGCTAATTTCTACAAAATAATCAGTCTATTTAGTAAATTAAACTTTACTGTGATTCAACAGCAAGATTTATTCTACATGTAGAGCCATGAGAACTTGAAAATTTCATTAATCTTCAGAACCCACCTTTCCCTACAAGGCCTCACGCTGATAAATGTGAAGCACATGGCTTTCCCTGCTGCCTGCAGTGGTGTGCCAGCAATGTGAGTGGGTTTCCCTGCAGAGGAGCAGAACGAGTGGCAGCCCTGCCAGCTGCCACTGAGGCATGCAAGGAACCACACCAGGGCTGCAGCCCCAGGCCTTGCCTTTCAGTCACTTGCAGCAGCTCAAACACACAGCAGCACCACAGAAACTTCTGTGTCAGTGTTAGTCACAAGGAGGAAGCCTAGTCCAAACTGCTGGATCTTACTCAGAGGTCAGAAGACATGACAGACGTGGGTGACGTTGTTGAAGACAATGAACCGCTGTGCCCTCTGTCTTCTCTCCATGCAGACTCACATCCACACTGCACAGGGACTGTGGATGGAGATCCAGGTCCTGCTGTGGGCCCTACGCTGGGGAAAGCCCAAGGAAAGCACAGAGCTCCCCCATACACTAAATGTGAAGTGGGTGCCTGTTTGTGAGGAGTCAGATACTTGGCATTGCCTCTGCAGAAGAGCCTGGGCACAGCTGTCATGTCCCTTTCCTTCTCACCAGGCCCTCTAGAATAAAACAAATAACAGCCTGGTAGGGCTTGCACTATTGCTAGTTGTGCTCCGAACACTCTTGGTCCCTCCTGTTGGCAATATTTTAAAAGAATCTTGAAAAGTCTCATTTTGGCAACTTCAAGCATGTGCTTTACCAAAAGGAGCAGTTCCTCTGCTTTAACTATTTAGATGTATGTCTGCACAGTGGTTTGCTTGCCTACTTACTACTTAGGATATTGAAATCTGATTTTGGGTGCATTTGACATCTTTTAAAACCTTGTTTATTTCCTACTTAAACTTGAAGATGTCCAATAACTTTTTGTATCTGCATTTTTGCTCCAGGGTGCATGTGAAGCAGTGGAAGAATTGGCAACAATTTATGCCTTGCATATACTTATGAACTGGGACAGGTACTCTTGATAAGTTCCCCAGGGGTTCATTCAGTAAATATTCTCCAGACTCATTTGTGCCACACATAAGAAAAGGTCACATTTGTGCCCATGATTTTTATCCTTCTCAAAGCACTCACCTGAATGTGCAATACCCAGTTTCAGATCTAATTTCTCTCTTCACTGCTGGGATTAATAAGCACCAACACATTCCCTGACTGGAAATATCTCTCCAGGTTGAGCTACTGCACATGTGCATGCATAAAGAAATGCAGGCTTTAGTCCTGGAGCCAGGAGAACAGCAGCAGCAGCTGGAGAGATTGCTGCAGGGCTCAGGCTGCTGCTCCTGAGCTCATCACATCTCCTGGATCACACAGCAGGGCTGAGCTCCTGCTGTCCCTGCAGAGAACTCCTCACTGCAGCTTGTTTCTGGCACTTCTCTGGCACACATCTCATCACAGGGGCTGAACTGGAGGGCCTTGGGGGATTTTACAGCTGACCCTCACATCCCCGTGGGACACAGAAAGGTTAAAGCCACAAAGCCAAGCAGCCTCCATGTATACCTAGGTTACTTCAGTGTTTGTAACAGTGCCTTCCCAAAAGTGCCCTTGGGCTTGCTGCCAGCTAATGAAAGTGTATCTGGAAAAGTCTTAGGACCTTTTCTATTTCTTTTTTTCTTTTTTTTTTCTAGTTACTTTTCTGGCAGACACTAAAGGAAAGATTTTATCTACAGGTGAAAGATCTACATTCTAACCAAAACTGCCTACTTATAAATAACCTCTCTCTTCCAAAAAAGTTGCTGAATTATATATAAGTAATTCTTTGATGAAATAAGTCTCATCTGGATCAGAAAAAATGAATTTTGCCTCTGACTTAAAAGCAGAAATAATGCTTCTAACAAATATATCTTGTAATAACTCACATTTTTCATGAGCTCTAGTTGTCCTACATTCAACAGGGGTCAGAAAAAACTAGATGGAATAAGGAAAAGTGTGAATGAAAATATTTAGAAACCAAAAGTCACTCTTTATTTTTTCTCTGAAGAATCAAGATCCTTCTAGATATTACCTATTTATTTCTTATTTTGAAATTTCTATATATTTTTTGTTGTCAACAATCTGACTCACAACAGTGTTCAGGGGCTTTCTCCATTAAATTTTATTTCTCTCTTACACGTATAGATTTTTTCTGCCTATTGGCATTTTTGCTATTTCTGGTAGATGAAAGTCGTTCAAGGTGGAGGAACTTCTTTGGCTGAGTTTTGTGAGGATCTCCAGCAGAGAGGATAATTAAATGGGAGCTTCACTGAATTGTTTCTTACTTGCCTCAGAGATCTCTTCCTTCAGTGCCTCCTTCCTCAGGGATGTCATAGAATCATTATTTATGTGCAATGTATTTATGTATAATGTTATGTATAAACAACTATACTACATATTTCCATGTTAGGATTTAAAAGTTGAAGGAACAAGAGGTATTGCCTTCTGTTCTGAATATAGGAAGCCTCTGCATTTCAAAGTTTTTCTCTCTTTGGTGAAAATGTCACTATTTATTTGTTCCCTTAAATTCAACATCACCTCCATGAAAAAAGAGATCCCTGCATTTCTTGCAGAGGTTCTTCAGTCCAAGAAGAGGGAATTGATTGTATTTTAAATCTTCCCACAGTGAGTATTACAAAGAAAAGATGATCCTGTGAAGTACAGTGCATGTGTGCTGGTTCTCTGCTGTGTAGCTTGAGAGCAGTTTCATTATGTATTATTGAAGCTTGCTGGAAATCTTCATCTGCTTTAGACTCTACCCTCAGTGCCTGAGATTTCATCTGAAGTTGAAACACTGCCAATTTCAGACAAATATTGGAACCCTATGAGCAATGGAGCACTTTTTAGCACAGCTGCATGTATCACAAGCCACATCTGTATTGAGCACATACTGCAGTTCTTTTTTAGCAAAAAGGACAGAGGTCTCCAATTGCACAGGTAGATTTGTCTTGCTGACAACAACAGCTGGGGATTCTCCTCCTCTTTTTTAATTCATAATGCTGCAGAAGGTTGGTTGCTGCAGGTTTAACTATTTGTAGGGGCAATGAAGACAAAAAATACATGTACCTTCACTCTAATGCAGGTGTCCTTAAGTCTTTGATTTCTTTTATTATTTTTTTAATCTTTTTAAAGAAGAAGTTCTGGTAAAGTATTTATTCTGTCTGCTTCAATGCAGCAGGAAAAAAAACCCCACAACTTTTCTTCTCAAATATTCTCACTCATAATGAGCAGTTGTAGCTATTGGGTGCCACAGCAAGGGCACTGCTGTGATGAAGCTGGAGCCTGCAAACAGGTGATGGGAGAAAGGGACTGAATGCAGTCATAGATTTCTCCAGGACTGCTAGGACCCAGCAAGAGGGAATGGAGATGGCAGAGGGCTGGTGTTGGCTTCCATGAGAACTGCAGTACCACAGACCTGGCACTGTTAACTCTTCATCCAGCTCCGCACCCTGATGTGCCTCAGACTGCCTCCCTGTGCTGCAGCTCCTATCTGTCTGGAAAAAAAGCTTTGAGAAGCTTCTCAGTACAGAGAAATAGAATCTCATCTCTAATTAAGATGCCGTAAATTTGGTTTGTACTAAATTATATTCTGATTCTGTATTTAACCAGGAAAAGGCCTTTGACTTTACTACATACCTACTCACAGATCTTTTTTATTCTTCTGTGATTTGTGCCAGTCTGTGCTCCCACTGGGAGAGGAGCCATAGTTAATAGGTGACCATTGTATGACTGTCTCCAGGCTGAGCTCAATTTGCACATCCTTGGTACTGAAGTTATTCACCTATTGCTGCCTTTCTAAAACAGGCAGCAGACTTTATTTTGTATTTCTCACTATTCCTATTGTGTCAAGAAATTTGAAAAAAAGCACACTTTGCCAAGACTGATATCTAGAAAAAACTCCCATGATTCACATTTCTTTCCATTACCTTATGTGCTTCCTTACTGAGAATGACATTCCATGGTCTCCATCTTGCTGATAACCATATTTCTATGGTGAAACAAATTTTATGAGCAAATCAGAGGATTTTGTCTGAGAAAACATATGTTGGGGACTGTATAGTGAAGGAGAGATCTTGCTGTGAAAGCATATTTTTGCTGTGCAGAAGAGGAACAATGAGCTGTCCTCAAAATTCTGCCACCACCATAGCAGGACAAATCCACTGAAAACTTGTTTAGCTCCAGTCACTGGTGGCCTACACCATAAAATATGTGGAATATGCTGCTTGGATTTTTTTTTCCTGAGGAATCTTGACAGTAACAGGAAAGGGCATTATATGTCACCTCAGTATTTTTTTTTCTCCTTTTGCCATCCTCCTGCTGCATAGTCACTGGACAGAAAAAAACAGTTTCCATGGAATTTTAGGAGAGGAATAGCACTGGAAGTGTAGCTGTAAACCTTTTCTGTGTTCAAACACAGCAACTGCTGTTGGAAGGGCTTTGATTAGGTCTAGAAAAGGGAAAATGTTCTCTCTGTTTCTAGAGGATCACGTGATTTATCACAGTGAAAGAAAAATAATTTTAAAAAGATTAAAACGAATTTTTGGGAGAATTAAGAATATAAAATGTCTGAGCATGGATTCCCTCATTAAATGAATTGAAAACCCTTCATAAGTATGAAACTCATTCATAAAGCTCAAACCACAACCAGAACTTAGGTACCAAAACCTAGTCTATCCCTCTCCTCTACTACCCACATACCTTGCAGAAATAACTTGTAACACCTTTGTGTTAAAAGTGCCTTAAAAAATTAAAATGATAAGAGGTCAGAAGAGAGAGCAAAATGATTATAAATTTTCTAAAGGAAATAGTCTATTCTCTTCTTCTATCATGGAGACTCAAAAAATTTACCATCACTAAGTCTTCTCTCTAGGGCACAAAATCTTGAGTCCTCCTGGGTCCTTCTGAAGACCTATGGCTTGTTAGTCAGCTAGCAGTGATTTTTTCAATGCATCTCTCTAGCTTCCAGCCCAGCCTAAAGCCACAGCAGACAATTCCTTTGACATTGTTTCTTGCCAGTTTCCATTTTTCTGTCTGTGTTTTAAAGGAAGTTCTCAATTCTGATATATCCCATTCTGAATAATACAGGATATAGGAGGCTGCTCCTTGATGCTCAGTTAGCCAGCTAATGAACTGAAAAATGGTTGTATATGGATAAAAATTTGTTGCACAAAAGAGTCCTCTTTTATCTTTCTTATGAAATCATATTTAAGAAATTGAGAAAATTAAGATTTCTGTTTCTCTCAGAGTAGAAAAGGTTTTCACAATCAGAATCTCCTACTTCCATCCAGTACAATATTAATCTTTAAAAAAACCTTCTTATAATAGGTTTATATATTTATATATAATGTACTAGGAATGTTTCAGGAGAGTATTTCCATCAGTCTGGAATGCCTTTCAACACCGAACATGTAATATCTCAAATACTCTTCTGCCATGTAAGAAAAGATTGCCTATTTCCAAGGTACATTTCAGAATAAGAATACTGGTTGACCTTGGGGACACTGCCCCTGCTTCCCTGTCAGAAGGTCTGACTACAAGGGTCTTCTGCTCACCAAAGAAGCCAACAAGCAGGGAGATCCTCTGTGACATAAAGCTGCTACACTATAAATAACTGGAAGGACTTTTAGGAAAACTCTGCAGTGTTATTTGACTCGGTGGGTTTGCATGAGCTCTTCGAATGCTGACCTCCCAGTCAAGTCCAAAGACCACAGCCAAATCTTTGTGGCTGTAAATTCATCCTTAATTTTCTCATGAAAGTAAAGATGGTGCAAAGACAGAGTCCTCTCCTTGATGTCCATGAGCTGTTCCACCAAAGCCACCTCTCTGGCATTGCTTTCTGTATGGAAACAGCTGTGCTGGTTACATTAACAGGAGCTATGCACTGGTGCTGCACTGGCTGTTACAGAGCTGAAAGGTCTGGGACCCAAAATGTTTTTGAGAGCTTGAGAAGACCTTGGTTACCCAGCCACAGACTTTGGATTAGGCCCCACATTGCAATGTGTGTCTCTAACAAATGAGTACCACTTAATGCTATTTTCAAGGGTAAGCTCGGAACAGGTCATTAATGCAGTGACTGATGGAAGTGAATTTCTTTGAAAACAGAAGACTGAGATGATTATAGCAGGTCACAGAACGATCAAGAAGCAGAGTTCCCAATAAGAATCTTCTTGCTGGAAAGAGAAAAAGAAAACAACAGAAAATAAACATTGCCTGTTAATATTTAAGAGTTATTTATTTTGACAGAAAAACGTGGTACATATCTGAAAGAATTTTAAAAATTGTATGATAAAATAGTAAAAAGGTATAGAAATTTCTATCAGCTTCTTCTTTTTCTTCCATGTCACTTACAAAGACGCATGACTATCCTGAAGAAATCCTGATAATCTGGGTATATTGGGTAAGGTAAAATTCATTATGCAGTAATACTTATATGCAAATGTTCAAGAAAAAACTACATTTGAGTAATTTCCTCCAGAGGAAACTTTAATGATACAATATTTTGCTTTATGCAAATTTCTTACCACAGGAGATAGGGTCCTTAAAACTGGTTCGGGTTTTTTTTTGCCCAGAACAGGTGAGTGAATGACAGATTTCATTTTTGGTTTAGTGATATTCCTGAAGTGCTGTCATTTGCAGTACATGACATTTGCTGAAGAAAAAAAGCATATGATTCAAATATTACTGATTGGGCTGAAGCTATTCTTTATATTATAATATTCCTGCAATCTGGAAGATGCACAAAGGCTCAGCTGATACTAGCAGTAATTTCAAGTGAATTCAAATTAAATATGCTTATTGCAGATCAAAGACACTGCTTAATAGCATCATGCTGTTATGGTTGAGAAAGCAGAGAACTGTTTAAGAGAGCTCAAAGATTTTTGTTTTCAGCCCTCTGAATTTCAGTGACTTTCCCAGCCAGGGTCCTTCATTTCCAAAGTCAAGTCTTCAAGGAAAACTTGAATAAATTGAACTCCAAAGCCTTTTTAGTCAGCTGCCTACAATTAACTTATGCAACAAATAACACATTTTAGAGAGAATCCCCTAGCCTGTACATGGAACCAAGACAGATTATCTGATTTATAATGTGTTCCTGAAGTGGGCCAATGAAACTTAGTTTTCTTACAGAACTTATTGCCAGGAAGTTCAAAATGTGAGTATGTTTTCTTATCTGTTTATAAAGGAGTTGAAAAAAAAAAAAAAAACACAACCAAATGATTATAAGACATTGCTAGCAAAAAGTAGAAGTCAGCAAAGGAGGATATGAAGGGCAAATAAACCCAGTGCTCTTTCCTGATGATGTATTTTGTGACATACATTAAAAAGTAAACTGTTTTTTCTTTTTTTAAAGTAAACCTAATACATAATGATTCACATCATATTCAAGCAATAAATTTCCTATTTGAAAAATCTTTTCTAAAAATCATAATTAAGACCATGACCTAACTCAAAAATGAAATCTATGTTTTATTCCTCATTTCATCTTGTAGGCACCCTTTCAGTTTGCTGCTCACATTTTCATGACCAGGTACTACATATTACCTTTGAGTCAATGAGAATGGTTTTCAGCATTGCCATTGATTTCACATACTTCAAACAAAATAATAACACGTTGAAAAGCGAAGTTAAAATATGCTGAAGTTTAGTTACATTTTTTACAAACAATAATGCACTGTGGAGTCGTTAAAGAAATTTCATGGCTGTTAAAGCTGACTAGGTTATTTTGGATGAAGTTCATTTGACTAACATGTTTTTGCTAAGACTGAAACTGGAAAGTTTCCAGTCAGTCAAGCACTAAGGCAGAAAAGAATAAACCAGGGACAGCATCCTGTGTATTAGTTCTGTTCCTGGACATAGAAAAGGTTTTAGTCCTTCACTTGCATGACCACCAGTGACAGATTAGGAATGCTTTCAATGAAACAACAACTGCAATACCTTATTTTGTAGAAGAATTTTGCTTTGAAAACTTTCATCAGATTCTATGCTACTTTTTAAAGTCTAAACTTTTTTCAAATGCCAGACAAAACCTACATGAATCCTTGCTGGTCTGTCTTTGGCCAGGGTGAATCTATACACATTTTCTATAAACCTTAGGTTTTATTTTGGGGTATTTGGGATCAGTTAACTTGAACAAGAGCACTCTGTATGGCAAATGAATTAGTTCTCCCTCACACAGCTCTGCACCTTGTACATTGACACATACTGAAATGAGGAACCATCACACCAGACATCTCAACTCAATTGTGCTTTTGTGAAAACATTTTTAGAGTATTGCTCTTTGGTCCAACACAAAATAAGAACACAGATCTTAAATACCTGATGTTGCCACCCAGATCTGCTGTGCAATTTTTCATTGTGGATATTATGATTACTTGGAAGTCTTTGGGAAAATCACAAATGAAGAGTGCAGTTGGCTTCTTATACATTCACTTATCCAAAGTGCTGGTGGCAGAACTCTCCTCAGCCAGCTCTCTTGTAAACCAGCTCTGCTGGCATGAGCTGAGTGTGGAATCACCAATGGGCAGAAATGTCTTTACAGGCCTGACCTGGCATGCAGGGTGCCACTTGGATCTCCACCATGACTAACACTTCTGAGAAAACAGGCTCTCTTCCCTGCCATCCTGTGGGCATCATTGTGGTGGAACAGTTAAACTATTCATTCATCCAGGCAATACCCAGATAAAAAGTCATTTATTAACAGTGCAAATATTTGTAAAAATGTCTTTGCATCCCTCTGTGTCTCTGCTTAAGGACCCTTGTGGTCCTTAAGTATAGAAAAGCCACCAGTGTTTTTCTGAAAAAGATAATCCATTTGGTTTTGGGAAGATTTTCCCTTGCTCCAGTTGCTAAGCATTTCTAAAAATAGTTATTCTGATTTCACTAAAACTACTCACTGAATTATGAACGTTGCAGTTCGACCACATGTTTTACAAGAAAGTGCTTAAAGACCAGGAGGTTCCTAAGATGATTAATGTGGTGAAGGGTTTTCTTCCTTTTTTCCTGCTGGAGCTGTAACACAAACTCTGCTACACAGAAAATTTCACTAGTGTTTTTATGGCAGTGAGTCAAATTCAAGTACTCCCAGTTTTGAGCACCCTTCTGCCTAACTGATGAGCTTGATTTGTTCAGGACAGGATGTGAGCAGACAGAAGATCTAGTTGTGAAATTGTTATACAGTATCTCCTCAGTTTTTTCCTGTTTTACATTTGTCTTGTTTTGTTATGATACTGTTTAGTGTGATTTTGGATTTTTTTCCCATTGTTCTCTAGAGACTAGCTGCAAAATAAAAAGGGCTGCAGCATGCCGTGCTACTGTGCAGCCAACAAAAGCTGCAAGAAGCTTAACATCTTCCAAGATTTAACCTTGCCAAAGACTGGCCTTTTAATTGGAGC
The DNA here is from genome assembly GCF_021018805.1 of Prinia subflava. NCBI lineage: Eukaryota > Metazoa > Chordata > Aves > Passeriformes > Cisticolidae > Prinia > Prinia subflava. The sequence continues at coordinate 13,416,835 of NC_086253.1, read as the reverse complement.
ATTTTGCTCCATGTGTGTAGCATCCTTATTTTACACTGAATAAACTGTAGGAGAAAAGTAATAAGTCTTTCCCCTTTCCAGTCCTCTCTCTTCCTATCATCCATCCCATTCTGGCGTCCACAAGAAATTTTAAGGTCATCTGTAGGAGGCTTTCCTTCCTCTGTGGAATAGTTCCTCTTACTGTTTCCCAGATATTAGTGTTTCCTGCTCAGACTAATTGCTTTTATTTTTCAAGGTCTTTTCAAGGTCTACTTTTTCAAAGAGAGGTATTGTGGTTTGTACTTTTATTCTATTCTTAAGCTAGGAAACATAGCAAATAAGAAATTAATCCAAGCCTGGCATCCCTTCAGTTCTTTCACAGCTCCCAACCATACTGCTCACCTTCTGCTCACCGTTTACTTTCTTCATATTTTACCGTTGTTTGCATATCTTCCTCCAAAAATATTTTAATGTAAATAAACTGCGAGTCTTTGCAGCTTTCTCTGGTACAGCTCAGAGCTGAACTCTCATGTGCCTCTGCTGATACCTCTTTCCCTGACAGCGTGCAAGTGGCAATCTTGCAGCCAAGTGCAAGGCATTGGGCTGGCCTTACAATTATGGGAGGCCACGTGTCTTGCTCATAATGAGATTGCAATCAAGGCTTGAAATTCCCCAGCTCAGCATTTCTGGGGGTTCACACTTTCAGAGGTGATTACATTTCCTACCAGTGAAGGACTTTCTAACATTTTTACTGCAGACCTTGATAGATTTAGCTCTGAAATGAGGCATGTTACTGCACTAATGTAATGCTTTTTGAGTAGACTGTGTATGTGTTCTGCAGACAGCTCACTGCATCTTAGAAGCACTATAATTTCCTGCTACAGAAAGCATCTAAAACTGTACCAAGCAAATCTCTTCTTTTAAAGGTTTCAGATTTAGTGTGGGGCTAAAATACATGTTGGAATGGGACTGAGATGAGAAGATTTCAATTCTATGTGAAATTTTTCAGGAGGGATGTGTCAATGTCTGTGCTCCAGGCAACTTGTGTAATGAAAGTTAAACTTGTAGAGGTCTTGATTATTACTTACATCTCTGCAGTGCACCAGCAGTGGGAATGATGCACACACACACAAACAAAATAAATTAACAACAAACAAACAAACAAACAAACACAAAAACAAAACAAACAAAACCACCCACCACCACAAAAAAAAACCACCTACAAAAACTCAACCCCCCTAAAAATCTCAAGTTTTCTCACAGACAAAGAAGGTAGCATCACTGGAAAACTCTTTAAAATGAGTGGTATGTAACCTAGCTTGACTGTTGACATATAAACATTGATGTGGGAACTTCTTAAATTTGAGTTTTTATTTATCTATGGGACATTTTATCACTGGACATATTGTCGACTTCTATGGAAAAGAGAATGTTTCTCCTTTCTACCTATGCAGGAGTCTCTGAAAACAGATACTTTTATAGCAACTCTCATCATGATAACTCTTACTTTTCAAATAGATCCAGAGTTCATGGAAACCTTTGTGAAACAGTATATATCAAGAGTCATTATGTAGCCTTCTCACAAAAGCTCACATTGCACATTGCAAAAGAGTGACTGACAAACACATATCCTTAAAGGCCATTACACAAAATTTCTCAGCTGAGTAGAAAGTCTATAAATATGAGCCTGTTCTGAGGTCAATCAAGGCCTTTCTTGAGAAAGGTCCAGCTCATCCAAAGCTATAGATCATCTCTAACAAGTAAGTTTTCCCTCGCATTGTGGGATTACCATTTGAGTGGATTCCTGGGCTCAGGTAATAACGTGCCAGGCCACACACCTAAATTTTTCTGTGAAAAGCTGTGACTCTCAGAATCAGTGCTCAGCACAGGCGTGCAGGAGGACACAGACTGGGGTACACAGCTTCTGAGATGTGTCTCCTCAGGACATGACTCACTTCATGCCCAGACACCAGAGGAAGCATCCCAGCATCCCAATGAGCTGCTGCTTGGGTGGAAAAGGAAAGAGGAGAGCACAGCTCTTGACTCCTTTCGCTGAAGTGTGTTTGACACAGAAACACTGAAGTGTTTGACATAGAAATGCAGTATTTAAATGAGAACTACATTTGGCCAGCAGCAGTAAATTGGCCAGCAATAAATTAGAACCATGTCCTGGTCCTTGTTCTACTGGGTCTTTGCTTATCACAGTACATACATTCCTTACATAAAACCTGTAAACAGTCAGTGGGACAGAAGTCCATGCTGGGATTCTTTTCTACTGAGGGCTTGCTCTGGTTTCTCAAATACATAATATAGAACTAACACGCCTTTTTAGATGGAACAGAGCAAAGAAATAGCCCATGGGTTTTCCCCAAGTAAAAGTTGTTTTTTTTTTTTTAAAGAAATTAAAATTAATTTTCAATTCTTCTCTACTGACTTGAGCACTGTCCATTGGCTGAAGTCATGATAAAATAGATAAGGAAAATTTGCATTTACCTTATTGGAATACAATGACCGTAGTGTGAGCTGTTACAATAAGTGAAATATGAACACAGCTGAATACAGAATTCATTAATCATGAAGGGATTAAACCCTTTTTTGTTAAAAGGCACATCTGCTATGTGTCAGGCAAAGACTTGTGCTGCCATGCAAACTAAATTCCAATCTAAACCCAAAATGACTTTGTTAGCCCTGTTTGGACCTGGAACCATGGTAACCATCAATAACTGGTGTTTGGACTGGTCCCAGCATGAGCAGAGTTTAACTCTTCCCTCTCCCTGATGTCATGGTCACAGGAAACACCAGGCCAAGATAAATTCTCATATCAGTAAATGTTCATTGATCATATGAATTTCTCTGAGTAATTTTCTTCTCGTGGCTATTTAGATTGTCCCATCTTTGACACACACTCCACATCATAGAGGGACAGGAATGATAATTTTAGTGGTGCATGACACATACAGATATGAGCAAAGTGACCATCTAGTTCTATGTCTGAGAAAATGAAGCAATTAATTGATAAACAGTTCAGAAAACAACTGATGCTATCCAATAATGCTGATGATGGAAACAGTGGGGTCAATTTCTTTCGTGAATGAAGCTCGGTCATACTTTTGGCTTGTTAAATAACAGTGTGGTTTCATGCTCTTTGGCTGTAAATTAATTGAATCTGACCTACAAGGTTGTTTGTTACAGCTTGTCTCCACAGAATTATAGCCAGTCTTGCTGTTTTCCTAGTTAAAACCCCAATTAATATTAAATTCCCTCAAACTACTCAGACAAGTGTTGTTATTCCAGAATTTATTGCCATCAGATAGGATTTCAGCTTTTTATAATTTTAAGTAGTTTTCAGAATTACATAATATATAAACAATTGATAATGACTTTGAGAATAATGCTCATATTCTTGTTGTAAATACTTGAATTATTAATCTAAGAATATATTTTATCCCTCGAGTCCTTCTACCTATTATCTGACACCACAAATTTTCCCATAGGAAATGCAATACATTTTAACTTTTATTTTTCATAGGCTTTGTAACACTTTTTAATGCATTCCCTTGACAAAATATTTTTTCTCTTCAATATGTCTTAAAACTTGCACTGGTCTCTTAAAATACCCTCAGCAGACACCATCAGATGAACATAAACCACACAAAAATGTGTTGGAAATTATAGTTACTGTAACTGTGAAAAAAAAAAAAAAGAATGTGTACATTGGATAAAACCAAAACCAAAACCAAAGGAAAGTGATTTTAGGTTTGTTATATATTGCATATAATATGTGTTAACTTAATTTTATTATTTGTTTCGTGAAACTAGGAAAAGTATAAAACAATCTTTTTTCATTTCATCTGAACCATTCCAATCCATTTTTGGTGCAGCACACGGTTTACATTTTTAGATGTTTTCACATTATTTCTCCCTTTGCCAGTCAAGGAAACTTCAGAGAAGCAAATGTGAAAAGCAAGAAGCCTTTAAGTAAATAAGGAAAGGAAAGGAAAGGAAAGAAAGGAAAAGGAAAGGAAAGGAAAGGAAAGGAAAGGAAAGGAAAGGAAAGGAAAGGAAAGGAAAGGAAAGGAAAGGAAAGGAAAGGAAAGGAAAGGAAAGGAAAGGAAAGGAAAGGAAAGGAAAAGGAAAGGAAAGGAAAGGAAGGAAAGGAAAGGAAAGGAAAGGAAAGGAAAGGAAAGGAAAGGAAAGGAAAGGAAAGGAAAGGAAAGGAAAGGAAAGGAAAGGAAAGGAAAGGAAAGGAAAGGAAAGGAAAGGAAAGGAAAGGAAAGGAAAGGAAAGGAAAGGAAAGGAAAGGAAAGGAAAGGAAAGGAAAGGAAAGGAAAGGAAAGGAAAGGAAAGGAAAGGAAAGGAAAGGACCATCCTCTGAAAATCTTGAAATAAAGTATTTTAACAGGTTGGTGTGGAGTTTTTTTTGGTGGGGTTTTGTTTGTTTGCTTGCTTGTTTGTGTTTTCCCTGAATAATGTTACTCTTTCCAAAACGCCAGCTTTTGGCAAATTGTCTCCTCATCAAAATATGTTTAGTTAGCCTTCTTGTAAATAGAAAACACTGTAAAAACCCATAGTAGAGCTTAGTAACGTGGAGCAAATGGGAATAAAGCATCCTTTCAGTGACCAGGGGAGACAAGGTGCTCTTTCTGTGAGGGTGATGGAGAAAGAAGAGGCAGGAAACACCTCCGGGTTTTCCCTTTTCTGTGTTTTCCCTTTTCCAGGTTTTCCCTGTTCCGTGTTTTCCCTGTGCCAGGTTTTCCCTTTTCTGAGTTTTCCCCGTTCCAGGTTTTCCCTTTTCCATGTTTTCCCTTTTCTGGGTGTTTCCCATTCCGTGTTTTCCCTTTTCTGGCTTTTCCCTGTTCCATGTTTTCCCAGTTCTGTATTTTCCCTGTTCCGGGTTTTCCCTTTTCCGTGTTTTCCCTGTTCCGTGTTTTCCCGTTCCATGTTTTCCCAGTTCCCGGTTTTCCCCGTTCCGTGTTTTCCCCGTTCCGTGTTTTCCCCGTTCCATGTTTTCCCGTTCCATGTTTTCCCGTTCCGTGTTTTCCCGTTCCGTGTTTTCCCGTTCCGTGTTTTCCCGTTCCGTGTTTTCCCCGTTCCAGGCTCCCTGCGGGCTCTAGCGCCATCTAGCCCCGCACCCTGGTACTGCAGGCGGCCCCGCCGCGCCCCCGGGGCATCAAGCCGGGCTGGTGCTGTCACTGCTGCTGTCACTGCTGCTGTCACTGCCGCTGTCACTGCTGCTGTCACCTCCCCGGACTGAGCGCTCGAGGGTGCTCGAATGCCCGCAGCTCCGGGGTAAACCAGGGCAGGATTTGCTAAGCACGCGGTGCTTGTGAACTGCACCACCGGGAGCCCGGCGCTGCTGACCTGCTGCGGGGATCTGGAATGCCAAACGCCTCAGCGGGGATCAAAGCGAGTGGTTTGGACCCTTCCAAAGACAAAACTCTTCAGCTGGTGATAAGGGTTATTCTGAAGAAAAACAACAATAACGAAACCAAAACCAAACAGAAACCAAACAGAACTTTCCCCCCCCAAAAAACCCCAACCAAACAGGCAACCCCTCCCTAAAACGTAAGAGAACACCTCAAAAGTGACAAAAAAATTGAAACATTCTACTAGAATCAGACACGATTTGATTAAATTTTCATTGGGAAAGGCTATTTTGGTTCCCAGGTGGATTACCTCCATAAATGTCTTGCAAAAATAGGTCTAGAATAGAGCTTGATGAAGCCACATCCCTTAAGGCAAGAGCTATTATGTCTAAGTTACCTCTGAGAAGTGATAGTTCAAATTATACTAGACAACCTTCATTCCAGAGCATTGCTGTGATTGGGGGTTTTGTTTGTTTTTGTTTGATTGTTTGGTTGGATATTTTTGTTTGGTTTGGGGTTTTTTTTTAGAAATCTTTTCCTTATTTCTGAATAGAACCTTGTTTTATATAACGTGATCCCATTATTTCTTGTCTATCTACCCTGAACATAGAGAGGTAGCTCTCTTCAGGGATATCTTTATACCTAGCAAAGTTGCTACTGTGTCACTTCTTCAATCTTTTCCTTAGGCTACAAGTCCCAATTCCTTCGATCATTGCTCGCAGGTTTTCAGACCCCTGATCACTCCTGACGTGCTCTTGTCACCTGGGGCTTAGGGCACTCACGGAGAGCATGAGCCTCTGCTTTGCCAAAATCAGATAGAAAGAAAGCAAAAGCTTTACCTGACAGCATTGCCAAGCAGTACCTCTGGCCTAGGTTTTAGAGGTAGTCTCATTAGTGAATGAAATGACTTTGAAAGTACACAGTGATGCTGGCCTAGTTTGAGTGTAGATGTTCAATTCTTTTAAGAGGTTTATTTTACATCACTTCATGTTCTGATAGGAAGCCATGAAATATGCATAATATTTTGATGTCTCTTACTTGCCTTCTCTTTAGCAATGCTTGCAGGCCACCAAAAAAGTCTCAGTCTGGGATTGTTTAAAAAACAAATGAAATTAACTCAGTTTTTAATGAATCCTGGTTGTAAATAAAAGAAACAAGAAATCCATTTCTCCTGAGAAGATCTATGGTCTCCATATCACCTTAAATAATTAACAGCTCTTACCATGCCAGCAGTTATTGAGAGACATTTCCTGGAGGTGGCCTCTTGCCCTCAACAAACACATTGACTCATTTTGACAAATATCATTGGTCTCAGAGATTCCTGGTAGCACATTTAATGATCTGCAGAGCATGTCCCCTTCTAATAGTTAGCAGTTACAAAGAATGCATCCTACACCCTGCAATTAAAACAGTCTGAAAAATAATTAGTCACTGGGAAAGAATGTCAGATGCGAATGAGAGTTCCTAAGATCACAACCATTTCAGCAATAATTGTTGAACAAACTAGAGAACTACTCCGAAAACTGTTGGAAAACATAATTTTAATGCTAACATTATTTATAGAGAGAGTTTATAAGAAATATTCAAAATTAGTGGATTTCATAAAAACAAAATATACTGTTTGCATATTTATCACAATTTAAAAAATCCCAACCAACTAAATATTACTAAATCATGGTTGCAGACCTTTTCCAAAGTATCTCAGAATACTGTGAGAATCAGTCAGCTAATATGAATCTCATTAATATAGTTTAATTTCACAAGCTATTTCAGCAACAACATTCCTATGTTCCTCCTAGGAGAAAATAAAGAGGAAGTATTTAGGAGAAAATAAACATCAGTGGAACAATAATGTATTTTACTAGGAGCAAAAACGATGTTATCAGATCCTGTGACAGATTCTGGACACAAATTCAAGCCCTGAACCAAGCTTGTGCCAATGGAAGTGTCTCTTCAGTGCCTCTGCAAAGGGATTCCTGCTCATCAGAGCTGCCCATAGTGCTGCTCTCACCCTTCTTTGCACATTGCTGGCACTACCCAAACCATGTTAACCTGTGGGTCTGGGGACAGGGACAGCTGTTTGACTGCACTTTTGTCAGCAGTCAAGTTTTCTTCTTCCTGAGCCTTCAGTAGGTAATATTGAAAACTGTCTGACACTATAGTCCACAGTTATTTTCAGTGAGCTTTTGGGAAATTCTGCATGAAGGTGCAGCAAAGTGGTTTCCAATAAGAAAGTTATGACATATTCCATTTACAATGGAAATCAACCTTGTATCAAGTCTATCTTTCATTACAGAGAGCTTCCTTTAGCATTGGAGTATTTGTTTGATGTAACAAGTTTTTCTGTGTCTTTTCGTGGCTGAGGTTTAAAATGGCATTGGACTTGTCTACCACACTAGCTTTTGGCTTCTGGTTCACAGATGATCACTGTTATTATAATCCTGTTTTACTTTGACTAAGAGGGATTTCCCTCTTAACTTCATTTTCAGAAGTGTTTCATCTAATGGAAGGCAAGCAGCAGATGTTTCATACACATCCTCATTAGTCTCTCTGAAAGATTATTGTGTGGGTAGAAACATCCTCTGTTTTCAAAGTAATTGTCATATAGCAGCTTAATCTGGTGCACACAATATTCCTGGTTTTATATAATTGCCTTAGATAAGACTCAAGAAGAGAAACAGTGAGGTCTGCAGGAACATTTTTGACCTTGAGTATGTCACTTTTACCTCCTGTTTACTTACTGTTTCCCTTGTAGTTTATGGCACAAGTTTTTTGACACAAAGATTATCTTTCACGTATGGTTTTATAGCAGGTGCCTTTGTGCAGTCAGGGCTTCTGTGCTCAGTGTAATAAAAATAAACAACAGCAACAAGAAATGAAATACAGTATACCTTTATTCTGCTGTGGTAATAATGTGAACAAAAAGGAGTCTAAGGGTGTCACCCAGGAGTATGTGAGCATCAAGCTGTGACTCATGAGTGGAAAGATTAAATTCAAGGCATGGAGTCAGAGATATTCCCGCTGTAGTCATCAGGTACAGATAAGTAGTCTTTGACTTTACTTCTGTTCATCATAGAAAACTGAAGCAGAAGAGAAATGGGGAAATATCTGATGGCAATAATAGCATGGAACAAATTAACTATCCACAACTGAGAAATTTTCTGGCTTGTTTGAACAGTTCATGCCAGTCTGACATCCAGACTCCAAGTCACTTTTGGATAACTCTCAGTCTGAAGACCACAGAACAGTGAAGATTTGCACTGTGAAATATATTGTTACATTGCACCAGTAAGTACAACTTCATGTTTGTGTTTCCTTAGTGGGCAACTTGTGTAAAAAAAGGTTACATTAGAACCATAAATTAGAAACACTTCTTTCAAATCAACTATTCAAAGTTGTTCTACATACGGGGCTGTAAAATTTTCCTATTCTGAGTATGGAAGCTATGTTGAACACTTCAGTATTCATGAAAAGACTAATTGAAAGAATCACAACCAACCAAATAAAATACATTTTCTCCCACTACTACTTCAGTTCCAGTTATGAACTTGAGTGTATAATCACAGCCATAATGAGATGGTGGCTGGCCTGGTGCAACCTTACCTGCACAATCACATTTAGTGCAGCCACGCTCCACATTTGCTGTGTTTAAGCGGTGCTTTTGCTGCCATTGTTACTGACAAATAGTACAAAAGCTGTCTGTTTGTGTAAAAAAATACTCCTTTTCCAGCAGAATTCTTTTCTGTGACTCTTGAGGTTAGTTTAGAATAGTTATAATAAATACCAAACTGATTCTGAGTTGTAATACGCGTATAATGCGGTTTCCAGTAATATTTTCAGTATGTCAGGAGACCAGAATATTCATTCTGTTTTATTCTAATTCACCTTCTTCTAGAAAGAAAGCTGAATACATGTAAGCTGCAGAGTCAAAAGCATAAAAAATATAATCTTGTGCAGAAATTACCTCCATAAACCTGAATGTAAACAAGAACCAGATGCCCTTATCTGTGGTAGGTGAAGGGAGGTAAGCAGCTACCATCAGCCTGGTTTGCAGGCTGCTGAAATGGGTAGAACATGTTCACAAGAGAGACTGGGCAGGCACACAACCACCTTACTGTCTGTGTGGGCTATCAGTGCCTCTGCAATTATCATTTACTAAATAAACTTGCATAGAAAGTGAAAAGGATTGAAAAATATTAAGATGCCCATATTTAATTACATATTATTTCTAAACAGCACTTTGTGACCTGTCAATGTTATTTTAATAGGTATTTTTATTACCTATTATGAGTATGAGGATATTCCTTCAGCACTTTTTTTTTTTGCTAACACTGCTAAATGACTGGCCAAATATATTTTCTAGGGAGTTGTGTGGATGGGAGTGAAAAATGTATTTTAAACAATCCAAAGTTTTATAATGAAAAAATCACTATGAAATGGAATGAAAAAGTTCAAATTTCTCAAGAGATAATGTTGATTTCAGTGTAAATTTTAATGAAAATGTTCCACCCAAATGACTATACATGTCTAGCACTCATGGTTTTTATTCTGCCTGCTACACATTTAGAAATACCAGATCTCTGATGTCTGACACCCTGAGATGGGATTTCACTGAGTCATGTTCTGTCCTTCTCCACCAAAGAGCCAGACCATTACCTCTCTCACTCTGGGACAAACACAACCAGCTGGACATGTCCTGTGTGACCGACTTTTCTTTTCTTCCCTTGGGAAGGCTTTCACATGCTGGAGGAGAAGTAGTAACCATCATGCCAGGGGTTTTATCCTGTAACAGGGAAGCTTCAAGCAACTTGAGTGGAAAGGTTAGTGCTAGGGCATTGTGTTAAATCCAAGAAATTTTATTTTTGGTCAAAATATCTAAAGATAACATTGTTTCTGGTCTGACCTCCTTGTTCTTCTTAGCCTGTGAATGTTTAGCACAGAAATTTGGGATGAATTATTTTCCTGTGCCTGTATATATATATATATATATATGTTTATTTATTTTTGAACAGGTGAAGTTTACTAGAAAGCTATGATCTAAGGAGCAAAAGAGCATAATGTTAAGTCTACATACTATAAATTATTTGATCCTACCCAATGCATTGGAACAGTCTGTTACTCCTTTCTCAGCCAGGCAAAATCTATTCGCCTGTGTATTTTCAGCAGTAAAGTGTTTTGAAGGAAAGCTGCCATTGTTTAGTGCCTTATATCATAACATACCTTAAGTCTTATATATATACATATATATATGTTCCATACTGGACACTTCCAGGTATTAGTTTCAGTGGTGGTTCACCTAAACTTTTTCAGCAACATCTACAAATTATTTTCAGACAAAACTTCTAAATTAATAAGGCTGAAAAGTTCAAAGTAATCAAGGCTGGTGAAAAATATTTCTTAGAGAACTACATTAATGTAAAATAGATTTAAAAGAACCCTTCCACTAAAACAAAGCAAAACAAAAAATACCACACCACTTATTCCTACAGTTTTAGTTTTCAACACAATTAAGAAATAACTGTGAGGAAAAGAACAGTCTAGGAATTAATATGCAGATAAGATATGGAGATTTCTGATTGTCTGATTATATCCACAGTCATTACAATGAGAAGTAACCCTCTAAATTAAAATAGTCTAGGCCAGTGTGGACAGCCTCACATTTGCTGTACTCAGAGAACAATTTAAAATAAAATAATTTGTGTAAGGATGAATTCTGAGCATATTAACTCTTCCTGATTGATGTGACAGCTAAAAGTGTCTAATAACAGGAGATATTCAGGCTTATCTTTAGACTTTGCAAAGCATAAAATACAGACAGCAGTTACAGACAGAAACCCTTTATCACCCACCAAATCACTGTTCTTTGCCTTCTTACAATATTGTCTAGGACTTTGACAACAAACACTTAAATTTGGTAGGAAATCAAACCCTGACCTCCTAAAAATTGAAAGTGGAGAATTTTAAACTCTTATTTCATAATTTTCATGATTTCACATGTCAGAGTAGGATTAAAGGTGACAAAATCAATGTAGAATTTAAGAAAAATTGGGAAAACAATTGTAATCCAAGTGAGAAGGCTTGTGTCTTCCACTGCTCCATCTCAAAGCAGCTCATCAGCCCCAAGGCACTATAATGTAATGGTAAACAAACTGGAGCTCTTCAGCATGTTCACTCCCTGGGAAAAGAAGGGAGCTTGTTTTCTCTCCTAACACATCAAATATTTAATCAGCCACTGGAACACGAGGCACTGTGGATTACACTGTCCCTCACAGTCTGCTGTTCTGCATGGCTCTGGGTCAGAGCAGGGACTTAGAGCAAGCATCTGTGTTCCATCCCACCCTCTCAGCCCCCTGTTCCTCCTTTGGACTGAAATCACAGACTCACTTTAGGTAACACCAAAGCTTGTGATGAATGCAGTTGAGTCAATATCTTATTCTTTGTTTTAATGTTCTGAAAAAAAGTCAAATGAACCTTTTGATTTTTCTGAGGGAGAATACGTCATTAATATCATGGTGGTAGAGTACACAATAAGCATATTTAGAGGTTCTCCACTGACAGCAGCATTTCAGATATTGATATTGGTATATTGGTATATTTGAACTCCTTTGGATAAACAAATATGTGGTAAAATAGAATACTCATATAATGAAATGTCATTCATCCTTCAGTGTTACAGATGATGTTAGACAAAACGCCAAGTACAGAAATCTGTGTACTGAAACCAACATTCATCTTCAAAAAAGTCAATGTGCTAAGTAATAACAGCTAACCTGAAAGAAAATATATTTACAGAAGCTCAGTTACGCATGAAGAAAATGGATGTGAGTAAAGAACAAATGCTCAACAAGAAATATGACAGCAATTTTTTATCTGCTTAAGATTGATCTACAGAGAATTTTAGCACATTTTTTTTGCAAATCATATAAGTTATGCAAAATTCACACAAGATGTGTTTTACATCCCAGAGGATCTTCATTTTAGAAGCTCAAAAGTTCACTTTTCTGTTAAAAGACTAGAAGGATCCCATGAGGCTATAAACAAAAAGAAACCCTCAGATTAAGTAGAACACCAAAAAAAAAAAAAAAAAAAGAAATGGTTAAAGCAGCCACATAGTCCATCTGCTGGGGTAGACTAATTTAAATAAGACCTTGTCCAACAGTATTCTGTTATTCAATATTCAGATTTTAACAGGGAATTAAAAAATGAGGCAAACCCTTCACACTTTTAACCGTGACAAACACTTCCTTCATATTCGTATCTAAGTGAAATAGAATATGGTAGGATATTTTAATTAACGTGAGTTAGGGCATTTACACCAACAAACTTGGAAGAATTCCGTTGCTCAAGGCAGGGCTCTGAACTAAGGCTTGTGTGCAAAGGAAGAATGCCTTGTAGTATTCACACAGTTATCGAAATCCCAGCAAACTGAAAAGAAAAACAACTCTTCACTCATTAAAAAGTCCAGAAGTAGATAACTCCCTACTGTGGGTGAAGCTGGGTTCAAGGAAACTCCCATAAATAAAGTGATTACAATACCAAAGCACTGAGCCAGAAGAATTATCCAAGACCCCCCTGTACTGTTTTGCAGTATATATAAATGAACTCCTACTCTAAGGACCTGACACTTGGCAGTGTTTTTTCCATGGGGAAGACTGCATCATACATCAGAGATGTCATGCATGTAGACACCACAACTCACTGGACAGGAACACCTAGAAATAACTTGAATTCATGCAGGTCTATATCTACCAGACCTGAAACAATATGCTTAATTTGGCCATAACAGAGGGGAAGTAAAAGACAAAGCAATGTGTGTATTTTCCTGTATGCGTAATTCCTAACTTGACTTTGTGGCTTGACTGTTAAAATTCTGGGGAAACAGAATTTTGTTACCAAAATATGGACCAATGCAAAATCCTCAACGCTATAAACATAATGACTTTGTCAGTATCTAAGACATTCATAGTGATGAAAATACAACCAAAAAACCAAAACTGTATTTGAGCCAAAGCCAATATGAGGCATTATACCACAGTGGTATTTTGCAGTATCTGGTATCTGTATAGAGCTCAGTGCAGCATGTATAAGTGCCTGGTGGACTACTGAGACTCTTTGCTGTAAAACATCTTACCTCAAAAAACACACAGGAGCCTCGTTATAGAGGAGTTTTGAGGTGAATTATAGCTGAATGTAATAAAAAATACAAGCCATTATTATAATGTCTTTCCAATTTGTTTACTGAATAACTGAATATCTTTGCTTCTGGATTATGAGCCATGAGCTATGGATCTCAAGGGCTGCCACTATTATTTAAATGGTTTATTAAATGGGATACTCTATTGCCATCTTAAATTATTTACATCTAACAAGGTTAGGAAGAAGGCCTTTTCCACATAGAACAAACCTTCAAATTCACTGAAATGTACAGACAATGCTTTTCTGATAAAAAGTTTGCTTCCCACAGTTATATGAATAACAACTCCACTCCTAAATTGTTTTAATTACAAATCCAGTCAAAAATGCCTCTCATACACTTCTAATTTCCTTCAGATAACAGAAAGTTGGAGCATAAAAAAATATTTTCTTTATCCCACAAGATACTTTTAAAAGCAAGATGTTCCTTTTTACTTCATTCAAATCACTGTGTTGTTCCTTCCTTAGAACAATGCATAACTCACTTAAATCAAGGGTTTTTTTTCTGTTGCTATCCAAGATACAAGCTGCTTTCTAGTTTCATTTTATGAAAAATTATCTTTTCATCCCCAGCATGAGTTTCAGTGTCTCTCCACATATGTGACCGTAACTTCTCTATGCAGAATCAGAAACAAATTTGGACACACAGCATTGTTATCTAAATGAGGCCCACTGAGAATTAGCAAATCTTAAGAGAAATCAACAATCAACATTCTTCAGAAATGCAGCCTAAGCACCATGTCAATGATGATTCTCTCTATGAAAATAACACTTTTGTAACATTTGCTGTAAGCAAGCTTGAAATTGGAGGCAGTCTTGAAAGAATAAATTCACCGTGCTGTATATAGAAGTACTTCATTCTAGGAAATGGACCTTAATTAGAACATCACTGGTGTCAAATTTCTAATAAAATGTTTAAAGACAAATGGAGATAGCAGAACCTTGGGAGCTCTGCTAATGTAGAAACAGCTGTTAATTGCTGGGGATTTACATTTTTACATTAGCGCAAAGTCTGAGGCACAGAGCTGATAAAGAGACACAAAGGTTTTGCATTCATTTAAGCTCTTTTCAGATTGCCAATAAATGGCGTGTTCAGCTGCTGTGCAGCATCCAGAGGCTCACAGAGCCTTCAGCATCTCCTCCTCTGCTGTGCAGCCTGTGGGGATTAACTCCCACCTATGCTCTCAGTCACGTTCTGTTGCTACCTGCACAGATTACCGTGGACTGGCTCCATCTGCATTTAGAATAAACCCAGTTGTACTCAGTCTTTCCTAAGGAGGCTGGAAGACAGAAGGATTGCCATCTTGATAGTTTCACTGCCTGCTTCCTTGCATCTCTCCCACCACCACTGGAGTATGACATAACAATCCTCTGAAGCAAAGATAATATTCTGCTGAGCCTCACATGGATTTTTAATAAGAAATTTGACAACAGATTACTGCAGGTCTTCAGTGAATGACACAAGTTTCTCTCTGGGGCCTTCCAAGGACCAGACCATTGAAAAGGTGGTAAATTGAAAGCTCCAGATAGTAAGGCATTGAAAAACTTGGGGAAAATGGCTCCAAATTACTTTTATCTCTCCTGAAGCTGTCAGGTACAGTTGGACAATGAAAGCAATATGTAAAATTTAGCTAATAATCTGAACAAAAATGCAACAATCTAACCCCCAAAGAATTCCCCCTCTAACAAGAAAACAAAACAAAAAAATAAGCCAAAACACTCTCAGAAATACCAAACATATGTTGTTCTTGAGTACTCAAAATCAAAAAGTGATATTCAGAAGGATGTATTTGCAGAAATTGCATAATTTAAAGCTTGTATATTTCAAAATGATTCTATGTACTTTCAAAGTTATTAAACAAAATCACAGAGTTAGAAACAGTCATATGGGAGGTGTGAAGTGGAAAGAATCTGATGAGAGAAAGAGGTAGACATGACAAGCTCAAATGGAATCTACAGTGTCCAGCCTTGCATCTCAGTTGCAG
Organism: Prinia subflava; assembly: GCF_021018805.1. NCBI lineage: Eukaryota > Metazoa > Chordata > Aves > Passeriformes > Cisticolidae > Prinia > Prinia subflava. Next base: position 13,401,312 of record NC_086253.1, on the reverse strand, counting down.
GGAATGGCTGTGAAAAAAGCCAGAGGGAAGCAGTAATACATATGTGGATATATATCTGTGCAAATACATTTCAACAGATAATCATTGAATCATAGAATGTCCTGAGCTGGAAGGAGCCCATAGGAATCATCCAAGTCCAACTCCTGCCCTGCACAGCACCATCCCTGAGAGTCACACCGTGTGACTGATAGCATTGTCCAAATGCTTCTTGAACTCTCCCAGGCTTAGTGTTTCGACCAGTTCCCTGGGGATCCTCTTCCAGTGCTCAGCTAGACTCTGGGTGAAGAATCTTTGTCTAATACCCAACATAAACCTCCCATGGAGGGAAAAACTTTAATGCCATTCCCTTGAGTCCTGCCACTGGTTACCAAAGAGAAGAGATTGGCATCAGCTCCTCCACTTCACTTCATGAGGAAGCTGTAGAACATGATGAGATCTTCCTTCAGACTCATCTTCTCCAGGCTGAACAAGTCAGGAAACCTCATCTGCTCTTTATGTGGCTTCATCATTTTTATGGTCCTTCTTTGTATCCTCTCTAAGACCTTTATGTTCTTTGTGGCACACAAGACTACACAATAAAGGTCAGTGTGATAAAAGGGAGTGGGTTAGCTGGTGAGGGGAGGAGCAATCTTGAGGAGCATGAAGCAGAGACTCATGAAGAAGGAGCCTAGAGAGAGAGAGAAAGAGAGAGAGAGAGAGAGAGAGAGAATCACTGCTACAAGGCAAGTCTGGGTCTGCAGTCAGACCCTGTTGTTGGAACCTGCAGCCACAGTCTAGCTGGGTAAAGCCTGCAGTCAGAGTCTGCAAACTAATGCCCGCAGTCAGAGTTTAGCAGGAAATAACCAGCAGTGAGAGGCTGCAAGGGAAACCTAGAATAGGAGCTTGCTGCAGCCAGAGTCAGTTAATAGTTGGAGTTAAGATGATTAGGAATAAGGAGTGGACCAGGACCCTTTTATCCTGTGTTTAACAGGAAGTCTGTGCCTTGGCTCATTTTTACTCTCTAACAAGAGGGCTGCTGCAACAGGGTAGGATAGCAAGGTATTGGGGCAAGAGTGTCAAGGGAAATGAGCTCCATGCTAATGGAAAAACCAGAACAGTTCAGAGACATATGGTGGTGAACTCGGAGAGGAGCATGTGGATGCTATTCCTGAACATCTGTCATTGTCAGATGACACTCTCGGCAGATACAGCTTCACACCAGAGGCAGGGTCTCTTCACTGGCTTGTATACCAGCCACCTCTCTTGCCCATTTCATTCTGCTCCAGCAATGCCCAGGCTGCAGCTGTCACTCTTGCTGGGGAAATGCAGTGGATGTCTGTGAGAAATAGAAACACAAAGTCTAAGAAACAAACTTGCAGTGCTGTCACTGGTCTTAGGACCAGCTGGCTCTGTTTAGGAGAAGATGCTTAGAGATACTGAGGACTTGAGTAGGCAAGATTCTGAGCAACTGAAGTCTGTCTGTCCCAAATAATTCCTGTTTTTCATACAGTCATTGAAAATAATTTTACACAACATTCAGGATGTTTACATTTGCAGAGGGGAAAACTGAAGTGTTGCTAGAGGAGGAGTGACTCTCTGGCCCACATTTTTCTTTTGCCAGAACTGCATGAGGAGAACAGTTTTATATAAGGTAGATACATCGGGGCTGGAGGTTTTCTCATCTGCTGCAGTGATTTTTCACTTTTGCTGGCTGGAGAAACTGAACAGAAAAGCATTCACTTCTGTATTCAAACACATGTAAAGGACTAATAGTTGTAAAGTATCTTCAGTTCATCCTAAAAAGAACTATAGTATCAAGCTGAAAGTGCTTGACAGTGTCCAGACACCCCATTCTGTTCTAAAAACAATCAAACATTTTTAACAAGTTTTGCTAATTCAGAATGGAATAATTAAAATTGAAACATTAAAGTGCAAGAAGCACTTCTGAGATGAAGTTCATTTTATTAAACTATTTTAAATACTAAATTTTATTACAACATAGAATTTGGGCTCCTTTCATTGAGTTTCTGGCACTAGAACCTTGGTAATTTGAGTATCTAAATGATCTGGAAGGGAGTAAATGGAGTTATATAATTTTTTCAATGAAAGCAATCAGTTATATCACACATCTATGGGCTGGGTTGTGGCATTATCTCAGGCCTAGCATAAAGAGACTCATTTAGAGATTCTGCCCCCTACTAGGCCAGGAGTAAACTGGGGTTCATGAAGTTGTACCTCCATTTCTGACAATGCTTGTTGCAGGGGCACAGGATCAGCTCTAGCCCTGATGCCCAATTCCTGAGTTATTCCTGCCTGATATTTGTGCCCACAGGAATCCTTTCCCTGCACCTGGCTCATGTGAGTGGTTGGCTGCCTTTGATCCAGGAACATAACTCTTGATGTACATGGCCTAAACAGGGTAGCAAAATTTTGGAGTTTGTCACAAGATTCAGCAAGGATAGAGGAGTTATTTTAATCCTTAGAATAATTAAAAGTAAATTGGAATCACTTTCAAACCACATGTAAATACAGACCATGTGCTCATTATCATGCATTATCTGCAATGTCAATACCTGAGTAGAACTATAAGGACATATTTTCATGCATCCTTTTATTAAGTAAATGATAAAGAGCTTTCTTGCTCTGAGGATTCTTCACTGAATGTATTATTAGGTATTACAGAAATACAGAGATTAACCCCTCTGTACTTTGTTTATCCAGTATTAAAACCTACGGCATTGACAGATATGGTGATCACGCTGTAATGAACTGGAAAGATAAAAGCCAATTCAACTATATTTGCTATGCAAGAGCAGTCAACAGTCAAGTTAACAACATTTTTGACAATTAACCTTTCTAGGTGTGAACTAAAAGTAGCTAGAGCAGGATGATCTTTCTTTTCTATGCAGCTTACCATTTGATAATAAAACATTTACAGATTTAATGGTTACTGAGAAAGAAGTAATCTAAGTACCAAAATCTGCAGTTCTAAAAGAGCTCAGTCTTTTAAGAGAGCTTTTCTGCATTAAGGACAGCAGGATTTGGTTCTGTGCTTTTAAATGAACAAACTAATAAATAGTTTTGAAGACGCAAAGTCAAAAAAAATAGTAAATAAAGTTCTTTGATGGATTAGTAGAAAAGATTCAACTAATCACTGCTTATAAAGGAGTGACCTTCAACATAAACAGAGCTACTTTGTCAAACCAAAGTTGATTTGATGGAAACAGAACTAACAGGGAATAAAATCACAAATTATCTGCAGTCAAAATGCTTTGTGCAAGGTTATAAAAACATTCAGTACATCTATCAGTGGTAGGGCACTCACATATTTTAGGTCTATGACTGTGAAGAGTGTGATATAATAGACTCATAAAGGCTGAGGCCTGAAGGACCTTTAGATCATTTATCTGACCAACATCATAAGACTTCACATCTCCCCTATGCAGCAGCACAGTGAGCCCAATAGTTCTTCTGGGCTAGACTATGGCTTGATATAAACTCTAGGAAATGCATGGTCTGTGGAGTAAGGTTATAGAGAAGAAAGTGATTGAGCCATCTTCATTCTCACATGGTCTGTGGGCCACTGCAAGGCACTGGTTTGACTCTTCCCTGTGCTGGGGAGACAGGAGGTGAAGGATATCTACCATCCCCTCTACACAAGAGCCCAGCCAGCTTTACTACTAAACAAGAGCTTGGGATATGGGGTGCTTAGTCCTAAAGGGTGGAGAGAGCCCCTTAGAGCCTCAGCCAGGGACTTTATCCACAAGGAAAAATTATTGACCTGGCCTCATCATGTGTCTTCAGATTTTCCTCTGTTCTGTGACAGGAATGAAGCCTCAGTCTCTGCCCTGGGGGAGAGGAGTAAGTGAAATTCTGTTGATCTGTGATGAAGAGAAGCTTTAGGAGGGCTCCAAGGTTTGATAGGCCTGTATCAACTGCCTGGTGCCTTGAGAAAAAAGTAGAAGGGATAGTGCAATCAAAATACAAAGAGAAGTCCATGGGCAATCAGAAATTACTACAGGGCCAGGGACAATATGAAGAAGGATGAGGAGCACAAATAGTGATTTCCTGGATTATTGTGGTAAGAACAAATAATATTGATAGGAATAGGCAGATCCATGAGATCAATACATGGCTCTGAGGTTAGTGCCAGCCAAAAAATTTGATTTGTCAGCTATGGGAGAATCTACTCAATACCTGGTCTACTGACACCTGACAGGATTCACCTAACTCAGAGAGGCAAAAGATTTCTAGCACAGGAAAAGCAGGACTCATTGTACTTCTTGTCAACAGAGAGGATCTCATGAGCAGAGATTAGTGGTCATCTTGGCCACAATGACCACAAAGTGATAGAGTTTAAAATATGTTGACAGGAGGAAAAGTGCCAGCAAAACCTCAGCTCTGGACACAAGGAGAGCTGACTTCAGGTTTCATAGGGAATTAGTAAAGAAGGACCATTGGGAAAAATGTTTTTGCAGGTGCTGAGGTCCATTAACCATAGGGAGTTCAACAGTGAAAAGTCCTGGATTCTGCCCCTGGGATGAGGCAGCCGTGGATGTACTGACAGACTGGGGAGTGAGATGCTGGAAAGCAGTGCCAGGGTTAGGGACCTGGGAGTCCTGATCAGCACAAAGCTGAGTGTGAGCCTGCAGTGTCCTGCCAGCCCAGGGGTTGGATGTCATTGTCCCGTGGGTCTCTTCCACCTCAGCATGTTCTGTGATTCTGCAAATGCCAGAGCTGCTCCTGAGCACAGATCAGTGCCTTACAGCTAATCACTGGGCACTACAACTGCCCCTCCTTGTAAAGACTGCTGGATGTGCTTGGAGTCTGCAGTCCTCATTTCAGCCATCAGACAGCCCGCTTGCACAGTGGTTCTATTCTAGATGCTTTTTTCCCTGGGTGATTCCTTTTGATTTATTGCTTTTTTATTGGCAAATGCCTGAATGGCCTAGTACACTATTTAAAGGGAAAGTGTTTGTTATTTGCAATTTAACTGTAAAGCTGAGGAAGCATAAAGAATACAAAACCAGTTGAGAAAAAGAAAAAAAGAGACAGCTGAAAAGGAAACACAATACATAGACCACACTCCCTGTATAATCTGAGTTGCAAATTTATTAATTTATCATTAGTTAAGACTAATTTTCTTCATTTCCCTTCATCAAAAGAATGAAGAATGGGAGATATTTATATAAGCCTAAATTCATTTTGACTTTGTTGAGGTTTGGATCAAACCCAAAGATTTAGTGAGTTAGAAATGTGATGAGCTGGAGGAATCTGATTGCAACAGACTAGAGGATACAGCTCCCTGTGGTGAGCAAATCAGCAGAGAAAATAAAATGTTCCTTAATGTTCCAAGTTGTGACTTGAGTAACGAAGACCACCTCAAATGACAATATACCAAGGTTTTCACATACATTATGACAAAAAGGAGGAAAACATTAGGAAATCCTATTTGGAATGGGTAATAAATGTCTTACTGGATACCAGGGCATGAGCATACCAGAGCATGTTCATCTAAGTGTTCAAGTAGTCTGATGATAAAGTGGATTACTAAATGTTTAGACTCAAAGTAGAAATGAGACACTGTTAGATCTGATGGAAAGTAAAAAGGAACTAGTCATGCCCAGAACTCAGCTGGGATGGTGGAGTTTGTATAATTTTTAAATCTTTGACTGTAACAAGAGGTAAGATCCTGCAGTGGGAAAAAGTTAACTAACACAGTGAAAACCCCAAAACCTACAACCCATACCCATTATATCATGCAAAGTACCGGTTATTTTTGCTCCACAAATTACAGTAAGTATTAGAGGTGACAGGATATGGGAAAAGTCAAAGCTTAATAGTTTTGACTAGAGATAAGAAAGAAATGGAACAAGTGATTATGAAGATTCTCTTGGATAAATAAGGGTCTTTTTATACAGAGTTTCTAGCAGCTCATATTCAAATCTGTCAATGTGGTGAGTATTGCTGAAATAATTTCTACTTTCAAAAAGGTACCAAATTTCTGTATTAATTCAAAAATTCTTTTTTGGATATATTCTTCCATTTATCTCTGTTATCTGTTCCCTCTGAACCATCCAGAGATAATTTTTTTTTTTTTTCCTTTCCAGGAAACTCCATGGTTATAACTCAGAATTGGCTTATTCAATCCAAACATTACCTATTGATCTGAAACAGATAAAAATGCAACTGATCTAGCTGCTTATGCTCCCTGAGAGACTTACTTTACATATCAAGCAAGTGCATGTCACAGGCAAATTGTGGAGTAAGTGGACATCTTGTAAATGGGAGTTTGTAAGGCTTTTCATTTAATTTTCCTTTGACATTTCAAAGGAAATGGGGCAGATCTCCTCAAATTAATGGAAGGACAGAGAAACCTTTACCAAGAATATTGTTAGGCCTGTGAATGATAAGTGTTACTTTTATACCCAGTGAGCAGGAGATTTTTATGTCTCAAAAAGTGGGGAAAAAAAAGCAGTAATTAGACTCTTAAATGGTGAAATACAAGTATATGAATAGCTTGAGAGAATTGTATGTCCACAAGGTCAGTTCAACATTCCTACCAATTTAGACCTGAGATTGTTTCCATTATGCACATCTAATACTGCCTTTCCAGACCCTCCTGAGTTGTAAATAAAGTGACAGACTTTTATGTCAGTAATTGGGTGGTATTGAGTTATTGAGAAGTGGGCTCAAGGGGCATGATAACGTTAATGAAAGTTCTTGCACAGTACACATACTGGAAAGGAGTACAAAGGTATAACTTGTCTAGGATGGCCTATTTCAGTAGTCAGTAGGAAGATTAATATGATGGTGTCAAACAGAGATAATTGATACCAATTTTATGTATTTAAGTTTCTATCAAGGAAGTGCACTGAAATCCATCATTCCATTTACAGTGACAAGTTGGTGTAATAGCAGCAGAATTTTTAGGTTTAATTCTTTCATAACTTGAGATAAGCTGTTATTCTGAATTATCAAGATTAGGAACTGGCAGATCTAAAGATCACACTTGGGGCCCAGTAATGCATTCCATATGAAAAAGGTATGGAAAAAAATGGGAAAATATTTTCTAAGAACTGAGCTGCCAGGAGACACTGAAACTGTATAAAAAGCTTTTCAGGTGTAAGCTGAAACACATATCTCTCTTCTTTCTGTGAGGTCCCACTGTCCAAGTAGTCATCCAACATCACTTTATATTCTTTTTTTGCACCTTATGCAGCAATATCTAAACTTTCATCAGTACCCCAGTACACCCAGTAAATCCTCACTCTCCCCAGTGTGTCACCAAGAACTTGGGGCATTTGGCTAAACAAGCACTGTGTGGTGAATTGCTGTGTAAACAATCAGTAAATAGCTTGGAATTGTCAGTTAACAATGGATGAGTAGCACATTCTTCACATGCATAGAGAATCCATCTCTTCCAAGGACCATGTTCTTGGGAAAGCCAGAGGTCCATTGAAGGTCTAAAAAGGCTTGTGTGCAGACAGCAATCATGGAAAGGGACAACCAGCTGGAAAGGGCACGACCTGGATCATAGAACCATGTGGGATCACCATGCACGTGGGGTCATTGATGCTTCCTTACAGTCAGTGCTGGTGCCATGCACCTATAACCTCTTGTCCTGAGGGTTACTGATGTAGAACTGCTTGCTAAGGACTGCCCTGAGCCTATCTCATCAACATAAATGTATAAATTCTTCAGTAGTTGATTTATTAAGTAGGCAATAAAGTTCCAACACAATTTCTTCATTCAGAGGTGTGTCAATAGAACATTTAATTTCCATTCAGATTGAGTGAAAGCACTGCATTATCATTTTAGTTACAGCTTTCTTACAGTTCATTTAGCCACAACCAGCTTTGTAAACACAGGAAAATTTAAAACATAAACAAACTCTTAAAATAAACACAAAAGACTCTGCCCCCCTGCAGACAGATGTTTAAATAAATACTTTGGCAGTTGTTTAGTTTTTCAGCATTATTGTTTTGTTTTCCATTCTGCTGCACAAAAAAAGGTATATAAATACATCACCAACCTCTATATGGTTTCAATATTTAATTGACTGGGAAATTATTAAAAGAATTTAAAAAAACATTTTCTAAATTAAAGCATATACATGTCACTGTTGCAGATTTAATGTTTTGTTTGCTTAGAAATGAAACTGAGTATGCTACATGACAATCTCAACTTTGCAATGATTTGTGTTTGTTTTGTCTTATTTTTCAAAGTTGACAATGCATTTACAGGACCTGTGTGATAGAAGTGCATTTTTATTTACTCTGTGATATTCTGACTCACAAAGGCATGTGTTTTATTATCCAAACAGATGAGGAATAACTATATGTTTCCATATTCTTTTTTATTTAAAGAACTTACACTTGTGTTTGGTTGGGATAGAGGACTGTTATTTTCTGGTTTTTGATGAAGTCTCATCACTGGTAGTTTAAAGAAGAGAGATTTAACACTAATAATCTTTCTCACTTCAGCTGGACATGGGGTTTTTGATGACAATTACTCATCCAAAAGACCCACATGCAGAAACACTTCAAGTAAGAGCCTTTTCATAACACAGCCAATATTCCTCAAGATACTTTACAGATGCCCAGTCCAACATAAGTTCTCCCCCTTCTTCTGTTCTCTGTGTTTCCCACAACTAATTATAAAATGGAAGACCAAAAACACAGACTCATTCCCTCCCAGCAAGCCTGCACCACCCCATATGTTCTGATCCATTAGGAGGAACACTTTGCAATTTGTTATTTGACCTGATTTTCAGAGGAAAGTCTGAAATGCTTTAAGTGGCTTCATGCAACAGTTTCCTATTTATCACAGAAAAGAGTATGTAATGGTAAGGAGTTGGTAAAAAAACTCTCCAGATAAAATGTTTACTTAGAAAATGAAAATATTTCAATTCTGATCAGCTACTGCTGTTTATCACTGGAGTTGTATTTTGACTGTGTTTCATCTCTGTTCCCTGTGGGCCTATCTTCTTGTTTGAATTCTTCTTAACTCAAAAATATTTTTATGAAAAAGAAGTCTGATTTTCTAACCAGTAAATAGATTTATATTTGCCTGTTTTGTGCAGAGAATATATGCGTATTGAATATTTCACACTAATAGTATAGATTCTTATTAATAATATAATTAATGTTCAAATTTAGATAATGGATTCCATAATACAGATAACACATGTATGCTTATTTTTGTCTGTAACAACTGTAATATGTAACATGTGCAATGATGTATTATTTTTATATTACTGTAATTAATATGCATATTGTGTATTTATGCAGCTTAACCTGTATGTCCTAGGGTGACTTCATGATGCTGAATTGTATCCCCATCCATTAGTTTAGCCCAGAAATAATTTGAACTCCTTCTGAGAGGACTGGAGATGTTTGTTATAAACTGGGATATAATTTTCAAAAAAATTGTGGAAACAAAGAGAGGGTTTTTTTCACTATCTTCTTTCTCTAGATGTCCATTAGCTATCTTAAAAAAAAAAAAAAAAGAAAAGAAAAAAAGGAGAAAAAATTTCATCAGCCAATTTATTTGATAAGTCATAAAAATTATAACCATTTAAAGACCACTTATTTGTTAAAAAACCCCAAAGACAAACAATTTGCTTGTTGATATTTGCATCGTTTCAGAGTTATTTGCAGTGCATGAACACAGTTCTCTTGTATAAAAAACAGAGCATAACCAGACTGGCACAGTCCTTCAAGGTTGGCAGGTTTTGTTGGACTGATTTTGTCTGAAAGCTCACAAGGCTTTCACAGAGGAGCAGGCCATTGTTAACATCATTTTTCAGTGTCCCTTTCTTCTGTCCCCAGAAGCAGATCTGGAAGAGGGACTGGTGCTTCAGGCTCCAGTGCCATCCTCACCGAAGCCACTCTGGAAAACTCTCCCAAACCCATGCTCTAGCTGGCAGCTGTGGTGGCTGCACCTTGTGAGGTAAGGGTATGTTAAGTTCACCTGATGGCCAAGGTCCCTGGGCTCTTTTTGAGCATGTTTAAAGATCCTTTTGACAAACATACAGAAGACATATGCAGGAACTTCCTTTGAGGCATCGCTAAGCAGTTACATTTCTCCCTGTGCAATTCAAAAGTTCTGTCGGAAGATTTCTTGGGCCATTCTTTGAGCTTTTCAGAGGATATTCTTCTGAAGATGAGTTTGCCATGGCAATCCCACAGGTGCTAAACCAGTGCTGCTGCAGCAGGGCTGTGTTTAGCCAAACCTACTGCCTCAGCTGCCTCAGTGGGTGCCTGCAGGAGCCCTGCTGCCTGGATCAGCTCACCACAAATGAGGCTGGGCTGTGGCAGTCTTCACCTAAGTCAGTATATGCTGATCTGTTAATCATCAACCATCTTGACCAGGATTTTGATTTTTATTCTGCCACATGTCATTTCTGTTAAAATTAGATCAGTTACAAAGAAGTATAAGCAGCTCTACATGTTTTTTTTCCTGGCTATACTTAGGCTAAGGCTGAAATTCAAAACTAGGGAAACTTAGAATATGTTAGCATATTCATTATCACTATAAAGCTAGTTAAAAATAAGCCCCAACTGGATAACTATATTTCTAGTCACAGATTCTTACGAAATAAATATAAAAATGGCAAAAAGCCAGTGCTTGAAATAACATGGAATTAATTTGTCACTCTGTAAAACAAACCAAAGCATGATTAGATATGGTTAGGTAGAGAACAAGACTAAAAGAAATTTCTTTTTGTTTCTTTCATGACTGTGTGTTTCCCTTTCCTGCCCAGATACAGTCTGTATTTGTACTTCAGGCTGTTTGTTTCACATTCTTTTTAGCAACTGCTTAGCTACACTCTCAGTTCTTTGCCACCATATATCTGGGCATTTCCTCCCTCCTTTTATCTACCACAGAAATACAAGAAAAGTATGAAGGTACTTCACCTACACTGGGACAGAATATTTACATTTACAGAGAAAGGAATGCACAGTAAAGATAGGAAGCTGAAAAGCTGCCGCAGGTTCAAAGCTCAAACATCTGATCTATAAATTTCAACCAAGTGTTGTCAAGCCCTGCTTTGCTTCACAGTCCTGCTGCTCAGGTCAGGGGCAATGGACAGTGGGGAATCGATGTTGACTGGGTTCCTACAGTGCATGTGCTTGCTTTGGGGGAATTATGAAGCAAAACAGAATGACCCACATCATGCCATCTGGAATATATATCAGTTAGATGACAATAACAGGAGAGAGAGAATCCCTGGGAATCTTCAACACACCTGATCTTTTCTTCTTCTGCCACTAAATTCTGAAAAAAAAAACCCTTTCAAGTCTTTCACAAACATTAAATATTCAAGTTCCCAAATTTGCACAAGAAAGGAAGATGTTGATTAATAGGAACATTTTTCCCTATTCATCCAAAGAGGCTGAGGCTAAAATCCTGCTTGTCAAAGAGGTTATGGCTATGTCAAAGACTATGGATGTTCCAGGCTTCCGATTAGGGAAGAGCCCTACCTAATACACCCTAGCTTCTATCAGACTTTCATTTCAAACTTTTTTGTTAGACCTGTCCACTTTCAAACTACTGAGGTTTAGATCCAAACTTGTAATACTGCTAAGAGTTGGCAAAGTGTGGACAATTCCTGAAAAGTTATTCTTAGAATGTAATCACAAATGCAAATTAGCAGTTTATAATTGTCCATCCTGGATATTAGCAAGGATTGAAAGTACAGTGCTTTACTCTAAAATAAAATAAACCAGAACTAACCTAAGACCCAAACCCCTTAGTCTTTTTTAGCGTGATGTGATACTTACCATCAATATTATCCTCCTGCCAGATGATCCTACTTGCCCTGTACTTTGAAAATATGCATATGTGTGCTTAAATTACTCAAACGTTTGCAAAAATAGTTAGGGAATGAAATACCAGTGATATCAGCTGCCCTAACTAATGCAAAGGCTAGCTACTCCCCTCAGAGGGGTGGTCTTCTTTGCATTGCTTTTATGTTTGTGTCAGAGACAGAATTAGACCAGAAATCTTAGTGTGATCAGGCTTAAAGAGATGGCATTTAGAACAGGAAGGCAAAAAGTTATGTGCTCTGGCATTACCTATGGCATATGAATGAAGGCAGTTAAAGACAGAAATGGATCAATTCTGATCCAGTACCTTGCAAGTGAAACACCACATCAGCATAGCCCCTTGGCTTTAGTGAGATTGTGAAGATGTGTGTGTCAGTCTATGTACCTTGGATTTTAAAATAAAAGAAGGAAATGGATAAAGGTGAATCCTGCCTGGCTATGAAATACCATTTGAATCTGAAGAGAAGGAAAACATTTAAGTTCTCCATGGGGGTGAGCATAAGTAAAGCTTTCAGATTCTTGACAGCTACAGGGATCTTCAAATGTTTAAGTTGAAAGTACTTAGAGAAATACTGAATAATCAGGAAAGCAGCTTTAATGAGGTTAACCTCAGGGAGCACAAGGAGTTTTTAGTGGTTGTGCATCCTCTTTTAGGAGGACAATTGTAACTGTTAGGGTAATTCATCAGGTGATTTTTTACCACTTTTCTTCCTTCAGTTATTAGAGGTGATTTAATATGGAAAATAATCATAAATTGCCATCAAGTTTTGCTCCTGCTTTTGTTATTCAAAGCCAGTCAGGAACTTGGCTGCACCAATTAAAAAGATTTGTTAAAACAAGTTAACTATACCATGCTACAAAAGCTAGATTTGTAATGGTTGACTTTTTTTTCTTTCTTTTCCTGAAGGTAAGCACATTTGAAGAAAAGCTAAGAAGGAGAGAATATTTTCAGAAGAGAATGTCATTGTGCTCATGTTTTAATCAGAATAGAAGAAATGTGCAGAATGTTGATAAACTGTCAAAAGTATTTGTAAAGCTACCACAGTGTTTGACAATGCAAGCAAAACTGGTTAGATAATGCAAGTTTTTTACTTTGTAAAGTAAGGTGAAGGGAATTAACTCTTTTCACAGAGTCATTTAGACTGGAAAAAGACCTTCAAGATCATCGAGTCCAACCTTAGACCAATCAAGATCCTGCTGAGAGAACTGAGGACTGTGGAACACAGTTCCTTTGTGGAGCACCAGGCAATTAACTGAACAGGTGATTTAAGACCGTGGGCAATAGTGATTCCTCCCTTTGTTATTACAAAGGAGCAACTCCAAAGGGTAATTTGAACTCTACACAGGATGAATCCCTTTCCTCTCCACTGAGATTTCAAAGGGTGTGAACCATTGTAAGTTGGATCTTGTGAGCCTAACAGGACACATGTTGCAAAGAGCTGTGTAATTAGTCAGAAGCAGCCACAAAAACACTTGGAATAGTCCACCAAACAACTGGTGCAGAAAGATGCTGGGAAAGTACAATGACTATCATTAAAGAAAAAAATCCTGCCTTGATTGGTTATTTTGCTCTTGCAAATCTACCATGTTCGTAATTTGATATACAACACACTGTGATAAAGCAATAAACCAAGGTACAATTCCCCTCTCTAAAACACCAGAGCTGAAAGACCTGACCCAAAGCCAACCAATGTTTTTCTACTGATTTCAGTGGACTTTAGTTTATGCCCATAAACTCAATTCTAAATTCTCATCTAACCAGCAATGCGGCACAGCAAAGACATGACTGATTTTATTGCACACATAAATGTGAGCAGGAACTCTTCTCCCCCAGAATTCAACTTGTTTACCTGATCAGTGTTTGATACCAGGCCTAACTTATGTGCCTTTTAATGGTACCCAGCTATAAAATCATGACTGACACTTTTCTGCAAGAGAGGTGTTAGGTCTGGTATCTCAGCTGGCTCCAAATTTGGGTAATTACCTTCTGCCCCTGCAGTTTAAACAAGATACACCGTTTGTCTTCATTACCTGCTCTAAAATTGCTGTTCCAATTTGCTGTGCTTTACTGCAATAGCTGCTGCATTTCACTGCACTGCTTTAAGTGGTAGGTGAGCTGATTTCAGAAAGATAGATAGTTTGTATAAAATATTTTGTGATCCTTTGAAGTGAGCAGTGCTAAGAATTATTTTTGATTTTTACAGTCCTTATGGGTATGCCAGGATAGTCACATTAAATATGCTACTTGGCAGGTTTTATTTTTAAAGACTACCATATGGTATATTTTCATCACCCAAGCTATTTCCTAGAACAATTCCATATGAGTGTTTGATGTTAATTTTATTTGGGACTGTACTAAGACCATCATGCCAGGTTAATTAAAACATGGCAAAGAATTCTCACAATGGACTGATACTAAAACAGAAGGAAGTGTCAGTCTTCAGTGAATAAAATAGCAATCTAGGAGGTAATTATTTCCTCTTGTTAGCAGAAAGAAAATAAGAATATTGCAGAGCTCTGGTTAAGAAAAACAGAAACCAACCAACCAAACAATAACCCACGAACAAACCAACCAACCACCAACAAAACCAAACAAACAACTAAAAAAAGCTAACAAAAAGCCAAAAACAAAAACAAGAAAAGAAAGACAAGCCCACCAAACAGAAGCTGTCCGAAACTTGCAGTAAAGATTAACAACTTGGGTGAATTTATTCCTCACTTGGCAGCACTGAATGTAATATTCAGAACATTGTCGTATAACATGTCGTAAGGAACAGAGTACGTGAGTCAATAGGGATGGAAGTATATTTCATTCTGAGGCTTTAATTTATGACTATTGCCACTGATAACTTGAGATGTAAAGTGTTTTATCCTCCATGGGTGTGACACACTCAATTAAAATAAGGCACTTATTTGATAAAACCTATCTTTCCTTTAAATGTGTTTCTGCCAGTATTTCTGAACAAAAGTCCTTTCCAGAGTCTTGGATTTGTCTTTCACTGTAATTCAGTGGGTTTAATTAATCACTACAGTGATTCAGTTTTATACCTGTGCAATTCCATAAATTTGAATTCAGACATTCCATGCTAGCTGTAGTTATGCAGTGTTGAACAAAATGTCATGCCAGAAGATCATCAAAGCTGCAGGACTACACGAAACATTTTTCGGTTGCCTCTTATTTTCCTTAAAGTGAAATACACTTTGTTGTGAATCAAAAATAAACATAATATTTAAATAATATTAAAATGCTAATACCAAAATATTTTCTAGCAAAATAAAATCTTTTGAAATGAAGAAGCAAGAAAAATTAGAGCAAGCAACTATGAATCAGTATACTGGCATTTTTAATTTAGTAGAAGACTAATACTCTACAGGTACTGACACCTGTGTCATGCTTCCATCCAGAGTGATGTGCTGCTGCTCCGCTGCATTTGTTACAAATTAAAGGCACAAAATTCTAGAAAAATGAAACCCTTATCTCTTAGGCAAACAGGGCTAACTGCAAAGGCAGTGCAATTTACCTGCACTATGACATTTCATGTTGCTTATGGAAAAAGCCAACCTTCCTTGCAGGAGAAGGTGGAACTCACCAAATACTGTCAACTGCTACAGCATCTCCCACACTGGAGAGGCCAGTTCCTAACCTGGAGAGTATCACTAGAAGAGGAAAATTGTAGATCAGTTGGTTCTTACAGTACCCTTTTCTTCCTGCTCTTCGATTAGCAATTTTGATGATTTGAACCATGGAGTTCACATTGATCTACACCATAAAGCAATATCACCCCTATGCAATACTTGTAGTGCAGACAGTCCTCTGTCTTCTACACTGTGTCAAATTTTCAAGGCATAGGCAGAAGCAGTGCTATCACATTTGGAGACCCCACACAGCGAGTCAAGCCTGCCAAGAGGCCTGATCCTGTCTGAAATCCTTGTTGGCATCCAGGGCACCAGGACAGGGCTGCAGACATCAGGGAACGTGAATTAAGTGGTTCTGGGTGGCAGCTTGAAGCCCCATGATCAGTAATATTCCAGAAAGTCCAGTATCCACGGAGAAAAAATCCTTAACCTTCCAAACAACAAAGTACACTGCTGCATACTTTTACATCTTGATTCCAGGCAGCCCAAGAGATCCAGCTAAAAAGTGGTCAGTCTGACAAAGCCATGTGAAAGCACACATCCAGCAAAAAGAAAATACTTCCTTTTTTCTCTAAACAGTAGTTCCTTTATGATGTGTGACAGATTTTAAAAAAATATATTACAGCAAGACAGTCATATTTTGTAGTACTGCTTTCCAAAACCCATTTCTTTTCAGGTGGCTGGAAAATATTTCTGTTGCTTTTCTTGTCAATCCAGTATGATTGATAAGAGTATGTATGGGCACAAGTACTCTTATGAAACCTAAATAAGGTTTTGGAATCTGAAATTTTGATCTTAACTTTTTTCAGTTAATAAAGATATTTTATATTAATGAAAGAGACAGGCAGCTGATTCTTTTGGAATCTAAGTCTGATGTTTTCTGTGATGCAAAACAATTACTTTTAGTGTGTACAGTGTTCATTCTTGGTCTTAAAAGATTAGTATAATTGTACTTCTCTTGAGAGGAAAGACAAAATTTTCAATTTAGTTTAACATTGTCTTTACTGTTAAATAAAGGTTAAAATGTGCAGACACAACACAGAAAATTGTGAATGATATTTCCTGGGAAATTGTCTAATCTTACACTATGGTCTGTTCATTCAGGTGTTTATTGAAATTAATGTTGAATCATCAGACTTCTTTCCACTTTTTGTCATTTTAGATCCTTTCAAAATTACATCTTGATATTCACTCTGTAACAGCACTCCTATGAAAAATTTGCCAGCAAAAGAGAAAGAACCACCTCTCTCATAACACAGTCACAAATCTGAGCTGAACAGTGTCAGTCATAGTGTGGGTGGAGGTCTGCTTACTGCTTTCTGCAGTGATTTAGACCCGTGTGTGCTGCAAGCCTGGGGCTCTCTTTGGAAAGGTACCTTCAGTGTCAGATGGATGTTTATTTTGGGCCCATATTGGGCTACATCATTATGTGCTTGCTTGGCACCAAATTTGGCAGGCATTGTTTGCAGAGATCTAACACTGTTGCCCCTGGCTTCTCCTAGGCAGGCCATGTGCTACTGGTCAAGGCTCCTGGATTGAATGTACAATGCACAATATGTAACGCAGCCAGCCAGAAATATTCCACCAAAATATTTGCCTTGATATTACTGGGGTGCCTCATATCAAATCAAAGAGATTCATCAATACATCGTTGAATTAAAAAAAAAAAAAAAAAAAAAAAAAAAAAAAAAAAAAAAAAAAAAAAAAAGTAATGCATCAACCAATCGCACCAATGGCATGAAATTTAACCAGACCAAATTCCAAAGTCTGTATCTGACATGAACAGAGTAACACCAGGCATGATAATAAATGGGGAAAGGAGCAGCTGGGGATCAGCCCTGCAGAAGGGTCTGGGGTGCTGGCCAGCAGCACCTCAGTGTGAGCCAGCAGGGTGCCCTGGCAGCCCCGAGGGCAAACCCCACCCTGGGGTGCCTCAAACACAGCCCAGGCAGGCAGAGCAGTGACTGTGCTGCTGTGCCCAGCGCTGGGGCGGCCTCACCTGGAGGGCTGTGTGTGTGCCACCTGAGAGGATGGTCAGTCTCTGAATGCCTCCAGAGGAGGGGAACAAACCTGGTGAGGGGCTGGAAGGAATGTCCTGTGAGGAGAGACTGAGGACTCAGGGCTTGTCTAGTTTGGAGAGAAGGACACTGAGGTGTCACTGTTTGCCATGCTGAAATGACTACACAAAGACTGGGAACTTGAGAGAAAGAGGAGAAGCATGGAAAGCCCTCATTTGTTTATTTCATCCTGTTATATACTTTTGGAAAGGTGAACATGGATTGGAGGGTAGAATTCCCACCTCTCAACCACATTGGTCAACAGGAATGCCAATCAACCCTTTCCTCTCCTGGAGAAGACTGCAAAAACAATGGCAGTACTTACAAAAAACAATCTCTTGTTTACATGAACAAAGCGTGAGAAGTAAGAACTTCTACTTTAATATGAACGCTCAGAAAACTAAGAAATCTCATGGTGACACTGAGGGGCAACCTCATTGCTCTCTGCAGCTGCCTGAGGAGGGGAGAGGGGAAGGGAGAGGATCCAGTGATTCCCATGTATGAATGGCTCAAAGCTGTGTTGGAGGATGTTTAGGCTGGACATCAGGAAATATTTCTTTACTGAGAGGGTGGTCAAACTCTGGGACAGGCTTCCTCTAGAGGTGATCAATGCCTGAAGTTGTCAGTATTTAGGAGGCATTTGGACAGTGTCCTTGATTACAGGCTTTAAGTTTTGCTCAGACTTTCAGTGGTTGAGCAGTTGGACTAGATCTTTCTTGGCCCTATCATCTGAAATATTCTAGCCTAGTTTAGTCTAGTCTATGCAAAAGTAGACAAAAGAGATGAGGTGAAGCTCAATGATACTATGGTAAGTCCAGTGCCAAAAAGCCAAACGTCTTACTAAGCTAGCTCTTGTATGCATTTAGTGTATTTTGAAAGCAGAGTATCTCATTTCACTCAAGGATACTTCTAATAGTTAGGAAATCTGTACTGTATTATTTAGCATGGAGTACTTCATGTGCCCAGCTGTAAATTCTACTTGCCTTTGAAAAGCCATCTACATGCATACCAGACTTTCTGGAATGTCCTGAAAAATGACAGAACATAATGTAATACAAATATTTGTATACATACATTATTCTTGATACTCTTACTTGCTTTCTTTTGAATGGCAGGTATCCAGTCACTGATTTGCTCATAGCTTCTCTGACACTAAAAGAGAATAAGAACAGTATGAATGATACTTTTTTTTTTCTCTATCTTCCAAATAGTTCTAAGCTGTTAAAAAACAGCTATCATATATTTTCATGATTATTTGTTCAATCACCAATCTTATTACAGTAAACTAGGTACAATAATTGAGGGTTGTGTAAGCTTGCTTGGTCAAAAAAACAGTCTTGAATCAACACAGTGACAGCACTGGCTGAATATATCTTCTGTGTCTTGGGAATTGGCTGTCATTCATGCCCACTATTTAGGACAAAGAATTTTAATTGAGAGACTGACTACAATCTTGCTTAATAAAGCCCTTTCCTCGAAAAATTAGCGTCAAATGTCATTGCTCTTCACTGATATATCCTCATTACTACAGCTGCAGTCTAACAACAGACTTATCTCAGCAACCAAATTTTCTCCAGCTCCTCACTTAAGTGCATTTTGTTGTGGCTGTATATATTAGTTCACATGAAAATATTGATAGATAGTTTTACACACTGAGGACTGAAGAGTAAAGATTTTTGTAGCACCTGTATATAAAACCACCAGAAGTTAACATTTACTTATTTGATAACTCTTTATTTTAGGATGGTTACAAAACATAAGAAAAAATTCCAGCTGTAAGCCAATGGCAGAAAATCATCCTCAGTGTTGATAAAATGGAAAACAAGGTATATTTCCTTAAAGAAAGCCTTCATCAAAGCTCAGCTGGTAGCTACTGAAGCAGGAAAATCCCATCTTACAAACCAGAATTTGTTTTGATGGTAAGATTTTGCAATTTCACCACCTTTTTAATGACATCTTTTATACACATATCAGCAGAAGTTCTATTTTCTCTTAGCATCAGCAAGTTTGCCAAAAGTCTTTTTTAGACTGCAACTAGGTTTTGTTTCTTTTGAAACTCCTAGTTCAAATAAGCTAATTTGGTAACATTCATCAGACAGCTTCAGGCACAAACCACTCCTGACACATTTCATTTCGAAGCATTGATACTTTATTCCTCAAAGCAGTTAAAGTTTTCAGAGACTTTAGCTAATTTTATCTGGAAGGAGTAAAACCAGCCCAAAGTAAATTAAAATCATATATTATATAAATTGTGTTCGATCAGAAAATGAAGCAAATAATTTGAACTCCAAATTAATGATTTTTTTTTCAACTTGGTCTGTTGTTGAAAATGCTTTAGCTACATGTATACCTGTGTTTATGTGAATCATCAAATTTTACATATATTTATGTAGACACTTACTGATGAGTAGCTGTGTTGCTGCCAAGACTGTCTAAGTGCAAAAATGAAGCTATATTTGTAGGGAACTGCAATAATCTTTATTAGACCAACTGATACAGCTGGTAGGAAACAAAAAAAGCTTGCAGGCTTACAAGGCCTGCTCCAGATCTGGAACAGATGCAACCACCTCAGGCTAAATACTCACTGCAGAAAACTGCTCCGAATTTCTCTTGATTATGCTAAATTTGAGGCAATATAAGACAATTAAAAAAAAAAAAGTGATGGGCATGAGAAGAGTAGAAGGGCAGGTTAGCAAAAGGGGAGACGATAGAGTTGCTTACGAGACAAGCAGAAATTGAGAGAGGGAATAATTATCAGCTTGAACTGTGGGATGCAAGTGCCAGTTTTTGCCTCAGTTGAATAATGAGGGAATTAAATATCTTCGTTTTGTGATAGCTAAAACAATGGAATGCACTGCTAAAGGCAGAAATCAGCATGGAAAGAACCTAGTGTGGATCTGAGGAGTAAGTTGATATATATTCTTTGGGGAAAATTTTCTTGTAATCAGTTTCTGATTTCCTGTGTCTTGAGACCCAAATCCCAGTGCCTCACTTGTGCCAACCACTATCTGCAGGGATTTTATGGAAGCACTGGGGTATATTAGGCTTCTTCAGCAGGCTGGTTTGCTTTTTTCCTTGTCCAATTTACTGATCCTTTTCATGGTATTTTCCCCTGCCTCCACAAACAGTCCTACTGCACCACCACGGGTACAGCATGTCTGGCGACATATATACCAATGATAACTTAAGGATATTTAATTTAAAATGTCTTAGCACTTTAAGGGTTTTCATTTGTAATACTAGCTAGATTATGTTAAAAGAGTGGCCTTTTTTTTGCACTAGAGTCTGAGCAGTCTGAGATATTTCATCATTAGAATCTAGAGGTGATTTTCATCCTCTGAAGGACAAGGTGCAAACATGTTCAATAATTTTGTTATTGTACGCTGCATCAAGCAGCAGATGTATTTGCTTCAGAAAATGTAGTCATCGTAATTCACTCTTGGCTGTGTAAAAACACTAGATAGAGAATGAAATGAGAATAATAATTTTCACCTAATACAGAAAAAATACTTTAGAAATTATTTGAAACACTGTCCCAGGGAACATTTCTGTGTTCTAGCATAATAAGTTAAAATATTTAATACTAAATTGCCATGACGTTGAAATTGGATAAGGAAACACATTGTCTTCCAGAAAGTGCCTTCTTTCAGGTCTGTGCACAGAAAGGTAACTCTCACTTGTGGGAGTGTGTGGAGCAATGGAGAGGGCAGTGCCTGTGTACTGCTGAGCAGCCTGCATGAGGTTGCAAGGAAATGTCTGTGGAAATGGAGACAAGGAAGAGACACAGGATGAAAAGAGTTGACTCAGTTCCCTCCTTTGTTAACAACTTCTTGTGAGAGCTCACTTAGGACTCATTCATAAACATCACAGTAACACTCACATTTTAGATACAAATCTGCTCATTTCAGGAGTAATCCTAGTCCAAGTGTCCCTATACCATGGCAAGCAAAACTTATTCACCTAAAATAATAGGATTCAGTAATGCCAGAATGCTAGGCAAAGAGCTTAAAAATGTGCACAGCCATATCCTGTACCTATTCAGCTGATATAGCAAACTATGGTCCATGGCACTGTGGAGTCTAAAGGAGTAGGAAAGGCTCGGATAAATCATCATCAAGCTCAGTCTTAATTATGCTTGCTCCTCTCACTTCTGCTGAATAGAAAGTGTAAAGGTGTCAGAGCATAGCGTAGGTGTCAGGTGAGTGTCCTTGTGAAACAGATATTGGGCAATACACACATATATGAACTGTTGTGATATATACTTGTATATTGTATATATATAAAGTCTTATAAATATAAGATTTTGCCATGGAATCCAGTTGTGGGATGAATACAATCTCCAAAACACAACTTGATCCAAAGATGATCCCTCCACTCACTCATCTGACTAATATAAGTTCAATAAAAATGAAATGCTTGATTCAGAAAAAGCTTTTGACTGTAAATATAAGCCCACTCCCTGTTCCAGTGCTATTCTTATTTCTAAATCCAGAGGAAGTGCTACTTTAATGTGGATGTGGTAATCCTAAATCAGGATTAAAAACAAACAAACAAACAAAAAAACCCAAAAAACAAACCAAAACAAACCAACAAACCAACAAACAAACAAAACCAAAAAAAACCACACAAAAAAACCCCCACCACACCACTCACCCAACCAAAAAAAAAACACCCTTACATTTTCATCTTTTCAGTTTTCTTTAACATAAATGTTTCTCATCTGTGGCTTTTTCCCATTGAAAAGATAAATTTTGCCCAGTGGTCCTATATACATTTTTATAAAGGCATAACATAAAAGATGCACTTTTTCCTGAGGATGTCTGCTTATTCTATATAGTAGTTTTCATTGTCCTTGTTCTTCTTATTCATCCTTTTACTCCACATACTCATCTGTAATGTTCTGCCTCTTTTCTTCTTATTTCTGTGGCTTAGATTTTCATCAGCAAACCAGAAAAAATGTTTGTGTCTTGATTTATCTTATCATTTCAGTAAACTTTTTCTGACAATGTGCACACTGTAGTTAGTGTGTGTAGAGATGATAACAGTTGCATTGATTACTTTACTGACAAGTAATAATGAAAGGAAGGAAACTAACTGCAATGGCTCAAGGAATGAGAAATTTTTCAGTATTATAAAGGGAAAAGCAGAATGATATAAGCTGTAGCAATAAAGAGGAAAATTAATTCCAAGCTTTTACAGATGACTGCAGCTGTATTGCTTAGTATGCATGTCAGCTGCAGGAGAATGTTTAAGAAAGGAGATTCAGCTCTACAGTAACAAACCACAAAGCTTCTTAAATGAGCCTAATTCAGCAGTAGAGTAAAACACTGAAGTCACAGGAATTACAAAACAGGTAAATTTAGCACCCCATTTTCTGCATCTTTTAATAATTAAAACAAAATTAGAGGAGAAATACTTGGTGTCTACTAAGTTGTTGTTACAGACAGGTTACCAATATCATATTAAAGAGAATGCTAAAGCAAGATAAAGTGCTTTCCTTTCATTTTTAATGCACTTCTCTAGATAGAAGAATATTGTACGACCTTTCATGCTGGAATTAATGGACTTTGGTAGTGATATTCATTGCAATATTTCTTTATTTCCATCTATAGGGAATGCAGATTATGGTATTAGATGGAGGACAAGTTTAAAAATAGAAGCACAATCTTTATTAAAACAGAAGTCACCATTAGAACCTTCACCTCACCAAAAAGCCCCCTGCTGAAAAGCCACACTATGCTCCAATGGGTAAAGACAGAATTAAATGAGAGTTCAGAGCATTACCCTGCTTTGAGCACAGATAGCAGAAAAAAAAAATGGTAACAATCAATCTCCAGTTTTATAATAGTTACAATATATTCTTTCGTATCTGATACACCATATTGCTGATTTTCTTTGCCAGTAAATAAGTTTAAACACTTTAAAAGCATAAGAAATAAGTACATCTTTCTTATATCAGAAAATTGATTGCTATTATGTGTTTTTTTGGGGTTTTTTTTGGTTTTGTTTTGTTTTTGTTTTTGTTTTTGTTTTTTTTCAAATTCTAAATACAGAAGAGCCTGAAAAAACCACAAGGGAGTTTTATTTTGAATCTTTCACTTTAAAAGAAAAGCAGAAAGAGAGAAGAGTGGTTTACTATCATTTTCCTAAATCTATGATGACATTTTTGGAAACTTCTAGGTGATTTGGACTTTAAAGTCTTCTTCTCTACGAAGAGTTTAGCAATTCCAAAAAGGCACTTTACAGAGCGTATGTTTCAAGAGTTGCATCTGTACTGCAAGATAACTGTTCTCTGCGGAACTGAGAGTCTCAGCAATGAGATTCTTTGATCACCAAGCCCAGGGTGCTGCTGGATGATCTTTGTGGACCCCTGCCGGGTTTCTATCAAAGAAAAACAGCCTGCAGGAAGGTTAGTGACAAAGCAGGTTTCATCCTCAAATTACTGTCATGAGGAAGGCGTATCAGAACAGAATGAGGGGTGAACAGAGATGGCATTTCATTTGCCAGAAATTTTATTCTAGTTTGAATTTTTATCAGCCTCACTGGGACAATTCATATATTGAAGTTAGGCCTGTCACTCAGTTTTTGAGGATTGGAAGCTAAAAGAGAAATGAACAGAAGTGGGAATACCTGTAGGGCAGAACTGAAGTTAGGCTGTTCTCCTCCCCAATCCACTTGCTCTGGAGGGTGCCTGACCCAGAGGGACACTGACCCAGCTGGTCTCCTCTCTTGTTCAAGATAAACGTGTTTCCTCACTACTAATGCCCAAGTGGAACCGCTTGGATGCTGCCTGGGGTAGACACTGACCTTGGCAACTGCACACAGCTCTAGCTCTCCCATGAGATCCAGCACTTACACATTCATCTCAGTAAATGCTGGAGTGTTGCCACCTCACTACAGAATCACAGAATCAATTAGGCTTGGAAAGACCTCTGAAATTATCATGTCCAACCTGTGACCAAGCATCGCTCTGTCAACTAGGCCATGGAACTCAGTGCCATGTCCACACTTTCCTTAAAACTTCCAGGGGCAGTGACTCCACCACCCACCTGGGCAGCTTATTCTAATGTCTAATCACCCTTCCTGTGAAGAAATTCTTCCAAATATCCAACAAAAACTCCCCTGGATATTCTGTCCCAGCTCTAGCTCCCCAGAGGCCTACTGCCACCTGGCTACAACCTCCTTTCCTTTCATGTAGATGTAGAGAGCAATAGGATCTCTTTCCAGCCTCCTTTTATCCAGGCTAAACATTCCCAGCTTTTTCAGGCACTCCACATCAAACTTGTGCTCCAGACCCTTCACCAGCTCTGTTTCCCTTCTCTGGACTTGCTCCAGCACCTCAATGTCCTTCTTGCAGTGAGGGGCCAAAAGCTGGACACAGTAGTCAAGGTGTGGCATCAGCAGTCCTGACTACAGGCAGACAATCCCTGCCCTGCTCCTGCTGCCACACTATTGCTGACACAATCCAGGGGCCATCGTCCTCCTTGGGCACCTGGGCACAGCTGGCTCATGGTCAGGCACTGTCAACCAGTACCCCGAGGTCCCTTTCCACGAGGCAGGTTCCAGCCACTCCATCCTCAGCCTGTAGTGGGGCTGTGTGGGGTTCTTGTGTCCCAAGCTCAGGACCCAGCACTCAGCCTTGTTGAACCTCAAACAGTTCAAGAGACCTGCCCCAGATGGAGCCCTGGGGAGCACCTCTGGTGGCCAGCTGCCAGCTGGATCTAGTGCCACTCACCACCACTCTGGACCCGGCCATCACCAACCTTATGACCCAGAGAGGACATACCCACCAAAGCCACTTGCAGTTTACAGCCTAAAAATCTCCTGGAAAACACAGTCATGCTGACCTTTCTAACTCTGCTGTGGAAGGGAATCAGGAGAAAGAGAGAATGAGAATAAATAAAAAAGGAAATTTTGTCACTTCTATTTATTGTTTCCACCTCTTCAGCAGAACTGTACAGTTCAAAACACTGGGCTGTCAGTGCAGGACATGTGTTGATTTTAATAATTAAGCATCACTGGATTGCTGACACTATTAGTCAGGGGTCAGTAGACATTTTCATTGCAGTTGCCATTTTCCAAGACTTCATAAATGTCATTTTGATTCACGCTGGGTTGAGACTTAGAGTGCAGGTTATCAACTTCCTGGTAATTTTGCCTCACCATAATAATCTGGTTTTAAAGTTTTTGAACCACAGCAATTATGTTGGGGGTTTTTTGGGGTTTGTTTTTTTTTTTTTCAGTCTGCTTTCAATAGCACTCTGTAAGCTGTGGAAACTGAAAAAGCAGGGATTTTGAAACCTTGTTTCTTCTCACTCTGTAACAAACAACACTGAAGCCTTGGGTCTGGAGATGGAGTAGCAGAGAAGAGTATAAATTACTGGAGGGCTGTTGGAGCTGTCGAGACAGGGTTCCTAAGGTATTGTGAGAGAAGTCTGAGACATAGGTAACTTTTTTTGAATGTACTACCACCCTCCAAGATACAGGTGTTGGGAAATGTCCTTTGGAGCTCATCAAGCAGATAGAGAACATCTGATAGCTGAGCCAGTACAAGGCATGAGGATGTTGGAAAACCTTCACTGCTGCCCTGCTATTCCCTCTCCTCCTCTCCTGCCATACAGCAAATTATGCTGTTTACTGAGCTCTATTTCACTGCCAGCTAATGCATGTCCTATATGCATCTATGCTATAAGAAATTATAAATTAACAGTTTGTCAGCTAGACCTCCCTGCACACTAATCCCAAATTTAACACAGTTTTCCCTCAGGAAGAATGCTAAGTGTATTTGTTGTGACAGAAAAAGGATGCAGTCCTTGCCACTATATATAGATGTCCTTGCAACACATAATAGTTCTATTTTGACGACACAGATGAATTTGTCTGTTTGGACTTCAGCTACTTGTTTTGCTTTGTGATGTTTAGAAAACCTGCAGCAATTTGTGGGTTTTTTTTTTTTTTTTTTTTTTTTTTTTTTGGTCTTATCCAGCTTTGTATTGGGAGGGCATAAAATCTCAGGAACAGTAGAAAATCCTTCCATATATGCTCAAGTCCCAGTGCTCCCAGTGCTAGTAAATGCATTTGCCTGTTAGGAATAGATAAGATGTGCTGTAACACAGTGCTCAGGTCATGGACAGACCTCTCTGCTCACCCAGGGGAGGTGGCACTTGAAGTGGAGGGCCAGTTCAGAGAAAAAAAGGCTTATGCTTCTGTAGTCTCTATTCTTGCTTATCTAGTCCTTACCAATCAGAAGTGACAAACAAAACTTCATGAGAGCAAGCTTTAAAGAAACTTGCTGTTTCATTTTAGATTAATTACATGACACGTTAGAGAAATACAGAATAAAGAAGGCACAGTCCTCTTGCTATTCTATCAAAGTTCAATGAACAGTATTTGAAATGGATCCCACTATCTTATATTTATCTTATTCATTAGTAATTTTTATAATATGATTAAAAGGAAAGTATGCTACAGGCTAGCATGGGGAGCTTTGATTCAGTGGTTATTGGGGATCTCTTCATGTTCTTGAATTGTATGAGGCTGAAGCACATAATTCCCAGAGAAAAATGTATGCTTGTGCTCACCTGAAGAATTCCAATTACTTGGAAAATAATTTTCACCCAGTCCCAAAAAGAAACTTATGTGTTGACTAGAGCCTAAATTCCGAGAAAAACTAGTAAAATATTTTTCATGTCTATTAACTGCTTAAAACTCACTACCTTGAGCAAAGACTTAATAGACACCAGAAAATTAAGTGACTTTATTTCAAATGCATGGCCTGGAAGCATAAGTACTGGAGAAATTTTATTGTTTGTTCAGTTTTGATTAATTTGAAAATGTATTGAATTTGCATGACACACACACAGGAAAGATTTTTAATGTAGTCATTTACTTTAGCTACTACTTTTCAAGTTTAGTCATATGCAGTTATTATCAAGAAAGGGAACATAAAATTATATGAATTTAAATTTTGAACAGAAATATTTCTTTATTGTACGTGAACCAGTAAATAACCTACCAATTTCATTCTCTGAGTTTCACATTTAACCAAAATGTCATAAAAGCAGTAAAGATGTGTATAGTCATGTATACATGAACAGAAAGACAAAGTCAGAAGATTCAAGTCCAAAAAAGTAAGTTTTTATGTTTTATATATGCAGAAAACCAAACTATCAGAATTCAATTTTGCTCATGTTTTTTATTTTGGTCATGCTTAATATCCTTTTTGTGGTATTGAAAGAAAGCAAAATATAGAAAAAATTTTCATAGTTTTCATTTGATGAAAATTGTTTTGGTTTACCTTGAAAATATCAGAAGGAAACATATTTTTATATATTAATATATTTTTATATATATGTACAAAATACAGCTTCCAAATACCTATTTATCTTTGATTGTAAGTGTTGCTATTTTGCAGATTTGTCTATAGAGGCTTTGAAACTACACTGAAAAATCATGTTTAAAGAGGAAAAACATCCCTCTACAGTTATTACAACCACAAAGGAGATGTAGGTGAGAAGTAGTTCATAACTATATTACCCACTCTATAATTATAAGTGTGGCAATTAACTGAAAGGCAGAGTCAGCATTCCAGTTCATGACTCACAGCAAAGCTACCTGTAAAATTTTACAGAAATTCATTGAAAAAGCTCATATCAACTCTTAGTAAAAAAATCTTTTAAAATTTTGATGTGCAGAATATTCTGTGTAACTACCTTCATGAGATAAAGATATCCATAGGTTTATCAGGAGTTTAATAGAGAGCAAATTAAAAACCAGCCAAACACAAAACCTGACACCAAAAGTATACCCGTATTGACTATGAAAGAAAATTCAAAATCTTGAAAAAGTTAATTAAAAATTCAAGACATTCAGCCAAGCATATCAAACAAATTTTCTTCTTTTATTTTTCATGTCTAAACATGGTTTTGTATTTTTCAGCTGCATGTTCAACTATATTTCAAAAGAGTAGTCATTTCAGTCAAAGATTGAAGCATTGTTTTATCTCTTTGCTGTCATGAGCACACCAACAAGCTCCAATTGCCCTTATCAGCTGTAACTATCATTATGTGTCATGACTTTCCTCAAAAGTGTCTCCCCACCAAGGGCTTTATCTGCTGGTGCTGGAGGGCAGCTCGGACCCGTGTGTGACCTTGGATCAGGCTGCTGTGGAGGGACTGTGAGAGGGCTCCTCCGGGTCTCCACTCGGGGCTGAATGCAAGCTCAGGACCTGCACCTTGCTGTAGGGAAAGGTTGTAGGGTACCTCACACTGACCTTGCCCCTCCTTTTACATCCCTTTCCTGTCCATGGTCCTGAACTGTCGTGGAATCATGGAATGGTTTGGGCTGTGAAGGACTGAAATTTTCCCCCTGCAGCCCCCCAGAGTTCCCCAGAGGCTAGCTCAGATCTCAGAGGGCTTTGGAAGGATATTTCAGGGACAAGGCAAAGGATTCCAAAAGAGGCTCTAAGCCCCAGATGTAGTCCAAGACATTTATTCTTGAAGGTTTGCAGGGGGGAAAGAGGACGAATGAGGAAGAACAGAGCCTTATCTACTCTCCTGCTAAGGAAGAGATAGTTGGACTCCTATTGGCATAGGGTCAAGAAAGGGAGGAAAGGTTAAACTATATAGTTACAGACTCCAGGGGTCTCTGGGGGGGAAAACCATTCCCCAGAGAAATACAACAAAGGACTTTAAAGATCCTCTTGTTCCAACCCTCTGCCATGGGCAGAGACACCTTCCACTAGACCACCTTGGCCTTGAACAGTTCCAGAGATGGGGCATCCACAGCTTCCAGGAGCAGCCTGTTCCAGTGCCTCACCACCCTCACAGTAAAGAATTTCTTTCTGTTAGCAAACCTAAACTCTATTCTTTTAGTCATCATCTGTATTGCTGGTGCTTGGTTATCCCTGTCCTGCTGGATGGCCCTGGCTTCCATCACTGGGACCTTCTCTGCTGGAGGACCTTGACTGGCCCCCCATCTGTGACTCACAGTTCCTGCCTCCCACAGCCCCATGGCATCATCTCATAATTGCAATGTCCTGGCAATAATGAGCCAAAGTGGATCACACCAGCAATTTTCAAATGTGTAGTTATGAAAAAAAGAAATAGGAACTCGTCATGATGGACACTTCTGACACCTAGCAGTTAACATTTTCTCATTAAAAAGATACTGGAGGAGAAAAAAAAAGTCCTCAATCCCAACTGTTCTTGTGTTGCTTTGCATTTGCCCTACTTGACTGTTTACATGTGGTACCTGGGAGGAATTGAGAGATGAACTTGGCTGATGTTTCTAAAAAACAAAGTTGTAAAACCTGTGTTGAAGACCTTCCCATGGAGAAGTGCAAGTCATTTAGTCATCATGCATGTTAAACATTCTCCAAAAAGACCACGAATTTAACAAATTCTAACTGCTTTCTCTTTCATGTTTTAATTATTGTAAATCAAGCATGAATATCTGCACAACTGAATAATTTCTCTCATTAAGAAATATTTTGATGGTCTACACATTTTAGAGTGTGACATTTGGTTGAATTAAATGTAAACTTTACAATTTAACTTTTTATGAGGAATTACATTAGAGCTATGTTACAGTTTGAACACTGAGGTATCATCTATTTCATCTTGTTCCATTCAAGAAACGTTTTTTTCAGGTACTGGCACTGATTAACTATATGTAATTACAAATGATAATGGGACTGTAGAGGTAGGTAAACAGTAACATGAGATTTGCTTAATAATCGGTTCTTTCTTCCTCCTTAATTTCAAGGTAGTAAACAATGGTAGCAGCAGGTTCATTAAGGGAATCAGTACTTTTATGGACAGTTAAATACTAATTGTAAAGATTGCTGCATCCAAGTGAAATGTATCTTGTTTTTTTTTCTTCTTTTTTAATTAGAAGAAGAGTAAAGAAGAACCACATTCTTCAGACAGGAACATCCATTTTAGAGGAACAACAAAGATTTATATAATCAGAAATTTAAGACCCAGAACACTTGCCATACTGACATTGTTTACATGCAAAAAAAAAAGTAAGAAAAACTTTATTTTCTTTTATGGTTTAAGTGTGTGTTGGGGTGAACTTCTGTTTGTCATTGTCCTCATCCATGTTCTAAATCTTAAAATTAGGAAAAAGACACATTTTTCACTTTGTTTTTTGATTTTTTCCTCATTACCTCTAACTTTCTATCCATACAAATAAGCTTAAGGCAAAGGACTTAGGGTTTATTAGTGCTGAGCAGAAAAGAGCAAGTGGATTACATAAACAATACTTTTTGGTTACTAAAGGCGAATATAAATTACTATTTCAACCCCATCAGATATCCCAGTATTTCTTGTTTTGTCTCAGGAATAAATGGCAAATATATTCAGATTTTAACAGAGTGGAAATCTTTTGAATTCATCATTTTAATTGTTAAAATTCCTCTGATTAGGAAAAAAAAAAGTGCCAAAAAAATGCCACAGGACCTAAAATCCATCAAACATTTGATCCTTGTTTTCCAAGCACCAAAATATTTTTTCAGCAATGTGCTTACTTCAATAAAAATATAATGTGGTACAGGCAATAAAATAAAATAACTAACTAGTAACAAAGTCAAAACAAAGCACTACATCTACAGTTCTTTGCCTAAGGAGAGAATGACAGAATGGATAAGACATGACTAAAATTACTTAGGGTGTTTAATGCATTTCTGGAATCTGCTCTCACATGATATCAGTGAGAGTACTGCAAGAACCTATAAAGTAAACAAGTTGTTGCTTTTTATTCTTGCAGCAAATTCAAACATTGTTATTGTTTTTCATTTGTTATTTAGATTTCTGTATGGCTATGTCTTTATAAGTAAGTGGATCGATGCAGAAAGAAATCAGTAGATCAAAGCAGTTGTTACTTGGGATCTCACAGCCACACTGCATGTGGCTGGAGGGTTTCACTGAATTTCAGCAGGTCCCACATCCCAAATGTCTCCAGCTCACATTTTGTTAAGCTGTCTAAAGAGCAGAACAGTGGCAGTGCACATCTCTGCACACCTGGCCTGTGGAAGGAGTCTACCTTCTGTGCACTGGAACCTTTCTCTGACCCAAACCAATCTGAGGATACAACAGGGAGATCAACTTCAAAACTTCAGTTCTGTTCTCCACCCAAATGCCAGTTTAAACGCAGCATGTGTCAGATGAGGCTGCCTTCAAGTTGCTAGCTGGAGTACACGTCCTCCTGCTCTCACTTTTAGCAATGCACCACAATCCCAAGAGTCTCACTGAAAATGCACAACAGCATTTTGAGTAAGGGAGGCTTACAGTGAATCAATCATGGGTGAAACATCCTAATCTGGAGAGCACAGCTAGATAACACAGGAGCTGTCTGATCACATGGAAACCGCTAATCTTCAGCAAATTGTAATGTTTCAGATGGCATCTATAGTGAAATAATTTTGCTTGATTTCTTTATGGGAAATTAAAGACCTCAAAAATTAACACTTTCAAAAGTTTTAGGAGAACTAGTAGGCATGAGTTCTAAAATTATTGCCTTTAAATTAGCTATAAATATTTTTGAAAAAGATGTTGGATCTCAGTAACGCTATGATAAGCATGATGGTAAAGGAACAACAGATGTTTATCTTAAGTCAGATCCTAACATTTTAGGTGGCCAAAGTGTGCTATGATTAACGCTATTTGTGATAAAATGCACAACACTGAAATCCAGAAGTTTGCTCAGCTAATAAAAAGACCTGCATTATTTAAATAGGGGCTGGTTTCACCCAGAAAGTTTGCCATGCTTGTATTTATTGTGCTAAGTTATGATTATGAGCCATATAGAATTATTAGAAAGCAAATGAAGGTTGCAGAGATGGTGGAAGGTCTAGAGTGGAAATATGAGGAGTGGCTCAGATCTCTTGGTCTGATCAGCCTGGAGAAGAATGGACTGAGGGGAGATCCTGTTGCAGTCTGCAGCTTCCTCATGAGTGAAGGCAGACGAGCAGACACTGATCCCTTCTGTGTGACCAGTGACAGGACCTGAGGGTATCACCCTGTGTCTGGGTATTAGGAACACTGGAAGAGACTCCCCAGGGATGTGGTCATAGCTCCAAGCCTGACAGAGTTCAAGAAGTGCTCAGACACTGCTCTCAGGCACACGGTGTTCTTGGGGCTGTCCTGTGCAGGACCAGGAGCTGGAATCCAGTGATCCTTAAGGGTCCCTTCCATTTCTGGATAGCCTATGATTGTATGCTATGATTATTTTTAAAAACATTAATAAAAGAGAATTGTACTAAGTGTACAGCTACCAAATGATTAAGACAATCACCAGTAAAATGGGAGACCCAAAATGTAGGTCCAGCTAACTCAGAAGGGTTTCCAGTGCCCATATGTTCCCAGAAGGATAGTTTAGCCTAGGAAAGAGCCATCAAGTCTGTCAAAGTCACAGCAAAGAATGCAACAGAGAGAAGAAACCACACATCCAAAATACAAGGAAAAGGTAGTGTTTTGCAGGTTAGTGCTACGAAGACATTCAGCTGGAAAAGTGGGACTCAGGATTCCTTGTGTTATATGAAACAAATACTGGAAAAATTTAACAAGAAATAAGTAAAAATAATATTAAAAAAATCCTACTCAATTCCTTGAAAAAATAGTCAGAAAATGAAAATTCAGACCCAGATTCAGAGTTGACAGAGCTGCTGTTGCCATGAGTAACATGGCTTATCTGAGGGACAGGGACTGGATTTAATTTGTACCCCTATGTGTCCTGGTAGCTAAGCCACTCTCCCAGTGGAGAGAAAAGATTGCTGGACAGAGATTCACTTGACCACATATAGTCACCTATAATCTTCCAGAAAGAGATTTGATCAGTTGAATCCCACAACAATCTTGACTACAGATGGACACTAGATCAGATAAAGGTATCTCAAATAAGATGAGAGAAGTTACTTTGGTAACTAGGTGTCCCCAGGAAACTGTGATGGCAGTAGGAGCCTAAATCTGAGGCTTAGAATTGTCATTTGGGTACTTAGATAAGATACTTTACTATGTTAGGCATCTCAGCCTTTTATTAGATATAGGTCTCAGTGATGATACAGGCGAGAGATAAATCTGATTTCTTCTTACAGTTTTCTTCCTTGGTTACCAATAGCCCAGCCTACAAGGGACACTTGTAGCACTTTGAAGCACAACAAAGGAAGTAAAACGTAGCTTAAGTGCAGAGTCGTTTTAAAATGTTAAGTGATACAGTGCTGTGAGTTGCACAGTTATTAGAATGTAGCCACTTAATGAGGTAGCTGTTCTGATTATGTGCATCAGCTACCTCTGTGTGTTGCAAATCTGGAAATAGGTTAGAAATTACAATTCATTTTAAAGATGTTTCTATTTCAGTTAATGGTATGGAAAAATCTAAAAAATTTGTTCCACCAAAAGAATACTTTTAGTTTAATAGACACAAGAAACGTTTTTTTGCAAAAGGTTTTCAAAATATTCCTTATAGTTTTAGATAAATTTATGCTTATAGCAGCTGATTCATTAGTAGAAAAGAGAATATTATAAAGTTTTATTCATCCTACACTTTCAAATTCACTAAATAGAGATAAACAGAATGGGAATGCTAAGATTTTTTTTTCTGATTAATTTTATGGTAATTCGAAGTGTTTCAGTTTTAAATTAATTGTTTGAATACTAAATTATGCAGCTTTATGATCCAGGAGATAAGCAGAGCTCTAAAGATGCCTCTGAGACTTGAAAGAGACAGCATTAGAAGCTCATTATTGCCGGCACATTTAACATGGTTAAAGTAGGGGAAAATAGCCATTAAGTTAATGTAATAGTTAAACTGCATTAATTTGAAAAACTGCCCAGTGAAATGCTTACAGTGATGGTCTTGAGGTTTTGTTTGGCTTTTTTGGTTGGTTTGTTGGATTTTTTTAATTCTGCATCATCTTCAAATATTAACGAGCCAAAACCACTTAAAGAGTAGTTCTTTTCAAGTAACTTAACAAAATGTTTATACTTGAAGAAATATTCAGTTTATCACTCAAATATGTGTCAGAGTATCAACATTTCCTAAAGACAGAAGAACAGATGTTAATGTGCATAGAAGATGAATGAATTCAGGACTATTGGGTGATAACAAACAAACAAAGCTCTAACTCTCCTTCCCATTAGTCCCTTCATCCCCTGGGTCTTTTCTTCCAATCTTTGAAAAGTAGTAGAACTTAAGGAAAGTAACAGTACCTTTCTCCTAATTACTTAAAACTCCAAAGTAAACATTACAAACTGTGAAAAGGAGAGCAAAAGGTAACACCTAAGTCCTAGAAAAGTTCGTGTTGAAGAAACAATGATTGATACCACAGGATTAGATTTACTACACTTTATGTGTCTTAAAATGAAGTAATCAACCTCACAAAAGTAAAATGCAGAGTAATCCCCAAGACATAAGTATGGCTTACCACCTGCTTCAGAGTGGTTGCAGAGTATAGTGCTATGTTTAATGTCCCTGAATTTTTTTTTCATATTAATTATACAAACTTCAGGGGTTTTTTTTATTGCTGTTGCAATTTTGCCCCTTTTTTGTTATCTTGTCACATTTTTGGTCTCAATAATTTTCTTGGTAACACTGTTCAACCACTTTGGAAAAAAAAATAAAGATGTTATTCCCTAGAATTTCACTTCAAATTACTTCTTGTGTTTTAGATTTGAGGCAATGATCTACTGAAGTTCTACTACTCAGACTTTGTAAGGATCATTACAGATCCCAAGGGTTCTGGCTGCAGGTGGTGGCATTAGGTAGAAGTGAGGTAGCACCTTTCAGACCATCAAGCTGAGGAATGCAATGTGGACTACAAGTGGCTCAAGAGACTTCACACAGAATGAGTAGCATTCATAGAATTTCATTGTCGGGGAGTATCCTTAAGCGGGAGCATTAGCTAGGCAATATAAACTTTGGAGCTACTTCCCATAGGTTGATGTCATACACTGACATATCACACCTGATTTCACATCTGATAGAACCTGGATAGATGATGTCATGGTCTGTTTAGGTGACCAGGAGGTGTGGGGCAGATGGGCTGGGACTGAGCAAACAAGAGCTGGAATAAGAGACTTGGGCTTTTCAAGAAGCCCATCACTTATGCTGCCTCAAAGTAGAACTTCCCAAATCTCCTACCAAAGCAAGGAGCAAACTGGTCTGGGCCAGGTAAAAAAAATAAAGTTGGGGGAATTTGACACCTACTTTGTACCCCATCTTACATGGCGTGTGCTGCTTCTGCCCAAGTGACTCTCAAGATGTTTTGGCAGCAGAAGAGGACAAGAAAAGATGAAGGATTGCTCTCAGTTCTTAATGTCAGACATGGAATTAGCACACAGGAACTCCTAAGTCATGGGCCAAGCCTGTCCTTGTGGGAACAGAAAGCTGATGCAGATCTAGAAGAGAGCAGCAGAGCCAGTACCACTCATTACATCACTGCTGAGAAGCTTTCAGGCAGATCAGACATACCCAATTTACTCATTGTAATCAGGAAGAATGTGATTGTTATGAAGATCTCCTACTTTGTGATTCCACACCATGGTATTTGAGGAAGGAGGAATACAGGCAAACTACTCTTCATCCTTTTTTAGTCATTTTTCCTCCCCATGAGCCCTGACGACAGGATTACAGTGCTCATTGTTCCTCCACCATATCCCTAGGTGGAAGGCTCAAGAGCTGCAAATATTACTTCTTTGCAAAAATAATTAGAGGCCTGGGCTGTTTGGGGATGGAGTATCTGCCTGAGGAAGAGGTTGCATCTTTGTGCTGTTCATGTTATTAATCAGGCTTTGGTAGCACTGGAAATGGATGCCAAAACCCAACTACTTCAAATTTGACATGGAGATGTAGAAGCAAAAGATGGAGAAAGACATCAGGAATATTTTTCACCTTTACTTTTTAAATTAGAATAAGACAGGGACTTCCTGAATACCAGAGGGATTATGTTATGATTTAGCTCCAAATCCACACCTGGTAAAATAAACTCAAAAGGATTTTTTTGTAAAGCTGGTCTAGTTACCTCAGCTACAACTTGTCGGAGATTATAAGTGAGTAGAAAATAAAGTGAAATTAAGAACTCAATACCTTTAGATTCCATTTGAAGAAAAACTTTTCTACTACTAAATCAAGGGGAACTTAATTAAGGCAAGAGCATCCTCTGATTTACTGTTCCCAATATCTGAACTGTAAATTGCCTTTCTTCTTGTATTGGCTACCTTAAACTCTACTAAATTTTCCTGACTTACTAAGGCTTTCTTTAAAAAAACAAACAAAAAATTTTAAATTATTTTGTATTTTCCACTGAGACTTCAATACGTTCAAATATTTGCTTAAACATTATTAATGTGAGTTATGATTCCTTATTTCCCTTTAAGAAATGTCCAGGCTACATCAAAAGCACTTTTGGTGAAGATATATCTTTGGAAGATATTTTTGAGACCAATTTAACAATTTTCTAATGAAGAAACTGTTACCTACTATTCCATGTCAGCGAAGTGAATGTATGAGCAAATGAAAACATCCTCTTCCTTCCCACTGTATTTCCCTCCCTCTCCTGAATTTTCTACACTGATTATATGACCTTCACTGACATGAAATTAAAAAGAAATTGTGATTACATGAGAAAGAGTAGCAAACAGCTTTCCATTTGTTGGTAAATTCACTTTGTTGTCTCCAGAAGAAAATTTAAATAAATGATTCTCTTACTGTCTTTACAATGAAATCTGATCAAAGTTTATGCCCTCCAAACAGGAGCAGAGCACTATTCCTATGTAAATGGTGTGCTCCAAAACCATTATATTTACATACAGCATAAAAGTTTCATGTTTACACACAAGTAACAAATGGGTGTGCCTTGAAGGAACTTGTTTGTTCACTCTAGCCTTGAATATTTGGATGTATAAAGAGCCCAGACAGGCATCTTTTTTCAGGTTTAATTCCCTTTAGATACATTTAAATAAGATACCTTTTGGTATTTTGTGCCACTATAATAACACTGTGTACACCTACTGCAACTGTCAATTCTTCTAGTATAATCCACTGGTACTGATTTGTACTTGAATTAGTTCTCCTGTTTTTTCTCTGACATTTTTATTCCCCTTTCTTATTTTCTTTTCTGTCCATTGCTTTAATTTTGCTTGAAGAATGCCTACCATGCAACTTGCAAATAGAGCAAAATAGCTGTAAGACCAGGCATTAGAATCATTATGATTACCAGGCCTCCCATGAGTTTATTCCATAAAATTTAAGCAACCTTCCATTTAATACAAAAATAGAGCTTCAATTTTTGTAACAACCTCAAAGGACCTTAGACTGCAATTCTGAGTGGTGAAATTCAGATTATTGGATTCCATACTTCTTTGTTCCATGCTTCCATACTAATTAATTCTATAAAATACCCACGTAAGCCAAAGAAAATGTTCTTTTGTAGTTTGCTCTAGAAGAGTTCATTTTGTTAACTCCCTCTCTGCCCAAAGTGATGACCTAACCATTCTCTTTATCAATGGCTAGCAACAGTGAAATGATGTCTTCATGTTAAAACACATTCCATATTTTCAAATCTCACCACATGCATAGATTGGCTCACAAGGTGATGTCACAGAGATCAGGTGACATACTGTCAAAGAAGATGGCTGATCTTTTGAAGGAGGCTCATAAGCATAAATTGCAATTAAGGATGAGAATTTAAAATCCATTACATAATTTACACATACTTATGATTGCTTCTTACCTTACAAAAGGTTATATTCTTCTCTCTTTGATTAATGCAATTTTTATTAGCGGAGAATATAAGGCTCCCAAAGAGCTGGACATAGGAAAACAAACGTGGATCTCTTTAAATTTAAATACCTGTAAAATGCTATTAAGTGATGTAAATTTGACAGTCAATTGGCCTCTTTGACATTATAAGTGTTTTTAATATTTGCAAGAGAACATCTCAGCCACTAATTTTTGAATTGAAAATAGGCTCAATTTAGTTGATTCTAAACTTTTTTTTTGGCAGAGTAGAAAGTCTTTTATAATGAACAATAAGGATTCTGAGAACAGTTACCATAAGTCAGACTGGGACTATGTCACGTTTTCTTAAGCATGCTTAACACTCCCCAGTTATAAAAAAACTGAGTTTTTACTTTCCTATAGTTTTGCCAAATTTCAACAACTTCTCATGGAAGATTTTACTCCAGGTGTGTGTCTATGGCTCATCATTTCCTTATCTCTGAAAAAGTCAGTGAAGTAGTTCAAAGTGTTAAAAATGCAGTTCAGCTTAGAATTATAGAGCATTTCATGTGTCCACAGAACAGCTTTCATTGACTTCACTTACAGCTGTGTGTACCCTGCACCTGTGCAAATCAGACTCCAGAGTGTGACCGGAAAATTCAGGAAAACATGCAATTCAACCACCTGTGAAAAATTTAACAGCTTGATCCCCAAATAAAAGTCAAAACTACGTAACATTTTCTATGCCTTCTTGTGTCTCTTTTAATGTAAATTAGAAGTAAGAGTTGGGTATGTGTATTCCTAATGATTTGAGTGTCATTCTGGGGCGACCTGTGGGTTCTGTGACTGGAACAAGAAATGTGTCAATTCTGCATTTACACTGACTTTGAAGGTGACTTATTTCCTCTGCGATACATCTATATTTCCACCATAACTATCTTGGAAGAACACTGCACTGGGATACAGCAGATATGTTTATACTATGCTACAAAACCTGAGTTACGTGAAATTATCAGCATTTTCAGCTGACAGCTTGATGCAGGGAAGACAAATCAGTCTGCCACCACTAAACTCCACTGCCAAAAGGAGTTCTACTTGTCATAACTGCTTCTTTCTGTGATTTTAAAGGCATTGCTGCTGGATATCAGACTCATTATGAGCAAAGAAAGTTGTGCCAACAGAACCTTATAATGGAGACAAAACCTTTGAAAGGCCTGGTCTCACTCACACAGTCATTTAAACGAGACTTGTTTTCTTCAAGGCTGCAAGCTTTTCCTTTTTTGATATACAGTTTAAGGGATCAATGAAGCATTTTCTTTATGAAGAGAGGCACCTTCTTTTTGATATTTCATCTCTTGCTGTGATTACTCCTTATAGGGTAGCACAACAAAACAGATTTTTGCTTGTCTTGTAAACAACTCTCGCTTTCCATCACTATTTTGTCACAAGAATACATTCATTTGGTGCAATTTTCCACATTTCTTGAATTTGTTATTTTGACCCAGAGAGTAAGAACACATGACTACCTATTGAAATTGCAAGACATTGACGATAACACACATAGTTTACACAGAATTCTCAATAATGTATTTTCAAAAAACTAACCCTCAACTTAAGTTTCTAGGTTTGGGTGTTTTTCTGCCAGGATACCCAAAGCTACAAGGTCTCACCACTGTACCATGGGGGCCTGTACCATGTACAAGCAAAACACTATCTTGCCTTGAAAAAGATATTTTTCTATTTGTTCATAAAGTAGGCATTGTTCCTCGGTGGAAAATGCATTGCTAATGTGCCAATTTTAACAGGATAATGCATATATTCTATCTCAGTGGGACAGTATGATGTGTCACTCTTTCGTTTCCATTTGTTTTTCCTTTTATCCAGAACTTAATAAAACCTGGCCAGTATCCACATGAAGTAATCTGTGATGACCCCAGGGACACCGAAGCTCTTAATAGCAAAGCTCTTTTTAGTTGCTTGATAAATTAAAACATTCAAACTTGCCAAATCCAGTAACCCTACAGTGGGCGAGTATTGCAGCAGCCCTCTTGTGAGAGGGTAGAAAGGAGCTGAGACACAGACTTCTTGTTTATCACAGCATGAAAAGGACCCTGGTTTATTCCTCTTTACAGCTCAGCCATCCTGACTCCAATCATTCACTGACTCCGGCTGCAGCAAGCTCCTACTGCAGGTTTCCCTTGCAGCCTCTGACTGCTGATTATTTCCTGCTGAATTTGGACTGCATGTGTGAGTTTGCAGACTCTGAGTGCAGGCTTTACCCAGCTAGACTGTGACTGCAGGTTCCAACAACAGGCTCTAACTGCAGACCCAGACTGACCTCACAGCAGTAATCCTTTCTCCCCCAGATCCTTCTCCTTCATAGCCCACTCACTGTCTCTTCCTCAGGGCTGCTCCTTCCACCAGCTCACCCACTCCCTTTTATCACACTGATCTTTATTGGCTGTAGCTGTCACTCATCAAGCTGTAATGGGTAGTTAGCCCAGCTGTCACTTATCAAGGATGAGGTCACCTGTACTCCCCTCTCCTACAGCAGAGCTGTGGTACCCGTGTGTCCCCATGTCCAACCACAGTGAGGCTGAGCATGCAGATGCACACGCATGGAATACACATACATGTCCACATGAGCAGCCACACAGGACAACACGGAGAGAAAAGTCTGCACTAATGCAAATGCCAACAGCACCAGAATATAGAGTTTCTCATCCAATGAAATAGTTAGAAATGGAGTTTGTTGAGAATACAGGGCAGACTGCAGTGATTAGGCACAGGGCATGATGGGACAAGTGCCAGCTAACATGCCACTGGCCCCTTTTATTCCTATCCCTCTGTTTCCCTGCTTGCTTCTTTGCAGAGAATGCAGATTTCTCCATTCTATGCCTTTGGTTCCTCCCCTAAACGTCTCATAATGAGGATTTGTATAATCCCAAGATGCTGTTCCACAGCATCCCACAAAACTTGGTACGCAATAACCTCCTCACCTCACCTCTTCACTACAACCTGTAAAGTGATCCAGAAAGCTCTCTCAGTGACTAATGGTGATGGGTGCCATCTCCAAAGCACTGACGGCTGTTCTCTGACAGCCCTAGGAGGAGTCAGGGTAGGGGCTCATTCTTCTAAGAAGTTTATTGTGATTCCCTCACTTCCCAGTGTGACTCTGCATCTTAGTGTTTGTGGATATGAGCTTTTAAGAATATAACGTAACACACACTGGTATTTTCCTCAAAAA
The DNA here is from genome assembly GCF_021018805.1 of Prinia subflava. Lineage (NCBI taxonomy): Eukaryota > Metazoa > Chordata > Aves > Passeriformes > Cisticolidae > Prinia > Prinia subflava. The sequence goes on along the minus strand of NC_086253.1, from coordinate 13,359,841 downwards.
ATGTGGATGATTTCTGGGCACTGATCTATTTGGAAGTTCAAAGTGGTTTAAATGCAATTTTGACAATAATGACATGTTATAGTGGATTTGTGTTCAGCCACCTCTTTGATGACTGGAAGTATTACAGTAATGCCTATACGTTCCTAAAACTGAAAAGGAATTTATCCTCTTCAGACAGGATATATAGCAATATCTGAGCAGTCTCAGCTTACAATGTACCACGTTAAAATACAAGTTTGTTTTGCTTGATGTAGTAATGTCTCCGCTCAACATAAGAGAATGTATTTGTGTCCCATTTCCTTGCCCATGCCAAATAGGCACAAAGCCTTAGAGGGGAAAAGACCAGACATTTGAAGGCATTAAACATTTTACTCCTCCCAGTTTGATTTGCCATTAAGTAGGATTTAATGTACTTAAATCTGTAATAGATTATTCTGCAAGTGTATGTGTGAGTACATATATATTATTTCTTATAATTCCATTGTCTTCACTTGAGCTAAGCCAAATAGGTTGTGCAAATAGCCTTGCTGTGTCATTGGAGGAAGAATCTGTGTCAAGTGGAAAGAACTTTCAGCCTGGCATTAGGACTTCAGAGGAGCACCAGCAGAAGGTGCTGGCCATGGTTAGCATATCCCAGCCACTGGATTATCAAGGGTATTGTCCCTTTTCTCAGTGTTCTTGATAATTTCTTAGGTTCAGCTTCTTTCCTCACTGTCCTGCCATGCCTGACATCTGTCAGAAAGATGAATTCCTGAGGCTGACCCCCTGATTGATAATGGGATTGATCTTAAGAGGTAACCATCAAATCTTCAGGGTCACTCCTCGTCACCATACACAGAAGGAGCATACACCCTCTCTGAAATAATTCAGCAACACTTAAAAAATAAAATGAAAAAATAAACTCAGAATTCTCTAACCTGACTATACTTGGAAACAAGTACAAATAAACCAAACAAAAATGTGTCATGATGTAAAATCATCATCCTAGGATCTTCTGGTTAGTGCCAGTCATGTTAAATTATCTTCTGTCATGCTTTCTCTAAGCAGACCTCAATCATTGACACATCCTGTCCTTGGTTTACCCTCTCTGAAGTAAATACAGACTGAAATGAATGTATTGATTTTACATTTTCTTTCTTAGTTAGAATTACTCCAGTAAGTGCATGCTCTCTCCCAAACTTTGCTACAATCTCCAGTTCTGATGACTGATTTAATTATGCCAACTGCTCATTTCTTACCTACAGAAATACAGTTTTGCTTCACAGAAATTGCCTTTTTTCATTCCATTTAAAGATGCCTTTGAAATTCTCCATTCTAACAGTGAAACTTCACACACAGAAATGTGTTTTTGATTGTAAATCTGCCTAGTTACAGATGCAGTGCAGCATATCCTGGCAGATAAATGGATCTTTCCAGATTGCATCTTCTCATCACACATTTAAGCACCTACGTTTTTCAGAAAGCTGTGTGTTTATCATGCAAATCCATAAATGAGGACAAAGAAGACATCTCTTTACCAGGCCTGGTCAGAAAGAAGATATGATGTTATAGAAAAAATAATCATTTGGGCTGTTTGACTTCAGTGATCCTTGGAGACAGCCTGCTGAGATTTGGAGAAATGCTGGTTACAGTCTGAGTTATCCTGCAATGTAAAACCAAGTTCTGCTACTGGAACCTATCTGTAAAATTGTTGGTCTGTTCATTGCTGGATCCTTTCTGACTTTAGGAATGTACTGCAGGCACAAGAGACTTGCAGAAGAGAGCAGGCACACAGATGAAGCCTGGTTAAAGAGCTTACTTCTTTTAGTCCTTGATAAGATTAGCAAGTCCTGCATTACAGTTTTAGAATACTGTGCATTCCTTTAAAAAGAAAGTTTGTGTGTCAGGGCCAAAGTAATTTAAAAAAGAAATTGAATTAGAAATATTTATGCGAGGTCATGTATTTCAACTATGGAGAAAGATGTCCCAGAGGGAATCTAGTAGTATCTACCAGCAACAAGGATTTTGCTACTTTATTCCAGAACTGGTTTGCAGAGGATCCCTATTGCACTGGTCAGTACCAGAGTCAGTGTGGATCAGTACTGATCCCCTAAAGCAACACCTTGATGTTCCAGCATTGGTGAGAATGATGCAAATTTTTCTCCTGCAGCTGAAACAAGGAAGAAGTGTGGAAGAATAAATGTTTCTGTACTGCTTCTGCCAGGTCACTTCTGCTCTGTTCTGTTGGCACAGCCAGCAGTACAGTCGTGTGATGGTGTCTGGCTTGCAGTGGAGATCCCTGTCTAGTCAGTACCAAAATGAAAACATCAGTTCCTTCCACGCAGAATGCTGCATTACCTTCAGGGATAACCCAGGAGAGTCAAGGATGCACTTTGTAATCCTTTGCCTCTAACGTTATGTATTATTACAGTAATCTTTCAATTGCCTTGACAAAGGAAGAAGGTGCTTTGCACACAAATCTTATTACCTTTTTCTGTGGAGAGAATAGTCTTCTTTTCTACTAATATCAGAAAATATGATCCATCCATCAAGTTTTCAGACACTACCTACATGGCAGATTAACAGATTTTGTTCAAATTAATTTTAGGGAAGATGAATAAATCCTTTTAAAAAAGGATAGTGACGCCTGCCCACAGTACCATTTGGTCCAATTCCAAATCTGATACAGCTATTTGAAGTTCTTCCTAGGTTGTCTGGAGAAATATGGATAGCTGAATTTGGCCCTATCTATAGAAAATGACTTGCTACTTAGCTATGACAATTTGGAGATAGTGCATCTCTATCCTCCTCCTGTAAGTGATACAGGCTCCATTTTAACTAGATTATTCTAGTAGCAGTACACCCAATATTACAGTTTTTACAATAAAGTCATGTTTAAATTATTAATTATTGCATTATTACCTTAATAAATGCTGAAGGTACAATAAAACTGTGATTAAAGGTGCATTATGAGAAGAAAATTACAGCATCTTTTAAGTTCTGTTGTTTATTGCTAGGCAATGATCTTACTGTGCTGTGACACGCTTACAGCATTTTCAACCATCAGCATTAAGCTACCATTTAGCCACTTACCAGTTTATTTTGAGATAGTTCCCTGTTGTTAGGCAGAAAACAGAATCGATGTGCAGAATGTTGTGCTTTGTAGGTGGGAAATCTTTGAGCTTGAGCTTCTCAAATATTATAACATAATTTGAGCTTCTCAAATACCATAACAAATCTCAAACACCAGAAATGTTTCTTGGAGCTGGTGTAATAGTCAAAACAATGAGCAAAAGGAATGACTCTTCCACAGGTGAAGACAGAGATCTGATGTCAGAGGATTCTGCCCCAAGATGAAGAGTCCCAAGGTGATGGACAGCATTGACTGAAGGATTCCTATTTTAACAGCAGCACTATTAAAAGAAATACACAAGCTTTTAGTACTTTATTTACCTGGAGTTTCCCACAATAAGAGGAGACTACAAGATATTTTTCATATGCTGTTGCCTCATAAGTTTTCATCACATATATTCCTGATCAGATTAAAGTGACAAGAGAAGTTCTATTGGAACACAAGGATGAGTCCAACTGCCAGTGTAACTGAGATGGTATAGCTTTTTATAGGTAATTAGATTTGTGGCATCTTCTAAATTCTTTTGCAAACTTTTTTGTTGTTGTTGTTAAAAAAAGGACCTTCTATAGCCACACAAAAACAAAGAAACCTTGCAATTTATTCCTCACTTCATTAATATTCTATCTTAATATATCAGCTCTGATCCTTATCTGATTCCTGGCAATTCTGTTGAGAAGTGCTAAAAGAGATTTAAACATCATGTTTGCTGTTTGTTAAAAGTTCATAACTTTGAGGGAAAAAAATTATTACAATTGCACTAGTGGTTTTTATGAACAGAATATTCACACCTGACCCAACAGTGCAGAACACAGTGTACTGCATGGAAGCTTTTGCTAGCTCTCAGCAAGATAAAACAACCCTGTGAAGTGAGCAGTCCAACTTTGTTACCTTGGAGCTCTAAACACCAATTAACCCCGGGGTTTAGCTCATATTTCTTCCTTCTATGTTGTCATTTATATTGCAGTTACAAACTTAATTAGATAATCTATCTGGATGTTTTGTGTTTCTATCTAAAATGACAGATTCTCTTAGATAAGGTGATTAAAAAGTCATATATGTAGGAACTGTAATGACAATGATGTGGAATTTGTTTTAGTTTTGAGTGATGGTGAGAATTCATCATTTAAGAGACAGATATAATTTTCTAGCCACAGTTTGTTTTCTGTGTTGCACAGCAATGTTTGCAGCTGTCCTGCATTTCTCTTCACCATATGCCAAGTATAAGGCCCTTTTGCATCAACATGTCACACTTCCTTAGTATATTTAAAATTGGTTGAGAATTAATGAGCTTGATGTATGTTGCTACATTTTTTCTTTTCTGCTTCTAATATTTCTTGAATGCATAAATTAGACAGGTTTGATGGGAGTTAGGGAGTTACTCTAGGTTAGGGTGGAAACAATGCCTCCCAAACAAGACAAGAAAAAGAACAAATGTAGAGGAATTGCAGTCATGTCTTACATGCACAGAAAGTGCAAGGTAGGTAGGTAGTGGAGTTATATAGCTGACATAACAGTGCAGAACTTTTCCTTACTGTCCCCAAATCTATCCTCTCCACCAAGGAAGGACCCACTGTTGCCTCATGGTCTGGAGAATGCTCTGGTCAACTGAGGATTGCATCTTAACTGAATTTGCTCAGGATGTTTGATTTATCCTCCTGCTGGACTCAATGTCTATCTACACAGAGACACATGTCCTCCAACTCTGACAAGGAGAGATAGTGCCACAAGAAGAATAAATCATGTAGATAAACAGGCGTAACTTGAATATTAATTTGCAAAAATTTCATTTTTGCCTGAAAATGAACTAATGCTTTCATCCATATAATATCATAGAGTAGAATAATAGAATACCTGAGCTGGAAGGGACACACAAGGATCATCAAATCCAGCTCCTGGCCCTGCACAGGGCAGCCCCAAAAATAACACCATGTGCCTGAGGTCAGTGTCCAAACACTTCCTGAACAATGAATTAACTGTAAAATGTTACACATACACCTCAGTTACATGCTGTTCACAAGAAGAAAAGTATGCTGTAAGCCAGTAACAACACGTATTTTCATTTTTTGTCACCTGGCCTACAAATATGTGTTTAGCCAGATTCCATTTAGACAGAGCAGTCCCTGAGCACAAGAATTCAGGAAATTGTGAAATTTTAATGATTATAATCTCCAACACATAAATTATCTGAATATAAGAAATTTCATTTTGATATCAAATTAGGAAAGCAGTGCTTCCCTTCCCTTCCCTTCCCTTCCCTTCCCTTCCCTTCCCTTCCCTTCCCTTCCCTTCCCTTCCCTTCCCTTCCCTTCCCTTCCCTTCCCTTCCCTTCCCTTCCCTTCCCTTCCCTTCCCTTCCCTTCCCTTCCCTTCCCTTCCCTTCCCTTCCCTTCCCTTCCCTTCCCTTCCCTTCCCTTCCCTTCCCTTCCCTTCCCTTCCCTTCCCTTCCCTTCCCTTCCCTTCCCTTCCCTTCCCTTCCCTTCCCTTCCCTTCCCTTCCCTTCCCTTCCCTTCCCTTCCCTTCCCTTCCCTTCCCTTCCCTTCCCTTCCCTTCCCTTCCCTTCCCTTCCCTTCCCTTCCCTTCCCTTCCCTTCCCTTCTGTCCTACAACAGGTTTTTTTCATAGCCCAGATCCCCTGCTCAAGGTGAGGATAATAAAAGGTCAATTGCTGCATGGAGTGCAAATTTTTTTGCTTGTTGCACATAAATTGCAGGTGCACATAAATATATAGAAGGAGAAATTGGCCATATATATATATATATATATGTATGTATGTATGTATATGCTGAATTTAGCCATATTTGTCTGAGTGTGAGCCTGTTACTGGGTTGCTCAATGCTTCCAGCTTCAGAAGGGTCAAAAATCATTAGAATTTCTCTATTTTCTTACATTCTCCCATAGCCCAGACTTAGCTGAACCATCAGGACCTTCTTAATAAAATTAGCATACACCAACATACTCATTAGAGCCAAAATAAAAACCTATAGCTGCAGTTAGGACAATAGTCTGAGCAAGACAACAAAAGCAAAGGCTTATTCTGCCTTCTCCGGAGATATGCCGGATCAAAATTTAAGGAATTAAACACAACAGATGGCTTCTATGACTAAGGCCAGCTCTCTAAGCAACATGGGTTATAAATACACTTATTAAACAGAATTACTTGCATTTTGGAGCTAAAGCCAGATACTTTGATATATTTTCCTTCCTATGTGAGTGTCTGAAAGGTTTTATTTTTGTTTCAGAACAGAACAAAAATACAATTCTGAAGTTCTTTTGATACAAAATTTTTATCCTCCTCAGTCTAGTGCCAGATACTTCCTAAGAATACGTGCTTTTAATCTCTCTAGATCAGTTGAATTAACTTTGACACATAACAATCTGTGGCTTTCAGAAATAACACCTAAAGAATAAATCTTTTACACTGGTCCAAATGTTTAGGAGTTTAGAAGAAAGTAATTGCCTAGGCTATTTCACTAAGCAACCAAAGAGACTGAAGTGCAGAAATTTTCCCTTCACATCCTCAGAGAACAGTTAAGGTATGCAGAATGTGAAGAAACACCTCTTCTGTTCTCACTGCTGCATAAAATGAAGATGCAATTGAAAGGGGTAATTTTAGTAAATCCTGGAAGATTAAATGAAGGCAATCATAGAATGAGTAGTGCTCTTTTGTATATAAAACTCTAACAACAATCTGCTGTCAAAGATGTAAAGTTTTCTTATGAACATACTTCTTTGTCCCCAAGAGCTGAATAGTTTATTCAAGCCTGCAGATCAGCATCTCTGTAGTCCACCAACAGCTGTAGCATTGAAATACATCTGTAAAAGGGATCAGATGTAAATAATGAAACAGGACTTACCCATGACCTTCCATAGCTATTGAAAAGTGTAAGGAAATATTACTTTAAGCCATAAATGTACAGTAGAGATAATGCCAAGAGAATTAAACAACCATCTGGTGTAATTATTCATGTTCTCTAAAAATAGTTTGCATGTGAATGTGGCACCATATTTCCCTATATAATTTAGAGGTTTGAATCTAAAGGAAAATTACAGAAAATCACAGGAAATAAAGACTACTTTTTTTTTTTTTTAATGTAGATTAACACATTCTCCTCTAAATAAGAAGGCACAGAGAAAAATGCAGGGAGTGGGGGTGAATAGAGAGTGAGAGGAGTGTAATATTGGTACTTCTAAAGCAGATCTACATGTGACAATTCATCTGAATTCATAATAATCTTTCCTTTATGTGCTGGTGTTTTCACAATACTTTGTAATACAGATATTTTTGGATTGTACAGTTATCAGGTGAGGAATTGCATGAAGATTTTGGTGGCTGTTATTCTAAGTATATGATGTAAAAATGGGTTTGAAGTAATGCAAGTGTTAATAAAAGAGCTTTTTGTCATAGAAATAAATCATTCATCTCTGAGGAGGTGTAATTTGTGCATAAAACACCATTTCCTGTCCCTGCTGCAAGAACCTACCAATGTTTCTGGGAGCATCAAGCAGTTATAGAGAGCTTCAGCACCTTCAAACACTGGCCAAAATTCTTTAGCAAGCCACAGACTGAGCTGTGTTTGAATACTGTATTCCAACAACTTAAAACTAAATTAAATTAGTAGCAACCTGTCCAAGGACAAACTGCGGAAATTGTTCTCCCCACTCATAATTACACATTTGTGTTTTGTTAGAATAGGAAATAAAATATCCATTTGCAACACGGGCAGTGCTATGAAATTGTAATTTCTGTTGGGCAACTTGAGAAAAATTCAACAGAAGTATTTTTCAGTGATAGTATGGGACTAATTCAAATCAGTAATGAATTTACAAAGAATGTGAAATTATTGCTCTTCACTAAGATAAGATGACCAGGATTATCACAAATGAGATAACAAAAATGTGTGGCGAGATCTAATGAATGCTTATTGCAAAATAAATACCTGCAGTAGGTGTTGTTTGATGCATCATTTCCCAAGACTGCATTTGTGGAGGAGATCATACATAGCTGTGTTCTCTGGGAGCCAAGTTTCCTATACAAACATGGGCAAGTGAAATGTGAGTTCAGCTATAACTCTCTCATATCAGATGGAGGTACCACCACTGTGTGTAAAAAACCTCAGTAAAATATTATCTCAGACAAAAAAATTTCGAATGAAAAATACCACAGGAGGCAAGAGTGGACAGGAAAACCACAAGCAGACATTCTCTTGCATTCTCTCATTTTATTTTATGAAAGCACTGTTTGCCTTAGTCAGCCTTCAGGACACACAATTCTCAATTCCTTCTAACTTTCAGTGATCATCTTTCAGTGATCATCTAAAGTAATTTGGTTTCAATGTTCTCAGAATCTTATTCAACAGAGAAAGAGTGTATTCCTTCTTAAATCAACTAAGTTGAAATTAAGAGCAGGTAGGCAGGAGGATAGCAAATTAAGGAGGAGGAAGAATTTAGCTTGTCAAAGTCATGCTCCTAGGAATTTGTTTAATTGTCAGAACAGACTTTACACACTTCTACAAAGAGAAGGAGAATAAAGATTGACACAAAAATGGATAGTACCAGGACTTTTATAATTTATTCTCATAAATTTATTCTCAAGTTTCTATAAATGCATCTCCATGCCTACTTATTTTAAAATAATATTTTTGTATCACAAATGTGTCTTGGTTTTCTCTACCTTATTTTTATTTTTTTTAACTGAGGAATGAATTCAAACTAATAAAAGAAATTCTATCATATTTTTGTTTTCTGTCAAGTGCTCAACTAAGACGAGTGCTCAGGAGATAGCCTTGCTGTGGGTTAATGCAAAGGCTAAATACACATGTAAAATGAGTAAAGGTGAGTAATTCCTATCTTGTCTTCACTTCTTACAATGTTATGTATTATGTTCCTATAAATATATTCATTAGCTGCTAAGAGCTGCCTTTTTAACATATGCAGAGTATATAGTAGAAATCTCTAGATAAAAAGTAGACTAATTTAGAAGTCTTGTATACATTTCACTAACATTTAAAAACAGCTTCTTTTGCCCTCAGCGTTCCTTCCTCTAGTACCAAACATTTGCTTTTAAGACATGATTGCTACCTCAGGAAAAAAATGGTTTGAAAGCAAAGGTTTGTTTTCCTTACAAATATAGGGTACTGTACCAAAAGTAATGTCAGGACATTATGTCTGAAGAACAAAGGGATTTATTATAAGAACAGGAAAATAAAGCAGTAATAAAAATAAATATCATCCTGTCCACATCCCTCTGTTCAAGGTAAAATCTCCACAAACTCTTAGGTTAATCCTGCCAAAAAAAAAAAAAAAAAAGTATATTAAACATCTATGTGTACTGATAATTCTCTAGAGACTTGGAAGAAATCAGGAATGGTGGGAAGATATTTTCCATAAATAACCTGGTGCTTGCTTTCATCTAACTTCTGTTTGAATTCAACACATTAATCGTGTCTTTCTCTTGAAATTCTTAAGATGACAAATCCTTTTTCAGAACTGTGCTTGCCAATACTCTTTATATTATTAATCAGGAAATAACAACTTCCAGAGAGCCATATTGGATGACTAGTAAAATGTTTCATGTATCCAAAAAATCAAACAACTTCAATGGGTTTCTTACTAGGAACAAAAGCCATTTGAGCATATGCTATTTATGTTAATTGGGAAAGTTGTTATCTGACAATGCTTACACCATGTCTGTGCCAAATTCAGAAAGACAAAAGTTATCTCTCCAAGAGCTATTAATACGTTACTGTGCCTTTTATGATAGCTGTTTAAATTTAAAGACACTCTTTTAAAAAGGTTATGTTTAGAGAGGCTGTTTTGAAAACAGTGAAGCTTCATAATAAGTGAAATTTAAATCAGAGCAGAAATTCTTGTTGCTTTCTGAAACCAAAGGAATATGCCTTAAGGTAGGTCAAGCAGAGGACAGTTTAAAACTCAGATGTCAAGAACTTTTTACCTCAAAAGCAGTAAAATAACCAAGTTGACAAAAATCGCAACCCTGAATGTGTAATACCAGGTGCCTTTCATGATGCAAAACTGCTAACAAGAGAGAGATGAAATGATGAAGGAATAACAGCAGCTAATTTTGAATCCAGCCAAGCCCGAAGGAAGCATATTTCCCTCTTTGCATGGCACTCTTGAAATGGTGGGGTGCTGTAAGAGCTCTCTGCAGTGAGCAGGCAATAACAGATGCCACTCCTTTCCTGGGCTCTGCAGAGCTTCTCACAACAGAAAAGCCACCTACAAACACAACATGAAGAAGAATAAAATTCGGCTTGGAAGCAACTGTCCATGTCACACAATATCTGCAATATGGTGACTTCATGGGGACTATTTTGCTATGGATAAGATAACGTAAAGTAATTAATTATTACAAAAGTTGAGATTTTACTTTCTCTTGAACTACTTGAAATGGACTTAAAATAATCCCAAAATTCAAAATAATGATAAATTCTCCTGTAAAAAATTTGAATTCTTAATCCTTCGAATCTTCAAAGTATTGGAAGTAACAGTTGTAAACAGAAGAGAAGGGACATAAGTGAAATAGAGGAATTCTCTATATGCATAGATTTTTCTATTATTAAAATATTATCCTTGAACTATTTTCCTGAAAGGAGATAGATCACATCAAGTACTTAGGAAGCCATTCTTCTCAATATCTGGCACATAAACTGGAAAGCACCCTCTCATTGGTGTGTAGGTTCACTGCACTCTATACCTGATCTGTTAGGAGTGCAACACACTCAAAATGATATCTAAAAATAAAATATGCTAATAAATGCTTCATTATGCCCAGATTAAAATGGTCAGGACACAGAGGTCTGCATTCCCCATCTTAATTGCTCCAATGTTTATTTCCATAGCCATTTTTTCAAATGTTTTCTTTTGGTGGTCACAACATTATAGGTCTTTGACAAAAAATTATTGAGGGAACAGGAGGTTTGAAATTTTTAAGAGTCAAAATTAGAACCTAGCCGTGCCATTCACAGAGACCAATATTTCAGTTAATTATTCCTTGCTTGTAGCATGGGCCACAGTTTCATGATTTGGATAGATTTTTAATGAATTTTACCTCTTTATTTTTTGGAGCTGATTAAAATTACAACCCATTTCAGTGCTCAGTGGTGTTTAGCTGTAGCTCATCATGGAAATGCACCTGTGAAGTCACCTGTTCCCATTCTCCTTGAATAAACGCCTATGGTTGCATAAACCATTTTGATGGCTGGTTTTTCCTGTAAAAAAGGGATGTACCACACCAGAGGAACCTCAAGGTCTCTGCCTCGTGGATAACATTGTGTCAGCCCAGAAGGTGCACTCAGAGCATTTTACTGAGGCTGTGATGAGCTGAAATCTTGATGACAGCAATCAAGTAGCATTCTTTATTATATATAACCACCAAAATAATGACAATTATTAAAGAATAACAAAAGTCAGGCATGTTTTAATTATAACTTTGTATACAAAGTTCATGTTGTTCTTTAGTTTGCTATGGGCTCCTGTCTTCTGTCTCCTCAAATGCACAAAATACAGGAGATATGGTATTGTTTTTGTTTCTATGCAACCATAGTAAATCACAATTTTGTTGCATTCAAAGGATCATATGTTAAATTATGCCTTATCAGTTAATTTCAATAGCTCATTGAGTGTTGACTCACATAACGTCTGTGTGAGATTATAGCTGTAATCTTTCAAACCATCAATACTACCAATTATATTACCTAAGTAGCTGAAAATATATCATGGAGAAAATCTGAAGCTGTCCATAAAAACCCAAAAAAGAACTGTCATCATATTTTAAATACTGTAATCTTTGTGTGCAAATGAATTAGACAACTCAACTACATATCACCAAGATAGTAAGTGAGACATTGTCAACAACTGCCTGGTGGACAGCAGTTAATAGTGATTAACTGCTAATCTAGTTAATTGAAAATTCACTTGGGCCTGGATTAATCCACTGTAACTTTAGTTACTTAAATGAAATAATCAAATGAGAAAATTAGATGTAAGGAGTAATCTCTACAGTTGGTAAGACCTCAGCCATCCTGAGCCTTATGTGGTTATTTCACCATTAAGTGGTGTCAGTCTTCTTCTGTCACCTCTAACAGAGAAGAAACTCAGGTGACTAAGCTGAAGATGTGGGGACAATGTGGAATTGAAACACCTCTGCCACAATGAATGATAACTGAAAACCCTACTTAATCTGCTGGCAGCTTATTAAACTTAATGTTCAGGTGCTGATCCCATAGAGAGACGTCACTGCATCAACTGAAATGCAATATGCTTAAACACTTTGGGTGGAAAATCTGAGAGTTCAAGCATTTAAGATGTTTGATGGCCACATCAGAGATTTGCTGCAGCTACACTAAGCTCAGCAATGTCATAGTTGAAGAGAAAGCATCTGAGGTGATTTGTATGCTGAGTGTAGTGCTCTTGTTAACCACAATGATTATTCTGATCTCACTTTGCAGACCAAGCAGTGATATGATGATCAAAAGTGCAATCTGTAGGCAGATTTTGGGGCTAGATTTTAGGGCTAATTAGCAAGAGCAGACTGCTGTTCCTGGGCTATTCATTTTACTACTTTTTTATTGTGAGGTATGTTATTGGGAGGGTTTTTTTCTGATTTATCAGGTTGTCACTTTTGTCACTGCCTCAGTGGTCTCTGTGGTGAATGCCTAACATGGAAAGCAAGATATTGCCCTCTGGTGTCACAAATTGCTGGCCCAGAAGACACAGTGGTCACACAGTTCATATGCACAACGAGGAAGTTCTCAAGAATTATGCCAATCTCTGAATAGAAACTTATCCAAGAAGAAGTTGAATTACTAAGAAAACTTTATGCTACTTTTAACTCTTTTAACTCCTTGACTTAACACTAGAAGCACATTACTCAACAGGATTTTGATATAGCAGCTAGTCCTTGGGTTCTGAAAAGCTTTGGAGATACAAGTAATGCTGAGGTCATGCAGAAGCCAGAGTAAGGTTTAGTGTGCACTGATGGGAAGAAGTAAGTTAGCCCATGAGCACACTGTCTTGGTCTCATATCTTTTGTTTGGCTCATGCTGTACTCAGGCCATCACTGGTTCCAGCACACAGAGAACCATGCAGACCTAAGGGCTGTGGAAAGAGCACAAGGCTCAGAAGCACAGAAACAGAAAGCAAAGGGAACAGAGAGGTTCTTCAGTGATCTGATGTGATCCCTCCCCCCGGCTCTGCTCCCTGCCCCAAGGATTGTTTACACATTTTGGCATTGAAGAATCTACAAATAAAATACAGAAGCAGTATCTGAACTGACCTCTTCCTGGGCCAGGCTGTGTGTCATGAGGCTGTAAGTTACACTCCCAGTTGTTTACTCTCTTTTTTCTGGCCCTCTCAGTCTTTCTTTTTTTCTTAGTACACAGTGGTGCAACTTCAACAGAAGAGCAGTGAAAAACTTCTGTAATTCTTGTCTTAAACCAGGAAAGGAAGGCACAGCTTCTGGGATATGCAAGATAATTTGAACTGCCTCTGAAAGTCCTCTGTTAAAGGAAAGGTGGACAGAAAGTGACACCTTCCTTTTCAGCTGAATTTTCAAAGAGAACTAGAAGACAGCATCCAAACACAGAGTGGCAGCGAAGGCACTGAAGCCCTTCAGGCTGTAAATGCCAGTCTTTCATAAACACCAGCTTAGAAGTTTTCTGAACTACTGAAAGCTGGAACAGAAGTACAAATTTCTCTCTGCCTCCAGCCTTTCCTCCTAGTTTTCTGGCTGGCTGAAGCATCCTCAGTTCAGATGGAATTTCACAAGGCCAGCTCAGAATCGTGAATCCCAGCCAGCAGTCTAACTCTTTCCACTTGTGATGCCCAGAACAGGCAGTTTCTGGAATATGTCAAATCTAGTCATAGCTGACTAAGACCTCAGTGAGGAGTTGTTTGCTCTTCCTTTTCTCTAGAATTCTGTTATTTCTGTATCAGTATGACAGAATCACAGCTCCAGTCCACTGTGTTAGTGTGGTTTTCGGGGGCTTCTATAGCTCCTCATCAATGGATTAATCTAGCACACTGAGATATGAACTGGAGCAATGAGGTGCAAATCCAGGCTCTGTCCTACTGCCTCTGCTCTCGAGGGCAGTAACCATAACAGAGAGGGAGGACAGCCAGTTGCAGGAAGAAGTATTTTAATTTACTAATTGTGCACAGTCTCTGCTGCCATCACAATCAAAAATTCAGCTTGCTACAGTGAAGCTATGGCTTAGAGGACTTTCCTTTAGCTGACATTTAAGTAAAAGAAACAGATTTCATCCACTACCAAAATGTTCAGGATTTTGCCAAATGTCAGGTGCTAGATGGCCAAATTTGTTGTCATAGAGAAGTATTTTGTTTCTCTGAAGGTGCAGTCAGCACATTCAATGAGTGTCACCAGGAGTGATCATTCTCTGCCATTTTCACAGCTTTTGGCCTGAGCTGCTGCTACCAGTCAGGGAAGGAAAATTCCACAATATGAGATAAAGTAGAGCTCAGAGAGCAAGAAAATAACATCTTTGATTGCTTTTATTGAGGATAAATTGTAGAGCTGGCATATCCTGCTGCTTTCCACGGAATCAGATTAAAAGAGAGATCTGGAAAAAAAGTACTAGACTGCCAACTCTTGAGTAGATGATGTTGATTTAAAGCTGTTAAAGTCACTCAAGAGAATAGGAACTTCAGATAAGACAGAAAAGGGACAAGTGCTTGTAATGAGTTGCTACTTCATTTCTGAGTGGTTTGGAGCTTAGAAGTCACAAAACAGTAAACTTCCAGGTGCTTCAAAGACAGCGTCTTTCCCCAGGCTTCAGCATAAATTGAGCAGGAAAAGGAGTTCTCAGTTATACATATGTGAAGACAATAAATGGATTATGCTGAACTTGTATGGATAAAGACTATTAAAAATATAACAGACTTTTCTTAAAAGAAAAAGCATATCCTTCTTATTTACAATATATAACCTCTCCACTGGCCTTGTATCTTATTCTTCCCAATGTAATTGTGCTTTAGAAGGGTTATTCAGAAAATAACAGAACTGAAAAAAGAAAGTGATGTATTGGTCTGTGAACCACATAAAATGTAATTTTGGCTTCAACAGCTGAAGCTTTTAGACACTTTAAAAACCTCTGAAGCTTTATGGTGGCATTAGATCTGGCATAGGAACCTGAACAGGGACTTTCGGTGGTACTATTTCTCTAAACAGGCTAAAGATTTTGTGAGTGATTAAGGAAATATTAATAATGTCTCATGTCTTCAGTGGTATTTAAGTGTCAAATACCCATTGAATAAGATTTGAGTAAAAGACCTAAGTACTTTTAAAGATCTGAGATCATATTTTTATACAGTGAACCCCAACAGAAGCTATCTGCTTCTGCTCAAATTTTGAAGCATAGTTCAATGTTCCTCTTTGTGTGAGCATGCATTTCACAATCAGTTTGGCCTGCTTAGCATGACACCACCTGTGCCATTTTATTTATTTACATGTGTGCTTGCAGGAGTTTTTTAATCCATGCCAAATACCAGAGCTGTTACAGATGTGTTGATCAGAAAGACAAAACCATAAAAGCTTTGCTCCATGGTTTCCAGTTCAGCAGTTTAGCATGTCCCATAGCCAGGGATGGAGTTCCCTTTGCCTTTTTTGGGTCCTGGGCTGGTCCTGCAGTGCCCCTCTGTGTCTGTAAGACCCAAGGCAGTGCAGGGTAACTCCTCCCTCAGCCCCACTGCCTCCTCCCCAGGGAAAGCTGCCACTGAGCAAACTTGAGAGTGCATTGCACCACTGAACCAAGGATTAAACTGCTGGTTTTAATTCAGTAGTGTACTGCTTTTGTCACTAATAGGGATAATTTTAATTAGTTGTAATATTTTAATCCTCTGATATTAATACAGATTTAAGAAACCATGTGGGAACAGGGCAGACAGAATACAGAAAAAGGAAGAAAGGAAAGTCAGTGTTGTATAAAACTAAAAAGAGCAACAGAATAATGCTCTGAAGCTGATTCAGCCGGTATTTTGACTTCAAAATGAATTTTGGCAGGTAGGTTGGACACATAATCATTCTAAAACAATACATCCAATACGTTCCATTAAGTGCTGCTTCATGCCATCAGAGGCAGGGAACTTACAAAACTGAGTGCTGGAGCAATTGAACTTTCTCTGGGAAAACTGAGCATGGCCTGAAAAGCAGAAATTTTACTTCTAAGTTATACAAACCACAGAATCAGCTCCTGCTAGTATGGGCTACAAATCCTTTTTTACTCAGGAAACATCTTATCCTGCTTGGTATATTCACCAAGAAACTCAGGAAATATTATTTCCCTTTTCAAATTTTTGGAACAGCCAACAAACATAATCACCAGCTCTTTTCATCCTTGTCTCGTAGATGAATAATAATTTTTCAACAATAAAATGTTAGTGGAAATGGCAACTGCAAATAATACTCAGAACCTTGTTCAGTTAAATTTCAACTTTAAACTATATGACATTTTTCTTTCTCATTTAGTTACAGATGAAAATACTTCTGCTAGTAAAAGAAAAATTTTATTTCCCTGTGATGCAATACAGATTTTTTTTCAGGTGTACAAAATTTCTGTTGTCATTTTTTTGGCAATATTATATATGCTACCTTTACCATTTTTGTTTGAATTCTCATGCACTTAATTATATACTTTTTGTAAAAAATAGTAGGAAAGTATGCACTCTTGTCAATAAGAAAAAAAGTCAATAAAAATTCTGAGAAGATAGAAAGTATCAGTGCAAAAATTTCCACTATAAGTTTATGGGAATTGAAAGCGTTGGCAATTTTGGAGAGTTTTGAGATATTTTAAAAGCTTGATTTTTAATTAATAACAACTGAGTGCACAATGGCTGGCCATCTTCATAGCATTTCTGATGACAAGGCTATGTGTTGATCTGACATTCCTAAAGAAATGTTTCATGTGCCACAAAGCATTTGCAGGCAATTTACCCCCAAATGAAACAAAATACCTGTTGGCACAGCAACAGTGAGATGGGATGAGCTCAGTAAGTCTGCAAGTTTCTTAATTAACACAAGAATAATATTATGTCTGTATAGAACAGCTTTAAATTAAAGTTTTGTAGAGAGGTATAATACCATTTATTCAACTAATTGAGAAAAAAATGGTAATGGCTTATGAGCCTTTCAAGTCTGCATAAGAACTAAGAAAATCCTTAGTTAAGTATAATCCTGAAGAATGCCTGTGTGTGTCTTTTTTCTCTAAAAATATATCCGTTTGCCAAACTTTGACTTTGACTCAGTCAAAGCTTCTTAAATGCTCTCATGCAGCGTCACACTTGTAGAAAAAGAAAAGCGTTACTGCCAAAAATCCTGTACTATAATAACAGAAAAAGCCAAGAGAGGACATCCTATTTTGACATAAATGAGAAGGGAGTGGTGTTAGTTGTAAGAAAAAAAAAAATAGAAAAATTGTAAAGGATTAAGTTTGCAAATCTTAAAAAAAAAAAAACCCTTGTTGAGGCCATGACTGACCTTTTCTAGGTATCAGAAGCAGCATCAGTGAAATTACAAAGCATAGAAAAGGGAAACCTTTCTAGACTTGAATGTGTTTGTGGAGCTGGTGTGGATTGTGGTGGTGAAGAGCATGAAGTCAAATGACAGAGTAGAAAAAGTCACAGAATCCACAGGAGCAAGTGGGAAGCTGAGTCTGCAGAAAGTCAGGTGAGGATACAACTTATTCACCTTATTCACTTTATTCAGGGAAGCAGGTGAGTAGTAGCATACATTTATGCACCAAGTGTAGTAAGTGATAGATATTTGCATTGAACTAAATGACATGTATTCCAATGCCATATATTCCTCTAAATGGAGTTCTACTTAAAACAAATATTAAGGACCAGCTAAGGCTTTGCTTGTCACTGTGTTTCTGCTCTCAGATATAACAGCAGCAGATGACCTCTGTTCCCAACTCACATCCAGTGTCACCTAACCTGACTCAGTCAAAAGCAGCTTGATGATTTCTCTGCTCTAGCAGTTCAGCAGCACAGGCAGAAAGAGGGTTCACAGTGCAGATGTGAATCTCGAGGCAGAAGAACAGGAGACAAGCACAGTGGTGTAGGAACCAGAAGGGAGACACGTAATGCACTGGCCAGAAGAAACACCGAGATCACGAAATGCAAAAAAATAGTTAAATGTACTTTGCTGCAGTAACCATGTAACAACCAGACCAGTTAGTGAAAAGATTGTGTTTTTATAGGCATAGGGATAGTGGGGGAGGGAAGCAAGGGAATGTCTTAGTCACAGCCCCCCACTGCCTCTGTGATGTTCTGCATCAATACCATGATGCTACCATGCACTGTAGCTATTGGCTTCTCATCTTCTGGTGTTCTGTGGATTTATTTGATGTTTATTGTATTTATTTGATATTCAGTAGTATTATTTGATTTAACTTTCCTTTTTATGTCTTGGTCTCATCTTTGGAAAAAACAATAAAAAAAATGTTCCGTTTCACCCGATTCTCTATTTATTTATGGAATGAACACACTAGTACATTTCTTTTCCAGTTTGTTATTTGTTCTACAAGGAGAACAAATAACATGAAAAAGAACAACCTAAATTCTCTATTCTTCAAGGGATACAAAAAACAATGAGAACAGGACCCAAATCAAACTATTATCTGGAGGAGAATAATAAATATATTTATAAAGTCTCCTCACTAAGTGACTGAACACATAGCTCAGTCTTGACAACAGAACTACAAAACACAATAAAAGTAAAACCTACCCTCATAACACATCAAAAGAGGAGACCAAAGAGAACAAGCATAGTTTCTTCATTATTAGATGTTGAGTACCTTGAGAATGATGTTTAGAGAAACATATTTGGAGAAAAATATTTGAATAGGGAAAAATTTCTCACAGCAATGGAAAACATTACAATTTGAATTCAGTAACAGCAAACAAAACAACCAAGCAGTCTGGGCAGGATTTGAAATGTGAACTGTGTTAATGTTAGGAGCATATTATTTCTTTGATGTTTTACTCCTGAATATTTTGGAAATCAAGAAACTCATCATGACTGTTTTTCAGAGTAAGGAGACCACTTGCATGCATAATATTGTCTTTACCTGAACAAATAGAAGTGTTTTCATTCCTCTGTCCATTTTTTCAGCTGTGAGTATGATATATAAAGAAACAAGAATGTTTACTGTGTCCTAGACTCCATTTAACCTGCTGCATACAGGCTCATTTGTTCACAGGTGAATATTTCAAAACCAGTAACATTTGCAAGCAGATAGTTCATATAATTGCTAATGAAAAAATAGATTATATCATCAATAGCATTAAAGCATATTACAAAATAACAAAAGTTAAAAAAACCTCACCAAACCAAACCAAATCATTATTTTCATTTTCCATTTATTCATGTAATAATTGTAACTATTACTGCTGGGTAGACTGTTGCTGTCTATTTTTCACTTGGAGAGTTCAGTTAGCTCTTAAAAATAAGCCAGCACAACATTTCACAGCCCTATATTCTCCCTTTCTCTCCAGTCTACTATTTAATTTTTGTTACAATTTTCTATCTTTGGTACACATACCTTGTTGGAATTCTTTGTAATTCCAGTGATGGAAACCCTTATTGATTCTTCAGGTGGTCAAAATACAACAAAACTGCTCCCTAGACCAATAATATTTTAATTCTGTAGGAACAGCCTCTATGATCACATGGATGGGTGTGTTATGGGTATGATAAACAGTGCCAGGTTAAAGTGTTATGAATTTCCTTGCATAAGTTCTGTACAGAGGTCATTTGTACAAAATATTTTCATTCTGTCATATAACACAGCCCAGTATTTCTTCACTCATCAAATAGATACATTATGTTTTCACTAAATCCTTACATTACAAATTATGTGAATGGCATTGATGCAGATTTAGTTATTAATTCCCTGAAGTCTGCCCCCATTTCTTTATATCAAGTGTTTGTAACATTCTGCAGTGGGACCTGAAACTTTTTATGTTTTCAGTTTCTTAAAAATGGAAAAAAAAGTATTTTCTAAAAAATTTATTGATCTTTACTGGGGTTTATTGACCTTTATAGGGCCTTGGTGACAGAGGGAAAATGACAATAAACAAAAATAAAGCTAAAACCAAATATCCCCTAATTAATCAGAGTAAAAAGAGAAGTGGATGACTTCCATGACTACAGATGTTGGCAATAAAAATATCCATTCCTTTGCACTTGGGATTGGCTCCTTCTTCTTCTCACTGAGTAAAGAGGCAGAAGATCCTTGATTTAAGATAAACCAGTTTTATCATCCACCTAAAAACAAGAAATAAAGATAAAAACAGAAAAATGAAAAACAAGAGAACAAAAACAAAACAGTAATTCTAGCACTGTATCATGAATTTTATTTCCAGAGGAAAATGGAAAGGGTTGATGTAAACCTTCCTCTTTTCTTTGCCTTTGCACATTGAGAACCTCTGAGGTAAGTGGGCACCAAGAGCCAGGGAAAGCAGCAGGGAGCAATACACAGGAGCCTGCTTGAGTCAGCACAGATCACCCCACCATCAACTCATCCTCCTCATCCTGAGACATCAGGAAAGGTGCTGTACTTGCCTTCTGGCATCTCTTTGGAGAGATGGTTGAAACAAATGGACACAGATATATCTGAGAGAGAAAAATAAATACACTTCATCCTCTTGTAAGGTGCTTTTACAGAAAAATAAAATCTAAAGTACAAGCTAGGCAAATTCAGCCCCTAACACAGAGAGACAAATTTACTTAACCATGTAAACAAGAAACCCAAAACCTGAAAATTAAAACCAATGCACTGAGTGAATGCTGGATTTCTCTGTTGGTAAAATTCTTACATATTTTGCTCTTCCTTGCCGTTATATAACAGTGGATAAACTACTAATGAAGAGCTCCATTACCACGAAAAATAGCATGGAAAACAAAGGATGAAACAAAACTGCAGGTTATGGAGCAAATACCCACCTGCGCATCTACAAAACTTGATGGATTAGAGAGATGGGAAATCACCAACCATATGAAGTTTAACTAGTGCCAGATTCTGAACTTGGGATGGGGCAACTCTGGTTGTGTATAAAGACTGGAGAACAAACGGCTGGAGAGCAGCCCTGCAGAAAGGAACCTGGGGGTCCTGGTTGATGACAAGTTGAACTTCAGTCAGCAGTGCCCTGGCAGCCCCCTCTGTCCTGGGGGACATCAGGCACAGCATCACCAGCTGGGCCAGGGAGGGGATTGTCCTGCTCTGCTCTGAGCTGGGGAGGCCTCACCTCCAGGGCAGTTTTGGGTGCCACAGTATAAAAAGACATTAAACTATTAAAGAGCATCCAAAGGAGGGCCATGAGAATGGTGAAGGGTCTGGAGGGAAAGGTGTATGAAGAGTGTCTGCGGGCACTTAGTCAGTACCCTGGAGAAGAAGAAACTGAAGGGAAGACCTCATCACAGTCTGCAACTTTGTAGTGGGGGGAAAAGAAGGGGCAGGCACTGATCTCTGCTCTTTAGTGACCAGAGACAGGACCCAAGGGAATGGCCTGAAGTTGTGTCAGTTTGGACATTAGAAAAAGGTTCTTCACCCAGAGGGTGGCTGGCCACTGGAACAGACTTCCCAGAGCAGTGGTCACAGCACCAAGCCTGACAGAGCTTAGGAAGTGTTCAGACAACATTCTCAGGCACACGGTGGGACTCCTGGAGATGGTGATGTTCAGGGGCAGGAGCTGAACTTTGATGATTCTTGTGGGTCCCTTCCAGCACAGCATATTCTATGATTTTATGATTCTGTGATTACAATTGCTAGCAACTGTTCTCAGTCTGTTACCCTGAATAATTGGTTTTTATGCAAGAGTATTTATTTCCATAACATTACATCATGTTGCAAAAATCACTCTTCCCATACAACAAGCTGCAAAAAATGAGAACTAAGTCACAAGCCTTTTCCCCAGGCAGCAAAACTTGCATTACCAATGTGGAGATCGTGTTTTCATACTGCTGACCTATGAACAAATTAAATTTTACAAGCTTCAATGCTTAGATTTTAAGTGACCATTAGGGCTTAGACAGTCTTATATTAGAAAAAAGTGTTCCTCCTGAATTTGGCCTCTACTTCACATAATCCTCAATTCTTTGCTCATTTTATCTTGTTGAAGGGATATTTCTAGTCCTGTGTAACTGAGGAAAAATTGACATATAATTATTAAATAATCATGAAAAGCAAAGGCAAATGAAAGATTGCCTTCTTAAATAAGAGGCACTCAAATATGACTTGCACTTCACCTCAAGACACTGTTCACTGTCAGGGGAGATAATCAGATTCTTTAACCTTTAAGACTGAGATATATACCCTCTTTTGATTTAGAGTTGAATAAAGACATGAGAATATAAAACAGGATTTAGGAGGACACTACGAATTCTAAATCCAAAATGATGACTTAGGAAGGTTTGTTTACACTCAGCTACACAGGGTTGGTGATGGGCTGTCCTTGGAAGGGCAGAGAAAGATGGCTGAGGGACAGCAGTGCAAACTGAGAGCAGAGAGACCTGAGAAATCAGTTTTTTAGGTGCCCAAAGTCTCACAGAAACCAAAAAGGGAAATTTGAGCTCACCAGCTACAGAACTCCTGGACCAAATTCCCTCTGTCTCTGGCCTGGATGAAAGTTTACTGCACGCCCAGATCACAGTATTGCAGCCAAGAAAATTGCTTGCCTGAAGAGCTGCTTAGCCTGATTCTTCCTGCCCTGTCCCTGAAAAGGGTATCAGAGAAGCCTGGAGAGATGGCAGTGCTGTGGACACGCTCTGTGGAGTTCTCCTGAGGAATCATATCCAGGCTCAGAATCCTCAGAAACAGTAATTTTTTGGCACAAAACCTGTCAAATGGGTGTTGTTGCTGAGTCTATCTATGACTTAATGTCAAGTTAGAGAAGAGTAAACAAGAAATCAGGGCTGCCTGCCTTTGTCTGGAGCCCAGAGGAGCTGTTCAATCCCAAGGTTATCATCTTTGAATAGAAGCAAAACACTTCTCTTCAAAAACATTTCTCCGTATACATAAAACAAGATCCAAGAGGTGAAGAAGCAGGAGCACAGTGGTTAAAGAATCCTTGTAGATGCATAATCCTTAGATTCCTGCCTTTAGCACTGAAGCAACTCTGCCATAGAAATAAATCTCACAAATTTATGGGAAAGGTGCTTTGGAGATCATGTAACATCAATCAATGCCATCTCAATTTTCACTTCTTCCTTTGTTGAAACTCTACAAGATCACACTGAAAGAGGCTACAAATGTGGAAGTTTGTCTCTGCATCAGAACCTTACTTCAAGTATCTACAGGTAGGACTAAACACAGGAAAATGCACAGTTTTAATGAAGTCAGGATCACATTCCAGTTTTTTTAATTAGAGACTTAATTTTTGATATATTTACCAGGTGCAGTGAGATCATCTAAAAGCATGAATTAAATATAACACCACAGCACTAACTAACACTATCTATAGTAATATTTCTTTTGTTTCACTGATTTCTTATCAAATGTGTTCACAGTAGTTCCTGACATTTTCTAAAGCTTGTCATGTGTTGTACACTGGCACAGGTCAGCAGATTTTCTTGTAATGCTGATGAAACTTCAGCCAAAGCCTGCAGTTTCTTGTGCACTTTGAGCACACAAACAGCTTCAGAACTGGAGGACTTCAAAAACTACATAGCACAAAGATCGATTTCTATCAGCAACAATAGTAGTATATTTTCACTTATTTCAATCTTCAATATACAAAGGCAGCTCAACAAATGCTGGCAAAGCTAATTAATAATGCACACAGCAAAGCTGTCATAACTTAGTGGTGATATGAGACCAGTTCCACAGATCCAAGTTGTGAAGGTGTAACAATGAAATTTAAGCTGCAAAAACAATATACCAAGAGTTAATATAGTAATAAGAAAGCAGTATCCTGGGATCTTGAGAGCTGGCTAAACATATTAAAAGGATTTTTTAAAAAGCCATGAAAAACCCATCAATTCTTAATCTGCATCACTGCCATCAGATTAATTTATAATTTGGCTTTCTGGGTATAAGTTTGAACTATGTTTTTTGATGAGTCTACATCTATTCTAATAGAAAGAAAGGATTAGCCTTCTGGTTTTTTAATACTGGTTTCTTTTGATGATTAAAGGCTTTATTTCTTTACTGAAATCCAGCTTTTCTTCACTATCCTGTTGGAACAAGAGCTGAAACCAGCCACAAGGGACCAGCAGAGATCAGTCCCCTGCTCTAAGAGCTGTTGGTCCAGCCTTGGAGCTTACCCCTTGAGTCTCATTCTTTTAATTTCCTTTGGAGAACAAGCTTGAAATTTATAAAAGCCAAGAATATTAAGGACATCACTTTGACACAAAATTTAGGATGACTGAAGCACAGAGTGCCTTCCCTATCCTTGCTGAGGATCAGAGCTAGCATGAAAAGAGGTCAGTACTCAGAGTCTACCTATGTCCTAGGGTGACTACAGGCCAGTCACTAAGATTCTAAAGTAGAATCTCCATATTTTCCCCATAACCACACAGGAAGAACTACAGCTCACCTCGTGGGGTGTACCTTCTCTCCCTGTCAGGGGAACATCTGTGTTTGGTACCAGAACCTCTGATCTGTGCTGCTGAGATTTGGAGAAGGCCCTCTTTAATCTCCTCCCCAGTTGTTCCTAGCTCAATGGGCTCATGATGCCTCAGGTCATCAAGGCAGAGATGCCACCGATAAGTGACACAAAACCGAAGAGTAAATTTAACCATGGACATTTAGGTTATCCATGGCTGTGAGATGTGTGCTGCCATCAAGCAGGCTGAGTGAGTGGAGCCCCTATGGTATGGCAGGTGGTGGTCCAGGTATAAATATGAGGAAGCCTGGAAAATTGATTACATCACATTGTAATTGTGATTGCCCCAAACCCACCAAGGTAAGCACTAGGTCCTCACAATAATAAAAGCCACCATTGGGTGGTTAGAAACCCACCCTGTACCTCACCCTACAGCCCGTAACACCATCTTGGACCTTGAAAAGCAAGTCCTTTTGAGGCTTGATATCCCTGAGAGAATTGAGTCAGACAGTAGCACTCATTTCAAAAATAGCCTATTCAACACTTGGGCTAGAGAACATGGCTTGTTAAATAAACATTTTTTTCCACTCTTCTTCAAAAAAAATCTTTACTGAACCAATAGAAAAAGAAAGACCGCTTAAATTTGCTTTCTAAAAACACTCCGTTCAAATGTTTGCTCCCAAACTTGCAGTAAACCAAGACAACCTGGATCAATAAGGAACAATAAATTCAATGGCACCATGTGCTCCCAGTAGCAGCCAAGCTTGCTAAGAACACTGCAAAGGACAGGAAAGGTTTGGGGCCTTTTATAAACAGTCAGCTTTATGTTCACATCCTCTAAATAACTCCGAATCACTCTGAAAGACTTTCCATGTAGAAACTCAAAGTTTCAAATGTTATGGTTTCACTCCCACAAATACCAATATCCTCTGGATTGTAAACAGTAAGATCTCAAGCTTTTCTGTATCTAGGGTGAAATGAAGACTTTTGCTGGTCCTTCAGAGTGTTTTGTCATCCCACACTTGCTTTATGAATACCTGAATTTTCAGATTCTTAGAAAAAATTGCAACTAAAACTCCATAAGCTGTCTAAAAAACAAAACAAAACAAAACAAAACAAAACAAAACAAAACAAAGAAAACCCCAAAAAACCCCAAACCCCACGCTGATTATTCCACCCTAACTGCAAGATTTCAGCTTCAATAATTTCTAAAGAAAAATTTATAAACTTTTGAAGATATAGATATAGATATATATTTAGTTTTAGAATGATTGTTTCAAAACAAAAAATCTAAATACCTAGTTTATAAACTGCCAAAATGATCTATTTCCTTTTAGGAAATAGTATTCGTGGTGGGGTGGAGCTATTTGCCAAACTTGGCATAACATCACAAATAACTGCAGTCAATCAAAAATGTGGTTTTGGATAAATGAGGTATTTGTGTTTTTATGAAAAAATTACCCACTGACATTCTCTACTGATAACTTAAACCTAAGGTTTTTATATTTTTTTTCATTTGCTTTCATTTTTCATTGCTTTTTTGTGATATTGCTCCAGTGCTCTTGGAATTGCATTGAGGTCTGATGATCTGCACTGTGAGCAAATTTGGCTTTAGATTTGTACCCTATTTGTACTTCAGAACAAAACAATAAAGGCATGTCTAAATAAAGGATTTTTTTTCTCAATTTTTTTTAAGTTTAAACACAAAGATTAATAGCTTTAGGTATGATTTTATACGCTATATTTATTCTTAGAAAGCACTTTCCCATCTTATATGAATTACCTGTTCCTCATTCTGACAGAATTTTGCTCCCCTCAGGGTTCAAGACCCAGTATGCTGAGTGGTTGCTGCCCACACGCTAATGTGTATTATAATTACTGCAGATGGGATGAACCCAAATAACCCCCCTTAAAGCAGATCAACTATTAATGACTTCCTGGAGATTCCAAACTCACTCCCATTAAATATTAATTGTAAAACAACCTATTACCCTACTGAGAGCAAGAATAATGCCTCCTTAGCAACCTCATGCATTCTGATGATAGCCAATTCAAGACTGATGGGAAATGGTGGAGCTTAGCTGAGAACCAAGGTGCACAATGAGACTTTATGATCCCAGTGGCACCACACAGGAACCCGTATGGCTGCAGTTTACTTTGCTGTTATCCACAGATATTGATCTTCACTTCAATATGTAAAGTCACTTGGATGCAAAGTAAGCTTTATATGTAAAGTTAAGGACCAAAAGATCTCCAAAGGACTGAGTACAGAACTTCCACATACTCAGTTAGTTATTAAGTATTAAACTGTCTTCTCTTTCTCTGTTCCTCAATTTTTACCAAGTCCTTTATTTTTCATATAAAGGAGACAAATGCAACCTCATGCAGCTCATGAAGTACAGCTGGATTTTGCTGTGAAATTCACTTCTCTATGGAGAGGTAGAAAAAGAATCAACCACCCACAAAATGGCAGTCTAAAATCTTGGCCTGCTCCCTGTCCTGGAGGAAGAGTGTGTGGCCACAGGCAAAGCCTCACTCACCAGGTGGGGATGTAGCCCCCTGTGCAGGGCCAGTCAGCCCTTCATCCTATCACATCTGCTGCTCTTCCTTCTGGGGCTCCAGTCAAGCCTCCCACAGCACCAGTGGGTTTGATATTGCAAGGATCTCAGATTGTGATTGACATCTAGGGGCCCCACTGCTTTTGTTTGATGCACTGTTGATGCCTCTGGTATGTGTGTCCTAGAGAGAGCAGAGGGTTCTGTAAGGTTATGTTTGCCATGCTCAGGAAAAGCTTCCATACGGGTGGAAGACCACGGTGCCGTGATGTCTGCTTGGCAAAAAAACAGACAGAGAGGAAACAACAAATGGACGAGAGATGATAAGTAAGCTTCAGGCCTGAAGCCATCATAATTGAAAGAAAATACAAAGCACAGCTTCACATACACATAGGGATAGTCCTGCATTTTCATACCTTCGCTGAATATATGAAGGTTGAAGGTAAGGGTTTGAGGAAGGCAAAAGTCAGACAGAGACAGAAAAATGGTCTGCTATGACAAAAACCTCTTCTGTAAACTAGCAGAATTAACCCCATAATAAATCCACTGTGATGATCTTAAGGGCGGCAGCACTACAGCTGAGAAACAGTGCACTTGGATATTTAAAGTTAATAAGATTTTGTGGCACCTGGAGGTTGACTCCTCAGCAGTGATGCCAAATGCAGCAGCACTTAACAGTGGGTGCTTCCGACCCACTGGCACCAAGGGTTTATGGTTAAAAATTTTATGTGTGTTTTCCAAGCCTGCTATTTGATTAATGCACTGGTCTTTCAGTATTGAATGAAGCTTTAAGTGAATTTAAGATCCACTATCTTAAAGGGCAATAGAGTCAAGCTATTTCAAAGCTATTTCCTATAAATAAATAAATATTACCAAACACATTCCTTCATGTTTGAAAGTCTTAGGACAGAATTTTCCTTATAGATTCTAAACACAATTAGTTCTTTTTTCTTTTTCTTTTTTTTTTTTTCTTTTTTTTTCTTTTTTTTTTTTATTCTGTCACTCTAGAATTAGAAATTTCACAAATTTTCTGTAAGACCTAGATGCCAGCTTTACATAAGGCATGAGGAATGTAGCGTTGACCACTAGAATACATATTTAGAAGACTTTAAAAAAGACATTCTTAAAGCACTGCCAAGTTAATTGACTGCTAAAACAAGTGGAATGTGTTAAACAAGAAATTTATAGCTGTTTGGTTGCATAATCAATAGAAATTAATTAAATTAAATTAAATATTTGTGCTTGATAAAAAAATATTTAGACTATATCTGGATAGGATCAGGTTTGTCACAGGTTCACCAAAATGCACCATTTCGTCTTCTGGTATATCTCCCAAGTGTATCAACCTGCAATGGTTTTTGCAGGCAATTATGCCCAAAAAAAGAAAATTAATCTATCCCTAGTGTTTTAAAAAGACATACAGAAGCAGTAATATAATATCATCTATGTTTAAAGTCCATGTAAGGAGAAAACTAGATAACAAGGATTAAAGAAGTAATAAATTAAGAAACCATAGTCAGAAATGTAGAGGAATAGCAATGGTTGATAAACTTTCTTATCAACAAGCAAGAAAATTCTACCCCTTGTCAGCTGTGAAGGGCAGCACAAAACATTTAAATTAATTTACAGTGAAAAAAAATGAAAGACATCTGCAGAAAAATGAAAGATTTGCCAATCAAACAGCAGGAGAGAATAAACAAGATCCAATTGTCTGAGAGGAAGCTGCTGAGAAACTTTCTGAACATATCTATTACTTTTCATAATTAACAGACACTTGAAACTTATAGTAATTTAAAAGGATTGAAGGAGTGCCATGATTAAAAACTGAATAAAAGCAGGGGCTGTGGGAATTCGAGTGCACTTAGATAACAATTCCTGGAAAAAAATATATAACAAATTTGAGATGCCAATTAAATTTAGAGGCAATGGAACTGTTCACTATCAGTCAGCATGAATTAATGGAAAGTAGGTCTTTTCAAATAAACTATTCCTTTCTTATGTCAGGATTTCAGGTCTAAGGGATATAATCAAGTTACATTTCTATATATTTGGAATTGTCTTAGAGTTATGACAATTCTGATTTTTGATCTCAAGACCTTGGAGCTAAAAGCCAAATTAATCAAAACTTTTGAGATCCCTATGAATATCACAATACCAATCATATCAAGAATGTAGTCAGGAATTGAGTTTTTTAATCATAAGGCCAAAGGGAATTTTTTCTTGTCCTCTATTTTTATCTGAGCTAAAGCTACAAAAATTTTATTAACATGGTAACAGATAGGATCAAAGAGTACACTTAATAGTGCTGTTACTCTTACAGGGAGACCTGAATCACTTGGCCGATGATCGCAAAGTAATATAAGTACATTTTGTATGGTCAAATGTAACACAAGATAGCTAAGAACCCAGAGTGCAGGTTGTACAAATTTCTGTCTCTGAAATAAGTAATTCAGAAAGGCACTTAGAGGTCATCGTAGGTAATTGTCTCAACATGAGTTCACAGCACAAAGCTGTGGCAAGAAGTTCTTGTACATTTAAAAAAAACTAACTTCAAGGGGATGATAGAAACGTGGGGGTTTTTTTATCTTTCTGCACAGCTCAGGTCATGAATTTCCTGCTATGACGTCTGGGCACATCTCTCCTAATCAGTTTCCTGCCTTTGCAGAGGCCTCAAGCTCACACCATGGTCTCTCTTGTCACTTTGCCAGTGGCACACACCACCTAACTCTCCTGACAGAATTTATTATTATTTAGGCCAACCATACAGCAGCTTTAGAGTCAGTACTGAAGTTCCTAGATGAAAATGCAATGAAATAGTGGTATGGGTAAGGGGCATCAAGCTTCATCAGCAGAAGCCAACCCTTCAGCCTTCCCAAGCAGAGTGATAAGAGGCCAACTGTGCTAATACCCCAGTGTTTCTCTTATCAAGGACAGAAAGAACTCCTATAGAAGCCTTTCCCTGTGATGTGGGATGGTCTGCACATGGAGCTTCAGAATGTTTGCACCTCAGACCTTTCCTGTGGGATATTATCCTCCCAGAGAAGCCAAATCCAAGCTGCAGAAGGGTTGGATGCAGTAAAAGGGCTACAGATTGGCTCTCTTTTAGGCAGATGCATCTTGTCAGCTTTCAACTCTAGAATCTGGTGATACATATTGTGCCAGTATTTATTTCATAAAATTATCCTTCTGCCGGAGACAGAAAACATCAGGCTGACAGCTCTACACTCAGCTTTACAAAAAGGGTGCCTGGATTTTCATACTTGACTGTAAGTTGAAATATGTGGGCAAACTCTAGATCGGATTAGTTCCTTATTGTACCCCAGACTTTTGTCATATTGACAATTAACTATTAGATAACTGTTCAAGTCCCTAGAAAGGTCCATTCAGAATCTGGTGTTTCACATATTCAAAAGGCATAAAAAAAGTATTTTCAGAATAATGTTTTATTTAGGTATCTCTTCTTGTAAGCATTTGAAAAG
Organism: Prinia subflava; assembly: GCF_021018805.1. Lineage (NCBI taxonomy): Eukaryota > Metazoa > Chordata > Aves > Passeriformes > Cisticolidae > Prinia > Prinia subflava. Next base: position 13,329,118 of record NC_086253.1, on the reverse strand, counting down.
TTGTGTTTATGGAACAAAAAACACAGACTCATAGTTTTGTGACCAAATTTGAAATCAGTTAATGACTACCAGCTCTTTCTGGGGGAGGATGTCACCTGTTTGCCCACAGCATTTCACTACTGCTCTGCATTTCTGATGACTAAGAACCCATCCCACCCCTTCCTGGAGACTCCATTTAGCCTCATTCTGAAACCTGGGAAGAGTAAACTTCCAGTTTGATGGAGATAGAGAATACTTCCCCACAGGGAGACCTCCTGTCTTTCTAGACTTGTGTCAATTCCCTACCTCTTTGGTTTATCCTTTAGCAGTTTATTTTGATCTAACTCCTAAAGTCAGATAGTAAAAAAGAGGGAATTTAAAAGCATGTAATTTAAAAACATAATTTCTGCAGTTCTCTCATTCTTTCACTTTCCCTTAAAGGATTGCAGAAAGCATGTAATGCTTGATGTTTGTAGAAAGATCACAAGGTCACTTTTTTCTTTTAATAAATCAGAATCTGAGAAAAACACAGGGAGATAAGAGAAATAACTTGGTTAAATCATTAGCACAGTCCTCTAGAAATGTGTTTCAATGCATAATCAATCATATTTGTCTGATCTTTATTACTTTCCTAGGGCCTGAGTAGAGATGATAAAACACCTGGGGTATTATCAAGAGGAATTGATTGATCTTCATGAAGGTCTTATGCACTACAGAGATGAGGATCTTAAAAGTCATGCCAGATGGACATCTCTTGAGTTGGTGGAAAAGAATCACAGTCCTGATTCTTCCCCATTTCACAGAAAAGGGGACAGCTTTCTTCCTACAGATTAAATAGACTAATTTTGCTAGAGGACAGGATGATTCAGGAAATCTGGAGTATTCAAGAATTTAGTGCTAGTGCCAGGACATGAGGCTATGAAGAGAAGAATCTGGCTTTGCTTCAATCCATGAAAAATATTTCCAAGATGATATTCTTCAGGTTATTTTGAAAACAAAACAAACCAAATTTTGTTCTTTCAAAACAAATTTTGTTCTTTCAAAAATTTCTCTTCCTGGATGTTAGCTCTTGACTAGTTGCGTTTCAAGGCATAAATATTTATGTTTGTTGAGTGTGAAATGCTCAGTTCAGTTCTTTAGCTGCAAGATCAATGCCTCTATTGTAAAAACTCTGAAGCAAGAATCACTATGGATTCAGGGGGATGTTGCCCACTTTAGGAAAAACACATTGGGAGCAAAATCCAGTATCTGATACAGACAATCTCCTGCTGATCCCTCTTCACTGTGTGAAGCCCTGCTTCTGTCCATGGGTAATTTGGTAAAGGTCCATAGACTTTACCTGAACAGATTTCACTATACCAAGCATCACAGATAAACATCAACAAGAACTGATGTTTATTTAATGTTCCATAGGTAAAATTACCATCCACTTCAGTAAGGACAGTCCAGAAACTAAGTGTGGTGGTTTGACCTGGTCTGGAAACCAGGTGCTCACCAAAGCCACTCATTGTTCCCTTTCTCAGCTGCACAGGGCAGAGAAAATACAGCAAAAGATTCATGAGTTAAGGGCAGGAAGAGGTTACTCACTGATTACTGTCATGGACGAAACTGACTCCACTTGAGAAAAGAGTTTAATTTATTACCTATCAAAATCAGAGTAGGATAATTAGAAATAAAACAGATTTTAAAACCACCTTCCCCTAACCCTTCCCTCCTTCATGGGTTTAACTTTATCCTGACTGATTACCTCCTCCCGCTCAGTGCCACCGGGAGATGAGGAATAGGGGTTGTGGTCAGTTCATCACATTCTGTCATTTCTGTCACTGCTGCCTCCTCAGGGGAGAACTCTTCACACCCTTCACCTGCTCTGCTGTGTGGTACCTCCCATGAGAGACAGTTCTTCACAAGCTTATCCAGTGTGAGTGCTTGCCACAGGTCCCTGGAGTGCTTCGTGGACTGCTCCTGTGGGTCCCTCCAGTGGGATGTAGGTCTTCAGGAACAGGCTGCTCTAGTGTGGGTTCCACATGAAGTCACAAGTCTTTCACATTTTTCAGATTCTGTGCTGATAAGAGGTGTAGCTCTGAGCCTCCTATTAAGTACCAGTAATCTCCACAGAGTAGGCAGAGAAAACAAATCCTTTTCCTGCTGAAGACCAAGGGCAACTTTCAAGCCCAAAAACGTAAACAATGGTGGACTGAAGGGAGGAACAAGAAGGATGGGACATCACAGGCTGGGACAATAAAACCCCAATATGCAAATGGACCAAAACTATTAAAATGTAAGACCTCATGACTGCTCAGACATTTTGTGACCTTTCTACAACCCTGGGTGTAGCTCTGGTCAGGCTCTTGTCCTGCCCAAGGTGGATCCTAGAGGCCTTTCAATAAATGCCTACTTTATTCTCCAGCTCTGACCAGTCTTGGTTTCAGGTCAACCTTCCTAAGGTATCTCTGCCAGCAAACATTCTCCATCATGGGCTCCTCTCTCCAAGGACTCACAGGTCCTGCCAGGAGGCTGCTCCCACGTGGGCTTTCCACAGCCTCCATCAGGCCCCAGCCTGCTCTGGTGTGGGGTCTTCCATGGGCTGCAGGGGTTCTCTGCTCCACTATGGATCTCCATGGACTGCAGAGGGACAGACTTCACCATGGGCTGCAGGGGTGTCTCTGATCCCTTGCCTGGAGCCCTTCCTCCTCACACTCTTCAGTGATTTTGGGGCCTGCAGGGCTGTTTTTCTCACATATTCTCGCTCCTTTCTTTTCTGGCTACAATTACTTCTGCACAATATTTTTTTTCCACCTTCTTAACTGTCTTATCCCCAAAGTGCTACCACTGCTGCTGATGAACTCAGCCTTGGGCAGCGGTGGGTCCAGCTTAGAGTCAGCTGGCATTGGCTCTGTTGGGCACAGGGGAGCTTCTGGCAGCTTCTCAGAGGTGCCAGTCCTCTATTCCTCCTACTACCAAACCCAATACACTAAGCAATCTATTTCTCATCCATAGAATATTATGAGCCAGGGAATGCTTGTGACTCTTCCATTTATTCTGTGTTCTCCATTTGTGGTGCAGTTCTGCATTGTCTTTTGGGAAACACTGTTAGTCACAATCAAGAAAGCATCTCTATCCAGTCTGTGAAGACTTAGGAAGCTGAGGATATTAAGCAATATTAAGGTCCACAGGACTTCAACCAGGGCTTCTTCAGAAACTATGATAAATTTGAAGACTACGGGCTATAGATAAATTAGCAAGATGACTCAGAATGAGCAATAAATAGATATCAATTCAAATCATGCTGACTGTAAGTTTGAAGACAGAAGAATGCACAGAAGTTTAGAAAATTATAATATTCTATAACATATACAGCTTGAAAGAAAGCAATTACAATCCATGATTTTATTAAATTGCACAGTAATTTAAAAATACAATTACATTTTAAATGAACAATTGAAAAGAATAATGATATTTCATTATGTCAGCTGGGTTGCTCAGATGAACACTGTATACTGCTGGATAGGTGCAGTGACATAATGTGATCAGTTTAAGAAAATCATGATTAGCAGCCCCATGTTCTGGAAGATAATTTATTATTGCTGCCTGGCAAATGACATATTTAAAACTCATTAGTTGGAAATGGAGTAGAAATTGGGGAGAAAAGTAGATCAAAATGTAACACTCACATGTAAAAACACCCTTTTCCAACTTCAATCCACCAAGAAATTTAACTTTTTTAGTACTTGACTACATTGCAAAAGATAAATTGAGAATACTTTAGCACACCATATTTGTTAAAGCATCCATTCTGCAGCCATTTGATCATCTCCATGGCCCTTCTTTGGATTCTCTTCCATCTCTCTGCATCTTCCTCAGATCGTGGGGACATTGTTAGAATGATGGAACCATAGAATATCCTGAGTTGGCAGGGTCCCACAAGGATCATCAGGTCCAGCCCCTGGCCGTGCACAGCACCATCCCCAAGAGTCACACCATGTGCCTGAGAGCATTGTCTGAAAGGGGCTTAGGCTCTGTCAGGCTTGGTGCTGTGACCACTACCCTGGGGAGCCTGTCCCAGTGCCCAACCATGCTCTGGCTGAAAAACCTTTCTCTTATATCCTAAACTTCCCCTGACACAGCCCCCTACCATTCCTTTGGCTCCTGTCCCTGGTCACCACAAAGACATCCGTGCCTGTCACACTCCACTTCCCCTCATGAGAAAGCTGTAGACAATCACGAGGTCTCGTCTCAGCCTGACAAGGGCTGAATGGAGTAGGATGACAATTTCTCTAGGTCTGACAGTAATGCCCCTGTGGATGAAGCCCAGGACCTGATTTGCTTTCCTTGTTACATTGGTGCACTGCTGAATCCTCTGGCTTGTTGTCACCAGGACCCCATGTCCCTTTCAGCCACACAAATCCTGATCTGTGCTGTTCTCTTTGGTTATGTAGGTGCAGGTCTTTGAATTTTGCCTTATTGAACTGAGTCTGTACCTTCATCTCTGTACCTGGGAGTGTGAGCACAGCCTTCCAGCGTGTCCAGGTCTCTCAATCCTCTGTAAGATGTCTCCTCCTTCTGATGTGTTCACCTCACCACTCATTTTGAGTCATCAGCAAACTCCACCTTTTTATAAAAATAATATATTCTTATATTTGATGTGATACTAGTGGAAAGACCTTCAAATGTGTTCTATAGAAGTGACCCAGTTATTAGAAGACAGTAGAAATTTTACATTACCTCCTTTGTACACTTTAAAAGTATCTCAAGAAAGAGGAATTGAACAAACAGATCAGAAATTCATGTGATAACATTTCAAATATTCTCTAATTTAACCTCTAAATCACCACTCATTCACATTCCCATAAATATCCACCTTGTTGAAAACAGACTGTGCAATGAAAGAAGAAAATTTCAATCCCAAACATGCAATTAGAGCTAAAGTCAACCTGCAGGTATTTGAATCAGTCATGAATGGCTGGAATGTGCATAAATTGTTTTTAGCTTCTTAACCACATTGATAGAACTTAGAGAAAGAGCTTTTGGTTATATAAATATCTGCATTTGCCACACGTGGCAAAACAAAGATGAGTCCATCTGCACCTTACAAGTCTGGATAATACCTGTCTCTCTCCTTCTGACCCATCTCCTCATGGTCTTCTCTGCCTGATTGATTTGCTTTTCAGCCTCACAGCGATTTTTCTTTCTGGGGACAATGGCATTGCCCAAGACAATGTTTAAGCACAATATTTCTGATGATATTCATCTTTATGGTAATGCTGCTAGTCATTAAAAGTTTTGCATAACTTTTTAAGACTTCTGACTTTAAAGTAAATACTGTTTATTCACCATCCTGAAAGTTCTAAAACAGGATGAAACTTTTCCTGGAGACATCTTTCAAACTTGAATTGTTGGGTCCAGATCTGTTCTCAGTAATCCAAGAAAAAATCCCTGATGTTAACATACTTCAAGTTTGCACCATTACAAAACAGATTTATTTTATGTAAGGAAATCTGTCATGCATTTTATGAAGTTACATTCAATGCAATTCAGAACACACTTGATCCATAGAGCTACAGGCCAATTGTGTGTGTCATGATAAAACCAGAATCCACTGAAATAAACTCATTTTTTGTGGCATTTAACTTATGCCATCTGGATGTCAGTTCAGAACTCTCTCTCACAGTGAGTACATTTTCAAGTGTTTTTTATTTCTAGTAGCTCTAGGAAGATACTGTTCCCAATCTCAGGACATTTTTTTGTTCAGAATTTCACACAGGCTGAATTTTCCTTTCAATCAATTGTTACTACTTACATGTCTTTTTAACATTGTGTATAATTCTTCATACTCCTTGATATTAATGCATTTATATTTGAATTCTCACTTCTTCTATGTTATTTAAAAACTCATGGACACCAGCTTTCAATCTTAAGCAAAAAAAAATGGGCATACTTCTTGTCCCAGATCAGACTTTTTCTTACAGTAAAAGATGCTGGTGCTTGTGAAAGAATAAAGTACATATAATTACGACCCTTTTCTTGATAGATGACAGTAATCAGTAGTTTTGAGACCTCTCAAGCTGGAGGTTACCTCTGGGCCACTGTATTTCATCCTGCTGTTATTCATGAATTTGCCTAATACCTTTTTGAACCAATTTATAATTTTGACCTCCTCTCAAATTGAGAGTCATCATTTAAATTATATATAGTGGGAAAAAAGTGCTTCAAGCCTTTTAAGTGCTGCATTTATTATTTCACTAAACCTTCTTGTTCCTGACTGTGGCACAAAACAACTACTTCTTTACACTATTAATGTGTTACTGACCTTTATCATGTACAGTGAGTTTTTTTCTTTAAATTAGAAAGTTTCCTACAATTGTAGGGAAGTTTTTCATACTTTGATACTTTTCTTTGCTTTATCTGAATCTTTTTAAGATGGAAGGACCAGAACACATACAGTAAATAAATCAGTTCTATGTTCCAAACTCTTTCCCAGTTCTAGTAAATCTGTTTTTTTCAATGCTTCAGTCTTGACTGTAATGATGCATTAGCAGTTACAAATTCTGGAATTAAAATGCATCATGCAAGTGACAGACAAGGAAACTTCAAGCTGGCAAAAACACAGGAAAGTTGTCAAAACACTGTAAGCCTCTCAGTGCCAGGGACAGGAAAGTGACAGCAGCATGAAAATTGCAATTATTCAGGGCCAGAGTTCCCCTCAGCAGCACTGAGGATGTGTTACAGCTGTGAAGAGATACAGATATTGTTTCTCAAGAACAGAGAGACGGAGAAAAGGAATAGATGAAGAGTTTTCACTCTCAGCTGGAATAGAAATGTTGTAAGTAAACATTGAAAACCATGGATCATGTGATCTTACAAAAAATACTGTTATCCTAAACCTGCAAGTCTAAGGAAACTCACTGACAGCAAACTGCCTCATGACTTCCAACAGCCCTGCTCACAGTACCACGACTACTCACAAACACAAATTTTTGCGGTTTCAGGACACAATCTCTAGAAAACTGACCAATTTCCAGCAGTGAAATAAAACCAGCATTTATTCTACTGCTGCAAGCTGGTGTACCACCTCTTGAGTCAGCAGACTGACATCAGCACCAGAAGGACCTTGATTTTACCCCATATTGAGTAACCTATGAGATAAAAGTTTATATATTCAGTCCCATGAGTGGGCCAGAACACATATGCTTGATGATGTCTTATTTTACTAATGTCAAATATACTTATGTGGGATTATGGTTTGTGATTTATGTCTTGTGCTTAACTGCAGAATATGCACCTTTGTTCAGCAATTCACTAGAGAGGAGCCCAAAAGGGTTCCCTGCCTCGCTTCCTTCCCCAACCCTGATCAGGGGAAAGGGGTAGATCTGTTGGAAACCTATTTGTACACAAGCTGTCTTAAGAAAGAAAACACTGTAAAAAAGCAAAAAAAACTAGAACATGTTGAAAAGGTGAATGTAAAGTCATCCACTACATCTGCCACAGAAGCATGTTGTTCTGTACCACTGACCAGAAGAAAATAATGACTCATAAAGATGTCTTCTTATTAGAATATTTTAAAGGAAAAAAAAAGGGAGGAAAAAAAAAGGGAAAAAAAAACCAACACCAAAAACAAACCTAAAACAACAAACAAACAAAAAAAACCCCCACCAGAATCTTAAATTAATGGAATTCGGCTGCAATATCATTATTCTTAGTGCTGTTAGAAGAACATTCTATATTTTAAAATATAATCTCATAATCTCAGAAAAATCTCTAGAAATCCTAATTTGTGTTGTATAGGAAAGAAAATAAATTCCTTTTTTCTGTGCCTTTCTGTCCAAAATGCTTTTAAATCTGATCCTGATATTTGCAACGTGCAGGAGGGCCAGGCAGTGAGAGAAATAAAAGGAAACCAGCACATATTTCTTTAAGTGATATTTTTAAGCCCCCTTCTTCCCAATTCTTTTTTCTCCATATTCCTTGTCTTGTGACATTTGGCAAGGCAAAGCCTGAAAACTCTATTATTAGTTAGTGAGCAAACACAGCAAATGGCTTAGATGGCTTAACTTCCACATTCTCCTTCTCTTACACACAGTGTTGTCCTGCAGCTCACCTCCTTTGAGAGGGGGGAGAAGAAATTCTGTTTTCAAACCACTGGTGAGGCTGCAGTCAGTGAGGCAAGGAGGGAGTGCAAATCCATGTGAGGAAGGACAGAAAAGGTAGAGCAATATAAAAGGTTATCTGGAAGAAGTCTAATTTACTTGCATCTGGTTTGACTGAGGGTTTGCAAGCATCACAAGGAGATTTTTGAGCAATAGCAGCTAATATATGCTTAGAGACTACCTACTAAAATTGCATTTCTAGTGCTACTTTTGTCTCTGATTCACTCCTGAAAGGGCAATTGCATTTTCTCTGACATGCCACTGCCAGTGAGTCCTTCAGGGCTCATAAACTGACAGGTAGAGGAAAGATAAAGGCAGAAATACCCCTTTCTCAACAGTATTTCAATAATCCTTATTCGTCTATTTCTCATGAGGCCATGTATTTTTTTTTTTCTCTCTTTCTTTCATATTTGCTGACATAGGTTTTAGAGGTTAAAAAGGAAACTGTGGCAGGAAATCCATCCTGTTAAAGAAAAAGCAGTGTAACATAAAGTACTGTTTGAAGGAAATACCACTACATAGAAGAAAAACACTTCTATGAGTAGTATAAAGAAGAGAGAATATTTCTACAACAGCAGCCAAGTAATAGGACATTTTCATTCACAACCATTTTGGTTTATTGGAGAGACACATAAACATCTCAAAAAAACCCCAAAACAAACAAACAAACAAACAAACAAAACCCCAAAACAACCAACACACAGAAAATGGATCCTTTTGGGGCTAAAATGTATCAGAAAAGTCCTGTGGCAAAGATCTGTCTCCTCTGAAATAAATAAAGAAGTTACTGTTGTCCCAGTGTAATTTAATTTTCACATTTATGATTTTCTATGAATGCTGGGAAAATCTTGGTGTTAATGCTTTGCTCCATAGAATTGGGATGTATGAGAAGATCTTGCTCTCTGCCATTTCCCCACTTTGTCCAGGTGAGCACAACCTTTCCTACATGAGGTTGCCCAGAGTTGGATGACACCTCTGGAAGTGTCTGTTGTACACGGGGTGTAACAACCTGGTCTAGTGAAATGTGCCTCTGCCAGAAGTAGGGAGTTGGAATTAAAGGAGTTCCATGAGCATTAAGGTCCCTTTCCAAGCCAGACCATTTGAAGATTTCATGATTTAATATTATTCACATGAGTAATTGCATTGTATCAAACAGGGTACTTTCTTGAGTACCAGGTGAGCACTGATATCAATGTTTTATAGTTTAGAGGACATTTTCACAGCAGAGTATGGAAAACACTTTTCCTTGTTAACATTTGTATCAGTATAATATTAGATGAAAATTCTGTCTATTCAGGTACCATTTTCATCCAGCTTATTAATGAGGAATTTCACTTCAGAATTATAAATTAGCCATCTCTTTATGCAAAGACTTTGGTTTTCAAGCTACCAAAATACAAGGTCCACTTACTTATTTGACTTATTTTTTTTTTCCTTTAAAAGAAGCCTGAATTATTGGAGTTTCTCTCTGTATTGAATTTCTACTGAATACCTACAACTTTAGCCCCTTACTGATAAGTTTCTTAAGGAATGTTCTGATTGTCATTATTCTAGAAGAGGAAGACAGGTAATTGCAGGTGACAGACCTGTCACAGGAATGATATTTAAGCTACGGGGTTTTCTTCTACAGGAAATCAGTGTTATGATTGCTGCCACTTTCACATTTAAATGCAAGCATCACCCTTGACTTTCCTTTAGTTCATCAGAAACAAAGGCAAACAAATAAAATTCCATAAACCTCATTGCCTCAAATTAGAAAAGAGTTTCATTATTTCTATTCTAAGTACTTTAAGTATATTAAGATCCTATGTACCTGCGACCTAAAGACTAAAGACTAAAAGACATTTGTGGGAGGTGGAATAAAACTATGCCTTTTACAGAAACATGAGTGAAAATTTAACAGGTCCTTTTGGACATTTTTGAATACAAATATTGGTTTTAAAAGCAAGAACAAAAATAACCCAGAAGAGGCAAATGCTTTTCTGTTTTTCTGGGTATAAGCTAACATGAGGATTTATGATTTTTCTGTTATTTTTCTGCAACAATTTTTGTCATAGCTTCCTGTGCTTCCTTCTTTTCTTGGCAAAAGCTATTATTTGTAATGTTTCCAAAGCACTCTGAAATATTGCTCAGGAATATGACTTTTTCCAGGTCCTTGTTCATTGCCAGTGATGATTTATCCCAAAAGAAAAATCTTTTGGAAAAATATTGTCCTTTGAAAACTTATTTGCCACACTGAAGACTGTATTAAAAAACACATTCCTCCCATCTCTGAATTTTCCAGATTTAGGACTGTTAATGTTCAGAATGATATGCATGATGTTGCTGTTTTTTCAATCCTTGCATTTTTAAATTTTAAATTCCAAAAGCACAGCAAAATAAATAAAATATCAGTGCCAGTTTAAAGCTGAGTGTCTCAAAACTCTTCCTGTAGAAGTAAGCAAAGCAAACCAAATAGGCATTACCACAGATAAAAGAATCATCTTGAAGATGAGCTTGCAGAAGGTAATAAAAAGAAAACAGGACATGATATTATCTTTGAATTACCCCCGATTCACTAACGTTTTACCACAGCGGATATCCTTACAAACTTAATTTTCCTTCATACTACTTCAACAGCAACTGCTGTGCATACACTGTTCATAAATCACAGTGAAAATGCACTGTAAGAGCAAGCAGGACTCTGCATTGTAAAGATAATTCTGCAATAAGAATCTCTATTCAGACGTGTTTCCTTTTGTTTTCATAAAAACCTCTACATTTTCAAGTGGTTACTACAGAGCATGCACACATAAGTAAGCTGAAAATTATGAAAAAGCTGAGAATTATTGAAAAAGCATCAACACTAGTGTAAAAGCAAAAAAAAAAGATAATGAATCCAAGATATTGAATACACTTTAGAATTAACTCTCTACAGAGGAAAGGAAACCTTAACTGAATAATCCTTAGTTAAAAAAAAAATCCAATAAAATTTAGATGAGTATTTTCATCTTGTAAATGCTACTTTTCTCCACTTCATTTATATATTGACATTTCAGTCTTTTTGTTCTTGATTCAGAAGAAAAATATACATATATAATTTCTCCTAAAATGTAAATTTTAAATATTTCATTTTTAAACTGTATGTATGCTAAATATGTTAAGAGAACTTTCTTTGGAAACCTTATTCTCCAAATGGGAAACATCCCATGTGTAAATGTCATGAACATCTTAGCCAAGCTCCAAAGAATTGTTAATTTTGTCAAAACAGCACTTTCTGTACCAAATGGCACCTTCTGCACTTGCATAGTTTTTATTTTTGTTACAGCATGTCTTAGGACCTTCATTTACTCAAGGTCAATGCAGGACACACACATGGAAGTGTCCTTCATTGAGAATGTTTATAAACTGAAGAATTTTTTAGAGGAAATTGTCTCATCCCAGTTTTACAGTTAAAAACAAAAACTAAGTTTTCAAAGATAATACAGGAAGTCTGAGGCAGGATCAGGACTGAAACACATTTCCTAAGTGTCAGTGAAGCTCTTTTTATTGCAAGGATGAATTTCTGCCCCACAGACATACAGTCAGAGATTTTTATCTTGATGCACAAACTTGTTTATAAGTTCAACCATTCTTTAATATAAATTTAGGTTTGCAAAATAGAACTAACAATTGATTAGTGCTTACTGTCTTACACTAAAGCTCATCCCAAGTTTGTATTTTATTTAATATAAATTTAGATTTTCATTTCAACAAAAATAATTTCCCATAAGGATGACACTGTGTTTGCACTTGAATGACCTTTCTCTAGAAATGTGAAGAAAGATTCATACCACACTTCAGCACCTGCATGCTATTCCATCTTTAACTCTCCTTCATGCCCAACACAGAAAATACCAAGTTTTGTCTTATCTGTGATATGCTGACATTTCCAACCCAATGAAACTGTAGGTGTTGTTTTCACACTGCGTTCTTCCAAACTTTCAAATTTCACTACAGGCAAACCTGTTTCAAGATGTTGCCTGCAGCACTATGTGAACTTGCTGTCAGATCAATTTATTTATGGATGATTGCTGAGTTCTGTTCTCTTGAGGTCAATATTTGCTACATGTACACATATGGACAAGGAGCTGACATATGACCAACATTTTACAGAACTTTTATACTTCTGACAATTATTTTCTTCAGAATTACAAAGCAAATAAGTTATTGATTTTTTAAACATATACTCTTGAAAACGGGGAGAAATAGTAGCAATTAAATCATAGAATAATAGAATATCAGAGAATAGCTGGAAGGTGTTCACTGGAAGGTAACAAGCATAATTGAGTCTAATTCCTGGAAAAAGTCCCCAGATCACATTGTGTGTCTTGTACAAATGCTTCTTTAACTCTGTCAGGCTTGGTGCTGTGACCACTTTCTTGGGAAGCCTGTTCCAGTGCCCAGGCACCCTCTGGGTGAGGAATCTTTTCCTAATATCCAACCTAAACCTCCCCTGACACAACTTCAGGCCATTCCCTTGCATCCTCTCATTGGCCACCAGATAGAGGAGATCAGTGTCTGCTCTTTGCTTCTCTTCACAGGGAAGTTGTAGATTGTCATGAGGTCTCCTCCCAGTCTCTTCCAGGCTGAAAAAGCCAAGTGGCCTCAGACTCTCCTTATAAAAATTCCACTCCAGACCCTTCATCATCTTAGTAGCCCTCCTTTGGTCATTCTCTAATAGCTTTATATCATTCTTACCTTGTGGCACACAGAGCTGCACACAGGACTTGAGGTGAATCAACCCCAGGGCAGAGCAGAGGGGACAATCCCCTCCCTCAGCTGTCTGGCCATGCTGTGCCTGGTGCTCCACAGGACACAGAGGCCCCTGCTGCACCCCAGCCCTCCTGGCTGCCAGGGCACTGTTGACTCATATTCAACTTGCCAGCAACCAGAAACTCCCAGTCACTTTCTGCAGCAGCTTTCCAGCCTCTCATTCCCCAGACTGTCTGTATATCCAGGGCTGCCCCATCCCAGGTGCAGAATCTGGCCCCTGCTTCTCAGTTCTCAGATTTGTGGAAGTCTCTCAGAAGGGCCTTTCTGCCTTTGTAGGAGTCATCTGCTCCAGTTTTGTACCATTGGCAAACTTCCTTAGTCCAGATGCACGTCCTGTGTCCAAGTCATTTATGGAGCTGATGAGGAGCACAGGGCTGAGGATGGAGCCCTGTGGAACCCCACCAGTGACAGGTCCCCAGTCCAATGTCACCCCAGTCACTGCAAACCTTTGTGCCCGAGCCGTGAGCCAGCTGCTCACCCATCCCATGATGTGTTTATCCAGCTGTGAGCCAGACATTTTCTCCAGAAGATCCTGTGAGAGACAGTATCAAAAAACTTGACATCCTTAAAGATTATATCAGTTAGCGTCCCTTGATTGAGTAGGTGAGTAGTGACGCCATAAAAGGAAAATAAGTTTGTGATAAGCAGGACTTTCCCCTCATGAACCCATGCTGGCTGTGACCAATGACAGTGACTGACTGGTCTGTATTTACCTACATCCTTCTATCCCTTATTAAAAACTGGGAAAACATTCGCCACCCTAAGTGCTCACTCAGCACAGAAGCTGCACAGCCCCCACAGAAGCTTTACAAGAATATCCCAGCTTCACATAGCTGTGTAATACGTGCCCAGAGGGTCATACAGCAGAGCACTAAATGGCATCACTTTACAATATGCAGCATTCTGACCTCCAGGATGAGTCACAGAAATTTGGGCAGTTTGCTGTGCTAAAGGAAGAAGCTATGGAAACAATAATGGATGCAGACATAGCCACAGCCAAAGTGGTAGTGCCCTGCCATGGCTTTCTCTCTGGCCATTCTGGCACCTGTCAGCCTGTTCTGAATGTTTGTATCTTCCTGTACCAGTCTGAAAATTTTGAAGAAGCTGGACATTTCCTTTGCTATTCTTTGCTATGCTTATTTTATTTCACTCTGGCTTTCATCTTCAGTTGAGGTTTAGTCATAAACTGTGTTACTGGGAGGGTAGTCACAGTTGTATGAGTCACCACAGTTATTTTAGTGACAACTTCTTCACTGCAAAACCTGAACTAGAAGCTGACCCCCTACCAGGGGAAGTAATACCAAATTCAGAAGATCACGTTTATTCACATTCAATACATAAAACATTTCTAAGCCTCAACTATATAACAATATTCCATGTACAGACCCTTATGCAAAACCAGTGAGTGTTCTGACTTTGACTTCATGGGATCAGCACACTCACATCATCTACTCAGAGGGATTACACTGCAATCATCATCTCTGGCAGAAGTCAAAGATCCTGGCATACTATCTAGAGAATACTTAATGCAAAATTATCAAGAAGGTGCTGAGATTTTACTGTGTGTTGTGCATTCTCTGTAGACATCAGAACTGAAAATTTTTTACATGTACCCAGCATGTCAATTTGAAATACTGGATTAATTCATCTACTGTATTCTTCACAGCAGTGTGCATCCCTTCAGACTTGTATTTAATACCATATCTAAGCCTGGAACAAAGCAACAGTCCTGTTGGATGCCATGATGCTTTAAATTTTTCACTGTTTGGACTTCAAAAATGAAATATCTCTGAACAAATATTGGTGGGATTAGTGGATGTAGGGCAATGTCCCCTTTGAATCTGAAACATAACAAGTTTGAATTTTCAATACTTGCAGATAAATTAACAAAGTAAAATTCAAAGCAAACCTGTAATCTATTTAAACACTACATTTGAGCACTATTAATGACAGAAAATGCAGTATGTGTTATAGTAGTAGTCTTTTACTCTCCTATTCAGTAAGTCTGGTAAAGAACTCATAAATTCTGCCAAATAGAAAAATTGATCAATAAGCAAATGTGAATCTAAGCCTTTGTATAGTATCACTTAGACTTATGCAAGAGCCTGTTTCTATATTCTTCAATCATTAGGACGAGACAGATCCCAGAAATTCAATGTTTGTATTCCACAGAGCTATAGACTAATTACAGTTACATTAGGTCATTTGCTCATTTAAAGAAATATTTCAATGTTTCAAAAAAATTTTTTTACTTTCTCCTTTTAAGCCTTTAGAACAAAACAAAAGTCTTCGGACTTAGGAAAAAACTCCTGACCGAAAAAAACGAAACCACACCCCAAACCAAACAAACGAAAGCAATGAAAAAAGAGATACATAATCGAAAATGAGCCAACTCAGAGCCTTGAGTATTCCTGTCTCATATAGCTGATTGTACTAATGCCATACTAACATGGACCTCAGGAAAGATCATTTTCTGTTTTCCAGAGAAAGAGCTACTTCACCATAAACTCCTGGACAATTACAGTAAAATATTTATACATTTCTCTGACACAAAACAAAAAACATTTGGATTGCTGTGCTCTGTGCTTTGCTTGGGTTTTGTTTTGCTTAAATGAGGCCCTTGCTGTGCCCTAAATTAGCTTCACAGAAACTTTTATACAGGACAAAGCTTTCTGCCTATCAGGACTCACAGTGACAGAGCAAACAGACATGCAGGAAACCAACTGGGAGAAATCATCATTCTGAGGGATGTTTGTCTTGGTTTCTCTTTGTGTGTTCTGCCTTGGACTGCAGAACAGGGTTCAAGGAAAAGTAGGTCAAGAGGTTTTTACACTGAGAGGTTTGAGAATTCCCAAATACAGAGGGTGGCAAGACAAAGGCACCTATTCTCAATTTACATGCATTAAAATGTGTTCCTTACTTGAAAACTGAACTTGGTGAAGAGGCATAAACTTCAAAGCAGTTTGCACAGAAATCCTTACAGTGAATAAACAGATAAGGGTATCCAGACTAAAATCCTGTAATTCTTGTTAACATTGATTTCATTGAGCATAGAACCATGCAAAGGAATCTGATGCTCCAGAGAACTCCAGTCAGTAAGGAAAGGGAATTTAGTGGCAATGTTGTGTGTAACCCTAGCCTCTACAGAGGCATGTGAAGAATTTATTTATGCAGTGGCAACAGACAGGACACAGAGCAGGAGGATAGCAGATGCAAGAAAACAAGACATCAGCCGGCAACCTGGGGTGGGCTGTCAGAGACAAGAGTACAGGAGAGGAGAATGAGGCTTTAGAGGGGTAAAAGACATGATATTTATGGAGAAAGAGAGGTAAAGGAGCAGAATGAACAGCACAGTCTGTACCATTAGACCAAAAGTCCCTCCAGCCCAGTGTCCTACTTCCAAAATTAGCTAAAAACATGTCTAGGATATTCCTCTAGAACAGACAGGGGAACACAGATAGCTGCACAGATACCCACACTTTTGGCTGAGGGAGCTGAAGTACCTATAGGTATAGGAATAGTTTCTTGTATTTGAACTGCTCTCCTTGGGAAAGGATCCTCATTTAAGGTTCCAGAATTTCCCCATACTGCTGCTTACAGCCACCATCTCCCCACCTCCCCATTTCCCATCTCCCCTGTCTGTGCTTAAAGAGGTTCTTTTCCTTTATCAGTTGGCTGAGGAACTGGATTTATGTGTAAAACCGGCCAAAGACTCTTCCAAGAAATCCCAGCTCTGGCCTTTCTTTGCTAGTCATATGGAAATATGCTTTGTTTGACATGAACTGCAAAAGAAACACAAACATAAAACAAATATCAAAAGATCAAGAAACTCAGGATATTAGTGAAGACCAGGTGTCAGGGTATGAGCCATGTTCACACGAGGCACTGACAGGTTATCAGGGCTGAGCTGAACAAGCTGGGCCTTCATTTCAGCCAGAAGTCAGAAATTTCTGCCAAAACTGCCAAACTAGGTTTCAAAGGTACAATTTTCCATACTGGCAATCATCTTCTGAAGACCTCTACATAAACCTTGCAATGCATTGCTGTTGGAAACATCATCTGTTTTAGAAGATTTCATATATCTGTCTCTTGGCATTCTGGACAGCTGCAGAAAAATTATATTTAAAAGAAATTTTTGTCAATACAGCTGTTATAGCTTTCTTCATAATAGATAAGAATAATGTTTTTATGAAATGGTTCAGTAAGTGATATTATCTCAAGTGATATTATCTCACTTTATTGATAAGTTACTTTCAATGGGAAAAGTTTCTGCCTATTCTGTGTTCTTTGAAGTTCTTTAGTAGCAAAACAATTTAATAGCTAAAATTTTTTATGAAATGACAGCTTTACCCCTATTTTTATTCTCTCTTCCCCCCCCCCCCCCCCATGACTTCTGGGTCTCATCACTTCTATGAAGGTCTTTTCTCTTGTAGTCCAGTTACACTCCTCTAAATTCTAAAAACATGTTAGAAACTTCAGACCTTGTGTTTGTTTTGTTCACCTGGAATCAGTCACTGCATTTCCATTTGTCCCTGATTTGCCATGGGAAGTTCAGATCAAAGAATGAGTAAATAAATGCCCCTCTGAAAAAGAACGTGTACAGTCCCAGAAAAATAAGTCCTATCACCTTGTTACAGTCTTTTGTCCTCTTGCTGCTTCTCTCCATGTCAGCATAAACCCACAGGATTTCACCTACTTTGTCCTTCCTCTCTTGCACAGATGTGCAGTGGCCAAGTACAGAGTGGCACAAGACCAGTGCTGTACTGGCAACGAAATGAAAAGGTTATGTCAAACAGGAATTGATGGCAGAGCTATGAGAAATGTCACCTGCAGAGACTGAGATTAATTTCTTGAACCCTAATCACCTCCTCCTCAGTAATAAAATAAGCACATTAGGAGTAAACTTCAAGTCTTGTCTTGCAGTTTGTACTTCACATAAAAAACAATGATATAATAATGATAAAGTTTCTGTCTAAAAATGACCTCCAAATTATCAACCCCAAAGCACCTCCTTCTAATAATAGTGCCATTACAATTATCATTATATACACACTATCCAGGATCAATTTAATTGTAGCAAAAGCCTTTGGAAACTCTTTGACCACTGAAATCTTTATACTGCTGAATACATTTATAGCAAAGCAATTGGTTATACGACAAAATATATAGTTTCATAAAAGCCAACTGCTATATTACAGGACAAATAAGTATTGCTCAAAATCTTTATAAAAGTCCTTGGGATACTCTTTATGTTTCTGGCTGTAAAAATCACTTTTGTATGAGATAGGTGTTGGCCAAAAAAAAATAAACCAGTGCTTATGAAATTCCTAGAGGAATTTTGCAAAAAGGGATAAACTGGTGGAATGTCTTTAAGAAAAATCAAGGATCCCTATTGGGCTTTTTTAAGTCAATTTCTCATTGACATTGTTAAATTATGATGATAGCAAATAACAGAAATATTTTGGTCTTAATTCTAATCTTTCTGTATAATGATGATGAGTATAAAACATTTTGTATCCTGACAATCTTTCAGTTCTCAATGATGAATAGAGCCATGCAATATAATGCCTGGCTTGACTAAAAAATAATGGCGCTATTAAATTCACCATGTATACAGACAAAATGAAAATTAGGGGTTCAGGTCCCTCCTAAATCTTTGATTTACTTTATGCCTTTGGAAAAAAAATACTTGAGGCTACATTCAATAAGGACTTCAAAGCACAGGATTTTGGCCACAAGGCAGATCCCCAGCCCAGGTGAAGTCTTGGACCCACAGTAAGACCTAGAGGCTCCTAATTGCAGGTTTGCACCCACAAGCCTCACATTCTTAATGTTGTCCTATAGGAGTCAGTGGGAAATGCCAGGCATAGGACCAAAAATGCAAATGGCTCTTACTATTTCCTAAATACCATGCACACTCTAGACTGATTTTGAAAATATGGCATGCTGGGAAAGTAGAACTAATAAATACTGAGAACAGAATACATAGCTTGAATTACCACGTTTTTCCAGAGGATGACTACTGGCAGAAGGTCAAAATCTGCCTTTGAAGACAACAACAGCTATTTTTTTAAAGAAATTAAGATAGGTTTCCTTTTTCCCTCGTTCAGGTTGCATTTACAAATAAATACACTTCTTTATTTCCTAACGTGGTTTTGGTTTTGTGGGTGGTTTTTTTTTTGGTGGTGGTGTGTTTTTGGTTTTGTTTTTGTTTGTTTGTTTGTTTTGGGGGTTTGGTGTTTGTTTGTTTGGGGTTTGTTTGCTTGTGGTTTTTTGTGGTTTTTTTTGTTTTGGTGTGTTTTTTGTGTTTTTTTTTTGTTTGTTTGTTTTGTTGGTTTTTTGTTTGGTTTTTGGGGTTTTGTTGTTTTTTTGTTTTTGGTTTTTGGTTTGGTTTGGTTTGGTTTGTTCGTTTTCTTTTTACTTAATTGTCTAGTATTTGGTGTGCTCATCCAGGCAGTATGAAAGCCCCAGCTCTAACCAACACCAGCACAAGCCTGAAGAGAGGAACTATTTCACTCTTCCTCCTGCAACAGCACCCCTGTTAGGCACTCTACACTGAACCAAGAAGAAAGACCCAGAGAGAGCTCACAGCTCTGCGACAGTAGTTGCCCTCACCTAGCAGATGGGTCCTACATTTCTCTCTCATCATGAGCTTTCTGTACAGGATGAAAAAGCATATGTGTGTGAGAGAACAGTGTCCAAATTTCCTCTACTGAAATTCATTTTCTAGCTTCTGGTACACAAACAAACTCTTCCTTGCCCTGTCTTCTCCTGACCTCCTAAATCTGATATTCCTTCCTCCAAATTCCACCAGAAAGACAAGCAAAGTTTTGTCTATTTTCCCCCACTCCAGTACCAGCCTCAGAGGAAAACACTCTGAAAAGGTGGGTGCTGTTACCTTGGGCAGAGCCAAGGCTGGGGAGGGAGCTTTTCCTGGGTGAACCATTTGAGTGGTACCTCTGTGGAAGCTGGAAACCTTAAAAAAACATAAGGCAGCCCAAAAGGTTCCATTGTGGTGGTAGTTAGGGAGCCACTGCTGGCACAAATTAGGTATGCTCAAAGCATACTCCTCAGAGTTTCAGGAATGCATTGGTCTACAGTGAAACAAGTCAGTTTAGTACTGGGGCTTCACATCAAACAAGGAGTCATAGCTAGGAAAGCTACATGGCAACCTGAGATTGCTTGTTTAATCACTGTGTTGGAATTCAACATTCAGTTCCTGTTCTGTGCTCCTCAGACATTTTGAATGGAGTCATTTGTGGTATCCTCACATGACTCTGAAAATTTTGGCAATGTTTCTGAAGACTTTCTCAGTCACCTCACTGATTAATGAAACTAGCTATACAGGCTGAGGAATCAATAGAAAACCAGATGCTTCAGCAGCAGCAAACCTTCTAAACTCAAATATGCTTTATTTTTTATGATTGGAAGGGACTTATCAGCTTAGAGAAACATTAGTTACAGAGATTCAGACTTTCATATGAGAGAAGGTGAGACAAATGAAGATGGTTTAATCAAGTTTAATCAAGAGGACTTAATGGGAAGGAATATGAAAAACAGGGTACATAGGAAATGATTAGGGGCAGATTTGGTGTTCATCATACAAACAGTTACATCCTTGCAAGATGTCTGGCAAGAAAACTTCCAATGAAATTGAAAAAAGCTTTCCAAGGGCCTTTATATAATAAATACATATATCTAAAACAAACAAACAAACAAACAAAAACCCACAATGATTCCTTTCCAAAGGGAAAAAAAACCCACAAAACCCAGAAAAAAAATAGATCCTGAAGATGCTTACACTGTTTCCTTATTATTTTTCCTGATGCTTCCATCTATACTTGAAGAGGTGGTTTTACAGGTATGAGATTCACTATTATTACATTCTTTCAGGGATTGCAGTAACTTCTCTGGAAATTACAGGTCACATCTGGACTCACTTTCATTATAGAGATGGCCTATTAAAAACTTCACGTGTTATCTGTTATTTCTCAGAATTGCCTAACACTGTTTCCAACAACAATATCTGCTAGTGGCCTATCAGTCTAAAAAAAAATTTTTTTTCCATAAGACCTAAGGGATGAAGAGCAACTCTCATACAAAAAACAGATTTTAAAACAATGAAACTAAATATCCAGAAAAAAAATACAGATACTTTGAAAAATTCTGATAAATATAAAGGTGTTTTACTTCCTGCATGAATATGTTCAGGCATGTTACAGAAATATATGCATATTTTTAGATTAATCTTAATTTCTAGCCATGTATGATGGATATCTACCTGTAAATGCAAATCCTGTTTTTGGATGCCAAGGATCAAGGTGATGTTTTTGGATGACAAGGATTTTGTACTGGTATCAAGAATACTCATTTGATTACCTGGTCAATAAAGAAGTTTAGGGATGCACTAGAAAAATAAGCCAAGCAAATAGATCGGAATGATTTTGGCTGCCCTAATACTTCTGATTTAGTATCTGCATCTTCATATGAAAATCAACAGTTTGACCTTCATCTACTTCAAGCTGGATAACCACCTGTTCAAAATTTCCTTTTCTCTGCAGTCCTCCAAATGGTAAGCAAAAGCTGTGATGGTGTAATAGCTTTGATGGTGGCAGCACTTCTGGCTTTTTGCATGATATTTAGTTAATCCAGAGTCAGTCTTCCTGTAATAGACAAGGTGGACTTGTACTCCCAGTCCTGCAGCATGGCTGGTCCATAATATGAATGTTTTAAAGGTAAATCTGATTCTCAGTCCATATGCTTATTCATGCATCACTCACCTTTATTCCTTTCATTCTGAGGTAAAGTTTTTTTCTAAACATCTTTACAGTCCCTTCCCTTTTGTCTGGAACTGAGGCTCTCTGGGAGCCAGCTACAACTGTGGGGGAAAACAAAAGGAGTTTTTTCAAATATCTTAATGGCAATAGGTGAAAATAACACTGGACATTACAGGATGAGGATGGTCACCTCACAAACAGGGACAATGACCAGGCAGACGTGTTTAATGCATTCTTTGCCTCTGGCTTCAGTATGGGTGATGGACCAAGGGAGTCTCAGTGCCCTGAGCTGGAGAACCATGACTGTGAGAATGTTCAACTCCCAGCTGACCCTGAAACGGTGTGGGATCCAGCTGGATCCCTATAAATCTATGAGATCTGATGAGATTCATCCAAAAATCTTCAAAAATCTGGCTGATGTTATGACAAAAGCTCTCGATTTTTGAGCAGTCTTGGGAATCCAGAGAGGTCCCAGCTGACTGGAAGCTGACAAACCTTGTCCCAGTTTTCAAGAGGGCAAGAAGGAGGTTGCTGGAAACTACAGGCCTGTCAGTCTCACTTCAGTGCCTAGTGAGGTTTGGAGAAGATTATTCTGGAGGTATTGAAAAACACTTGAAAGATAGCTCAGTCCTTGGCTTTTTCAACAACATTGCTCCAATTTAGATACATTTTTCTAAAACGTAAACAAATAAATAATACTTCTTTAAGTTATGTCACTACCCAATTTTCAAATATCTTAATATTGAGATGAATAGTTGGGGTGAAGTGAGTCAGGGATTCATAAAGAAAACAAAGCCTGCACATTGCTCTGATTGTAAATACAGTTTTGCCTTAGTGCTGAAAAAGAAAACAAAGGAAGGAAGATCACACACTGGAGACCAGAGCTGAGTCTTCTGAGGAGAATGGTAAAATGCACTAAGATTTTATGATTACAAGATAGTATAAAGTCTGGCAACTAGATGTAATAAAAGATGACAAGCCAGCAGATCTACAAGAATAATATCCTATCATTATGAAGTAAGTAGCAGGGGAAGCAGGAAAGCCTTTGGCAAATATTACAAATATCTCATTGCAGACAGAGGAAGCACAAGAGGAATGGTGGATGCCTAATACTGTTCAAAAGTTTAAGAAGGATCAAAAGTATAAGTGTGATTTCCAACTCTCAGCTGGTTGCAGAAAGCACTTACTTGGGATGCATACTACATAAAATTTACAAATATATTATTTGGCAAAGGATGGTTTGTGATTCTGACTTAGAGAATATCACCTTGTTCTGACCTCTCTCAAGTCAAACCAAAATAGCAGAAGAGTGAAGGGTGAGGCAAAGGAGACAGAGTCCTTTTCTGAACAAAAGAAAGAAGTGGCTTACACTGCAATCCTTATTGTGTTCAGTCCTACAGTTTTTCAGTGGCTTTCAATGAAACGTTATATGTATACTTCTGAAACTTTTTTTAATGGCACAAAATTGAAGAAATTTATATAAGCCACTGCAAGAGAAGACAGATTAAAACGGAATAAAGATTCAGGATTCAGAAGGAGACATTTTTGTTATTCAGAGAAAACCAGATAGAATTTAATAGAACTTCTGATAACTTTGCAGTTTTAAGTATCCTGTAAAGTTTAACACAATGGAAAACACTTTGAAAGAGTTCTGAGGGTGAACACATACAAGGAATCCCAGACATGACTCAAAGTATTTTTTATTGGAAATATAGCAACAAAAGGAGAAAAGTTATCCTTTTCCTACTTTTCAATACACCTAACAGTAGTACTCAATCTGATTTTGTCATACACATAAAATTACTCAAATGCTACCAAAATGTAGGTGTGCAAGAGACAAATGCAAGAAGGAATTCATTCAGGCAGATATGTCCTTCTAATGTTGTTTTCACAAAAAAGCTATGTAAAGCACAAACCTAAATCAAACCTCAGTGGTATCTGAAGGAACAGAATTTCAAAAGCAGTAACACATCACCATTAATAGTTTCTTCTTGCTAGAAAACCTAGATATTGGATACCAGCATATATTTTCTGTCCAGAGGGATGACAGTAAAGTCAGCATTAAACATCTCCTACCACTCAGAAGAAAATATCACATTTAAATTCTTTGAGCCATGAAGTATCATTCCCTGTGTCCTAACTGGCTCCAGTACCATTTCTTTCATGATGTATTTCCTCATATAAAAATGGAGCCGTTTATTACATTTGATACACTTTAGGTGTCTAGACCTCATTGTGTTATCATTTTCCTTCCTGAAACACACAAAAGGTTTAAAGGTTTAAACTCATTTTTCCCTATAACTCATTACTGAAAGATGGAGCTTCAAGTTAATTTCTTTTTTTTAATTTTTTTTTAATTTTTTTTTTTTATTGCATGTATAGGTACAAATTGTCAGCTCCACACAGGATTCTATTGTACATAACTTCCTAGTACAAAGAAATATCTAAGATTCTTTTCAGAAATTCCTTCACACTAGGGTCCTGTAGGCTGATGGCATCCAATGATCTTCCCTCCACAGCCTTTATAACTCATTTAACTTTCTTGTATTTGTCTTGCAACAAAGCCAGACCAGGCTTCTGCTTCTATCTCATGTCAGAGCACTGCACCAGGGTACAAGAAATTACACCTCTTTCTCACCTGCAAACATACATCTCTTAATCATCTCCATCACCTAAGGTTAATCTCTTGCAAACAATTCAATTCTTTCTTGTCATGCCTAAAGCAATTCAAAATTGAAAAATGCAAAATTTTCCTCATTCCCCACTCTTAAATCTTGATTTTCCTATTAAATAATATGATATTTCCTACATATATGCAATCACCTTAAGAGTTCTGATGTGCTGCAGGTACGAGCTCTGTACTTGTAATATGGGAAGACATTTTGGGTGTATGCACAGAATTATGGCTGGAGAAAGTACAGGCTGGCAATATTGCCTTACTGCTCACTCTCTCCTGCTTCTACAAACACACGAGTCTGCAGTAATCATCTGAATGTGGTTCTGAATGCTGATCAGCCCCCACTTAAAGAAAATATGGTTTTAGTGATAATACTTATCATAACTTAAGTTGTCAGTAGATTGGGGACTGTTTTCAAAGTAGCCACACATGGGTGGGTTTTACCTTGCAAAATTAAAATCATAGAAATGACCTGCTTGTTTCAAGCCAAATGAAACCTGAGTGCTTAGACATTCACTCAGATCTGCAAGCAGAACTTTCTTGTGCTGAATGTGCCATTTTGCTTTTGGGGCAGCCTTTGTAGCAATATAGAGAATTTCACATATAATTTGCCTAAATAGAAGATAACAATTTATTAAAAACAGAACTGGAAAACTTCATAACCCAAATAGTAAGCCTTAAACTTGCTCTATCATGCTGTGTAAAGTTAAGATTCACCAATGACATCAGGCTTTGTCTTACTATACTGGAGTGAATATTAGTAGAAATACAGAAGTTGCAAAATTGTCAAGTCATTCAATATGCAGACGAGAGAAACTGTTTCAGCAGTAGGTCAAATGCTTCTTACAAAAGTTTTTTAGCAATGGCAAATCAACAAATACGAGTGGAACCTCAATAAAAATCAAGAAAATACACATACACATAATCAAACCTGTTAACAGCCTGTGGCAAAAAACTCTGTGATGTGAACTTAAGAAAAAAAAAAATATATGCTCCAAAGAAAGAAAACATAAAATATTTACTGTAACTCTGGGGAAGGAGATGCCCATACCACTCAGAAGGAAACAACCTGACATCATTTGAGGGTGCAGTTGATTCAGCACAGGAAGCCAGAAAAGCATTTCAGTCTGTTGTTTTACACTTTTTAAGCTTACTTTGAGACAAAAATGAGGTGGTATGGTTAGAAGACAAACTGCAAGTTGAGATTAAAGGTTCCCCATGCTCTGATTCTGGCATTGTTTCTGCATAATTTCATTGGCTTCAGACCACATCTCTGTGCCTTCAGTAAAAAATAGACATTGAGTACCTTTGAAATCTGGTGATTAAAAGGTCTTTTTTTAAACAACAGAATTATTCTGCTAAGTTAAACCTTTGCCTTGCATTTATCTTGCAGCTTCCCTTGACTGACAGCTTCTTTGCTCTCAGCAGCCAGGAAATTTTGACCCTTCTCATTGTAGCACACCCATTCTCTTGAGGACACTCCAAGTGCCTGCCAGCCCCCTTCCCTTGCAGCTCAGAGGGAAGATACTCAAATGTTCAATATTGCATGAAAACAAGTATGCAAGTCATGATGCAGCCAATTCCACATGGGGAAAAAAGGCACATTTTGGGAGGGGCCCTTCCAGCAATAACATTCAGAGGTTGTTAGTAATATGCCTTGGGTTAAAAACACAGGATTACTTGAATTATTAAAGAGACCAGATACTTCTAAGCAGTAAGATGGGTGCAGAAAAGCAGTATGGAGTACAATTTACTGTGACCTGTTTGGAAATAGCACCTTTATTCCATTGGAGTCTAGATTTTTCTTATAGTTATTCTTCTGATAGTCATTCATCAGTACCCTGGCAAATGACATTGGGAGTTTAGCATCTCACTTTCCATTGATTTCTATTGCAAAGGGGCACAGATTAGAAAAAGTAGGAAGGTCTTTGACTCCTCTCTCTTTCATTGAAAGGCAAGTGGCAATGCATCTAACAAGGGGCTGATATTGCAAATGTCATAGCCCTTACCACAAAGAGGATAAATGAATGAGAGCAGAAACTTAGCTTGACAGCTCCAGAAAAATATAAAAACCCACTTTTTTTTTTTTTTTTCAAATGCAACCATTCCAGAAAAGTCTTGTCACATATCTATCTGCCAGGCTCTATTAAGTTGTGTGGGCATAATGACTATGACATTATCCCCATCCTTATTCCTAGAGTTCAAAAATAACAGTAATTGGAAATAACCTAAGAGTGAAAGCCTCCAGACTGTCGAAAATGCACAATGTTTTAATTAACAATTTTGAATTCTGATCATATTCCCATTTCAAGGAAAATGAAATACCCTTTTTATTAGTTTTAGTGACTTTATTTCAAAATGAATAGTGGACTTCAAATGTGGAGCCAGATTGCTAGCTTTCACTGGCTTTTACATGCTATTTCAGTAGCCCTTCTGGATGTGATATGTGCACTTCTGAAATGTTTATTCATGAGAGTAACCCTTAACCCTCACCCCCAAGGCATTAATTTAATGAAAATTAACATCTGACTAGGACCATAGCCTAGCCAACTATGCAGAATAAAGTCTAAGCAAAGTTTGTTACCCAGCTGATAAGGCCTGACTTCCTTTTGCATTAAGAAGCTGAATTGCCCTTAACTCAGAAACTGACTTAAATTTAGATAAAACATGCTGGCAATCTATTGGCTGAATCAGATACTTTCCTGTTTCCTGTTTCAATCTCATATACATCTCATCTTCTAAAACAGAACCCTGCCAAATCCCTTCAACCATATGTTCCCTGAGCATTTCTTTACTTTAGGAAGTAACAGATGCCTGCCCTGGGGGGAAAAATCAATTTATTTCTGTAACTTGGTTCCAGTAATGTAACAGAGTTATTTTGTTTTAAGGAAAGGGCAACCAACCCTGAAAGGATGCTTCTTTTACCTTTAAGAAATATTACATAAGTGGTTTGTACTGAATAATTTATGAGCATATACAGAAGAGCTAATCAAAATAGCTCAAAATGTACATTCATCATAACCTTTTTCTTCAGCTTTCCACTAATTAATGCTTCTGAAAATTCTTAATTTTAAGTTTCAGGAAACATGCATGTTTGGAAAAGTATCTCATTTTATGTTTGCAATGAAATATACATGAACCATTTTATGAATTTTAATGAATCTTTATTAACTTTGGTCAGTTAACACTATTCATTAACAATTCATAAACACTTCAACCTACCCCTATTATGCAGCATTATGAACTCTTATGAGAATGTTTGATACAAAACAGTCGTGATAACAATTTTGAAATAAGGGGAAAAAAATCAAAAAGCTTCTTTATATGCCAACAACACACTTTTCTCAAATTAAAATTGCAACAGGTTTATAGATACTGTTCAAGTGGGTCTGCGAGGATCTAGCCATGTCTGACCTCAGATCCCAGAGAGTGCTACTATCTCAACCTGGAATATATCTCATCTAGAAGTTACTGAATTCACCTAAACTAGGCCCACTGTAAAATGCAACATCAGATTATGGTTCAATTATGTTCATTTGTTCATATTTTAAAAAGTAATTTTCTGCACATCACTTAATGGCATTGGATTTTTCTGTGTAAGAGTGTTGGAAATTGACTTCCAGAAGTGTTTTAGAAAGGAGTAAAGGTTAAAAAATGGGAATTCATTCTCCTTTTATATTAGGTGTGCCTAAATTTTGCAGTCACAGCCAATTCAGCCTTTGGAAGCTCTTTGTGTGGTTTTCTGGAAAACTGGCTGTATCCATGCCCTTTTTATGCTTTCGTTATAGTCACTTCCCCAGTACTTGCAGAACTCTGAATATAACTACTTTTTCTCTGGAGAAGAGCAAAGCTCCTTAAGGTTACTCATAAAGCAGGTTCACATGCTGTGCATATGAACCAAATTTTCCTACAGCTAAATGTTAAAGACCCGAGCTGCTAGACTGCCATTTCCCAGAGAGGAAAGGGCCAGCCTGACGCAGGCACGTCGCTGGGAAATTATCCTGAGCAGCAGCAAACACTGCACCGTGGGTGGGAGCTCTCTCAGCCTCCAAGTGCTCTCATGATGCTCGAGCTAACTTTCCTCTTCTCTCAGCACCTGGGATTTTCTGAACACCATTACTAAGGGTCTAATTAACATCAGGTGTTTTAGGGATATGAATTTCACTGCTCCCCTGCATCAGGCATCTGAATACAAAACACTGGCCTGGATGGGTTTCTACCTGTACATCACTCACCCAATTCCATGTGTGAATCTGCAGCAGATGGGTTTGTAGCCAAATGCCCAGCTGCCCAAAGTCTCTCTGTGATCCTTCTCTAGGCCAGAAAAGCAAGTACCAAAAAGGAGTAGCTGAGCTTTGCACTGCCTGTGAAATCTGTCACAGCAAGGAATTTCACCAAACCATTTTTATTGTCAGAGGTGAATGAAATTGGGAGAAAGCGGCATTGTGCTGATAAGAGCACATGAAGTATACAAGAAAACACAATTTGTTGAGGATGCAGGTAGATGAAAAACATCCCCATTGACAGAATTACTTCCGTGGGCACTTTTTACTTTTTGTCAGGCCTCTCAGTCTGATTGATCAATAATGTGCATGTTTTAAACTACTCTAATCCATTCTGTACTCAACATTTTTAAATCAATTCTTCGGTGTTTTCCTTAGACAACATGCCACAATTCACTCTCCTGTGCCTAATCCATCCACAAAATGTATTTTGTCAAACTATTCAATTCTCTCCCTTGAATGGAGCACATTCCATCAAACCAAGCTGTCTGTTCTTACAATAGAATGAATTCTGTCTGTAATAAGCAGTGTATGAAGACAGGCATTTAATCTAACATATATATTTAACAAAAGGAATCATTCCTGGTTAGGCAAGACACATTTTAAATTCTCTATGAATTTTTAAATATTACACCACTGTAAATCGACAAATGAATCCCACACAGTTTTTGAACAGAGCAACTGTTGTATACAAAATCTTTTTAAAACCTTCTCTCTTTAGAAAATTCGGGAACAAGAATGGTGGATATTAACTACCTTTATGCTCTGTAAACTTGAATGAAACTACTGAAAAATTGATCTGGTTTTTAGTCTTAAAAGGTTTATAGTGATTAAATGCTGTAGTGGGAACTGAGTAGAGGCAGCTACAGCAGCTGTGATACTGCACTGAGAATGCCTTTAAACATGCTTCTCACATTCACACTGGTTATTATTAGGTAGTTAAAATCTCTTTATTTCCTCCTAAAATCCCAGAAACCAAACCCAACTCTTTTCAAAACAATGAAAATTAAATACGACCTTAAAGACACACATTAACATTCCTGACATCTGGTCCAGTTGTCTGATTTTGCTTTATGCCAGGGGTGTTCCAGGGATTGCAATGAACATTGAAATTGCAACTGACATGTCATTTGTACTCTTCCTCCTTCTGCCATGTGGATTATTCCTACCAGAGCTTTTCTGTGTGAAAAGTCTGGACAGGAGCTCTACGTACCTGTACTGCTTGGGTTAAAGGTTTTAGCAGTATAAGCTTCATTCGACTGCATTACTTCACCATTACCATCACAAGCTATTGCAGAAAAGGATACAGGAAATGTTTATCCTAACAGTCTATATTACTTACTTCATTATATATGTCACATTTTACATTACCATAACTATTTCAAGTATCATAATTTAGGCAGAACTTCTATTTCTTGTAATCTTTTTCTGAAACATTATACTTGGGCTATTATTTGGACTTGCCCAAAAACATAAAAATAACCAGACTCCCTTATAGGACCTAAGAGATTGAAGGCTTATAACCTTTACCAGAATAGAAGTTCATGTGTGGTCTAGGAGGTGACTCACTAAAAGCACTGATTGCTGATAAAAAACCTAACACCTCAGAAAGAAGACAAACAAGTGCAATGCTGAGGGGGAAGCAGCAGAAAATCATCTGATCAAGTACTGGAAAATGACCTTGAGAAAAACTGTGGGGGAATTCCAGACATGAGCACTGTCAGAAAAGGAGGTGACAACTATAGAAAAATAAACTGTCCTGTGAGAAATCTGATTAGGAAAACAGACTTCTATGCTCTTGACAAAAATGAATATTTCTTTTCTCCTCTTATTTAACTATTTGGCCCTGAATTTTGGCTAAAATCCTCAACATAAAAATGTGCTTGACTTTTATTCCATTTTTCTTGAGAATAAACCAAGAAATATCCTCCCACATACCACCTGCAAACTCAGCTGATTTAATTACTCTGACTAACTACACATCTGGCAAAACCCAGCACGCTTTCCCCAGTCAAAGCCAAGAGACTTTTCTAAAATATGATATTGAATACCTCTTCACAGCAAACAGCAAATCAGACCACATATGCATATTTATATATATATGTATGTATTTGCAGGGGAAAATACTTGATGTCATAGCATCATTCATGTCTTACAACAACCTTAATGATACAGGGGAGAAATCTGGCCTATATTTTAAGGTGAGAGAAAAACAGTCAAAGAGCAGGCAAGGCACATGAAGTGTGTGAAACACAATGGGAGCAGCAGAACCTCCTTGTGAGCAGATGCAGGCACCAGAAGCCTGATGCTGGCATTTGGAGGCAGAGGAGATGATGTGCAGTTCTGGGTTTGCAGTCACTGGCTACAGAAGCCCCACTGTCTGCAGGACCCAGGGATGACCAAGCTCCATGCACCCCACAGAGCATCATTTACCCCTCTGCTGGATCAGCTCCCTCTCATGCATGTGTTTCACACAGAAGTGCTGAAATAAAATGGTCACTTCACCTACCTGGTACTAACTCAAAAGATGGTCAGGAAGTTCAGTGCAGGAAGCACTTTGAAAGCCCTGAATGAAAGCTCTGCTCTCTGATGAGTACAGTAAATTACCTTTCCCTCTACCCTTTAATAGAAGGTTGTGTTGGAAAGGTCTTCACTGCACAAATGAATTTGAATTGCTGGCAAATGCATGAAAATTAGTGCTTCATCAATTGTATTTGCCATATTTTCTGCTTGCAGAATTTTTCATGCCAAAGTCTCTTCAACATAAACACAGAAAGGGAACAGAAGATCACAAAATAAATGGGAGTTCTCTGATTTTCTTCAACAGAATTTTACGAAGAAATATTAAAAAAAGAAAAAAAAAAAAAAAAAAAAAGAAAGAAAGAAAGAAAGAAAGAAAGAAAGAAAGAAAGGAATATAAGGATATGCTCACTCCAGTCAAAAAGATGTTTTCCTTCATAAGGGTTTTAAAGAAATAGAAATTCCCAATTATTGTATCTAAGTATTATGCTGAAAAATCGAAAGAGCATGACTTAGGCTGTATGTGCCCAGTAGAGTGGATTAGGACTATACAATATAACCAGGTTTCACAGAAATTTGCAATACAACCCTGGCTGGTAGGATAAGTCACATCTTTTTTAATCTCAACTGCAGCACAACCTCATCTCCAGTTCATAAATACATAAACATTCTTTACATATGTCTCCATTTACTCAAAGATACTGCACAAATGTATTAGACCTGTAATGTCATTACTGGTCTGTAATGCAATTTTTAGAACAAAGTTTAGCTGGAAGCCAGGAGGTGAACCTACGTGCCTAACCAGTCTTAAGTGATGTATTGTTTAAGACATTGTGAGTCAAAGATTTCTGATTTTGCTAAAGCAAAAGAAGCTTTGTGCTGAAAGGTTCCCAAACAAGGACTGTGTCTCAGATCTGACAGAGCCTTATGGGAGAGAGTGTAACCTGTGCTCTGATACGCTCTTGACTCTGGTCAAAGCAGAACTCCCACTGGCTTCAGGCTGTAAAATCTTGCTCTTTGCTGTCAGCAATACAGTTTGTTAAAAGAGGCACCTCCACCATGCCAAAGAAAGATGTATCCATGTGTAAAAGAAGGCTGATGTTGTCCAAAGAAAATGTTGGTCTGCTAGTTTTCGGCCTTTTTTTGTTAAACTCAAGGCAGACATTTTTACTGCTGCCAAAGAAAGCCAGGCACACACATTCAATAAATTTAAGCAGTAAAATTATGAAATGAAGATGTTCTCAGCTGAGCAAAATACTCTAGCATGAAAGCCTTGCAAGAAAATTTAACAATGTAGTATTTGAGCTATTAGTGACAATTATTTTCAATAGATTTCTTTGGACTTCAGAATTTGACTGCAGCAGGAATTGAGTCTCATGACTCCAAGAAGTATATTTTGAGTCTTTTTATCACATACTTAGGATTCTGGTCCAACAAATACTTTTTTCTTTTTCAATCAAAATTTTAGTCAGTGATCTCAAAAATTTCAACCAGCACAGATTTTTTACATGGCAATTCACATAAAATGGAAGTTAGGATACCATATCTGGAAGTGTATACTCAGTTTAATTGTTTCTTTTCTGCATTTCAGTTTCGGAAATTTATGAGCTTCTTAGGTGGTTGTCACTCACTGAATAAAAAAAAAAAAAAAAAAAAGAATTCCTACTTTCTTCACTTCAAAAACATTTTGTTTTGCAAAAAAAAAAAAAACATTCAGAAATACCAGGGATCACCTGTTTTATCTTGGAAGGACATGAAAGTATTCTTTTTGAGGATTGTCCTGCAGAAATGTGGTAAGGCCTGTCCTTCATTTCTCCCTGCTTAGGGAGCCACAGGATAGTGGTCAAATAATTATGCTAGATACAGTTTGAGGTAAGCTCAACAGTGTCAAAAATACTTAAACATTATAATATGATTTTAAACCAAATTTTCACATCCTTTCTCTGAATGGCCAGACACTGGATTAGTCATATTTACACACTTGCTTTATCCAAAGAAGGACTTCATTCAGTGAGAATTTATATTAGCTGAGGATCTGGAGGTGGTCAACTCACAAAGCTTTATAACAACCGTTGTCTGAGAAGTGAACGCAGATCTTATATCTGTACTAAATCAGAAAAAGAGTAGATTTTAACTTGTAGCTTCCTGTTGAATGTTCTAACCACTGTACTATGAAAAAAAAATCACATTAAAACAAAAGTATAGATGATAATTCAAGCATATTTGCAAATACATCCAAATTGTCTGTCACTGGGAAATAGAACTGGCACACAAAATATTCAAAAAGATATTTTGCAGATATTTACATATGCCTATGCTTGTCAACACAACTCTCAAATAAAGGCATTGATGGGATTTTTTTGCAGCTTCTGAGAGGCCAAACATTTTTTCTGTTGTAATTTCTTTTTTCTTGAATTATATTTATAATCAGATCTGGAAAAAAAATGTAAGGGATGGATGCAAAGTCTACAAATATTGAATAGTGGTCACTTTCCTTTTTGAGACAATGTGTGTAAATACACACAGCACTGCACAGAATGTTTTCACGATATAACCATTGTTCTGTTTCTGTGTGGATACAGTTAATAAGTACAAAAGTCTCTTCTCCCACTGGGAACTCTACTAGCCTTGATTTCAATAGTGTTTAGCTGGAATTATTACCATTACAGAGTACAGTAGACAGTAGTAGACAGTGTGTAGACACCAAGGCAGCCATGGCCCCTTTTCCACAGGTCTCCTGAGGCATGATAAAGTGGCTGCTTTGAGCACTGAGAGCATCAGG
This sequence comes from Prinia subflava, assembly GCF_021018805.1. Lineage (NCBI taxonomy): Eukaryota > Metazoa > Chordata > Aves > Passeriformes > Cisticolidae > Prinia > Prinia subflava. The sequence goes on along the minus strand of NC_086253.1, from coordinate 13,295,162 downwards.
ATCAGCAGCAGCAATGAGCTGGGTACTCTATAAACACACCAGGCACAGGAAGAACCTCTGATCCCAAAATGCCCAATCTGTGCAGAGCTGCTTCAGTGACAGCTGATGACTAAGCAGACAAGATGCCTACACACGGCCTTTCAGGCTGACTAATGTGTTGTCTAAACACATAGAAGGAAAAGGAAAATTGAGATGTTCTTACAAAAGTGCCTCCTGTCAGGAAGTCTTATTTTTAACTAAAAAGACTCACCTCTCCAGAACTTCACACTAAAATTCAATAGTTTCATGTAGAGGTAGCCTTTTTCCTCTCATCATAAACATGAAGAACAGTAAAATTCAAAGTCATAAGTATTACTGAGTGAAGGTGAGCCCATATAAACGTTTGATTTTCTTAAAAAGAATAAGAAAAAGAATATCAAATGTTAATAACACTTATGAACTAGCAGAAGAGAGACAGAAAGTAAAAGCTGTAAAATTGCTACTTCAAGCTGTAGCACTTATATTGTGCAAAATATAAAGGACAATTACCAAGCCTTCCTGGAAAAAAGTAGTGGGAATAACTCTTTAAGATTGAAGGGTAAGTATATAACAGGCAATTATGGGAAGATGGTGAGGATGAAGTAGTTCTGTGATACAAGATTCTGTTAGATTTTATTTCTGATTTTATCCATAGAAAAATGTGTGTCAGTAATTTTCCCCTTCTTTAGTACGTTTTTAATATCTTTTATAAAAAGCAATTCTGAAAAGCTCTCCTTCCAATTCAATCATTTAGTAACATCAAAATATAGAATTTCTTGCACAGTATCAAACCTATCAAATTTATTTCAACTTATTTTCTAGTAAGGTTGTGGATGATACGGTTTACACAAAAATTTAGGCTTTTAAATTTGTTCATCCACCTCATTTGTACATACAAAAAATTTTCAAAATGTGAAGACTGCATTATATTTCACTATGTATATTGCAAAAGTACTTACTAGACTTCCTGTTAAAGTAAGTAAAAAAAAAATCATGTTCTAACACATCACACAACAAATGATGCTCCTCTACAGGAATTTAGTATACAAAAAGATGTTGGGTGGAGGAAATCTCTTACTCCTGTTTAAGAGAGCATTAATACAGAAGAAAACTTACATTCATTATATATCAATGACTACGTTTGTAGAGTATATGTATGTAAAAATGGTCCTTTGATACACACACACACACACACACAAAAAAAAAAAAAAAAAAAAAAAAAGAAGCAGCACTAAATTCCTCTATACTGATTCTTCAGAATGGATCTGAGTTTAATCACATCAAAATTACTGTCATCTTTTCCCAAGCTATCAAAAGTGTGAAATAAAAAAGGCTAACACTAGGTCACTCAAAACCATTCCCAAAAGTTACTGGGATAAAGTCAACATTTCTGTAACCTGTTACAACCAGGTTCAAGTTAATAAATTTTAAATCCATTGACTTGAAATAGGATATTCCAGAATTAGATTTGAACCTTCATTTCCTTCAATCTTGAATATTTGATTGTTGGTTTTGCCCTCACAAGTACAGTACTATCTAGTGACTCCTTTATGCTGGATACCATAAAGATAATAAGAACCACTGCAAATAACAATCCCTCCCTTTTGTTTCAACCTACAGGAGACACAGTTTGTTTACATTATGTTGGGGTTTTTTCAGTTGTTTCCCTCTATGTTGAAGAGAAAATAGTGTGTGAAACATCATCACTGAGGAAGTTAACTGGAAGACACATTACTAGCTCTCAAATATTTAAGCCAGTAGTTAATAATTCACATTGTGTGGGACAGAAAATTCCATTGACTAATGCAGATTGTGGTGAAACCATATGCCCGAATTTCCTCATGATAATCTGGCAGCAACCTTTCCTACAAATTTCATCAAAAATAAACCCATGATGGATTTAATAGCTTTTCTCAGTAACTGCTTATCAGTCAACACAAAGTATATTTCAGAATACTCTGAAATATTGGGCAAATCTTTCTAGAGAAGTTGACAACCTTTAAAGGAATTGGTGAGAACTGTCATTACAAACTGGTGTCTAGCAAAGATTTCCTCTTAAATAAAGCAATGATGAAATTAGGAGTTTGTATCATTGATCTTATGAAAATTGTTCCCTTATTTTTATCACATATTTATAGAAACTGGATCTGTACATTTCTTATCTACAGTATTACGTCACCCAGCATGTTTAGGCAATGCAGTTACTGTGATAACATCTTTACACAGTAGAAAAAGAGTGAATAATTACAACCAGACAAAATATAAGCGTTCAAGTATCAACTGTCAAAAACTAGGACTACAATTCCATGTGATTAAGAGAAAATTTGATTGAACATGTTTTTAAAAAGGGAGACAATTTTTTCCCCAACTGGAACTTTGTAGCTTGTATATTAATACACATGCACCTACAAAGAAAAGAGAAGCTTAAATAACTCATAGAAGAAATAACTGTGGGAAGACATAGGAGAAGAGTCCAGACACAGATGGTTGCAGTCTGTATTTATTCTCAAGGAAATATCACAAGGCAGCCATATGATGCTGAGGAAATAAATAGTGTATTTGGATAATAGCATATACTGTGTTTAAAAAAGATCATCCATCCTGTCAGAAACAGAAATTTTACACAGAGGAAATATGGAGGCTGCAATTTGTGTGCAACCTCTGCTCCCTCCCTTTCTTCTGCTGAAATGCCAGGCAAAGATAACAGCAGCAGTGTTGGCTGTGCATAGAGAGATGCAACAAGGACTACTAATGCTAAAGAGGATAAAATTCCTCTTTGTGCAGTTCCAGCTCCATAATCTTCCTCCTGACCCTGTCACTGGCATCTCTTTAGTTTTGTACCAGGTTCAGTCACTCAGTCCCTGCTCTCAGACTGTTGCCACCACAGCCACCCAGGCACGTTTTCTGTCTGAGCTGCCCCAGCTCCACGGAGCTGTACCAAGGGATGTGCACCACACCCGGCAGGCAGGACAGATCCTGCCCTGGTTTATGATCCCCTATTGTTTCCAAAATGAGACTTCCCCCTCTGAACAATTCCTCTTACTTTTACTTCACCTGACATAGTGTGTGTATTCCTATTAAAAAGTGGAAAGCAACTACAAAAATCTTGAAGAATATTAGACCTCTTTAATCTTTAGAAGTCTTCTTTTTCTACAGTAAAAAAAAATTATTAAATATTTCCCTAGTCTTTTTATTATCACTTTTTACATTTATTTCTTTGTTTTTTAAAAATAGAAATAATGATTCTAAGTTAAGAAACACTCATATGCACAAATTCACTGTTAACAGCTGTATAGCATTTGATTTGTCTTATAATGGATGTACTCCATTTTATTTATTTTGTAAACTTATAGGGATGAGGAAATTGTTTTTTTGTTCCTGAAAAAAGTAAAAAAAAAAAAAGTAAAAAAAAAAAAAAAAAAAAGTAAAAAAAAAAGTAAAAAAAAAAAAAAGCAAACAACAAACAAAAACCCTTCAAAAAACCCAAAACACAAAATCCCAAAACCAACCCAAAAAATCCCAAAATCCCAACCACTAGAAATGACTGGTGTTATTTTAGTCCAGATCAGTTATCTGTGGTACAGCAGAACATAATTTCAGTATGAAAATGATAGGTAGTGCTAGATTTATTACTTCCTTTCCCTTCCTGTTTGTAAAATCAACTTAGAAGTTATTTTTTTCAAGTTTTCAGGCATATGATGTCTAAAGAACCTCATCACAGCTGCAAAGCACATAATGCTAACAATGTTCCAAGGAAAATATTAGGCTTTTTGAACACTTAACATATGATAATAAGGATCTTGATCCATAATAATATAGAACATGTTACTCTTATTTGTGTATTTTACCAATTACTTATTCAGCTTGTGTAGATTGTTTAAACTCCTTAATATGCTATCATAAAAGTTAACAAAGTGGACCAGTCTATTTTTGCCACAAAAAAAAATTGAAAAAAACGGAAAATTTCTTGGGAAATTACACATAAAAAGTCTTTAAGTGTTTTGCATTGAAGAAAACCCACACTTACTCTGAGACACGAAACACACAGTCAAAGGCCATCTTGGAGCAAAGAAAGATCTTTGGATCTGGTCCAAAACATTTTTGCAAGTGACAGTGTACTTAAGAATTCAACTTTTGTGGAATGAAGAATAAGCTTGAACTATTAAGTATTGTACACTACCCTTCCAAAATAATACAGACAGATTGTATTTAGAGGTTGATGTCTGTCAACAGCATGGCAATGAAAAGCATGTTTTTAACTTATGAGGAGAGGGCTTTGCATTAGCAACTATAAATCTTAAGTTCAATTTCAGTGCTGTCATAATATCACTCAAATTTTATATCTATGTATTTTTATATACATTGTCTACCTTCCTAAATGTGTAACGGATGGCTAGTTCATGATAAAGAGTGTGTTCTACTAGTTGCACCATTTCAAAAGTCAGGTATCATTCTAGCTGCAGAAACAGGAAGCACCTGACGTCATAAAGGCCATGCCAAAAAATTTCAACCCTCTCAAGACTTTTCAGTCAGTTCACTATTTTTACATCTAAGGACCAACATATCCTTAAGTTCTCTGTATCAGGAAGCACCAAACACCATTCTGCACTATGAGATCACTTGCAGCAGTCCTCCTGCTCCTCCCTGACTGCAGACTAAGTCCTGGCAACAAAAGGTGTTTCTGATGTTTACAGCCACATCTCTGTCTCTGTCTTTGTTTATTCTGTTAATCAAGTTTATTTGGCTTAGGAAGTTGTAAAAGCTATTCTCAAATAACTGAAGCTTGTCGATCTCTTTTCAGACATGAAACCATAAATTTTGCATTTTCTTCTTTTGGTTGTAAGGATAAGTTTAATATTTTATATCAATAATTTAAGACTATCTGCAAACTAGATGCCTAATCCAAACCTTACTTAATCTTCCTAAGAAAAGTCCAACTTTCTTTTTAAAAGGAACAAGATCATTGTGTTCAAAGCTGTAATAATGAAAGGCATAATAGCTTAGTTTATTCTGCTTTATAATCCTCTAAGGCAGTGCTGACTGAAGGTTGAGTAAACATTGGGTTTATGATATTGGTAAACTCTTAGGAGATAAAAAATTGGGGATAAAGTCTTCCCAAAATGAATATTAATATGCAATAAAATTAAGCAAATATTTTTAAATCCTTCAAAATCAAATTAGATTGCTGACTTATACCATTAACCTGTTAAACACAGCAAAATACAGAAATTACTAAATGGGCACTCCTGTCTTCTAGAGAGCCATTGATTAATCCAGTCAAGATAGTCCTGATAGCCTTAAAACGGGACAGTACCATGTTCTTATGGTGTATCTCTGCAAGATGCCAACTTTTAGAGCACCTTGAAAATTGCTCATCCATAGTGATTATGCAGAGGATATTGCAATAGAAATTATTGGGTTCAATCACCTAAACTAGAGCATAGCTTTAAATAATTGCTTTATACATAGCTGTGTGACACCAGCTGGGCCTAACCGCCTTCAGTCACCACTTTTAACATTAGCAGTTAAGCCATCTTAAAGAAGCTTAGACATTCGGAAAATAAACTCTGTCTGAACCCTCTGTTGCTCCCAGGAAAATGCCATTTGAATTTTAATGCTCTCATTCACAGACTGTCTAGATCCACCCTGTTTTATTTCACAGTTCTGTGGTCTGTATCAGACCCTTCTAGCAACCACTATATACTGCAAAAATAGAGCTTCAAAGCAAGATTCGTGTATTTTAATAAAATTATTGACAAGTGAAAAGAAATAATCAGTTTTTCACAATCTCAAAAACTAGCAAAAACTTTCTGCCATGCCTTTTGTTATTATTGAGATACATATTTCTTTTGTTATTTAGAGGTGTGGCCAATACATTGGCGCAGGGTATTTATCAAAGCAGCTTCAGCCTCCTTGCATTTTTCCATGCTTGCATACATCAAGCATTTCTGTGTTTATCCTTGCTTCTGAAAAAGACTGAATTGGAGCTTTGCTTAAAACCACTCTTGGCCCAGAATTTAGCATCTTTGATGTAAATATTGAAATTTTCCTTGCAGCTTTTTCAATACACAATTATCAACATGTAATCTTTCTTTTTTGGATTTATTCATTTAGCTTGAACCTCAGAAAATAATACCATTATCATTAGTACCACATCTGTGCACCAGCTTTGCCACCTAGAAGTACAAATGTGGCACACTTGTTTTACATTATTCATAGACAATGAGTTTACATCAGCTTGGTGCCTTTGTCATGTTTTTTATAGTTCAAGCTGCCATGAACAAAGGTAACTCCAAAACATTTTAAAAGTGTTTGTGCATAGACACTTACCATTGACATGTTGAATGTCAACGGATTTGATTTTATTTTAAAATTTAGATATTTAAAATTTGTTGAACTATGACAGAAATATTTTTACATCTGAAGCTTACCTTATAATAAATGTGTCAAGTATCTGCAAGGTATAAAATTAAGAATCTTTCTGAGAATTTAACCTGAATGTATTTGATTCTAGACTTTCCAGTCAACACCAGTTCAGTATAGCAAAGATTAAAGAAGAACATAGACCCTCTAAGCAGCCATAGGATGGACTGTGACTTCTCAAGGCTCCAGCTTGCAATGTGGGGTAAGGACTGTCTGGGGAAATAAAAGTTCTTTTCACTTCTTCAAATCCCTCAGAACACTAGGAAAGTTTGAGCCCTGGATGCCTAATTCTTTTAGATTGAATGATTCAGCCTCCATCTTTAATGTTTTTCTCTCATTCCTTGTAACAAAATTCACCTTCAAAAGAGTATAAACTCTCCTAAAGACCTACCATCAAGGCTTTAAACACACTATCCTCCTTCGTATCTGTCTGGAAGCTGTGGTCAGTTTGCTTTGCACCTGCAGGCTAGGCCATGGATCAGCTGTAGATGGCCTTTCCCCCTGTGCTAGAATAGGCACCATCTCTTCTTCCACAGCCAATGCAAATTATGCATTCTGTTCTTGAAGGGTTTTGACAATTCCAGAGTCCTGTGATGAAACCTGAATCCTACTCTGCAATGTCAACTGTCACAGCACTTCACAGATCCAGGCATAACCAGAGATATTAAGATACCTGTTATGGCACCAATGTAACCCAGCAATCCTTATTACGGCATTTACTAATAAAGTGTAAAATTTCACTTTTGTTTTTATACTATTTTATTTTTAATAGTAAATAATTGTCTTGGAGCTCACTTAGTGTGCTTCTGGTCTTGTTTCTATTCCTTGTGGCTAGACCAGACAGAGGTGAAAAATTTTTTGAGAGAGTAGAATTATTAAAATGCAGCATAAAATAATACTGTTTCCCCATGCTCTCCTTTTTTCGCTTGTTCAGGAAGTAAGTATTCTAATAAGACTTAACCTACAAGTTGTTGAAGTCAACAGGCATCTTTCCGTTAACTTTAGAAAATTACAGATGAGGTTTAGAAAGACTAAGAGGGGTCAGATAGTACTGATCAATTTTCTTTTAGTCTGTAATAATTAGTGCCAGAAAAAATACCATAAATGTTACAGGGTAGGCCGATACTTGCTTTGACTCTTACGGAAGGGCACTCACAGAGCAGTAATTCTAGATTCTGGATATGAAATGTATGAATATTAACTGCCCATGAGAATAAATTTTTTCTGATATTTTTCTTCCTATGGCTTCAGGAATGCTATGGATCAAAAACCACACAAACTTTTAAGGCTTTGGTATATATACAAAGGGGATTTTTGAAAAATATCGACTCTTAATTATACTGGAATTCACAAGAAAGCAATCCTTTTAGAACTTAATTTTGCATGACTTTCTAGAAACAGACCTTAAATCAATCCATAGTTTCTTAAGCTTATAAAATCTTTTCATTATTATAAAAAAACCAAAAAACAAAAAAAAAAAAAAAAAAAAAAAAAAAAAAAACCAAAAAAACCCAAAAAAACCACAAACAAAAAAAACCCAAACAAACAAACAACAAAAAAACACACCCTTTTTCACATGATATGTGATTAGAGTGGTACGTAATTAAAAGTATGATTTTTATCATTGGATGTCTCTGTTTAAAATAAAGGTTAACAGGTAAATCAAGGAAAGTATGCAAATGTGAAACCAAAGAATTTCAATTTCTTTTTCTATTTAATGTTTTACTCATCTATACTTAATCCTCTTTGGTCACCCAGTATGTTTTTAGAACAAAAATTGAATGCCTAGGTGTCTTTTTTCTCTATGAGAAATAGTCTGCAGATCCACTGCACCAGCACTACTAAGATGCTATTTGAAGTATCTCTCAGTACAAACAGGTGATGTGGCACCTGTCAGAGGAGTTCAGGAGACATTTGTGAGAATGGATAATTTATTTGTGTCCATCCATACAGTAATAGTAAGGAAACAGGATTTGATCTGGATTTCAGAGTTTATTGTGAATCTTCTGTTGACATTAATGTGCTCTGGAAGAAGTCCATGATACCTGTTACAGTACATTAAAAGATCAGCTTTCAGTGCACAAGCATATTGCAAACTGTAGGTGTATGTACACTTCAGACATATTCTGAAAGTGTATGGCTCTTTACAGGAACTGTGGAAAATAGATTACCTACTTGAAAATGTGGAGGGAAACAAGGTAGAGTGGATACTTGAAGTGAAGCTGTCCAGTGGCATAAATGTAGTTTCAGTCTTCTATTTAAATGTCAAAACTTTAACGAATGTTAGCGTTTGGTGTTGTGCTCATCTCTTGGGTCAGCTGGAGCAGCAGCAGCAGCAGCAGCAGCAGTGGGGGCAGCACTGGTGACTGAGGCAGGTCCAAGGGTGAGGTTGGACTGAGCTGCACGGGGCCTTCCTGAGCTCAGGGACACCTGAGCAGCAGCCCTGAAACCCATCTGGATCTGGAAGCCCTGGGCAGCCAATCAGGCATGAAGGGGGCATTTCCAGGAGCAGATAGGAAGTTTAAATGCATCTGAGGAGCATGAATGATGCAGAGTGTGACAGGCAGGAGTGTGGCATGGCAGTGAATGTGTGGCACAGCAGTTTGCATGGCAGTTCAGGCAGGCGGGGCGAGTAGGAAGGGCTTCTCTACAGGAGCCCTCTCTCCTTTCAGGAGCAGCCATCAGGCAGATAAACAAACTCTGTATCTGGTGAAGAAGAGCACAACAAGACCCCTTCAGCCTTATTAATGTAGCAGTGAAACCTTCTGCAGTTATGGTGCTGACATGCTGTGGAGCTCATTTCCCTGCAGCTGCTGGAGCCTGGCCGTGTCAGGGGCCTCCAGCCAGCCAGACCTGCTGGCAGCACATGGACCTGTCCAGGTCACAGCTCCCAGGACAGGCTGCCAGTCTGCTGTGGGGCTGACCAAGGGCTCTGCTGCAGGAGTGCTGTGCTGCAGGAGCTGTGTCACCAGGGGAGGGAGCTCAGGAGGAAGTGAACAAGCTACACTGTATTTGAGTGAATGAGCAAGAGATTGACAGGTTAATTTCAGAGAAACTACAGGCTCAGGACACTCAGGAGTCTCAAATCTTTATTGCAGTAGGGAAGCAGGTGGACTTAGAATCCTGCAAGGGTCTGAATCTTCTGCAAGGGAAGATGAAGGCTGGAAGCAGGTCACATACCAGGAGGAAGGATCCTCCTCTTTCTGAAAACTTAACAGTTAGGACTGGCACCTTCTAAAACATGTATGAGGCCCTGGAACTAGACAGACAGGCAAAAGATGAGGTGGGTGAATGTCCACATTGGCATAAGTGGAACCTGGTGGGAGGAGTCCTGTGACTGCAGTGCCCTGTTGGGTGGTTACAGGCTCTTCAGGAGGGATAGGCAGGGCAGAAGAGCTGGGGTGTGGCACGGTGCGTAATAGAAGGGTTGGAACATATGGAGCCCACAGCTGGCAATGGCACAGCTGAGAGCCTCTGGACAAGAATCAAGAGATGTCACTGTGGGAGTCTACTACAGCCAGGACAATGACGCCAACTAATTATTCTCCAAGGAACTAAGGGGTGTTTCCAAGTCAAGTGCCCTTGTCCATCTGGGCAAATTCAGCTTCACAGAAATAACTGGAAACAGCACAAACGTGTTGCAGCCTGGGCCAGAAGATTCTCAAAAAACCTGGATGACAACTTTATGGAATAGGCCTTAAGGGAGACCACTCAGAAAGATAGATGCCCTCCTTGATCTACTGCTTGCCACCAGAAAGGACCTTCTGATGGAGATTGGTGGTCGTCTTGGCCACAATGACCACAAAGTGATTGAGTTTAAAAGCTGTTGACAGGAGGAAAAGTGCCAGAAAAACCTCAGCTTTAGACATGAGGAGAGCTGACTTCAGGCTGCTCACGGAATTAGCAAGGAAGGACCATGAGGAAATTGGGAGATTGTAAGAGAATAGGGATAGTACTGAAGGCAATCTCCCCTGATGAACTGCAGCTATAGATTGTTAAAGAGTGTAAACAGCCTTGACCTTAATGAGGTTGCAGTCTATGTCCAGTGGGAAGGGTTGTCATAAGAGAATGGGTTGGCTGGCCAAGAGGCAATCAGAGTCTGCTGGCTGTGCTGTGAGGAGGAAGCGTCAAGCTGTTGTTCAAGGGGCAGATAAGGTAAGATGCTCTATGAGGGACAAACAGGGTTAGGCAGCTGTGTAAGGAATAGGAAGGAGGTAGCCAGTCCTGCAGAGGAAAGATGTAGGAATAGGTGCAGAGGAGGAGTCTATGTTGTGTGGAGCAGCCCACGGGAAGGGCACAGAGAAAAGGTCAGTGCACTAAGAGGTTACTAACTAGCTGATGCTTGGAGCCTTCTTCAATGCCAGTCACACCCCTGCTGTCAAGGAAAAATGTTTTTGCAGGTGCTGAAGTCCATCACTGCAGGTCACTTTTTAATCATCACCTCCTCAGGGCACAGGAGCAGGCAAGTCCCAAATGGTGCAAGTCAAGGAGGCCAGGCAGAAGTCTGGTTTGGCTGAATAGGGATCTTCTCTTGGAAATAAGGAATTAAAAGAAAGGTGTATGCCCAGTGGAAGCACAGTCAGATGACTTGGGAAGAATAGAGAAGTGTTGCTTACAACTAGGGAGAAAATTCAGGTGTCCAAAGCTCAACAGGACTTGAAACTAGAAAGACGCATGGTGGACAATAAAAAGAGGGTTTTTTTTCCCCAATATATTAATGGCAATAGGCTGGAGAGCATCACTGTGGAAAGGGACTTGGAAAGTTGAGCATGAGTCAGCAGTGCCCTGGCAGTCAGGAGGACCGACCCCGTCCTGGGGTGCATCAGGCACAGAATCACCAGCTGGGCAAGGGAGGGGATTGTCCTGCTCTGCTCTGAGCTGGCCTCACCTTGAATCCTCTGGGCAGTTTAGGGTGTCACAGTATAAAAAAGACATAAAGCTGTTAGAGATTGTCCAGAGGAGGGCCATGAAGATGGTGAAGGGTCTGGAGGAGAGGCTGTATGAGGCATGGCTGAGGTCACTTGGTCTGCTCAGCCTGGAGGAGATTAAAGAAAGACTTTATTGTGAGGAATCAGGGCAGGTAGTGATCTCTTCACTGTCATAATCAGTGACAGGACTCAAGGAAATGGCATGAAGCTGAGTCAGGGGGGGTTTAGGTTGGATATCAGGAAAAGGTTTCTCACCCAAGAGAGTTCAAGAAGCTTTTGGACAACACTCTCAGGCACATGATGTGACTCTTGGGGATGGTCCTGTGCAGGGCCAGGAGTTAACTCCATGACATTGATGGGTCCCTTCCAACTCAGTATATTCTATTATTTCTATGACCTTTTGTGCACAGTAAGTAGTGTCAGAGGAGATTTTTAAGGAACAGAGTGGAAAAAGTTTAACTCCAGGTCTCAAACCTTTTTCAGAAACGATAACATTCATAAAAAGAAAAATATTCTCTATGAGGTTTGGGTTTGTGTTTTCTTGTAAGTTGATAAAAAAATTCCATATGTTTCATGAATGTTTCACTAAAAAAAACCAAACCAGAATTTGGTAGAAACTTCCAAGGTACTTGGATAAGGATTCCAGCACAACAGATGACAGTTTTCATACTCACTGCATAGTATTCTTCCCTAAGAGGTACGATGCCTGGGAAAAAAACTGAGTGCAAACTACATTTAGTCTTACACATTTCTTGCCTGCTCAACTGCACATGGCCTGTTTTATTCCAAGCTGTGCGTGGGGAAATTTCATCCTGCAGTTTTCAGAAGACAGCAGACATGAACTTGCTGGTGAGTCCTACTGACAGAAATTAGGGGCTTGAAAGTAATGGGAAAGGATGTTAGAAGCTAATGAATTCCCTCAGGCATTCCCTGCTCTCCCTCTGAGGATGTTGAGGATGTCTGTACCTGGCATTGTTATCCACATACTGACTCATAATCACTGTATTTTCATTGGCTCCCATTGGTGTTGTCAATTAAATACTGATATAGCTAAGAGAACTACACCATATGGTGGCATTGCTGCGTTGGGTACAGTTAAATACAGAAGTGATGTGAGTTGCATGTATGAAGCTGTATTTTTAGTATTCAGAATGACAGCATAGGCCAGACTTTTCCAAAATTCTTACTCTCATCAGGGTATTGAAACAGGGGCCAGATTTTCAAGTTTTCAACTTACAGCTCCTTGCAGTGGGACATTAATTGTTAGATTTTTCAGAGGAGTTTTCAATCAAAAGTACTGTGATCTTTTGATTATGTTAATATGCTAAGACAGAGATGCTGCACTTTCCCTATGGACTGGAGATTATTTCATGTAAATGTAGATCTAACTATTCATGAAGTCAGGTGGACTTGTTCTGCCTCTGCTCACTTAGAGATGTGTAACTCCATGGGCATAGCTCCTGCATAAACTGCTCTATGAGGACAATCAATTACATATGCAGAAAAAGCTTCTAGAGGGAGCAGAAAGACTGGTATGATCCTTCTGTGAATGTCATTACAAATTCCTGCCTACTGGCTCTGGTTACTTCTTTTTACTGAGTCGTAATTTTTTCAGGAAACATTGTTAGAAGTGGAGTTTTGGTTTTTTGTACGTGATAATAGGAGATGATCTTATGGCTCTCTAAAATGACCTGAAAGAAAGCTATAGTCAGAGTGGAGTTGGCCTGTGCACCAAGGAAGCCAGTGTCAGGACAAGGGGAACCAGCTGTACCAGGGGAAGTTTAGATTGGACATTTGAAAGAATTTCTTCAAAGAAAGGGTGATTAGATACTGGAATGGACTGCCTAGGGCAGTGGTGGGGTCACCATCCCTGAAGGTGTTTATGGAAAGACTGGACATGGCACTCAGTGGTTGACAAGGTGGTGTTCAGTCACATTTTGGGCTTGATGATCTCAGAGGTTTTTTCCAACCTAACTGATTCTGTGATTGCTACATGCCATTCTACCTAAATAAGAGAAAAAAGATATATGTGGAATAAAATATTTGCCTAGTTGGTATTTGGAAAGTATGTGATTGAAATGTATATGTAAACTTTAGTCCTCACTGAATTATCAAAATAAGAATGTGACCAGTGCAGATATTGCAATATTTAGGACAAACTTATGATCCTTAGTTAGACAGGTAATTTCAGAATCAATCACTATTTTTCACATCTATCCGATTTCTTTTCTCATAAAATCAGTAACAGGTTATACCACACACAGTATTTGATTATAGTATGACTGATGCTCCTGTAACACAATGTTACTGGCTTGTGATGAAAACCTTCTAACAAACTGTGATATTTTCATATGTAATTCTCTGTGATATTTTACACTATTTATCCAGTCTCTTTTTCTCATGCTTACTGCTGTGACTTCTGTTTCTCTTGCACCCTCACCATTTTTAAATGGATACTCGTGGCATGTGAGTTGGAATATCATAGAATAGTACAGAATGGTTTGGGTTGAAAGGCACCTATAAATTCCTACAGCTCCAAACCCCAGCTGTGGGCAGGGGCATCTTTGACTCAATTAAGTTGTTCAAACCTCCACCCAACCTGACTTTGAACACTGTGCTCAGTCTTGATACTGATGCTTGTATTATGCCAGAACTCTTATCTTGATTGAGTTCTTCAATCCCCAAGTACCAGCTGTTTTGTCTCCTCCCCTGTCAAACACTGGCTGGGTTAGGGTTAGGGTTAGGGTTCTCCACACACATATCATGGCTTTCCCTAAAGACAAATATAATTTCTTTATATAGATATACTTAGTTTTGCATTCACTTTTGTGATATTTCAATTAGGATATTTCTAGGATTGTAGCCCAGAATGGAAGCCATCTTGTGTGATAGTAATTGAAAAACATATTGAATTCTTTTTTATCTTTAAATATCTTTCATTTTAATTACAAGTTATCTGAGTCATGCTTAAATATGCTTATATCCCTCCTTTTTTTCCCTAATTTATATACTCTCTCAAGACATTTCTTCTGACAAATGAAATTAATTTTCAAAATGTGATTGAGGAAAGTGTAACACTGAGGTAATATTATACAAAATAAAAGAGTTTATCAGCTATTCACAGCAATCAGCACTGAAAGAAAAGTGTATATATATCCAAATCATGAGGTTGAATTCTTGAGCACGTGTAAACATCACTGACTTCAACAGGAATTTTAAGATTTAGCAACTGTTAGTTGAGTCTGTAGATCATATCTATTAAGTGGCAACATTTGCAATCCGTATTTAAAGGATGTTTAAATCAAAAATCAAGTGTAACTCCAACTTCCCCCTTACAGGGTGAGAAGACAAAAACTGTAATTCTCCTCCCACTTTAGGTATTTCACAGTAGGGGACAACCCTTTAAAGTCCAAGCATCAGAAAATAAAGAAAAATATACCTTGCATATTTTTTATTTTTATCATTTGAATGAAAACCTATGCAGACATTAAGCAATTTGATGTCTTCCAATGATTCCTGAAAGCATTTTTGATAAATTCTAGATACTGTTTTGTCTTCCTGAACCCCCTGATAGGAGCAAACACAATTCATTTTGGTGTTGATCTTTAATTTGTTCTGGTAACTTCAGGCTTCACAGAATTGGTGCTTACTCACCATGGAGTAATAAGGTACACTTCAGGACAACATTCTTCCCTTTAATCTACAGATTGTGTGATTAAAGGCAAGAAAGGTAGTAAATAATTCCCTAGGGAGAATTTAGGCTTGTATAAACGTGTCTGGAGGAGTGGAATGGGGTTGCTTTAAGAAATAAGGCTTTCTTTGTTTAAATCCTATTCGGGGTTTGGTGCAAGTAGAATAATAAGTAAAAGTCATGCTTGTTTTCCATTAAGTCATGAGTTACTTCATTGGCATCCCTGTGAAATCAGTGAGGTGAAAAGAAAATTGCAACATTTCATTTGCTAATATATCTGTGAAAGTTGGCAATTGTACCTGTGCTGCTGAAGGTCATCCCAGTCTGCCCTATTTCAAAACTTATTTCCTGCTCTTTTTTGCCTACAGATGATTCAAAATCACTCGTAAGATGTAAGAAAACTGGGTACAGAAGCAGTATAAAACAAGGGAGCATTTGTGCGCATATACGGAAAGAAAAAATACAGCCAAGAGCTTAAAGGTTTGCATTATGTGGCTGTGCACAGGCTGTGAGGAGTCTGTGCATGTTTCTATTAAAGCATGAAGTATTAGCATGTTATCCTCTGACAGAGGCTAACTAGGAATTCAGGCTGTGCAGCCCCTGTTCCTTCTGCTGTTCTGCAGGTCTATGGATAGGTCATTAACAGAGTTAACCATATTTAAAATCTCGAAGTTCCTCACAGGCTGGAAGCAGGTCCACCTAGGACACTTTTTACTCTTTTGGAATGTATGTAGAAGTTATCTTTGCTACCACATCCCTGGGGTTTTGACATGTTCATAGCTGCACTTCCTGGAGCAATGAGAAGCTTCATTGTCCTTAAAAATGAAGTGTCCAGTGCTGTGAGGATTGTGGAAAAGTTTAAAGACCTAACTTGACTGGATTCAACATCCCCAATATCAAGACAAAATCAATCGTATTTGCTTCCACTAAAAATCTCACAACTTTTTAAACTGGCTAATTAGTTTTGAAATAATTTGTAAGCCTATCTCAAAATTTAGTTGGACTTGCTAGTGGAGAGTTTACTTGAATTTTTTGATTTTTCTATTATTAATCCAACAACTGAATGAGAAAATGCCAAAACCTACCTATGGTGGTCAAACACAGAGACAGGCTCTCATAATGTGCAGAGTTTGGATGGAAACCTGTTAGCAGGAGGTGAGGACAGTTAATAAATAGAGGTACTCTTGGTACCATTTTACTGAGCCTATTGAAAATATTGTGTTAAATAGCACAATGTTTACAGCACTATCAAATAACAGCAAAATTTGACTAATGCTTCCAAAATAGGTAGGAAGATCCTTCCTTCCCTAAATTCCAGCTCTTATTTTATACATTAGAACTATATATGTAGAACTATATCTCTATTCTTGGCTCAGGTTCTGTTAGTGAAGTTTTGAATCAGTTATTGAAAATAAGGGAAAGAAAAAATAGATCAAGAATATTTTTTGAAAGACGCTTCACTTCAAACTGTGGTACATTTACAAAAAAGAAATGCCACTTACACAGAACACTAGCCCATTAAGGACAGTAATCCATCTCTAACAGAAGTAATAGGAGATGCTATTTTGGAGATTAATTGTGATTAACAGTAGCCCCTTCCTTTTGGTGACACAGAGCATCCAAAATCTCTAACTGAGATTTAGAAAGCATGTCTCTGACTATTCTGTTTGGTGTCTGTTTCTCCCATACTGGATTTCCACAACTTTCCCTATGATTCTTTATGATTCTGCTGATATCATTTGTCTTCCCAGCCTCTTGTTGAAAAAGTTTCAAATCCTGTATCCACTGTGTAAAAAAGTGCTTTTCATTGTCTGGTTTACCTTCTGTTGACTTCACTAATTGGTCAATCAGCTGGTAGAGTGTGGCTGGTGAATTACAGTTCAGATAAACCTTATTCATCATCTTGGAGATATTGCAAACCTTTGTCATACTCTGATGTCTTCTCTCAAAACTGAAGAGCTGCAGGCTCCTTAGTGTCTCCTTGTAATGCAATGGCTTTACCTCCTTGCTCATTTTAATTGCTCTTCTCTGTACTTTCTCAAAGTACAGAGACTGACTCTCAAAGTACAGTCCACTGACTTTTCTGAGATGCAGAAACCACACATACACACAATATTCAAGATACAGCATTTAATATTTCAAATAGTAAAAAGATATTTTGGGGTTTGCTACAATACTTTTGTTTTTTCTCAGTACTGTTCCAGATGATGCCACTTCTTGTCATACAGATAATTTTACTCAGCTGATGATAGACAATGAATTAAATAACTCCTCTTAGTTGTACCTCTTATTTCTGAGCACAGCATCATGTAAAACATGATTTTGGACTATGTTTTTCTGCCCTGAAGTTATCTACTCTCAACTTATCTTTTGAGTTTTTTCCTATTTACTTTCTGTGATTCTTCTCAAGATCCTTACCAGCAGCATGGTATCTGATTTCCCAAAATAACTTACTATCATCTGTGAAATTGGAAATTTCACAATTCACTCCGTTTTCCAGATTACTGATGAAGATCTTGAACCAAACTGGTCTGAATACAGATTAATTTATGACCCCTTTACCAACTCTTGACCTCTGCAAAAATGACTGTTGAACCCTTCCAGTTGCTTCCTATCTAACCATCTTTCAATCCACAAAATTATTTTTTATTCAACTTTAAAGCAACTTTATTTCCTCAGGAGTCTTTGGTTAAGAAACTGTCAGAAGGTTTTAGAAGGTAACTGCGTTCAGACCACTATAGTGGTTCACTGGAACACCTGGGAAACCAGAATGGTGACAACTCCAGTGAAGCAGGATTAATCCTTACTCAAACCCTCCCAATAAATCACCTTCTTAGTATGTGCAGGGACCTTTTATGAATCCCAAACTCAGTGGCATTGTTATGGGGGAGAGCAGATTCACCAGACTGTAGACCCAGGACCTGCCCATCCACACCTTCTTTTAAAGATGGGATTGCTCAAACACCCCCTCTCTGGTACAATAGACTGCATTTTTTTTAAGATACTCTTCAAATTCTCTTATTCCTCTTAATTATTTTTTTGTCATGTATTATAGGCTTTTCTTTGTTCTCCTTTGTGCACACCTCCCATTTTTTACCTGCCATTTTTCCTTAAAATAGTAACTTTTTCCATTCCCCATCATTCATTATGATAGTTTTTCCCCTGAGCCTTGAAGAGATTACATTTGGTGACTTCATTTTCTCCTGGAACTGCAATATACAGTTTAACTGGGCTTGCAATACATATTCCAGGCTTTTGTTTGTGAAACTATTCCTTACAGGACATTTTTATTGGGCAGTTGAATTTTTCATTTTGTTTTATTTTTTGATGTCTCTTTTTTCATTTAGTGCTCTTTCTTGAAACTGGATATCTGTCTGCAGGATTTGCCTTTTTCTCCCATGATACAAAATTAACTTCAACTATATTGTGATCAGAGTTCTAGAGTGGCTCACCCACTAGTAACTGTTGAGTGAGATCCTGTGCCCTTACTATGATGTCTGGGTTCCTTTTTTTTCCTCTGGTTCTGAAACAGGCTAATGTAGGAAGGAACTTTATATTGCATTAAAAAAAATTCATCACATCCATGAGGCACTGAGCTAGATCTAGACAGTTAAAATCTACTGTTATTTTATCTATCTTAACTGCAGCTTCTTCAGTTTTGCTGAAGAAATTGCTATATTTTTACTACCGAAGTGCTGGATTTCACCAACATATTCCTCAGTGCTCTTCTTTTCCCACAATATTGTACTTGAACTTCCCACAATATTATATTTGAATTTAGCATTATACCTCCTGTATTGTGCCTCTCTCACACCCTCTTATCCCCTCTTTACTGTTTATGAAATTGATGTCCTAGCACCGCAATAATCTTGTTTACGTACTTTCAACAGTCTCTGTCATGTGGTTTCTGTCATGTTTGCTGCTGGTGCCAACCATTCTAAGTTTTTATCCTTTTTAGACTTCTACTGTTGTTGCAGTAGCCTCTGTAATTTTTGGTCTTGCTCAGTGTTGCAAATGCTATTGAACTGCCACTCTAAACAGACTGATTTCCATGTTCCTTTAATCACAGTTCTCTATTTTCATCCCTCCTGACCTTTGGAGGTGCACTGGACTTTAGCACACCCTCTTTGAGGATTGCATGGGATTGAACCAAATATTCCTCAATGCCTGTCAGCTTTCTCTTGCTTCTAGTGTAGACAGTCCTCTATGATTATTTTAACTTCCAGTGCCACTAGCTTAGGTTAAAGTAAAACCTGTGTTTCCAGTATACAACATTCCCCAAATATCTATCAGTTCTTAATATAAACAAACTCCTCTGTTCTATACCTTTGTCCTGAGGCTCTAGACCTCTTCCCACCTCGTGGGCCTTACACTGGAATTGGCTGTATTTCAGAGCAGAGGTCACAGAGGCCACTGTCCTTGCATTTGCCACAAAATCTGTTTTTCCTGTCCTTCCACAGGCTGGTAGTGGCAACATGGACCAAGATCAGCAGCTCTTTCCCTGTTCCTCCAACCAAACTAATCAAAATAAACTAAGACCTTCTGAGGTCTGCTGCTTTTGCACCCCACTGCAAAATTCTATGTGATCCTCTCCAGTGCCACAGGCTCAGCTACCCACACACCTATGAAACAAGAATACCACTCCCACCACCTGCTTCCCCCAGCCCTGCAGACCCCTCAGCACAGACACTGTGGCACCAGCTGGGTGCTGGATCTCTTGCCCTGAGCCTTGCACACTCCTCAGGCACAAGGCTATTGGGGAAGCAGGGATGTGTCCCTGGATCTCACTTGTGGACCTCTCTGACCCTCCTTGGGAAGACACTCCTACCTACTGTACCCTGAGCAATGGGTAAGGGACTTTGCATCCTACTGCTGGACTTCCACTTGCACCTTGAGCTTGCAATATTTTGAAAGCATACAGTTATTTATCTTCCCTTCAATAAACAAAGAAGATTATATTGTTCTCTTAATAGATTTTACCCTTTTTAAGCTAGTTAGCAACAAAGTCAGATCTGGCCTGAGACCTATGGGGCTGGCTTGCCTTCAGGAGCCATCCTGACAAGCCGTCAGAATTCCTGAAGGCACTGCCATTGTTCTCTTCATTTCACTGTCATTTATGGAGGCAAAATTGATGCAAAATGCTTTCTCATCTTGATGTGAAAAGATTTTATTTCCATATATACATATGGGTGTCTACAGTTGCACAATATTTAAAGAATTACGGAATTAGACATAAGGTGTTCACATTTTTTTCCTGTTTTTGCTCTAATCTTATTTCTTGCATTAATTTATTTTCAAAGAAGAAAGAATCTGATTTTTTTTTAATAAATATTAAGAGTATGGATCAAAAGAATATTATTTGTTTTTCTTCAATTTAATTAATTTAGCATTTCATATTATGTGATTTCTACAAATTTGCATTGATCTACCTTGACTGTAACAGATTTTTTTAAAACTATATGAGTGGTTTATATATATTTTTTATGGCTGTATCCTCAACTGCAACAAACAGATATCTTGCCATTACATGATAGTTGCTCACTGAGGATTTGGCTCTGCAATTTCAGATGAAAGGTCTCTTCACCAATGACAGCAAGAAACCAGCTGCTGGTGAAGTATTTTACTAGCCAAGAGATCACAGCTTGAGGCCTTCACTTTCAGTTACATGCAATGGCTCAGATATCTAAATGCTTGTTGTCTAGATAAAACCAGGAATCTAATCTTATTTCATAGTAATGGTGAGAAATAGTCAGGAAATGTGTTTAGATGCTTATCCCAGGAGAAAAAAGGAAAAGGAAACTGGCAGTGTCTCCAGACCTGGTGGAGTAATATAAGGAATGAAGAGAACTAACAGCAACATGCCAGAGATGATATCTGTAAAGTGTACTATTGCAGTGAATTCAGAGAATGAAAAAGAATAAGAAAGGACTTCCAACTAAAGAAAAGTTTCAGATCATCAGGGCATGGATATAACAATTATCTTTGTTAAAGGACCATGACAGTCTATACCACACATGACTAGAGAAAAAAAGAAAAAAGGCAAAAAAAGGAGGAAGATGTAGGTGCAGGACAGAACACACACCCGAGGAAATTATAGACTTTTGTAATTATATTGCACATTTACAACTTTTCAAGTGCCACCCCTTGAGTGATGGCTGTTCCGGATAAGTGCAACCTGAGGCACAACCTATCAAGTTCCTTACTCAGGTCAACAGATTGAATAAAATAATGATTATATCTACTGTTCTTCAGCAACCTGTGATTTTGGCTCTGCATTTTCTCTTTAAAAGCTCTTCAGAAATGAGAGCCACAATTACAAATCAGTTGTGGATGCACTTTTTTAATAGCTGTATTATCTTTCTCTGATGCTTCACATTTGTTCTGACTTAAAAGCTTGACATAGTCAGAAACAAATTGGGAATACATTTCAAGACAACACTGTCTGACTTAGAGTATATGCAATTTCAGGCATGTAAGCATGGAAACCAAGCAGCACCATTTTTCCTGACTAGCTGTTAGTAACTTAAAGCAGGTCCACAGGGACCAAAGACTGTAATGAAGACAGAGTCACGGGGGATGGCCAGCCCTCTGGAGATGGCACTAACCTCACCCTGCACTGCCCCATGACAGCACATAGCAGACCAGCAAAGCTTTGAGAGCTGGGGAAAAAATGAGATTTAGGAGCCCTGCACAGAAATTCAGGGAAGAAAACTGACATAAGGAAGAAAAAAGGAAATGAAAAGAACATGGCTAAATATCTCCACAGAGCAAAATCATCCCCTGACACAGACCAGAATGGCTCTTGGCATTTGTAGAACTGTGCTTGCATTCTGCTGACATTTCTCTTTCATTATGTACAACTTTGCTCAAGAAAGGGTTTAGAAACTTCCATGTTCCTGAGATGTGGAATTATTTGATCTCACTGATACAGTCGTTGCACAGAGATCAATGAGAGAGAACAGTCATTAAAAGAGGATACTTAAGAGTACATTTCTCAGTATGAATCCAAAATATTTCCACATTCATTACAGCCACAGTGTGGATTTGTTGCTGTTGCAATGTAAAATGCAGTTATGGCATGAAACCTACCACGATTTTATGAGGATACATTTTCAGATATATGTGTTGTAACTACATGCTTTTATATTTTAAAACACCATAAAACATCTTAGGTTACATTAAAAATGCTGCAGAGATTTCCAGAATGAGGTTAAGAACTTGGGCAAAATATTTGGTAAATGTAATCAAAACAAAGTGGGAATCAAAATAAACTCATATCTGAACATTCCACATAAATGTAAAGAAAACCAATTTAACATTCCTTCCACTATAAATGGAGTTATGGAAAAAATCCTTGAAATCTTCAGGTAAAGATTCTGTTAAGGACTGATGTAGTGTTTTCAGGGAAGGAGCTCTCCTGCTCATTTACAGTCTCTTCCAGTGATGCTTCTTGAACTACCAGAGAAGAGAAGAGGAAACATTGTCCTCCTACCCCACCTTTCTCCCCGAGAACATCAAGCACAGAGGGGGACAAGGTGAGGACCACCACATGGTGGGCATTGACCACGAGAAAAACCTTCCCTCACCACTACAGCAAAACTGAGGAAGCAGGAGCAAAGTGCAAATCCCCCCACCCCAAGATCATGAACATGGGAACTTCCCTTTACACAGAGCAAGAGCAGAAGTGTCACAGTTTTGCCTGGGAGGCGTGTTTCAAAGAGGAACTGCTTAAATTTCTAGTCTGAAAAGGGCTGTAGAATAAACACAGTTGTACTGCTTTGGGAGGAAAGAGTTAAAGGGGAAAAAAAAAAGCTGTCTTACAATTGAATTGAAAACTAAACTACAGCCACTTTATTTTAATTTTAATAATAAATCTCATGCAGACATGATTGAGACAGGAGATCAGCAGTTTCACCAAAGTCAGACCACCAGTTGTACCATGGGGTAGAGCAAGGAGCTGGGAGAGAAAACTCCCTTTTCCTCAGTCAAAAATTGGCACTTGGGATTAGTTTCCCTTATACATTACTATTTTATTTTCTTCTTAAAAAAGAAACCATGAGGCAGAAAGGAATAATATTCTCTGTAGAAAAGAGGCTTTTCCCCTTCCTTTCTCTTCAAATAATGTGAGTAAATGTGAAAGGATTTATATTAGAAGTAATACTGGGGTAATAGAATGAGCATTTTCTAGGATAAAGACTACATCACTGAAAGTTCACCATCAGAAGCGAAAAAAATGGCAGAAAATGAGGGGTGGGGTTTAGGGATGGAAATGAGTTTTTTATTGGAATTTTCAGACAAAATGGCCAGAATCTGTTATCCAGCTACACGCTGAATGCTTCCCTAAAGGAATAGTCCTTCATTGAAGTAACTGGAAACTGGAAAAACAAGCAGCCTCAGCTACTGAAACAGAGATTGCACAGTGAAATTTGCTTAATTCTGTAGAAAACTTCTCTTGGTGAGGAGAGGGAATGGAGTGTTTCTAGAATTCCTAGAATTATTTTTTTATAAAAAATTAAAAAGAAACCTTAGAAGATGCATTTTTACTTTCAAAAACTTTGTACAGAATGAAAGTATTTATGTGACTCATACATTATAGCAGAAAAGTAAGGTAGGTTTTTTCCTACTTTAAGTTTTAGTGAAAGAAACTTAGCTGAATGACACAGTAATTTTTTAAAAATTCCGTGCAGTTTTTTGGTGATCTCTAATAGGGAAATTACAAGAACAGTGAGCCTGGAATGATGTACAGTGAGATAAAGTCATTTATGATCTTTGACATAAATCTAACATTACTTTGCTTTGTTAATAGAATTAGATTCCTCTGCCTGTTATGTTAGAACAAACAAGAAGATAATCAGGTAAAGTTGTGAATACAAATAGCAAATTTTACTTAAGTATATAAAGCAATTTTAGTCATACATGAAGTTGCATCTAAGAATATTTAGACTGCTAAAGAAAACTGAAAGCAAAAATCGAGGCTAAGCCACTTGTATGCTAAGACAAATGGAGAGCAAAAATTGTCTGTGCAAATTCTCATTAATTCAAATCAGGATGAACTGGTACCCTTTGATGGATAATGATCAGAAGACTGCAAAAGCAGAACAAAAGGAAATAAGTAAAAATATCAATCTTTGAAATCAAAAAAAGACACACTGAAGACAAACATACCGAACCCAGAAGATACTGATCTGGTGGAAAATAAAACCAAAATTATAGGGAGATATCTCCCAGGGTATCTGGTTTTCTTTGAAGAAGATTTTTGTCTGAACAGGAGTGGAAAAACTTTGTAGGCAGGAGATAAACCATGCTAGTAAATCAGACGTTTAACTAAATCGCAAAATAAAATTGATTAGAATTTGTGACAAAAGTATTAATCAGCCTGGGAAACAGCAGTAAAAATGCTTAGACCTATATGCTTCTGAAACAGCATTCTTAACTCTGAAATTTGTTTCCATCTCACATGAAGCAGGTCCACTGAATTCCAAGAACCTAATTTTCCTAAAGAGCATTGTCATTTTTGATTTATGCTTCAAGCACCATGGAAGAAAAAAAATGCTGTCTTTTGACCACCAAAATTGTAAATGGATCTGGCTTGTGGTTCTCATCCAAGTTTATCTGCATTCTTTTCCCAACATAAATCACTGATTTTGCATTTAGATTGTGGAATGGAGAATAGTGTATTAATTCATAACACTAAATTTCTACTTCTGAATTACATGGACATTTACTTCTAAAAAGCAGCTGTTCTCAACTATTTTTCTATATATTTTTTCTTGGTCAGATTGGTATTTTAAAGGATTCTCTCTTATTGATTTAATTTAATTGGAATAAACTCTAAAACATGAGTTCTTCCATCAGTGACACAGCTCTCCTTGGCCATACTAAACTAAATCTAGCAGACTGGCAAATATGTGAAAATATATTTACACAAGAGAGAATAAATATTTTTAATTAAAACAAGACTTTACAACATCTAGTTCTAACAACAAATCACTATTTAAATGTTTAGCAAAAAGAAAAGCAGAATTTTGCCACGTGAAAAGAGGTGCTGGTGATTAATTTGTAAATATTTTGAAGGATTGACAAGAAAATCAACCCAACAAAAATGAAAAATTGCCTTTAATGTATAGTAACATGTTGATATTCTCACCCATTAATCACTTTGTGATATTTTGAGGTTTACAAGTACTGCTGCCAAGATTTTGGTCCTATATTCAGACCAGTTCAGGAGCAGTTCAGTGTAAAGTTGCACAATTTCTTAGTGATCCCAGAAAATGAGAGTTCCAGATATGTAGCTGAATGTAAAGACACTCTCCTCCAAGCCTCTGATCTCGAGCTCTGCCCACTGTGTTCTCTCCAGGAATGTCAGAGATTTGCTGCATCATCTGCCACACAAACAATCCTCCTGCTTTCAAACATGAAATTTAAGGCAGTAAAAATCCAATCCAACCTGACTCCTGAGTTCTTTTTTCCTTGTTTATAATTACTAGTGAGGCTCGATAGCAGCCAATTTGGATAGATTTGAGTGCAGCCGCTGAGTCCAGTCCTGAGTCCTGCTCACAGGAGTGTTAGTTAGATCTGATAAAAAACTGTTCATTTGCAATTATATTTGTATATGCAGTTACTACATCTGTGTGTACATGTATTCTGAACACAGTTAAGAAACATGCTGCAACCAGGTAAACATATTTAGACCATGACATATATAAATTTTTCATGATAATTAATTTTAAATCTACATAACATTCTGACAAAGACTTCATAAATTAAAAGAATAAAATACTGTATAGAAGAAAAAAATACAGAAAATAATCCAAGTATTCCTGCATTTTAGGTCAGAGTTCTAAGGTGATTTATTCTGTAAATTCATGAGAGGGAGGAATTTAGTGACAGGCCAAAGTCTTCAGGCCTTAATTAATGTCATGGTGATGATAGATCTGCAGTGCACTCATTGCATTTCATACAAATGACTACACAAGTCACCTTTGTTATCTACTAACTGTTCTCTGGGAAGAAAAAAAGTCATATACATGAAATTATAATCCGAAAGAAAAGGTCTTAAACCATAATTTTTAAAGACACTTAAAATGATACAATTAAAGTATTTAGGATTTTGTTATTTAGGTATCTACATCTTGAAGTTGTACTGAAAAACTCAGCTGCAATACCTACTTTCTTCTAGGTTACACCCTATCAGTTTATGAAATACAGGGTAATATTAATGGTTTTAAATTGCACTCCTATTTCTAATGGTTCTGTTAAAATCACATTGGTATTTATTTTAAGAAGTAGCAGGCAATACATAATCCATTGCTGGCTTCAGCTGGCAGGTATCTCACTCTCTCCCATCAGACATTTGAACATTTAGCTGAGAAACCACATCTAATTTTAGCTGTCATGCTTGTAAATAATCTTTATTGGCAACACTTATTTAAAAAGAGATGGGTTATTTTATTTTATTTTATTTTATTTTATTTTATTTTATTTTATTTTATTTTATTTTATTTTATTTTATTTTATTTTATTTTATTTTATTTTTAACTGCCTTGGTGGATGCATGGCTGGGTACAAACTGTGATGGTTCAGGAGCTGCTTGTGGCTCCTCTCACCGACCGTGCTGTGGGAGCAGCTCCCTCCAGGAAAAGGGCAGGGCTGCAGCTGGTGCTGCCTGTGACACCCCTGCTCCCAGACATGACAGCACAGCAGGGCCCACACCCTGACCTGTGACAGCCATCCATGTCTGCCAGGAGCTGCAGAAAAATAAACTATGTCACCTGTTTAGACATCAGAGTCATCACATGTAATCTCCAGCTGAATTACAAAGGTCTTCTGTTCGATCCTCCAGTCAATATGTTCATCCACAACTATATCTGACTCAAAACATAGGTCATACTACTCATGCTACTCATGGAAGTGTATTTCACATATTCAATATAGCTCAACATCAGTGATAAACCTTTATAATTATCTGTTTTCACTTTGAAAACAGAACACTTTAGAACAGATCAATGGAAGGAAAATTAATATTAAGTATCAGACCAAATCTCTCTGGATGGTAGTCAAAAGGGCAAGGTATTGGTTACAGCATCAGCCAGGACTTTCACAGGCTCAGAATCAGTAATTCCCCACATTTTGCATTTTTTCAAAGGGTCTGAGCATTAGCAAACCACTCCATAACCTTTAGTTACCTTGTTTTTATGAAATGTTAATCTTACAAGAGGAGGAGATTTTGTCACCATTAATGTTCAGGATCTAAATCCAAGTTGGAAATCTCAAAAGTTTGCTATTACAAGTCAATATATAGTAATAGAGTTAAAATGAGGATCACAAATATTTCATTCCTTTGCATACATGCCACAGGGTGAGAAAATATTACATCATCGAGCATGTAATGGAAGATCTGCTAGAAGGCTGTAAATTAAACTGAAATATCAGAGCCACAGGTGTATCCTGCACATGAATGCAGGAAGGAAATTCACACTTAGCATCTGATACACTACTTGATCAAATTCACCAGCACATTTTAATTCCCCATGTCTCTAAAAGAACCTCCCAACCACTCAATCTCTTTACCCAGCATTTATAGGCTGGTATAAAATACGGGCTAGAATAAACAAGGTCATTCCTGTACTCATTACTTAAATAATCATAATCTAGTACAGGCCCAGTTCTGCAACATTTCTTCTGAGCTCTTTCTCTCCCTGTACAAAAACAGAACAGTGTGTCCTGTTTGTAGGGGCTGACAGTCATAAGCAAATAAAGCAGATAAGATGGACTAGATGACCAGGTCCCAGGAAGCACGGAGATAATGGTGGTTAAATTGATAAGCAGTCCATGCTTAGCCAGTTGCTCAGAAGTTTTTAAGCGTCACAGTTTTCCGTGATGAACACAGAGTGCTGAAGGAGTGATTTGAGAGGTGATAAGGATTTTTGTCAATGCTCAAGAAGGGGGAAGGGTTGTCCTAGAATACGTTCATGTTTGAAAATAAAACAAGCAAAGGAAACTGGCACCAGAGGTGTGTTGCAGTCTAGGAGTGAGCAGCTTGACATGACCTGAGAAGAGGAGGAAAGGAGGAAAGCAGGGAAATGAAAACCAGTCCCTTCTGTGCAATGCAGTGGATGACTGTACCCTGCAGAGGGGCTGAGAACTTCTGGTTTCATGGTACTTGAGGAAGGGGGAACTGAAAACCTGAGGAGGATGGGATAGATTATAGAATGATGGCCTGACACCAACTCTTGTTCTGAAATGACAGCAGGTGTCTATTTGTAACCACAACCCCAGGGCTTTATAACACAGGACTGTGACAGTATATTCCCCAGTCCCATACGTCTTCAAAATTTAACATTTCCAACGCAGAGTTGCTGCTGCCTCTTTAGTTTATGCAAGTCCCTTTACTGGGAAAGAGTTCATTTCTAAAGCAAGACAAAACCTCTTAAGGATGTGATACTCAGCAGAGAAAGCAAACAAGCCTAACAAGCCTTGAAAGCTCCAATTGCAAACACAGATTCAGTTTTTGCAGAGAATCTCAGAGCCATGACTGATTATGTCTGTAACATCTTCACCTTGCTACATGCAGTGACTCTGGCTGCAACACCAATGGAATGACCAGAATTCAAGAAGGTGCCAAGGGAGGTCTAAAACACACTTTTGTTACTTTGCCCCTTGGGTAGAATTAAGGTATTGAATAGAAGAGACACAAATTATTTGTTTTACAAATGAGCTAGACTTGAGCTGAAAACTTTTACAGACCTACAGCTTTTCTGACTTCAGCAAAAGTTGTCACCACCTAAAGAGTGATGAACGTGTAGGCGACTAAAGCTGTTTGCAGCCCCCACAGTCTCTTCTCTCCCAGGTTGGCACAGACACCCAGACCTGTTCTGAGAAGGGCTAACACGCCCCAAAAGCACTCAACTGCCACACACAGTCAACACAAGGCTGAAGGAGCGAGAGCTGGGTCTCTTGTCCTGCATGATTTCTTACTGCTGGAAAAGTTACAGTCCTGTGTTCAGAGCTCTGTGCACTCAGAGGCCATCCAAATCTACTTAGCCTCTGCTACGAGGTTACAAACTTCTGAACAAAGGTCAGAGTATTCCCAAGATGCTTTCAGATCCAGCAAAACGGTAGGAGAGTGAGAAAATCAGTGCTCTATTGTTTGACTTGGCAGCAATATTCGATCAGCTGCTAGTCACAAGTAAAGAAGCTCAAAACAGACTTTGATCAAAATACTGATTTTTGCATGTAAATTCTGCTTCAGAAAAAAAAAAAAAAACAACAACACAAAATACGATATCTAGAATGTCACACAAGAAAAATGTATCTCATTCTCAAAGATATATTCTAGACAGAATAGATTCACATGAAATTTCTGATCTGTCTTAGCAAGAAATATTTTCTTTTGAGGCATTTTGGATAATAGAAAAAAACAATATAAATATTATAAAACTTACATAAATATTTTTTAAAATAGGGAAAGGTTCTGAAGTGGGAAAAGAACTTTTATATACACAGAGATCGAGGAAGAAGTGTGTGTGTGTGTGTTTGTGTCTCTGTGCATGTACAGATATGATCAGAAAATTTTAGCCATCTCTGTCTGGAAAGGAAAAGCAGATGCAGTTGTGGAACTCAAGTCCATTGCTCATTGAACCATGGTTCACATCACTTGTACTCCAGCTGAACCAAGTTCCATACATAATAGGAAACACATTACTTTAACAAATTAATCTAGCAACAGTAAAAAACTCAGTCTCTCTCGAATACAGCTCATTTGTTTTACTTCTATTCAGTTCCACAGTTATCTGCTGTCTGACTGTAATTCTCTAAAACTGTGCCAAATGTGTTCCAGATTTTTATCATAGCATATCACGATAGGATCTTTCCAGCCCATGAGAACATACAGTCAACAAAGCTCTTTTCCCTTCATTTCCTGAGCTACTGGCAAAAGCAATTTCATTTTCAGGATGTTAACATTATTATTTCTGGCTAAGAAAATAATAATCCATCATTAAAATGCTGATAAGGTATCAGCAAAGAATGTTTTGATTGTGGTTGCCATCTACAAACACACACTTATATGTAGCTTTTTGAAAATAAAGGCACACTTTCAAGGTGAATAATAATAAACCGGTTGCTGAGAGAGACTGTTAATAATGACACAAAATGCAGTTCAGACTAACAAAAAATCTGTATTTGTTGTAAACACATCATGTAACATGAAGAGGTCTCAATTTTTACACCTAATTGTTGGACTTGGGTTACATGCTGGAGTTACCTTATACACAAGCAATCCATAAAAGTTGATGGGCTGTGGGGCACAGTGGAATTGTTTGGTGCCCTACAGAAAGAGTGCCTGTGTGGAGAGCCACCTACCCCAAGTCCTGCTCTTTCAGTACTTCAGGTCAGCCTCCTGTTGGAGGATACACTTGTAGCAGACACCCAACTTTCCCTCTAAAGGAACCACTAAACAGAAAGTTTGCTGAAGGGCTTGTGCAGGTCTACATCTCATCATCACCTGGAGTGAAGGTACTGGTGAACTTCACTCCAGGGCTAAGGGATTCAGCATTTTCTCCATTCTGGAACAACTTGAAAAGGCTTTTAAACTCTCAAGCACAGCACTCCTGGGAAAACCTCAAAAGCTGTGAAAAGCAACAAAACTAAATCAAGGTATTTTCCAAGCAATGGTCTTTGTTTTACCATCTTTTTTTTTTTTTTCTTTTTTCCAATTTGGGGTAATCACAATAATACAATTATTATCCAGCAGCTGTAATTACATTAGAAAAAAAATCACTAGACACTCTTTAAATTAAATTAAATCAAATCAACTCATTGATAGAGTGTATAAAAATTGATTTCTTTTCATATTATTTTTAAATGCCTCAAATGGGTGTTACTTTTGCATGAACTAACACCTCCTATTTCTCACAAGTGTTAAAAAAGCCTTTCCAACATTACAGTCCCCTCAGTCCTGCTAGATAACTTCCTACAAAAATATTAGTGAGTTTTAATTACAGCAAGAAAACTTGGGAAGGATGTGAAAGCTTACATATAATGTGTATGAAGAGTTAAAAATTTGTGTTTTCTTTAGCAGCTTATCAAACCTTAACTTTCCTTTCCATTCCTTTGTCTTACGGTGCTGTGTATTTTTTTTTTCCATTCATTGTAGAATTCAAAACACAACTGATTTAATGGCTTTCCTGTTTGTAGACCACTTCATGCTATATAAAAAAAGGAGTGTATTTGTATTCTAGGGCGTTCTTGGTTTGTTTTGACCTGAGGCAAACAAAGAAAGATCTTTCTTAACCTAAATTTTATATTATACAACCCTTCCATTGAATGACAGACTTAACCTTAATGCTTTAAAGTTTTTGACTGCAAACTTTCTCTCCTCCTGTTCCACACCATTTTCCCTTTTGCTTTTTTTGTTTGACCCCACCACCTAGGTAACTTTGCTCATTCCTGACTCTTTCAACAAATGCTCAAAAATCACTGATAGTTCCTATAGTTATTGCAGCAACAAATCAATAAGGAACTGACCAGATTTTCACAGTGAATAACACCAACCTAAGGAGTCTCCAGTTAAAACAAGTGTTAGAGGAGAGCCAAAGAAACGTTTCTGCACCTAAATGGTAGAAGCTTTCAGCACTGAAATGCTGACAATGAACAGGAGTCCCACCCTCACACGAACTGGACATCTCAGAAAGAGACACAGAAGTCACCACCCCTGTTGCTGAGATGGGCAATGGCAGCACAAAAGATGTAGCAATGCTTAGAACTGGCCAGCTAAGCCAGTTCTGTGTCTAAACAGCCTTGTTTTAAATTTCTCTGCTCTTTGACCTTTCATTCAGAGGTTTCTCCCCTTATCTGAGTGGAGCATCTACTAAAAAAAAGGCACCTATATAATTTATTTCAAAAAACAGAGCTGTGTTTGACAAAGTATGTTAAAACACAAAATAATTAATTTAGATACCCTTTTACTGCAAGTGTAGTGCTGTTATAGCTATCTGCTAGACTATGGAAGATAATTTCAGTTCTTCACTAGATAAATTATTTCATATGACCGAAAGCTCAGTTCAAGTCAATAATTTTTGCTCCCTCAAAGACTACACAAAACACCAAGACAGTTCCTTTCAGATAAAATGTAACAATGCAGAAAAACATCCAAAGCTATTTTGTAATTCTTCCTCATACCAAGTTGTGAAGTACTTTGTAAGAATTTTCAATGAGTGCTTCCAAGCTTTCAACAAACCAAAGTAAATTATTGTTGTTTCTCTTTTTGAAAGGAGAAAAAAAGACTAACAGTAAGTATGATTCTATTACAAAGGCCAGCTTCAAAAGGTGACAGATATAGCAAGCTGAACTATAGGAACAGTAACTGGCCAGACACATTTAATTCTTAGACAACTTTAAGATTTATCAAAATGAAAATAATATAAGTGAATAAACACATAAAAACTATTAAAAGAATAAATATAACAAGTGTTCTTCTCAAGCACCCTTGCTTTTGCTTCAATTCAAGTACTTACTACACAAATGTTCTTTTAGAGTTTATATTAATATTTATGCATAGACATGTAGAAATTTATGTTTCCAGGAAGATGATATTGATTCAAAAATAGTGACTATTTTGGATGAAAGCAATAGAAGTGTGAATGGCCAGAGATGGAGACCTCCACTAGAAACAATTACTGGGTGTTTATTTTAAGTTTGGGCTGATATTATTGTAGATTTTTTTGTTAATAAAAAAGTAAGATATAAAGAGATATCTATAGTTACAGATATTTTTTACATCTAATCTATGAAAACAGGAACCCAACTGGTTGCATTGCTATTTAAAGTTTTACTGTAAAAATCAGAATTAAAAATAACTTTATTGGTAGTAAAATACATTAATATTGCCCAAACTATGTCTCCCAGAAACGTAAAAATACTGAGAAGCAAGTGCCTAGAAACAGTCCATTTAATAGTTTGGGAAATAGTATAAAATCTAGAAACGTGAAAATGTTGAACCTGCCATAATAATATGAGCTGATGAGGTCAGCAGAAAGGATACACTGAGGTTTTGTACCACTATGAATACGTGAAAGAGGAAGAACAAAAATGCCCAAACACTGCCAGCGAGGTCAGGAAGACAAAATAAATTGAAAGGTTCAGTGACATTGCAGCCTTGCAGATAGAAGCCAACCTAGGAAACACACTTGTAATTTAACATGAAGCAGAAGTTGGGTAACATACCGGATAAATAGCAGCCAAGCTAATGAAACAGCAAGCCCAAGAGAGATGGAACAATGCAGTCTAAGTTTAATTAAAGCATTAGAGTTTTAAACATAAACAATTACAAATTCTGATCAAAACCATGGAGAGAGTCTTATTTAACTTTCCTTGATCAATTGCCAGGTACAAGAGCTAAAAACTGCAATACTGCATAGCTTCCACTGACAGTGGGTGATGTGATCCACGTCTGTTGGTACAATGCCAACTCACAACTAAATCAGGCAGAAAACCAAAGTCAGGGCATTGTTGTAACCTGTTGTAGGTGTCATGCTTGCCCTACTTGAAAAGCAAGAGTGTCCAGTGAAGGAACTGCAAACTAAGCCAAAACCAAAATATACAGCAAAAGTGGGCGTCTCAAAGGCAACAGCCATGACCAGAAAGGACTAGCAGAGACCACTTAAAAGGAAAAGAACAAGAAGGTGAAACACAATCTAATTTATAAGTTTAACACAGTGTGGGAGGCATGACAGCGCAGTGAACCATGACGAGTAAAAATGCAATAGACAAAAATGAAAAAACTAAGAAAATGCACAGTTTTGTCAAAAGCTGGTATCTGAGGGAGGACAAAAAAATTATTGTGAGAAAGCAGTCTAAGTTTGTCATTATAAAAAGCTGCATAAATCCAAATTTTTAGCTGTTGTGAAACAGCCCACATTCAGAGAGCTCTTCATTTACTTAGATCAGATGAGATTTACTTAAACCAAGATGAGGATCAGGTGAGATTTTGGAGGGTTTTTAACCTTCTATTTCAACTCTACCATGTAGTAAATGTTACTGTAAAAATCATATAATAGAGGCTGAACCTAAGGCACTGGTGGCTAAGTCAAAGAATAGCAAAAGGGTTTTACAAAGAGGAAGTTTCAGTGAACTGTTGACCTCACATTGTCCTAATAGGAAAAGTTGACAATGATAGAAATAGAGTCCTTGGTGATGCTAGGCATCAGTATGTTGAAAGCCATCACTACATGTTCCAAAGTCCTGCGAGACCCTTATCCCCAGATGTCCAGATTAGGAGCTGACTGGGAGTGAACCATAGTCCTTCCTGGCATACATACAGATTTCCTTTCTATGGAAACACATTCCCCACACATCCCTGCTTGTGGCTGGAATGAGATCAGAAGGTATGTGCATGCCCTAACCTGCCCTTCAGAAACACTCCTGAGCCAAACACTTCAAATAGTGACCGAGTTACAGATTTGTGCTAATGTAAGAGAAACCAGAATTTGTATTTTGTTCAGTACCTTTATCCATTATTAGCACAAATTCTAAATTTACTGCCTGCAAGAGAAGATAATACAGCTACCCTATGGCTAGTTCTGCATAATTACCTGCCCAGGCTGTACAGCCTCACTTTGCTGAGAGCTGAGTCTTTCAGCTCTGCCTTCACACAGCACCTAGAACAGTGGATCCCTTCTCTTTGTAAGACTTTCTGTAAAAGAAAGTGTGTTACATTCATATATCTGCAGCCCTCCATGTGGCTGAAAGGCACATTTGCATCTTTCCACTGTAACTGCCTGCACTGCTTGCCCAGCCCAGACATTTCCTTGTGCCAAGTGTCAACATCTGATTACCATGTGATTTTTAGTTGGCCACGGTCCTGCAGTACTGGCATGATTCCAGTAATCTGATGATTTAACAACAAAAGTTGCAGCAGATTTTGACCCTGAGAACTGAGTCTCAATCCTTTCCAAAAGTGGCTATTAATATTTATTTCTCCAGTCATTCATCCACCTTGTCAGTAAAGTGCTTTGGAATTTTCTCTACTTTTTCCTAAGGCATAACTTCCCTCTTCACCTGAATTCTTTAAGCATGATTAAAGCCACAATAATTACCTATTTACCTGGTTTTATTCACAGAGAACAATAGATTTGGTATTATCCACTTCCTGCTCAGATTCAGGGAAACACATCCCAAGTAATACTCCCACTTCAGTGAAATTAATAGAAGAAAGAGAATTTGTTCTGTACAAATTTTGCTGATCTGCAGATCTGAACCCATCAGAAAAATGCTTCATAAGAACAACTATGAGTGTGAACATGCTTTTTGGTATTATTAAAAGTGCAGCAAATGTATTTGTTAAATTTCCTGCTTTCATTTTTTTTTCCTCTGGTAGAACAGAGAATAGAACAAAGCATACTGGTAGGTGATTAATTTTGCCTTATTCCAGTGAATTATAACGTGGAACAGCTCAACGCTCAAATTAGTCACTCTCAGATGACTGATACAGAGGCTCACAGGCTCACAACAATCTTTCCTACAGAGAAAACAACACTCGTTTATAAAGATGACCACTACAATAAGAGGGAGACAGAAGACAAAGACGCAGACCAGTTGCAGTTGTCTCTTTGTGGCTTTTAACTTTCATCTTTAACTGATTAAACAGAGATCTGAAACCAAGCAACTACAATTCAGGGAAAGGTCATGGGATTTTTTCCTCCTAAAAATGCATTTATAACTTAAACACACTGTTACACTAATTTTATCTGCATACTAATTTCAAAAGTATGGCCTGTACTTAATTATCCTATTTACAGTGCTCTGTAAATTAACTGCAGGAACAATTTGCATCCAAGTCCATCTATGCCAATGAGTTCCTGAGGCATTGCTGTGGATTATTGTAGTTCTGCTCCTCATTTATTATGGCTTGGCCTGCATGCTGTACTAATTCTACACCTTAAAATATGCCTGCTTCTCTGTAGCAGTTAGCATAGATCAATTGTATGTCATATGGTATATTATTTATTTGCATACAGATCTGTATTACATAAACCAGCATGAAGGCTCCACAAAGCCTGCATTTGGTAAGTCTTATGATAGATTTTGGGTTGTTCTCATGGCAGATGTAGTTTTTTCTTACCTCCATTACCAGGAAAAAAAGAAAGCTCCAAAATTATGAAGTATGCAAACCTATAACATTTCTGTATATTGAATTTCCTACAGCAAGTCTGAGAAACAGAGGTAGAATCTGATTTAGGCACAAGAAGCTACTACATTTTCTGCTTCAGTCTATGGATACCAAAAAATAAAACAAACAAACAAAAAACCAAACAAACAAAAACAAACAAACAAACAAACAAAACACAAACAAACAAAAAAACCACCTATCATAGGAGAAGGAAAGAAGACTTTGGAAGATTTTCATTCAATGCTGCCACATTCACATTTGGCCTCAATAATATGGGTCTTTTTGCACATTTTCCTACAAAGACAAGGAGCCTGCCTTGTCCTGAGTGCATCATCCAGGCTGCAGTTGGTGCCTTTTTCACTGACTTCACTGTCAGGGCAGGAGACCTCAGACCACATTAGTGTGAACATGGAGCAACCCCACTAAAGTCAGTGGAAGAGTTTGGAGTGCCTGCGGAAGCAAGTCAAGGTTTGGCACTCCAGGATGAGATCATAAAATTTCTCACCAAGTTCTGAAACACCAGAATTGCTTTCATTTACAGTAGTATAAGCACTTGCAGAGCTGTGCAGAGGTGTCTTCCCACCTACCATCAGCCAATTTTCACAGGTTTTATTTCAACTGTTAGCTGCAAAGTACTTGTGCAGTGTTTATCAACATAAATAACCTGAAGATTTATCCATCCTTATCTCTGAAAAAGTTTCTTACTTCTTATGTAACAAAAGGATTTTTTTTCTCTCTGTCAGAAAGGCTTTTAGAATTACAGAGAAAACTCAATCCTGGGAAACTGATAAAGGCCTAAATATAAAGGAAACACATAAATATGTGTTATCAGAAAAACATGTCTTCTTTGATTTTCTCGAGAAATGATGACTCAGGCAAATTAAAAATGCTGGCATGTAATATTTCAATATATAAAAAACCTGAACATTTTGCTATTTACATGACACTCATACAGGTGTTAAAATGGTTAAAAAAAAATTAATCACTACTGTAAGGCTGTAAAGGTAAGGCAATGCAACAAAAGGCAATTTGAGCAGTTTGCTAACTTATTCGCACACTTTAAGGTACAGTGTTGAATGACCTGATCAAAGATTGTGATATTCTAAAAAATCTGCTTCACACAAAAAGCACAGGAATGCTGGGCCTTCCTCACTTGGGCTGTGCTTGTTTGCACAGCAATGGACAAACTCTGCCCTTCTCTTTTGTTGTTCATTGGGTAGGTGAGTACTGCTGATCTTAAATGCATTGAATGATAATTATTATTTTCCTCTACAGACTGTGCTGTTCTCACAGTATTTTAGAACTGTTTTGGAAATATAATAATTAAAAAAAAATCTGTTCTGCTCTAGGGATGCTACACATCCTATCCAGTCACCATGCAGGAGTTATATGAGCTTAAAGTGTGCTCACTCCAAGGGGAGAACTCAAACAGCCCACTGGCCTGTTGTCCTGGACTCTTCTTGGCATGTTAGAAATAAAACTCTTTAGAATCTTGAAAACCAGCTAAGCTGATTTTTTCAAAAAACTCTAAACACATCTGTCTACTACCATAACAAATATCCTGAATAGTTAAAATTATTGGCAGCATTCAAACTTCTGAAGAAAGTCCAGTGATCTTTTTTGTCAAATACAAAGAAGAAACAATATTTTTCCTTCATTTCATTTTTAGAAACAGCCAAACCATTAAAAAATAATTTCTTGAGTGAAACATTCAACATGATAAATGTGTGCCCAAACACATTAAATTTAGCAAAGTTATACACTGCTATAAACATGGCCTTGCAGCATAAATGCATTTATTTTGATAAATATGTTTACACTGCAGGATATAAAAGAGCTAAGATATGAATTGGATTTGGAGTTATCTGCAAACTAGTAAACAGAACTGAAAAGAAATATTTTTTATGTATGTTTATTATATAATACTTAATCTCTTCCTATAATTTTATTTAGGAAAAATGGCCTATTTTATGTCTACTATATGAATAGATATACCTGTGTGGTTTATAGACTAACCTGAGTATGGGAGGGTACCCAATATCACATAGTTCTCATGCCACATTCTGCAGCCCTCATCACCTCTGTTATCCCTGACCAGGAAAAGAAAGGGACACAATTGTAGCATCAGTCCTCAGGTGGTGAGGCTTCCATTTGCTGTGACAGGTAAACAGTGTCTGGCTCTTTCTAAAGAGAAAACCCTCTGATGGACTCTGATAAAGCATCAGGAGAGAGGAGAAAGAAAAGGAAGATGTTCAAACAAAAGGAAGGGATGTGTAAAAGGAGAGCAGTGGATAACCATTTCTTTCACTTATAAACTTCTTTTTCTTAAGGCAATACACCAAAATATCTATTCAGGACAAAGCTCTTATTAGATATTAAAAATTCAACATGTAGTACTAATTTTGGAATTTATGAATTTGTAGATAAATGTCACGTCTCCACATTCCTTGAAGAGATATTGGTTTTCAATTATTTTGCTGTTTTATAATTCTGCATGGATTTTTTCTCACTCATACATTAGTTGGTTTAAAACTTTTAAAAAAAGTAGAAAAGGAGTCAAACTCCTGTAATTGCTTGATGGTGCCATCCTGTCCTTTTGAGGTCAAAGCAAGACAGTACGGAAATTTTTTTCCTTACCCTCTTTCAACAGATGAGCCAGGAGCAGACAGTCAATTGAAACAGTGATGATTACAAATGACAACTTGTAGCATGTGTTATCACAGACACAGTATATAGTAATTCTGCCAACAATGTATTTTGCTAACCATATGGATTCCGGGAAAATTGTTTTTTCTGTAGGAAATCAACTGCAGACAAATTATCACAGTATGTCTTTCCCAGGATCTGTATGGGACAGGCACGCTTGTCCCAGCACGGCATGGGACAAATGCAATGTTAGTTTAAAAGGTCTTTGGCAGACACTGGGTGAAAACCAGGCCCCTTTAAAGTTAGTGACTAAACATGGATAGATATTAGCATGGCTGATATTGTTCTAATTGCCCAAATAATTGTTGGACTGTCAAATATTTTAGGTTCAACTCAGCCTATTCACAATGTAAGAGAAATCTTTTCTCTCAGTGGCTTTCTCTCTGGGTTATGTTAATCAAATAAATCACATCACAGGCTCACAGTCAGGCAGGGATGTGGCAGGTCCTTGAAGGTGTCAGATGTGACCCTTGCTGAGCTCAAAGTTTTCCTGAGATAACTTTGAATTTTGAATTCATTCCTTGAAGGACACAGTTCCCATGTATATCACTTCAAATCTCACTAGAGAACATCTGTGCTTGATGGGCACATAGGAAGAGATAAAATAGAATTATCCAGTTTAAAGTATGCCTGGACAAAAGATATAGATATGTCTGGAAGAAGGCATGGCACAGCCTTAGAAATGGAAATGTAAGGGATTGTAGTTGGGTGAAATTTCCATACAGAAAGCTAAAAGAGGAGGAAATGTGGACTATGGGACACCTCTTCCTGTGCCTTAGTGGCAGCTTTCCCCCGAGAGCGACAGACGGTGCAGCACAGACCCCCCCTCAGCTCTCAGCAGCAACAGCAGAGAGGTGACAATTTGCTGCCCTACATCCTCTCTGAAACCTTAATGACAACTTCAGCCAAATTACCATCCAGCCACAACAGCCTAGGTTTGCAGGTTAAGCGTGCTGATGTCATTAAGCTAAGCACAAAAAATAAACATGATCAGTCTCTGTGAATAACAAAGACTGTGTAGGGAACACCCTTTGAAAACCAGAAAACATAGAGGAAAAAAAAAACAAAACACAAAAAGGAGAATTATTTATGCTACTGTGAAAGCTGAGGACATAGCTCAGAAGGAAAGGTTTACATATATAGCTTGCAGATTTTAACAGTATTTTTAAACTTTTTTTTTTTTTTTTTTAATTAGGGGATCATTTTAAAAGCTTTGGGTCATATTCTTCAGAGTCACTGATACAAATAATTTTGAAGCAGCTTAATCCTCCATTTATTATTATTATTATTATTATTATTATTATTATTATTATTATTATTATTATTATTATTATTATTATTTTGTTCTGTGGTTATTTTAAAACTCTTCAATTTTCCCAGTATGGTTGGGACTTCTAAACCCTACAGAAGTAATGCCAGAGGCAAAACACACCAAAATCTTCAAAGCACTACTTTTTCACCTCCAGTTTCTATTCTTGGTAAGTATTCTCTAGTTTAGCAGACTATGTGATATCAGCGCTACTGGAGACTTCACAGAAGATAGAGTCACAGCAGCCCTCTCAAGCCTCAGCTTGTGAAATAAAACCAACTTTCAGCAAGTGATATAAGAAAATTTCTGTATTATTCCAATGTCCAGAAGAATGTTTATCTTAATGCATTTAAGACTGTAGACACATTTCAGTGGGATGTCCATTTCTGTGAGCAGAATGCAAGGAAGTGACAAATTAAATCTGCTACTGTGGATAACTATGTTAACTGCAGATATTTTGATATAAAAATTACTGCAATTAAATGTTCTAATACAATCAATCAGCAATTCCAATTATATAATTTATGGAAGACAGTTCACTTATTTCATCAGCCTGCAGACCAGGCCTGTGTTTGAACTGTTAGAATAACAGCAACCTCCAGGGAGCCCAGAGCCTCTTGTAGGCTCAGTCTCTCTCACTTTCTCTGGATGTACAGAGAACTGTGAGGTCATGAGAAGAAAAATCATGACTCCTCGTAACTTGACATATTCCTACTGCCCAGACAGTTCTCTCAGAGTATTTCTAATGTAATTTGATCTTCCAGTATCATTCATTGAGACAGAGAGAACATAAAATATCCTGGGAACTGTCATTTATACTTTCCAATTCATAAGCAGTTTTCCTTGCAAATATTTCAAACAGTCTCTGAAAACAGTGTTATAGAAACACCACGAATCCAGTTCTCCATCACACAGCACTTGTCAGCTGTGAAACTGTGGTCGGTTTGCCACTGGCTGCTCCATTGTCTCTCCTAAAATGGGGATATTAAAAGAAATCTAAAGCCAGAAAGGTCAAAACTGAGTCTCTGTTATGTTGACCTGGGGGGGGACTCACACCAGGGAAGTCAGGGCATGAGTGGTAGCCTTAAAAAGTCTGAATGATAGCACTTCACATCCCTTTGAAAATGTGTTACTGTCTGTGCAAGGCTGCAAGAGGAGAGGATAATCGGGTCTAAAATTGGACATTCTCTTCCTCACATTCAATTTTTTCCCTGATTCCCAGAGGAAGGCCACTCTCATTTCCCTGAAATCCAAAAAGGCATTTCTTATTTTTAACCTACCCATTGTCATCTAGGTCATTATATAGTGATGATTATTCAAAAATTTCCTCTTACCCCAGTAAGTTGAAATGAAATTTGCCTGCTGTGCTGCACACAAACCCCAAGTAGTGCACACCAGTGACAGGACATTTTCAAGCAACCTTCAGTTG
This sequence comes from Prinia subflava, assembly GCF_021018805.1. Lineage (NCBI taxonomy): Eukaryota > Metazoa > Chordata > Aves > Passeriformes > Cisticolidae > Prinia > Prinia subflava. The sequence continues at coordinate 13,253,489 of NC_086253.1, read as the reverse complement.
TATGATTCATTTCCCTACGGCTGTTTCACACGAGTACTAATACTTAGAACTTCCCTGCCAACAAGGATTGGCCTCTTGACTTACTTGTTTGGTGAGGGCAGCTTCCCTTAGGCATTTACCTCATAACATCCAATTAACAGTTACTATTGTACCATCAAAGTTCACGCTTAACTGCAACTTGCCAAGTGATGTGCTCTCTCTCCTTTACAGATATTGCTGGCTTTTTCTGGCACAGCATCAAAAATTTGGTCCTTGTATCAGGATTATATGTGCAGGCTTGGTATATGTACAGCAATACAAAAAAATAATAAGCTTCATCATGTGAGCACCACAGAGAAACTCTGGATTCCACTGTGATTGTGTCCAAAATCAGCTTCCTTCTGAAGCCAAATATTTAAATGGCTGCAATAGTCCTTCTGGTAATAGAAAGAAGACAATTCAAGAAACAACAAAGTGTGTAAATACTCCCCATTTAGTGTGCAAGTTGGCAAGTATGCACACAAGAATGCATGTCCTCAGGGCGAAGAGAGCAGACCCTGGCCAGAGAGATGTTGTTTGGATTAGTGATTTAGCAGTTATCCTGCTCTTTGCAGCTCCTGAGACTGCAAGTTACACCGCTATTGGAGTTGAGAAATGAGTAGCAATGCTCCATATGTGCATCAGCAGAGCTGGGAATGACTTTACAAGTCAGCTGTTTTCCTCTGAACAGGTGGATACAAGTAAGAGCAAGATGATACCATCACATAGCATCTGCTATGTCTCACTGATTAACACTGACCATAACTTGCCAGAAATAATTAGTATTGTAGAATGAGTCATTTTACCTTGATGTAGTCCAAAGATAAAGAAACCCCACTTTATCTAAAGGTACCTAATCAGACCCAAACAAGTTAGTTTAAGCTGCAGAGCAAAGGTAGCCATGTTAGCACAGTGTGACACTCTTCTCAGCAGAGCTAATTAATCTGTACAGAGTGCAGCAGTAATGTTTTATATTGTTTCTGGCAGCAGCCCAGAATGGGTCTTCCCACAGCTCTGTTGCTCTTTCTGTCAAGAACGTCAGTTCCACATCAGCCAGCACTTCCTAAGCTCAGTGAGAACTAAGATTTGAAGCAGTGGCAAACTCTATTGGCAATTGGGACGTATAATAGATTTCTGAAATTTGAAATGCAGAAATATATCATTCAAGCACACTTCCCACATAACACTCCCTCAAAAACTCCTCTTCAGAGTCATGGACCAGCAAGAGGTTTCTGTTCTCCAGAATAATTATTAATTACCCTAGAAAACCAAAAAGCCCTTGCGTGACTTCACATCAGGGTATGTTTACAATTGCTTACACATATATATACACTTTTCTTTTAACAAAGGTATTGAGACATTAAAATATTTTACAAGCATTTAAAATCTCATTTTCCATCCATCCTTGGGGCAATAAGGCTAAGGGCTGCCCTTGTGCAATCAGCCTTTTGTGATTCAAGCCTGAAGATATGAGAAGTTTCCCTTCAGCTGTCATAGTGCTGGATGGAGACTTTGGAAATGAGGGCTAGAAGTTCAAACAGCTGAATATTCTTTTGTGGCAGGCTGCCAAACTCCTGTGTCCCCTCCCTTTTATTCTGGCTTGTCCATATGCAGCCAATTCGTCTCAAGGTTTGACGCAACATTTGCAAAATGTATAGAGGTTCTTTGATAAAAAGCCATCCACGAATTCTATCATCGTCATTATTTGCATTTATCCTACTACTGAGCACTGTAATAGACTTTACTGTCATACAACACCAGCAGCCTATGAATCACTGCCACCTAACTCAGCGGGGTATGAACTAGTCGTGGAAAGAATTGACTTGAACATAATTTCTTTTTTCCTCAGAAGTATTTGGACAGAATCCAGCTTTCAGCTGAGAAGGAACATCAGCTCCATGGAAATTCTTGATGAACTGGGTCCTCTAATACCTTGTTACTTGCACAACCCAATAATACTCACAAGTGTAAAAAATGTTTACAACCTGTCCCAAACACTTTGTCCAAACTTGGACACAGTGAGAATAGCATGCACCAGGTCATTATCAAAAAACTAACAGTGGGTGGCTCTGCAGGTCTCAGACACTGCAATATTATCAGAAAATGCCTTATGGAAGGAAAATTAATAACGATTTTCTGCCACTTCTTCAGGATCAAGTGTGCTTATAGACACTTGTAGCAGCCTCTACTGAAGTCAAGTTATACATGTTCAGTAGATTAAATGTAGTCATGTCTACACATACAAACTGAAGCTCTGATTTTTAGCTGAACACTTGGAATCATGACCATAGCTCTCTTAATACAAGCTATTTTCTGTAATTAGGTGTTTGATATAGACTAGGAGGGGTAAAATAATTTTATTTAATCATTTCCACAATTATATTGAGCTGCAGAGCCTTTGTGCTATAGAAGCATTTTGTGTCCGGATGAAAAAACATGCCAGTAGTAGTGGTATGTTCATGAGAGCTGCCTTTCATACACATCTTGTCTTTAATGCCTTCATTCCTGAAAAGAGTTGCAAAATGTTTTCAATTTACATGAGAAGTTGTTACTGCGTGCACTGAAATTGCACATGACTTGTAATAAAGCCCAAGAACAATATGATTTCTCAGCTGTAGCTTTAAGTCCAGCTGCAATCTGGTCTAGAGTTATCCAACTTAGTAACAAAGCTAATTCATCCATTCAAGGGAGGACACATAAACTAAATTGCTTTTAAAAAGCCCACAAACAAAAAAAACCAAAGGTTCATGAAGGAAATCTAGCTAATTATATCTTTTCATGGTCTCCCTTGCTGACTGGACATCCAACAGCCTTTTTAAGGCATTAGATGCTGATAAGATGCCACACAATCTTTTCTTTTGGGATGCTTGACACACTGGTTTCCAGCCATGGCATTCAGAGATTACTTTCTAATGTATTTAAAAAAACTAGAAAATTGATTAATGCTCAGTTTCTTCTTCACAGTGAGACTTCTTGAGCTGACTGATTTTCATGCTTCTTTCCAGTGCCACTCACACTCAAAATATGACAATTACACTAACACAAGCAGTGCAGTCTCCTCTCATTTAAATATGCTTTCATGATAGCAAAGGAATTAATCCAACTCCAGGAACTCATGAAGAAAAAAGTCATAGCTCTCATGTAATAATACTGCTATCACTGTCAATAAAATTAGATTTAACCATATTTGGGCAAACAGAAGGGTTTATTCTTTTATTAGTTAATGTCTGAAAATGTTCCTGTGTTCATATTTTCCTAGAAAATTAATTGTTCACCTCAAGACTTTTCATGTAATCTCCACTTTGAAGTCTCCTACAATTATTTTTAGAAGAGTTAAATCTTCATAAACACATGAAAAGAAAAAGCAGCTCTGGAACCAAAGACAAACTTTTCACTTAGCTGCAATTTGGATGAGATTTTCTTGACAATGAAGTAAAAAGAAGTAGAGCAGACACTCACATAGCCACTGGAGAATTGAGGATATAAACCTAGGTCATACCTGTTATCTTCTCTGTGTCCGTTTTTTTAAAGGTTGAGAGCAAAAAAATATTGCGATGGCAATATTTTGTATTTTGTATTTTGTATTTTGTATTTTGTATATTTTGTAAACCTAATTTAAGATTAATATTGTGACTGAGAAAAAAAAGTAGTATAGCCTGGCACCTAGTAGATAGATTTCAAAACACAAATTCCTTGGATAGTCTCTAGTGTGGATAACAGCCACTCAGAATTAATTCCACTCAATTAATTAATTTCTCAATTATTTAATTGAGAAAACTTTCTGATAATTTTCATAAGAATGGATTTTTTCAATTGCATATTTAATAAGAAGTCCAAAAAAACGATCACAACTTTCTCAAAGCACACCAGAAATGGAAAACAATTTTATTTTAGCAATGTTAAAAAAATTTCATGCTGTTTTCATTCTTAATTTATGTTAGGCTGTGTTCTATTCTATTAAAAGTAAGAGATAAGCAAAGGAGAACGTTGAATTGAAACGGTGAAATATTTTTGCTATATTGAAATAATAATAAATAACAACTTCTTGAAATGAAAGCAGGGGATAAACAAAAATTAAATCCTTCAGCTGTCACAAATGACAGTAATTTTTCTTTTTTTAATGTAGAATTTCACTGAAAGATACTATGCTATCATATCCTCTCTCTCCCATAAACACAAATCCAGTTTCTAACCTGCTTTACTCTATTAACTGCTTGTAAAGATTATTTTATTACCTCCCTATGAGGTAAATTGTTCCTGTTTGGCACAGACTACTGGAAAAATCAATGCAGACCCATAGTACCAAGGAGGAATAACAGGAAACACTGGGGTTTCTCAGAACTCCCTGACTATCCTGGGAGATGTGTCAATTTAGGGCATCCTTTTAGTGAGGTACAGTATATTCACTGCTTATTAATCTCACTGTGCTGGTAAAAATAAAGCTCAATATTTCCTTTCAAGGCTGATTATTTTTAGAGTTGCAATGGAGGATGAAATGGGAATGAGCACTGTAATACCCTGCATGAAAAACAGAGGAAGGCACAAGACTTACTGTAAGAAAGATCAACAAGATGTCTGTAAGAATCTCATTACACACACACGCACAAAAGAAAAGGAACCTGCAGTAAGAGTAGCTACATGAGTGCTTATTTTGAGAGGGAAAACCAAGTTTGATGCAAATGCACTGTGTGTTATTTTGCACAGTGTGTGAGCACACAGGATGGCACAGTGTGAGCTGCCTTTGTGAGCAAGTAGAGAACAGACCAGACACCTAAAAGCAGAGTGGAGAAGGCAGGCAAAGAATACTTGTGCCTCAATTACCTGGAGAACAGAAACCCTGCAAGTGTCACACATCTCAGGTGTATACAACTCCAGGCTCTCATGAATCATCACTATGAAGCAAATAGTATTCATCTTTACAATAGGAATTGACGTGCAGTCTACAGCTTACCTCTTCCTTCTCACACACTGCTCAAAAATGCAGGTTGTCATATTCACTTGGTGTTACTGTTAGGTGTTAGATTTCATTATTTCATAAGTAGCTGGAACTACGTCGTTTATAAAGCAAACAGATTGCTCTTTGTTCATGTGATGGTTATTCATTCTGTCGTTAGGTGAGATAGCAGAAAATAAATACTGCTGGTTTGGTTTTGAATGCTGTATTGCATAAACTCTGTAAAGTACCTCTTGGGAGAAGGATGACAGAATGCTATTTTCCCTGTGACTAATCATTCTCTACTATTGCACCCTTTTCATGAAGAGGATGATATAATATATATGGCTGCATAAAAACATAAAAAACTTCTCAATTCATAAAATTAAGTTATCCTCCCTATATTCATGTCCTTCCTTGGCCTTTTGCCAACATTTTTATGAACTCTGTGGAAGAAAAAATTAAATAAATAACCGATAAAATTTTACTTAGAAAAGTCTGAAAGCTAAATGTGTATTTCTCTAATACAGTGTAATTAGCAGCACTTAGCAGACAACAGCACTGACAGAGACATTTTGGACCAAGTGACTGCCAGATGACCCTGATTACCTTGCAAGCTGCTGCAGCTAAACCATTTTACATTGTCATGGAATGAATAAGAGGAGATGAAAGTTCCAAAGCTGATTCAGTAAGAAATGGACAGTTTTAATGACAGAGACCATTACCCAGCTAGTGCATGAAAATAGTGGAAACAGGATAGCTGTTGCTGTCCTATGGGTGTGAAAGCACCATGCCCATGAAACAGGGCCTCATAGTCCATCTGACTCCAGTATTGATCTAAAGATTATAGAAAACTGGCCAGAATATTTATTACCTTCCATTTACTCCTCTGCTAAGACTATAAAATGTTGTCAGTGTGGGTAATGATTCAAAAAGGCAAGGCTGAGCTAAAGCTCACCTTTGAGCCCTGAGCTGAGGGAAATCAAAGAGTCTCCACTGGGAAGTTCTCTTCCTGAACTCCATGCCTTCATGATCTGTCAGAGATGTTACTTTGCATTGCTCACAGTGGGAATCACAGTTTTACCAATGCTGCATATTTAATTTCAAGAAAGCATAAAATTTTAGTTTTGTCAAAGGAGAGAATCAATAGAACTAAGATTGGCAACTGTTCGTATTTTCCCCTCCCCATTGATTAAACATTAACATTGATTAAAATATAAATATTAACATCACTTTCCTTTTTGCATTCTAAGTTGGGTCAATTCTGTAGATCCAAGTTTTTCCTGGAGTACAGACTTAAACTTTTTTTACATGATATCATACGAAAAGTCAAAAGCAAAATAAAGAATGAAATCCTGCAGTTACTCATGTATTATAAAAATTTTCCCATGCAGTCACAGGGAAATGCCAACATTTTCTGCATACACTGGATACACATATAAATCCCAGTTGTTTATCTCTGCAATGCTATATTTTATTCTTTGAGTGCATCGTTATAATGCAAGAAGTCAAAGCAAGATATTGTGGCAATTTCATTAAAATTAATCTGGAAAATAGTGATAGATTACACTGAACAAGCCAAATTCTTCCATAGTGTGAGCCTGGCAATGTCAGTGGAATTAAATCAGAAATGAATTTGGGCATACACAGATACAGCACTGGATTAAATCATTGAGCAATTTTTTTTTCATTATGCAAGAAAACCAGTTTGAATTCTAGTGAAACTGTACAGGCTAATCTGACTCAACGCAAGCTGGAATGTTTGCTGTATAATCAGCACTCCTTAGCAATATTGCATTATCTTTGCTTAAGGTGTACAGGAAATGATAAATGCCTGTGACTCCTGACATGCACTGGATCTGGAAGCTTACATGAATGACAAGTCAAACAAATCTCTTCCTGGGATATGTGTGCACTACTAGTGAAAAGTTTAAAGCAATTGCAGACGTGAAGGTGAGGCCATGGAGGCTCTAATTCGCTCATACACCCTGAATCAGCCACCTTATTTGTTAGATACTTGATTGTTGAATAATGTTGGCTAGAGAAAAAAATGCAAAAAATAGAACAGGAATGAGCAAGTTGTGCTGTGGTAGCTGAGTAACAGCAGGTGATTTATCACAGAGCACTTGAAAAGAAGAAATTTTACTTTTTTACGTACACTGATTATTTTACTTCTAAAAATGATAGAAATTTGGTGTTAAACTTTTAAAGGGAAACAAAACATTTGACTACTTCAAAATTAGATTATTTTGGGACTACAATTGAAATGTGTTTGTGACACTGTATTCCACAAAGAAACAGGTCTGTACAATGTTTTCAGCACACGCTAATAACAGCAAGGGAAATGTCTACAGAAGATCAGGAATTTCAAATATGGTGCATTTTGGTAACAGACTTTGTCATATATCAGAGCTCTTCACAGATCATAGCAAATTTCTCACAGATCACTGTGAGGCTGCAATATCACATTTTATCCAAAACAAACCATAAGCAGCACAGTTGAGGTTGAGATATCTCTAACTGATTCAAAGTCCAATCACGACTGAGGCACCTTAGCTTAGGAACTTCTGAACTACCCATTTGATGTGATGTGTTGGTAGTTATCTTCCTAAATTACAATCCCCTCTCCCCCTTTCTCCTGACATCCTTTCTTTTTCGTGCATGAGGAAAAAGCAAGCTGCTGAGCCAAACCCTCACCCTTGCTCTATTCTGACTCACACAGGAATGCAAACAAACCTTTTCCAACAGATTAACAATACTGAAGTTTGCAGCCACTACTAGAACAGGAACTGGTAGTTATCACGAGATGATTCTTATCATAATTTTGCCATATATACTGCCCCTAGCAATACTTCAGCAGTATTTTAACAACATGAATGATTGACTGCACAGAGGGTACATTATTTTATCTCTAGTTTACAATCAGGTCAGAGCTCAAGCAGGATGCCAAAGTGCTCTTGGATCACACTAAAAGACATTGGCAGGACGGCATTACGGCTGGCAGGCTAGACTACAGCACAACTACACGACCCAGGGTAGGGTTTAAGTGCTGCCCAAAATAGCAGTCCTGCTTTAGATGGACAAACACTTTTTCCTGCTAAGACCAGCTTGTTAAAAGGAGGCTGTGACATGCAGCACAGTGACAAAGCCATGCCTGGCTCGTGCCTGCATCTCTGCAAGGAGTCATGCAAACTTGCCTCCTGCCTAAAGAAGTCTCTTTGCCCTACGTGATGAGCTGTGCAATCCTGCTTGAAGATTTCTCAAGAAAAATGAAGCCTTATTTCTACCTAGGTCTCATCCTCATTAAAATGCTTTTACAACCTGCTTCAAATAGGGATGTGGAAGGTGCCCTTTCACTTGCTTTTGCTTCTCGATGAATAAGTTAGTAAGTTTCCACAAGTAGTGCAAACTGCTTTACCCTTGCCCTTCACTTCTGTGTTGTTAGGTGAGAAAAGCTCTAGAGCATTTTGCCTTCTCATTTACTTTGATTATTTACAGCCCCACTCTTACCTTCACTGCTATAATTGCTTATGAGTTACACAAAATCAGTCAGTTGCCTTTATTCACACTGAATAGCCCCATAGACTACAGTGAAAGCATGCTGAGTGCAGCATACTTCAGTTTATGACACCCATGAATCTCACCAGACTGAAGAACTTTAACAGGGGAAGTAATTCAGAGAGTAACTTCCACTGTCTCTGCAAAACAGGACATGGCTTCTACCTCACCTTTCCCCAGCCTCTCTGTCTCTAAAGTTAACCTAAGATCCAAGTCTACCTCCTAGTTCTACTTCTGGCATATCTACAAAACCCAGGCAAGCTGTGCAATAAAATTTAATATGCAAGTAAAATTTAAAACCCGAATTTAAATTTAAAAACAAAAAATGCACCTGCCCTGTGCTCCCACACACCACACCCTCCCCAAAAAATGTGGAAAGCTATTAAGGAAATCCATCAGAATCAAATCAAATCCTTGAACTCCAGCCTCAATTCAGGCTTCTATTACAAGCCCGTACACAAGGCATCTTAGAGCTAACCTGAGGCCAAAGAAATTTGCATCCAAAAGACCTCATGTTTTCAATTTAGCAATATTTTCTGTCCCTTCATATCTTCTACTGTAAAGATGACCAAGAAAGTGTTTATTTGAAGACAGATGGATTTACATTGAGAATGCAAATTACAGTGAACCACAAGCACTAAAACCAGTGAAAATTATGGCATGAAATTGTAGTTACCTTATAGCAGCCAAAAGAAGTTCTCTCCAGATTCTAAACTTTTCTTAGAAGAGCTTGTAAGTATCTACCTACAAAAATTACGTTTTGAAAGCTGTTAGATAGGGAAGTAACCAAATAACTATAATTCAGTGTGATCATGACAGAGAAGGAAGGTTCTTCCTGGACTTCTGATCTACTATCTCAAGCATCAAGCCAGAAGAAAAGGTCACACGACAGTGACAGCAGCAGCAGTTATATAACCATAGCCTGCTAAAGCATTGTCCAGGAACAAGCACAAATCAACCTTTCCTGTACCTATCCTAACTTGGATTGTATCTTGATGTACCATTTGCTCTTATTTTCAGCTCTGCTGCACAGCTAAAAAAAAAAAGTCATATTGCTTGTGTTATTAACAAGACTGAAAATAAGCCCTGAAGCTTAGAAAAATGTATTAATTCTTTGGATGAGCACTTTTTGACACCCTAATGGGTTGGCTGTCTCCTCTGTTTCAGGAGCTTTATTTTCAGGGAGTCACTTCATTCTCTCTGAACAAAAAGAAACCTAGGTGTCGGTTAAATTGTTCCTTAACATACTACGGACAAATTATGCTTATTTTGTCTTCTGGTTTTGCTGCCCAAGGGATTTATCCCCATAAACACAAGCACTTGGAATTTTCCCCATTACTCATTTAATCTTTGCTCAGCTGCCACCATAGCATTTGGGACTGCTCAATACAGTTTTCAAAGCACTGCATCTGATATTTATGAACCTATAAACTCGTGCTGTTTGTTTGAAGCAGCTCAGGCTGTTTGACAGGGTTTGTTTCTGGGTTTGATGGTAAAGAAGTTTTGACTGCATTTCAGGTTCATTCAGAGTGAAACCTTGAAATAAATATCCAGTGAGAGACACCAAATGACTTCAGGCATGTCTATATTCTTATCAGCCTTGGTTGTCTAAAACACCTTCTGAGGATGGGACAGATATGAACTTGTCCTCACTGTCTTTCTCCTTACATATATCCCTTTCTTCTTCTTAACAAATAGCCACCATGATTTCAAATTAATTTCCCCAAGAAAATCCTATTTCCCAGTCCTACATTTCATGATATATGCATTTCCTGGGAAAGAACAAAGACTGTAAGGTATATATTTCACATTAACTCAGCTGTGTCTGTGGAAAGCAGACGAGAAAATTTCAATAATGGCTTGGCAGCTATATATTGTTTTAGCAACATCACTGCAACCATTGTATAACAGCTGTAGTCCAGTTCTTGCTCACTCCAAGGATTTTCTAAGCTAAAGAGAGGCAGAAGCCTGGAAAACCCTAAAATTTTATACGTGATTTCACACAGTTTCTTCTTTCTCCATCATTCATACATCATTATCCTGAAGTGATGGAAGAAGTAACACTGCACATCTTTCTGCTTATTTTTCCGCTTTTCACTTTCCACAATGTACAGTGGGAAAGCTCCCAGACTGTGGAGCACCACAAGCTATACTTAATGATTCCTGGTGTCACAGAAAAGACTGAACCAAGTTTCATCAGTATCTCATCATTTAGATGATGCTCCCCAGAGTTTTATTTTTCAAATAAGAAGTTCCCATAGCTCTACTTGCCAATAAGAGTATAAACAAGCTCCTCTTTTTTAAGGACTTATACGTCTTCCATCACCACAAGCAACTGTTTGAATAAAACAAATAACACCAGATGTGCTGGGTTTGGCTGGGGTAGAGTTAATGTTCTTCACAGTAGCTAGTATGTGGCTGTGATTTGGATTTGTTCTAGAAAGTATTGATAAAAAAGGGATGGATTTGTTATTGCTGGGCAGTGCTTACTCAGAGCTGCAGTCTTTTCTGCTCTTCACTCACCTCACCAGTGAGGAGGGTGGGGGTGAACAAGGAGCTGAGTGGGGGCTCAGGAATATCCCACATCATGTGGCATTATGCTCAGTATACAAAAGTGGGGGGAGAAGAGGAAGGGGAAAACATTCGGAGTGATGGTATTTGTCTTCCCAAATCCCTGTTAAATGTGAGCCCTGCTTTCCTGGTGATGACTGAACATCTGCCTGCCTATAGAAAGTGGTGAATTAATTCCTTGATTTGCTTTGTTTGTGCTTTCCCTATTTATCTCAACTGTCTTCATCTTAACTCATGAGTTTTCATACTTTTATTCTTCCAATTCTCTCCCGCATTCCCCCAGAGTGCAGTGAGTGAGTCAGTAGCTCTGTGGGTCTGAGTTGCTGTTTGGGGCTCATCCACTTCACCACAGAATGTTCCTGACATGAAAAATGCCATTTTCCATGCTGTTGGAGTCATTTCTAGAATGGTTTTGTCCAGTTAAACTACAATCTCTAAGGAATTATCAGTAAAGCCTGGGTTACACAAGCCAAGGACAGGGCATTTGCCACTCTGTTTAAGAGGAAAAGAGTTTAACCTTAAGTTCAGGACCAGACCAGACCACTGGACATGAACACTCATAATATCCCCTGACATTGTTTAATTTTCTAGCAAATATGTAGTAACGGTGTCTAGGTAACCCTCAATACTTAATCTACTGAGATTCAGTTAAAGGTGGGAGGAAGGGAATAAATATTGTTCCAATTTGCACTTGGCAAAGATACAAGGACAATAATGCTTGCTTTCCCAATAGTATTTGGGTACTTCTCATTACTTCAAAGATCGAGATAGGTATAACTTTATTCACCAAGGACATCCATGGGTAGAAAGGGATTTGAATCCACCATAGCTCAGAATCCAAGCAAATTGAACAAATTTTCTTTCTGTGGACAAAGCCTGTAGCCAGGATTAAAGCCAAAACTGATTAATACCTTTGGTTGTGCCAGCACTAAGCCACAGGAAATGGGATACTTAAACAACTCCAAACATGACTAATCCCATGCTAAGGCAGGTCTCTAAAGTACATAAAGTTTTCCTTTAGTTTAAGTTTTCTTTACTTATTATGAAGACAGCCTTGATGACTATTTGGTATATATACTTTGATTTTAGAAAGTTAAAATTAGAGAAGAATCCCACACTGAATCCACCTGTGAAACAAAAAACCAAAACTCAATAAAGAGTGTACAGGGGGCAGTATAATTTAGGAAGGTTAGATTTAGATGTTTGGCTTAATAAGTTATAAGAAATTTTAGCAAGAACTTCTATAATTCAAAATGTAAGCTGCAATCATTTCACTAACAGTTTTGCAGAGTTTCTGATCTTTTTTTCCTCCTAATGGTAAGTTTTAGGGACATTTTTTTTTCATTATCATAGAATCAGTGACCTCTAGATAAATTACACTCATTTTATAAAATTCTTTTCAGTTTCTTTTATTTCTCACAATCAAATGTAAGTGTGCAACTGTAGTTAAAGGTTAAGAAGTCAGAAGGATTTATCACTGAAATGGCACAGATAAAATCTGCTAAGGAACATCTGCTCTAAGAAATTTATTATCGCAATACTTTCTAAGCGGTCTCTTGATTGTCTTGCAAAGATCTGCATACTAACAAATCTGCTGAATATCAATTTGCACTCCATATATACTTGCTTCTTAACATATCAGAAAAGCATAAATGCATGAAAATTTCAGGCATTGTCTATCATGGGGAAAACTCGATTCTAAAAGATTATTTTACAGTGCCACATGCTTTGTCATATTCTCCAGCCCAATTCTACATTTCCTGTTCTCAATCTTGAAACAAACAGTGAGGGAGATTGTTTTCTCAGATACATCTCGGATCCCCAAACAAATGAGAATGAATATCCTGTTTTCTTTTGGTGAAAACTGCCATTATTTGCAATGGAGGGATATAAATAAATATACATCAAATTATATAACATGTCACACAGCAGACAGTCACAAGATGAATTTGTCTTTTTTAAAGGCATAGCTGAGTATAGATGCTGAGAAAATGAAAACAGTACCTCTGTTAAAATGTACAACATGACTTGTTCGACCTGGAGATAAAGGAAGAAAAAGCAACAAAGCCATATCATATCTAAAGGATATAAAACCAGAGAAACTAGTGTACCCTGGTTTTGTGTACAAGTTCTCTCTAAAGAAAAAAATATTTCCTTTACATTCCATTCATTTTATCAATATAGCTTTATTCCCAGAAAGCAGTACTATAGGTCATTTAGAGACAAATCACTCATTGCTAATGGAAAAACAAATCAACAATATATTTACTCAGCTAATGCACTTCCCTAGGTCACATTATACAGGAAAGCTTTTAAAAATCTTTTGTTTGACTGATCATATTATAACCTGAACTATTAGCTACTCTGAGTAGGAGGCCTTGTTTTAATGCAAAGGCTTTAAAGGTACAGTTCAGATGTGCTCACTGCTGGAAGGAAGGAACCAGCTGTATTTCTGGCAGATGAAAGGTGCCTCAGGAAAACACAAACACTCTCAAAACCAGCTCCCAGAGCTTCTGCTGCAAACTCTGCTCGTGACCCTGGTCTATCTAAAAAGGGACAGTCCTGGCCATCAGGCAGAGCTCCTACTGGGCTTTCTGGGAGGGTGTGACAGAAAGCTGAGGTTTTTATTGGGCATTTGAATTAACTTAAGTAATCACCATTTTGTGGAAAAGTGAAGGGAGCATTTCATGGTGTGCAGCCTGTTCAAGCTCAGTTTACCACTGGAAAAAAAAAAAGCCACAGAACATCTGAACACAAGAAAGCATATCCGGACACTGAGGGTAACCAAAGACTCCCACGGGCTGTGCCTGAAATTTGTGGAGACTTCAACCCTGTACCTGACTGCGGTGCACCTGTGCAGCACATTCCTGCATTTCCTACACCTGCAGTGTGTATTCAGAGATGGTTTGCTGAAGAATTGCCATCTTTCCTTAGACAAAGCCTTATCAAAAAGCCTCACTCAAAATCAAAGACACAAACTCAGATCTCTTCCAAGGAAATCCATCCTGGCAGAAACTATCTGCAACTTATGCGAGTCTATCTAAATACAATATTATTTCTAATTCTATATATATTTAGATGTAACCTGGGTTTTAGCAGGTTTTTATCTCTGGTTTTAATCTAAATACCTGTTTCTAGATATTGACTCATAGAATATGCTGAGTTGGAAGAGACCCATCAAGATAATCCAGTCCAATTCCTGGTCCTGCCCAGGACACCATCAAGAGCCACACCATGTGCCTGAGAGCATTGTCCAAAGGTTCCTTGAACTCTGTCAGGCTTGGTGCCTTGGTGACCACTTCCCTGCAGAGCCTGTTCCAGTGCCCAACCATCCTCTGGGTGAAAAGCTTTTTCCTGATATCCAAACTAAACCTCCCCCAACTCAGCTTCAAACCATTTCCTTGAGTCCTGTCACAGGCCATGAGAGTGAAGAGATCAATACCTGCCCCTGCTCTTCCCCATATGAGGATGTTGAAGACTGCAATTAGGTCTGCCCTCAGTCTCCTCCAGGCTGAACAGACCAAGTGATCTGAGCTGCTCCTCACACGGCCTCCCTTCAAGGCCCTTCACCATCCTTACGGTGCTCCACTGGGCACTTTCTAACTGCTTTCCCCAAAACCCCTAAAAGAGAATTAACTTCTCAAGAAAGCTGGACCCAGTACATGCAAAGAAACAAAGTTTGTTATGTAATGTTTTGAACTGGAAGAAACCTCAAAAGTCATCTAGCTCCAACTCACCTGCTCTGGACAGACCTTCCAGCCTTCCACTAGACCAGGTTGCTCAGAGCTCCATCCAATCTGACCTTGAACACTTCCAGGGACAAGTCATCCACAGCTTCTCTGGGCAAACCATCCCAGTACACTGTGCTCACAGTAAAGAATATCTTCCTAATAACTAATCTAAACCTACTCTTATAGTTTAAAGCCATTCCTCCTTGTGCTATCACCACATGCCCTCGTAAAACCTTCCTCACCAGCTCTCTTGTGGCCCCTTTAAGATACTGGAAGGTGCTATAAGGTCTCCACAAAACCTTTTCCAGGCTGAACAGCTTCAACTCTCTCAGTCACGACACTTCTATGGTTTCTACTAGACAAATATTTCCCTCTACAACATTTTCTACATCTGAAACTGAGTTTTCATTAAGAACTCAGTACCAAGAGCTGACTAAAACAGACAATTCATTATTTGTGAGGAATGTAAAACACAAAATAAAGGTCTTCAATGCAAAAAAAGTGACAGAGGGCTATATATTACCCAAAGGAATTATGCATTGTCCAGCCTATTGCTATATTCTTCCTCTGTCAGTCTATCACATTCACCATTTTAGTCTTGGAGATTTTTTCAAGAGATGCTATTATTATAATTATTTTACATTAATCAAAATAAACTATATTAAAAAGAGGAGTGTAAGAGGGTTAGTAATTTATGTCATCAAATAAAATCTTTTCTGTCTCAAATGTGAAACAAACCCTTTTTGACTGCAAGTGTCATGGTCAGAATTACATTCTATTTATTTCTTTATTTTTGTCTTTAAAACTGACAAGTACAAAAGACAACCTTCTGAATCAAAATTAATGCAATACTATTTATGTTCCAGAACAAAATGGAAGATAACAATCCATTCTGCCAGAATTTCTCTGATTTGAAAAAATATATTCTAAATCTGTATTAATTTACAAGCTCTAGCGCAATTTTTGTTAATGCTTTGTATTGTGTGTTACTGCTAAAATATCTTAAAATCTATTCCGAGTGGCTGATAAATTATAACTCATGTAAATTTACCATAATTATTGTTGTTCCACTTCGTGGAAACCCTCTAGAATTTTTCTTATGGAAAGACTTAAAGAGGGGAAGTGTATCACCATCTGCTTGTCACATTCATAGCTCTAGCATCCTAAATTGGCCACTAGTGTACATGCACAGCAGTCCAAACAGACCTTTAGTTTGACTCGTTACAGATGTTCTTATGTTCTCAGCATTTAAGATAATTGCTTTAGAGAAGAGAGTATATGGCTTTCCTAATAAGTTCTGTGTTTTGTTTCAAAAAAGCAGTGGCAGTGCCATTCTCTTTTTTAATCTGTTTTGCATTGCTTTGTACAATATTTTGCACTTCCAGTGTAAACAGATTGCCCTTTGATGTCAGGACTAATTCCTTGCATGTTGATGGAGCAGAATATCAGAGATGAAATCAATCATATGGCTCTGAGACAAGAATCCATCTGTACCATCATGTTAATTTGAGAACATATTTGGAGCCAAGATAAAACATAACACTGCATGGAGCTAAACATCAAGCTGATCAGCAGAGACACAACTAAATGCCATTGAAGTCCAAGGAAAATAAAATCAATGAACAAATTGAATCAAGTTGTCCAGCAGTATTTCTTCATAGCACTACAAATATGTGTGGTGCAGGCATAAGCTCATATATTAGAAAAATAACAAACTGGGAAACATTTGCAGACGTACCACAGTTGAGTTTCAGTGCAAGTATTAAAGGGCATTCGATTTTGGCAGTCTTTCTTTGGATCTGACAACTCACCGACCTCAGGATAAAATAAGTCAAGCCTAAAAAGCTGCTCCTTATGGCTATTGGAATAGGGTACTTTGTTGAAAAGAACTGTTGGCATATGAACTTTAGTTAATCCTGTAGGATAAGAGCGTAACTTAGTCCTAGAAATAGAGGAGTACATGGAGTGTAAAATACATGTCAAGCCCTGTGACCGTGTCTCTGTGGAAAGCCTTTGAGATGGGCTGGTTTGGAGCACCGGCCACAGAGACTTGTTGGGTGTTGAGGAAGGTTGAACAAAACTTTCTTTACCCAGTGCTCTACCTTTTGAGGTCCAAAGCTACTGAAGAATGGAAAGGGGCCTCATGGCCCTGTTCCATGACCATGTACCCACAGTTGGAATCACTACTTTGTCTCTCTCCTGGTTCCTCCATTGGATTGTTTTTCTCACAGGACAGGCAAGTCACATAATTTGTAAAATTACTTACATCTGTGATAAAAGTGTTTTTGCATCAAATCCATTTAGTTTCTGAAGAGTCATTTTGGTCTTAAATCACAATACTGCTTCATCACTTGTATCTATAATCTCAGACAACACTTTAGGGAAAGGACTGTTACCACATAAATGCCCTGATATGGAGAATATATGTCATGAGAGACCTAGAACACCCAGGTATCCAACTTTTCATGTTAATAAAGTGCTGATGAAAGTGTGTGACTCCTGTACACTATGGCTCATCCCTGTGCATCCCTGTGTGCACCCACCCTGTAATCAAACTGCAGGTGCCTGCCACCCTCCCCATCAGTCTGCAGGCATGTGCAAAGTCACAACAACAGTGTCCACTTTCACGTACCTCTCATTTCTCTGCAAAGCACAGGTTCCACTATCATGAGACAGACCTGCCCCCCAAATATGAATATGTTATTCATCTAACAGGGTGTGAAACGGCCTTGGGGCGCCCAGCCTCACATGTCTGAACATGCAGAAGAATGCCTTGTCAAGGACACAACATAACATTCTGGGCATTTTATGGATACACAACTGGGCATATAGTGGAAAGGTCTGGTTACACAGGGGAAAATGATAACTCTCTGGAGGGAGAGGGTTGCATGGAAGAAGCCAGGCAGAAACAAACTGCCTGTGCCTGTGGTGCTCTATCCTGTTTTTATACACCCAACAGTCCTTCCTAATCCCGAATGAGCCTTGATAAGTCCTTCCAGAGACAGTTCTCATTGTTGACAATACATGTGCACTGACCCATTATGCTCAAATCTCCCCATTAATGTGGGGAATGTTGAGGATGAGAACACATTTCTACAACACCTGAATGGACGTGTCCTCCCTCATGCAACAGCATCATATCACCTCCATCAACAGCAGCACCGAGCACAGAGGGAGAACAATTTTTGTTCCTTCTGCAGAGTCTTACTTCTGTGCTGAAGAGAGGGCAG
The DNA here is from genome assembly GCF_021018805.1 of Prinia subflava. NCBI lineage: Eukaryota > Metazoa > Chordata > Aves > Passeriformes > Cisticolidae > Prinia > Prinia subflava. The sequence continues at coordinate 13,235,448 of NC_086253.1, read as the reverse complement.
TTCAGACATCAGCTGGTGGACCAGTGAGAGCACTCCCTCAGTCCCCTACTTAGATTAGGATCAGCCTGGACAAGGCAGACAAGACGTGAGAAAAATCACAGCATGGTGAATCTTAACAGAAACTAACTTTTAATGAATTGTTCAAATCCATAAAAGTGATGTCCTCCATCTGTTTTTAAAAATGTGTAATATTCTTCATGTCACTTAACTTGTTCTGAACACTGTGTGGGAGAACACAGAAGAAATATTAAACTAAGCTAGGAGTATTTCATAACATTTTGTGTCATCTCCTCTCAGGAAACTGCATTGTCTACTGTAGTTCTTCACATACTTGCATTTTATGCTGCATTCCTAAAAAGCCACGACACTTGCCTTTGGGTCAAATTCGTAATCACTCAACAGTAGCACACATTCATACAGCTACTAGCAGAAAAGACAGAATGTTTTTCCACTGGTATTCTAGTGGAAGTAATCTACAGGAACCGGGAACTGGGTAAATAGGCATGGAGAGCTCTAAGTCAAATACAGAGTTAAATACAGACAGCTGAAAAAGACGGACTTACACATCTTCACTGAAGAATCAGCAGTTCAAAAACACAAATGTAAGTGTTAGCTGGTCATCATGATTCCTTGATTGTAATTAAGGAGGTACAGATAAAGAATCAGATCATTAAAATGTGTTTCACATTTCACAGAACTTTTGTTCTGCTTTGGGCACTAGAGCTGAACTATTCCTTTTCCTCTTGCACCACATGCCTGAAGCTGAATTGCCTGGATCTTTTAGGCAGCTGAGAATATCACTTTGGGTACAGGTAAAACCCACTCTGCAATTTTTTGTGTGGCCTGCCTAAAGCCATAAGTGGGTGGAGCACTCTTCATCCTCTGGCATGCAATCAACTCAACTTGCCCAACATAAGAAATTAGAACAGAGGAAAATAAGTGACATTTTCTGTTAGGGTCCAGCCTACCTAAGCACAATACCTGAATGTATTCTAATAAGGTATATGAAATAGTTTGATTTCATATAGTCATGAACCTGCATACCTGTATTAGTGTATGGAAGCCTAGAGTTGAGGGAGAACCATACAAATGTCAAGATCACAGATTAGGTCTCTCCTCTGCAGCGTGAGTGTAATACAGAAAATGGGTGCATTGGCAGGTATTTCAAGAAGAAAGGGATTCCATTATTCTACTGTGTCATTTTTCCATTTTTCAGCAAGTTATAAGAAAATGCTTCCTTTGCTTTTCCTTAGATGTGGGATGACTCAACAAAATACGAAACTCCACTATCTTCAGCATAGTTTAAAGATGTGATACAGAAGGAATATATCAGCATGAGGAAGAAAATAGATGAAGAACATGAACTGAGCACAAAAGGGATGAAAATATTTTTCTGTGCCTCTTTCCAAAAATAAGCAAGGAAGAGTTTACAAGATACCAATTGTGGGGTGCCAGCAGGTCAAACTATTATACCTGAAGGGAGGGTAGAAAAAAGACAGAACCAGGGTTTTTTCCAGTGGTGCTCAATGACAGGATAAATTAATACACAGAAGGTTCCCTCGGAACATCAGGAAACACTTTTTTTATTGTGAGAGTGACTGAGGACTGAACAGGTTGCCCAGAGAGCTTATGGAGTCCCCAGCCTTGCTGATTCTCAAAAGCTGTCTGGACATGGTCCTGGGCAACTGTCTGTAAGTGGCTCTGCTTGAGCAGGGAATGGGGACCAGACGACCTCCAGAGGTTCCTTCCAAATTCAAGCATTCTATGATTCTGTGACAAATAAGAAGTTAACCTATTTTTTTAAACCTGCATTTGAAAATCTTGGCTTTGTGGAGCACTTTAGAAATAATTTCCCTGCAGTCAATGAACTTCATGGGAAAAAAAGATCAGAACCAGGCCATATGTTGTTCCATTGTATTAGACTGGTAGCCAAGTTTAAAAAAATGTAAAGCAATTGCCTGAATAAATTATCTATGCTATTTGAAAGATATTTGCATGTTTTAAAGTCTACAGATATCATTAATGCATAAAATTGTTTTCTTCCTCTAGTATCAATGGCAGTGTTGAAAGATGTCTTCTGGAAGACTATTCATCCCACCAAGAAAAATACAGAACCTTTTCTGGTGCTGTTTATCTCCTAAGTTATTTCATAACAAAGGCACCTATTTCTATCCTTGGGAGCTGAATTCCAATAGAACTAGAAATGGCACACACCTGAGCTAACAGATCAACCTTTTCTGCACAGCAGCTGTGTAGTCACCACAAATTACTTCTGCACCACTCCAGGACTTATTGAGCAATGCAGCCCAGAGACCACTCACATCCCAAGAGGACAGGCGGGGTATTTAGCCTATTCACTGAGACAAGGATTTAGTCCCAAATGCTGATTTTATTTTCTTTACTTTTAACTAGGCTTGTTTGACCTTCTGTATCTAAAGAATTTGAATAAACGTCTTTTCTGTAAGAGCCATATACCCTCTGCACACCTGACAGCACAGTTTTACTGCAAATGTTTCCATCTCCTTTTAAAAGCAGGTCATTTGTCTAGTTGAATCAGACTTATATAAGACACAGCTTACCTGGGTAGCAAATGTGCATTAGCACTCTTTTATTAATGAGCTCTACACAATGGTACTCAATTCTTTCTGCTGTTCTCCCAGAGAACTGAAAACAGGCAACGGGTTTAAAGCAACTTTCTAATCAAGTTGCAGCTCATTAATAGGGGTGTTTTTTTAGCTTTTATAGTGAGTCTGCTTAAAAGCACACTTTAATTAACTCCAGGTAATTTCTGTTTACTCTTCTCTTCATTTGATTTAGAAAAAAGGTCATGTGAGCTGATGCTCACATGTAAGAAAAGTTTCTTTTCTTACAACTTTTTAAGCAAATATGCAAACAAACAAAAATAGATTGTATATTTTTAAAACCCCATGTCTTTCTAATAATATTTTCATTATGTGGGAATTTACATAAAATACAAATATTTATATGTACAATTATTCACATATGGATATATTAGCCAGCCACATTTTAGTAATGAAATATACTACAATATACACCAGGACCCGTCGACAGAAATAGCAACCTAGAAAATATAAAAACTAGAAAATATTCTTATCAGAAATCAGAAATATGTAATTAGATTAACTTAAAAAAAAATCTCAGACTTTGAGTGAGAAATTAAAATAGGTTTTAGCTCTGTGGGTGAAAATTTACCAGCTTTAATAATGAATATTTTAAGTATAGTATACTTTTCTGCTGAAAAAAAATCTAAGCAGAGGTTTAAGAAAGAAATGCTACAGACTAATGTGACAGAAATGGTTCCTATAATAAAGGAAGATAGGAAAGGAAGATTCTCTAGTAAAGCGATAGGTCAAGCTGAGAAGTGACTGCACCTGAAAAAATGTCAGTGAAAAGGAAATCACAGAAATCAGGGAGGTGATAGAATGCCAAATAAGGTAGACATAGCACAGTCTGCCCAAGAGATTTGCACTGAATAAATAGCTTGAAAGCAAACAACCAAAATCACAAGAATTAGTGGAAGAACACAGCAGTTGACCAGGCTCTGGCTTTGGGCAGGCTGCACTAGATTACACAAGATTCCTCTCAACCTGAGCTGCTACTGACCTAGATGGGAATTCATGTTAATGATGGTGTCCCAAACCCACAGTATTTGTATAAAGATAGCTGATAAATAAAATTGTAATTGTCTTTATTATATAGTCCCCTTCATCAAACTGTTTGGTGGTTAGCAGGATGAATTATGAAGAGGTGGAACCTTGTATTCTCAAAAGTATGATTTGGATCATAGTAAGATTTGGATAACTCAAGGCTTACCTCTCTAAAAGTATTTGTCCCTCAGCACACCTGATGCCCACACTCTTCTTGTGTTTTCTCCTTCCAGCGTCTCTGAGCTGTACAGTCTCCTGCTCATTCAACAGCTCTCAAATTCAGCCCCTCCTCTGCAGAGGAAATAGTAACAGAAGCAGCAATTCTCAAAGTTTGGGTGTGTTTACTTCATTTGTCATCCTTCCTTTAGTATGGCTCTGCTGCAATGTAAGGACAAAATTAGTTTATTTGAATTGCAAAACTGGAATAAAATACAAATGAAACAATTATTCTAGCACAGACTTTTTCAAACAGTAGGTCTATAACTGTGTTAAGAGATGTAAAATTTATATTAATCAGACATAGATACCTTTCTTTGCTGGTAGCTGTTGAGGAAGGTGCATGATGAGTCTGTAGCACTGGTCACTTCTAAACTATGTGAATTGAGATGCTTCTATCTTGTCTGAATTGGAGGAATAGTAGGTGGAATGAAAGGCTTCAGGTGTTAACACAATGACACAAGAGCCTAAAAAGGCAGCTGGATTTTAAATCTGCCATATCTTATCAAACACTGTCTGGGAGCAAACTATTCATATACAAACAGCTACTTGAAAAGCCTGTCTTACAATAAGTGCCATGTATCTTACCCCTCTTCCACTGAGGGAGAGAAGCTGGAAGGAAGAAAATACAGAGGGAGATAAAAAGCGATCTTTTTTTTCTTTGGAAAACATTTTATCCAAAAAAATCCACTGAACTACTTGAATTAAAATGATTTTTCCCTCTTTTTCTATACTAGTCATTAAACTGAGACATATGCCCAACAGAGAAGCAAGGACAACAGCAGCAGGGGAAAAAAGATTTTTCAGGAAAAGCTGCAGGTTATTCTTGTCCTAAATTCTCATATATATATATATATTTTTCTATTTGATCATGTTAGATTTTGTTTTTAATTATGAAGTCAGGATTAACCTTCTTTTCTGGCCCTGAAAGTACTGAACTGGCTCATATGCTATGGCTTCTCTAGGAATGCAGGGACATCCCCAATGATGATCCCAGGAACAACCTTCTTATACAGTCAGTGCACAACTCAAGGCACTACCATTTCTAACAACTTTTACTGTATTGAAACTGGTCCCAATCAGAATCAGATCAATATCTGAACTAGGCCAGAAAAATCAAGTGTTACCCTAAGGGACTGTGCATGGAGCTGTTGTGGGTTTGGGTTCCTTTCCCACTCCATAAAGGGAGCCTGAACAACACTGGCCCTAAGCATATAATAAAAGCTCTTTCACCCCATCCAGTGTGACTGCCTTTCAGTCAGGATAGCCCCATAAAAGGCATACTGCATCTGGCTTAGGCAGATAGAGATCACTACATCTTTGTGATGATTTTGATATTTCCAAACAAAGTTTCTACCAACTACCGTTCAATATTTAACTTCTAATATTTAACTTCTTACTTAACTCTAAGGACTGGATTCCCATCTAATAAAGACTCTTGCAATCAGGGAGCCAGGATGATTTAGGGACCCTACCCGTGCAGCCAGCACCCAGGATGCTGAGGACCTGGGGAAAAAATCAATCCCAGAAATCAGGAAGGTGTAGGCAGAATTCCACAAATAATTGTTTCCTTCAATCTCCAGTAAAACCAGCTGAAATACTCTCATTTCATTACACGATTTGAGGCAGTACTTCATCTGAATCTAAACAGTTTTCATCTGTACCTTCTAAAAAGACCCATAAATAATTGCTGTCAGTCCTGTCCCTCAGTGTCTGGGCAACCTGGATCCATCTCTAAAGAAGTCAAAGAACCAGAGTCAGAAGGGTAGTGAGTTTCATTAAAGCTGTATTTTCTAGTAAACAGATAAAAGATTTGCTTTTCATTGTTTCTAACAAGTGAAATAGGGAATAAATGTTCTTTCCCCGTAGCTACAGAAATTTGAAACAAGTCCAAACATCTTCTCTATTGAATTTACACAAGCAGCAGCTCTAAGCTCATAAAAATATATCACTGTGAAGCCTACAAATATGGCTTCATTTTATTACTCTTACAACGATAATTTGGGGCAATAAATATTTTACACTGAACTTGCACTCTGTCTGCAACATGGGTCATCTAATTTCCTCGGACTTCATTCTGTATTTGGAACTCAGGTTTCATAACCCAGTTAGTCTGTGCCTGGAAATTCTGATGGTGTTACTGGAAGTTACAAGCAACAAAGGCAAACACAGACCAGCCCACATTACACAAATGGCATTTGATGAAAGCCTGGATCACGCTTTCTTCTTCTCTGTTAAATGTATTTTGCTCTCCAAGGTCAGTTGCTTTCCACAGAATCCCTTGCAAACTTAGGCAGTACTTTGAATCACAGTGCCACAGCTGAGTGTTAAGGTTTAGAGGCCACCACAGAAAAAAATCAACAAATTCTTTTAAAAGCAACAGTGGCCTTCAAGGAACATAGTCATGCTGAATATCATCTGGTAGCTGAAAGCATTCAACCTTGAACTCTGTGTCTAATAAAGTCTACAAAGCATCTGTGTGTCTGGGTATGTTCTTTTCATCTAAGGTAATCACACTGGAGCTATCACAAGCACCTTGAACATTTTTTGGTGTTAAGAGCAATGACAGCTTTTTAGGCTTCTAGTCTGGGCATTTAGTGATGTTATATTCTATTTGAAATAAGAAAAGACCCCACAGAGTGGGTCCCAGTCTCGGCCCTGAGCAGGTAAACACTTCACACTGCCTTCAGGAAGGATGGCTCCAAAGTGTCCCATCACTTCCCACGGCTCCTGAAAACACATGGTATGATTCACCTCCTGCTGATTGTGTGAAAGAAAAGTGTGCCATGGCCTTACCTCTCTTTAATCCCTTTAGAGGCAGCAGACATCCCAGACAGCCACAGTGCTATCAGGCTCTGTCTAGGAGTGATCTGTGTACAGCACACATTTTGATTCCCCATCCCCTGCCCATGTCACACACTAAAGGCTGAGTAAAGACTAGCCCTCAACAATACACTGCAGTATTAGAAGAAATATGTTTGTATTTATTACTACATGTGGGTTTTCATCTGAGTTGTAGAGTATAAATTCAACAGAAAGTTGTTTCTTCACCTAAGCAAGAAAGTCAGTAGAGTACAGTTCAAACAGAGCAGATGACTTCTGGTCTATTACTATTAAGTTCTCACAGACCACGTAACTTTGGCACAACAGGGATTTGCTTCTAAAGAAAGCAAGAGATACACACACACACAAATATCAAACCCAATATGAACCAAACTAATAAACAAAACCTCCCAAACAAAAAGACAAATCAAACAAACAAAAACCCCATCTGGTATAATATATTCTATCAGGTAGAAGGTACAGAAAAACAAAGGGGTAGAACAAATGCAGAACAGTTGTTTCAATCACAGCAATGCCCTCTAAAAACTGAGATAGAAACTGTCATTTGGAAGATCACAAATATCTACCATGAACATCTTTCTCTTAAAATAACCTGAGGCCAATCTTTCCTCATTTAGAATAGCCTAAAGACTGAGCAGTGGACTAACTTTTCTTATAGAGACCTTCTGGCTACTTCTTTATATTTGTACAAGGCTGTGAGTGGGAAAAGAAAAAACAAAACAAAACCCTTTCATCTCTCAGGCTGAAGGTATAATAAACCCAAAGAGGCTTTTTGACATTGAGAGATGTCTGAAATTGAAAGTCTGGAAGCATAATAATGCTTGAATGGGAAGGCAACTTGTTGTTTACACTGTCTCCTTCCACCATCTTCAGCATTTTTTCTGGATTTGAAACTGCACAGCAGGGCTCAGACGCATGGATTGCTGTCACCTGCTCTGAGCAAAAGGGTCTGTGTGTGCTCCTAGCAATTTCCAATGGCTATAACAGCATTTGACTTTCCCTCTCTGATTTCAAGTGGCTGAATACCACTGAAAATACGAATCCTAACCTTTTCTCACCAGCTCCCAGATACAAGAGAGTCTTCCCAGGGCAGCTTGCACGAAACCAACAGGAAATTATTCTCTTTGCTGATGGTTTTCTCCTGCTCTAGCAAACTCTAGCTGCCTAACAAATGAGTCCAGTCCTTAATGCTTTAGGGTGTGGATGAGTAAAGTCCCGTACCTGCTTTTTCAGCACCTGCAAGCTCTGCTGCCTCTGCAAGGCTCTGCTAGACTTAGGATGTCACCCAGAATAGAAAGGTGGCAGCTGCAATGTCACTGGACTCACACTGTTTGGGAAGATGACATTGCAAAAATTATCATTGTGTACCTATCCCCTTCTCTTTATATATAGCTTACTTGAAAGGTATATATAAGGTATATATACCTTACTTGAAAGGGGTACCCTACATTCTAAAAGAAAGAGTCTTGATTGCTTGCAAAGCTATAACAAGTCTGACACAGAACTGGAACTTAGATCTCATCCATTGTCAATTTACTACTAATCTTTTTCTCCCTTTACTTTGTTAAAACCAGCACTCTTCAGATCACATAAAAGCCATCATTCAGAGTCTTGAATCAAGAAGTGATAATCTATTTCTTATTGCAAACAACACTACAGTTAGGGAAAGGAAAATTCTTAAAAGTTTATGCTGAATTAGAGATTTTTGACAGGCCTCTTTCTTACAGCAATATAAACCTCCATGCTCAATATTCAGCTTCTGGAGCTTAAAGTACCAACCTGAGAATGTTTGACTAAAGAAAATGAATTAGAAGGCCATAGCACCACTGCATGCTTCACAGAGATCATTTTAAATAAAAGTCTAAACTGAGCTATGAGGCAAGGCTGTGAGGAATCTTCAGATTAATCCTTTATTTATTTCTCTGGAAGAGTTCAGTATTATCACTTAATTATCATTTATCCTCTCCTTTCACTGTAAGGTTCCTCTCTGCATGCTTCACTTCCACCTCGCTTTCATAAGTTCATCTATACTGCAAGCTCTCACTTACTTTCTGTAGTTAAATCATCCCTAAAATATTTTTAGGAGATTAGGCTTTTTAGATTTTCCTTACACCTCCTTCAGTATTGTACCTAGACTAGTCTGGTCCTTCTCACACTGTTCCTTTCCATCTGCTACATTTTAGTTCTTTTCCTTGCATTTTATTGCTTAATCTAAGGTGTGAACTTAATTTTAAAGTACACTGGACCATAGAGAGGATATATGGTAGTGGTGGCTCCCAGCCTGGACTAAAATATTACATCTCCTCAATGTTAACATTACTAAATGCACCATCACTGCTTCTGAGAAGTAGGGCTGCTTATCAACAGCCCTGGACCCCTGATAAGCAAACTCAGCCATCAAAAAGTTTACAGATTAGCCTTTTGCATTTTTGTTCAAATCTGCTACCCATTCAGAATTAGCCTCATTCCCACAGTTTGTTTCCCTATTTCAGTTGTGCTTTCTACTGCCAGCAACCACCTGCTTTTTCCATCTCATGGACAGCTCTTCTCTTCAGATGTACTTTCCCTGTACAAAGGCTGGCTTATAACCTCACACTCTCAACCACAAACCTCTTTCCATACTTTCCTACCCTTTTCACTTTGCAAAATGGTGCCTTACTCATGTTTTACACTCTTGCCCTAAGTTAGACATAGATTCTGTAAATTTTAGACCTGAAGTAACACACCTTCTATTTCCTGAATTTAAAATGACATTACAATATATACCTATTTAATTGTATTTTAAAATTCTACACCTGAATTCCATTAGCTGACTGGAAAACCCCACTAATTCCTTCCTGATTTCCCTTGAGCATTTCCTGCTGACAAAATAGAAATCTGTGGGTCTGAATTCTTAAGTCATATCTGCATTACTTCAACCTGACTAGTGTACATTTTGTTGTGTAACAGGCCAATGTAGACCATATACAGAAAGCTCTAAGCATTTCTTCAATTAAGGAATGTTCATGTCTCTGCTCTTTCAGCTACTTTCCACCTCTGCATCTCCAAAACACCTGCTGTGAGAAGCACAGTGTTTGAAAGAAAGTTTTCAAATGCCTCTGAAGCTTACGACAGCATGAACCCAATGCTCTCCAGGCTGTACTGGGAGCTGCCTCAGCCAGCTCCAGAGCTGAGCCAGCAGCAAAGCCACCCCCAGTGCTGGGTGAGAGGCTCTGGGGTCTGTCCTGGGAGCCACGTTGCTTCCAGTGAGTCACCACCTTCTCCTTCCTCGCTGTGCAGGCATCCCACCTCTGCTGTCCTCCTGTCTCCAACACCTCCTCTTCCCAACATGGGCCCTGTCCCCAGCTCAGTCCCCAAATTATGCAATCTTGGCTCTGAATCATTTGCCATTTCCTCCAGCAGTTTTCTCCTCTAAGCAGGCTTCCATTTAATTTACTCTTTGGGCAGAACACCCTTCCTTTTGCCTGGATGGCACATGTCAGTCATTCAGAATATGCTGGAACTTTGGTAACCCCATTTTTCACATCTTCATTTTTGGACTAATGAGGGAAGCAGAATTGAATACTGACAGTGTTGCACTGATAATTTTCATTTCCTTTCTCATTTTTTTGGCTTTAAGAAGTCTCGCTTCCTTTTTGTAAATTAGTCATTACTCAATTAGCAAAATAAAAATATAGCACTGTTGGCTCAGTGTCACTCTTGTACCACTTTCCCACAGTTGAAGAGACACTATCACCATCATGTCAAATAAATCTGCTTTGAGGAAATTACAAATTTGCTCCATAAAGAGATGCATGAAGGCAGAATACTCTCATAAGGCATCAGATTTAGTAGCTTGGAACATTTGAATTTAAAAAGTAAGGATTACATGACAATGAAAGGTACTTGAAATAGTTTAAGAACTGTGCTACCAGTAGATCTTGAAACCTTATTGGCAATTGGGATTCATTATCAAAGCATTGTGACAATTCATTGTCAATGTTAAGCATCAGTATTGTACTCAGTGATGAGAACTTGTGAAAAGTGAAGAAAAGTAATTAAATCTAAACTTTCTTAAGCCTTTCTGTGAGACACTTTGTTTAGCTTATTAAAAAGAGGAAAAGAGTACTGAGAAATGACCTAATTAGAATAAGAAAGTATGTTTTGGGCAAAACATATCTTTAATCTACCTGGGAAGGTGATAATATAAAGCAGTGGCTTGAAGTTACACTTAGATACCTTCAGATAAAAAGGTACACAGATGCTTTCTGTTATTATTTTGACACCGAAGATAGTTCATGATTGGAACAATAAAGAAATGATGAATTTTTCATCTTTTGATTCTTTTATATCAAGACTGGGTATTAAACATGAAATGAGTAATATGATATCTGATCTATAGATCACATGGAGGAAACAGTGATCCCTTATGAGTGAACTATGGGGGTCTATAACAGCTGAACAACATTTAAACTTTTTAGTTGTAACCTGTTTCCAAGACAATCAAAACCCACAGTTGTGACATAAATATCAGGGTTAAACATCAAGGCTAATCGCAAGTGAATGTATTTCTCTACTAGACTGTCAGATTTATACTAAAACATACAGAAAACTATAAAAATACAAAGTAAAAAGACAGTATTATTGTTTTGGGATGTTTTAGTAAATACTCTTGTGAAATGTTCCATTTCTATCTTAAATAATTTAAAGTATTTGTACGTATCTATTGGTATTTAAGCAATTACAGTGCAATGATATAGTACATTTAAATACAGAAAACATCTTAAATGTTAAACATGCAAAATCATAAAATACATTTATAGTTATACCATCCTAGTTTTCCTTATGTACTTACATTTGTTTCTTGAAAACCTTTGATAAGACTCTACTTGGAGATACTCCTTCTAAAATATAATTGAGTACTCTTCATTCCTCAGATGTTCTATAACATGTTTATTTTACTAATTAATTTAGCCAAACAAAAGTATGCTTATTCAAGGCTGGAGGTAAATGGTTGTAAACAAAATAACCCCACAAACCCAGCTACTTCCTCTAATCCATTTGAAATTGCTGGTGATACTTTAATAAACATATCATCTTCATTCTGCTTCCCTCAACAGAAGTCATGGTTAGAAAATACAGTTCCATAATTGGTAGCTTTGCATCCTGTTATATTATCAGTGCAGGCCAAGGTCAAAGGCAAAGGAGTTAAGAAATATACAACATGAATATTTGTGCATAACACACTAGTGCTATGATATGCACTAAGTTGGTTTTTGGTGCAGTGAGAGTGATTCAACACGCCCCCAGCCTGGCACTCAAGGAGTAAATGAGGTGTGAGCAGGTCACAGCCCATGGTTAAAGAAGATACACCCCTGCTGAGAGGGTCGAGGAAGGTGTAACCACCTGATGAACAATTCTGGTCGATGGACGAGGAGATTGAGGTCCCAGACCACTTTTTTTGCCTCAGTCTTCAATGGCAACTTGAAGACTTCCCACACTTCTATAATTGATGGACAGCAGGATGGGGACTGGGGGAACAAAGTAGGCACAGATCACACTTTAAGTACAGAACACGTTTTTGATGACTTGAAGAACCTGAGCATACACAGCTTTGTGGAACCTGATGGGATACATGCCAGAGTCCAGACAGAATTGTCTGAACTCTGTATCACTTCAGGCAAAAAATCTAATAGACTTTCTTTGGAAACACCCTACCTTGGGTCAGATCTGTTCAACTAATGAATTGATCAAAATCAACTGAGAAATTTTTTTATTATTATTTTATTTGGACCTGCATTTTGCTCACAGAAAATTTCAAGAGTTTGGCTGTTGAAATAATGGATGCAGTACATTAATGCCAGTTTTAATTCATTTTGTCTTAAAAAAAAAATAGTTCATGGTAAATAAAGATCTATTTCAATAAATTATTCCTAGAACAAATCCCCAGAAGGTCCTTTCCCCACTGCTCTTTAGGAGGAGTATTTCAGTCATTCTAGATATCCATCCTGCTTCAAATTCATCTGGCTGAACAGAAAACGCTTCAGGAGGAAAAAAAAAATCAGAGCCACCTTGTAAAGTCTCAAGAAAGTAAACAAGAAATAGAAGAAGTAAACACAAGTACTGTAAATCTGTTATTCATGCAGCCTCGCATGGGCGGTATTTTTCTAAGTGCAGGAAGGAGGCAATCCGAAGGACTTGGACTCCTTGATCCTGTGCGTCCCTTCCAACTCATGCTATTCTACAGAGGCGGGGGCAAGTGCGCTTGCTGCCGGTGGCCACGCGTTTCCCTAGACTATAGTGCAGCACTATTCGGGCAAACTCCAGTGCCCGCACACCCTGCGGAGCCCGAACACCCTCCCGAGCCCGCACACCCCGCCGTGCCCGCACACCCCGCCGTGCCCGCACACCCCGCCGAGCCCGCACACCCCGCCGTGCCCGCACACCCCGCCGTGCCCGCACACCCCGCCGAGCCCGCACACCCTGCCGTGCCCGCACACCCCCCCGTGCCCGCACACCCTCCCGTGCCCGCACACCCTGCCGTGCCCGCACACCCTCCAATGTCCGCACACCCTGCGGAGCCCGCACACCCCGCCGTGCCCGCACACCCTCCCGTGCCCGCACACCCTCCCGGGCGGAGCGGCCCCCTCTCCGTGCGCACCGGCGCTGCCGCCCGCGGCCGGGGCCGGGCGGGGCCAGCCGGTGACGCGGGCCGGGCGGGGCCCTACAAACCAGCCGGCGCCAGGCTGGGCTGCGGCGCTGCCGGCCGGGCGAGGCGGGCGACAGCGGGCGCTCGCAGCCCCCGCACGCCGCTCCGCCACCCGCGGGCGCCCATGGCAGAGCGGGGCCAGCGCTGCCCCCCGGCTCCGCGCCCCGGCGGTGAGTGACGCGGCGCTCGGAGGGGAGCGGCTGCCTCGGCAGCGTGGGAAGTTCGGGTGGACGAGGGTGCCGGCGATGGCGGAGGGCTGTGCCGCCCTCAGGGTGCGCTGCTGCTGCAGCCCGGCGCCGCCGCCGCCCGGCACCTGCTGTGGGCAGGTGAGAGCCCCGCGGCGCGGCGGGCGAGCGCCGCTGTGGGGCTGGGGAGCGTCTGCCCGGCCGGGCGGCACCTGAGAGCCGTCCCCAGCCTGGGCAGGGACCGTGGGACTGGGGAGCGTCTGCCCGGTCAGATGGCACCTGAGAGCTGTCCCCAGCCTGGGCAGGGACCGTGGGACTGGGGAGCATCTGCCCGGTCGGATGGCACCTGAGAGCTGTCCCCAGCCTCGGCAGGGACCCATGGGGCTGGGGAATGTCTGCCCGGTCGGATGGCACCTGAGAGCTGTCCCCAGCCTCGGCAGGGACCGTGGAGCTCGGGAATGTCTGCCCGGTCGGATGGCACCTGAGAGCTGTCCCCAGCCTCGGCAGGGACCGTGGAGCTCGGGAATGTCTGCCCGGTCGGATGGCACCTGAGAGCTGTCCCCAGCCTCGGCAGGGATGCGCGGCGCTGCCTCAGCCCTCCGGACTCACCCGCTCAGGCTCCGGGAGGCAGCGCTGTCGGGGGGGATAGGAGAGAAACGGGATGGGGGAGGCAAAGTGTTCGGCAGCACCTTGCCAGGTGCGGCTTCTGGGCACTTTCTTCATCTTCTTCCTCTTGTGGCAAAATGACAGGCACGAGTAAGGGCAGGGTGGCGGGGCTCAGGAAGCGGGTCGCGTACCTGGCGGGAGGACACTCGCAAAAGCTCTGCTGAGCATCCCGGATCCGCTCCCGCTCATAGTGCTGGAGCCGGCGGGATGCAGCGTGCCGAGCTGGAACCTGGCGAGCTGCAAAGGGCCGGGGGCACTGTGGGCTTTGGGAGTCGGCAGGAGGGCACAGAGCCTGAATTCGAGCTCATTTCTGTTTTGAAGGACTGACACCCTAGAGTAGTACAGCAAAACCTTGGTTACTGCAGTTATCGGTGTGTTTTCCAAGGATAAAAGTGTGTGCAGTTCAGATCTTTTGGGGGTAAAAGGATGCCGAGAGGAAGGGGTGGTAACCTTCAGATGGAAGAGTTTGGGTTTGGTCTCGTCTTCCAGCCAGACATTCAAAAGATCAGGAGGGGGTATGCAGCTGAGTACAGGCAGTTCGATCACCTCAGCTGACTGGGAATTAAAGTACACTATTCTTCTTCCTTTCTCTGTTAGTGCAGCGGGTTAAGGGCTTTCCCAGTTTCAAGACTGTTCCTCTTTGGATTTTGGTGTGGAAAAAAAAAATACCTGTGAAGTTCTAGGAATATGATGCTTGAATGGCGTGGGGATAGAATGTCTGCAGGGAGCATCTTTCTGGCATGAGAGATCCATGCAGTGCCCACTCCTATGGAGAGAGAGAGCCTCTGCAGTAGTATGGCAAAGGGAACATAGTAGAACTGGGTCAGTTTGGTGAATGCCTATGTATTCTCTGGCTATCAAACTTAATTTGTAAGTGCAAATATAATAACTGTTGAAATTTACATCTGCCAGCATTTCTTACTCTGTAATAAGTGCATTTCTCACATTGCTCAGAAAAGAGCACCTCTCAGTAAGTGCACTGTCACTGACATCAACTTTAGTTATCTCGTGCACATCCACCCTTTCAGTACCCACGCTATTTTTTTTCTCCTTTTTCGAAAATGCAGAGGGTTTTGATACTACATAGCCAAAAAATACCTCTGATAGGGCAACAGGAGGGTCATGTATCTGAAGCAAGGCCAGCTATTGCAGTGGAGAGACCCTAATTTTACAGAGCAAATTCTAGCCTTAGGATTGCCAGGTTCCCATCTGTGTCCCTCCCCTTGTCAGGATGTTACCTTGGTTATTCTGAACTAGCCATATGCTTACACAGGCATTACAGAAAAATAGAATGGGTGGAAAACACTTTCCAATAAATTCATATATGTTTAGATACACACAACTCTTCTGCTTTTCATGAGAGGAAATAAAAAATGTTTTTATTAGTCTCACTAACCTGGGTTCCCTCATCTAGAAATGCCACTTATAACGCATAAGATATCAGAGCTCAAAAATATGTCAAAGCTGATGGATTTCCATGAAAACTTTTGATAACGAGAAAAACAAAACTGTAATTTACTAAAGGCAGACCAAGATGGGAGATCCTGCTGTTCATCTCATTTGTCACTCCAGAACCTGAGGGTTCCCTCCAGGTCACTGTGTAGTGCTTTGCTTAGTAAATTGATTGGTTTAGCTAAGTCTAATACAGTGATGACCTCACCAGTATTCACCCTGCTCCAATGTTATTCTGAAGGCAGGAGAGTGTAAGACACAGAAGTCTACTTGGATTATGAACTAAATTACTATTTTGATGTGTGGAGGGGTTTTTTTTTGTTTGTTTGTTTGTTTTAAATTTTGTTTTAAATATTAGTGTTTGAAACAGGGCCCACCAGCCCTGTCTAAGTGGTAAGGAATTGCTTGGCAGAGGAAATGAGAATGGGATTGCTTAGTCTCCTGTGTTCCCTATTTTAATACAACCAGCTAAGGTGAAAGGGGGCAAGACAGGACAGAGCCATCTTTTCACACATGCTGTTTTCTTGGGGACAGCTTTGATGAATTAGGAAGCAACTCTATTAGCTGTGCAGTAGATGTCTGTTTCCTAATTAGAAGGTGACCCATTTTGCTTGGAAAGTGGGGTGGGGAGTAATTTCTGGATTTTGTATTGAGCATTTATTTGAGTTTATGTGGGGGGATAGAGAAGGCAGTGGTACAGTGTACCCTCTTTAGAAAAAAAATTGAATCCTGACAGGTATTATAAAAAATTGCTAGAAGGTGTTAAGGGGATTCCATATTACTATTCAGTACAAAAAAATTTTGTGCATCCTGAGCTTTTCAAGTTATTTTTATTCTGCCGTAATGTCCCATTTTATTTTTACCTGCATGAGGTTCTCTGAAATCTAGGGTATTTTCTCTTCTAACAATTTTTATGATCTCTTGGCATGAAAGACTGGAATGGTCCCTTCTGACCTTAAAAAAGAGTGCATATTATATATAACCACAGTCTATTGTAAATTTGCTACCTTACTGCTCACACTGGAGCTGAACTTCTTTAGAAGTCATGAACTGCTGGCCTATCTAATTTGCATAAACTGTATTTATCACAGCAGGTGCAGAAATACAGCAGATTTCAGCCAAAAATACTTCCTACCAAGTCAACATTTCTCAGCTTGTTAAGTTCTCCTTCCCAAAATTTAAAGACCTGTTAAAGTGGATTTCTGAAGTCTTTGTACTGATAGACAATATCTCATCTTAACAGCACTGAAATTATGATTAGATTTCTTAACATCTGACTATAAAAGTTAAAGCCATGGTTTAATCTCTGCTGGTTTGCAGCAGTTTTGATATAACTTGGGAAATGAACATATCATGTAGGCACTGTAAGACAGGTTCATACAGTTACATATAGTTTCACATCCCTTCTTAATGTGTAAATGACTTTTTTGATATAGCATAAGGTGATCAATAGTTTATGGTTCTAGAGACTTTCAGTAGTATGTAGTTCTATTTCATTTATTACACTTACCTCTGTAGCATTCACTAATGTAGAAAAGTATTTGTAGTTTATTCCTGAAAATTCAAGCATTTCATTTGCAAGTGTTTTTTTTTTAACTTTTATTAAAATTGGATTAAAAAACACAATTGTATGTGGTGGGAAGTATGGGAATAATTTATTCATGGAGAGGGCATTGGAATACATTTCAATATATAAAAATAACTAAATTCAGAATATATTTTCAAGAAAAAACATGTTCCATAAATTGAATTAAATTTAAGAAAAATGCTCTTTCCTTTCCTGCTCTTGGCTGAGCTTTAAGTGATAGCTGTACTGGGAAGTTTTATGTTATCAGGATACAAAGTGGCACTTGAGCTAATATAAACAACTAAGGAGCATATCATATGGTGGACAGAATCTACCCTTAGAGGATAGGAATATACTGTTCATATCAATGAGTTCTTGAAGGATCTCAAGTACACTGCAATTGTTCTAGTTCAGTTTTTTAATGCACATCACTGAATACAAATGTTCAGAACGCTGAGTCTTTATCAGTTTAGGAAGTTGGTTATCTCGGGGAATTTTTTTTTTTACCAAGCATAGCAGATGTGTGGGTTGTACTGCACAGCTAGGTTTAACCAGAATGTTAGTCTTACATTTTGCAGTACAGTGGCCCCAAATATGTGCAAAGGAAAGTACAGTCCAAAAACCATTCTATCACATCAGCAAAACTGAGTATTCTTTATAAGAACAGAATGTCTCGCTCAGATCTTCAGCTCTAATCTCCCTCTACAGACAAACTTCAGCAAGTGAAGTATAGCTCTCATTCAGTCCAGACTGTTTTTTCAGATGACTGGGCCAGAGATCTCTCCAGTGAAGGGATTCAATTCTGCAAGGAAATAAAGTGAGGCCATGTGAAACTTAACCTGTTTGTCCACAGCCCCTAAAGAACCAGGAAAACACAACTTCTCATTAATGAAGGTGAAGTCACTTGTTTCCTTATGGAAAGGATGTAGTCTTACCTCTCCTAGTAACTGTCCTGGTAGTAACTGGGTCCCATTGCTAAACCTCTCAGTATGTTGCTGTGGGCTTTTTTTGTAAGGTTTTTCCTGTCAAATGTGCCAGCAGACTCTGCCTGATGCTTACTGGCTGCCCTACAGGCACTCCTTAGGTCTCTTCCTACCCACTTCAGCAGCTAACTTTTGAAAGTTCAGAGCTAAATCTAACCCCATCCAATTCCCAGCAAAAATGAAGTTATCAGTCCAGGAAGAAACTATTTTGTTAATGAATATTAAACTAAGAAGTGGATATAACCTAGGCAGTTCAGGCAATGTCACTGATGACACACATACAGAAGCATTAAAATACCTTTGTATAATGGTAAAAAATAGTCAGAAATTACAAAATAGTGACACATTTCAAAGAGTACTGAAACATGCTTAAAAGTCAATGATATATGACAGCCTCTAGCCCTCATTCTGCATTTACTGATTAAATTTTCTATATGTTTCCAAGTTACTATTACTATTGAAGAGGTTTTAAGCATAAAGTCCACATTGAATCTGGTAAAATAAACAGGATGGCACATTTCACTAATTAATTGGCGAAAGCTGAAGAAAAGATTAAGCAAAAGCAATCAGACTTTTTGAAAAGTCTTGGATAATCTTCAAAGCACCATTTAACATAAACTGTATTTCTTTTACAACTTGCTCATTTACTTGTAGCAAATACAGTAGTAATGGCTGCCAGTTAAATTTTTTGGACTAATCTGGAATACAAAGTCATCAAGTGAAGTCATGTATGCTTTGCATGACTTGTGGATGCAATGAGGGGAATTCTTAAAGCAGAAAAGCAACTTGGCAAAGTGGCTGCTTTAAAATCCTCAGTGCATGCTTATTATTGTTGAAATAGTTTTTTATACCCACAAATCATAAAGCTATGGAATATATGTTTGCATTATTTTATATAAACCCCTGTAATTCTAGATACCAATCTACAGATCAACCTAAAGCATTAAAGAGGATGTAAGAGATGAGAGCTGAATAACAAGCAATTCATATGCTGCTTTATTCCTGAAAACCACTCTTCTCACACATCATTTATTTTATGCTGAATTTAGAGGTACAGTCATGTCCATTGTGTTACATTAGTCTAACAAAACAAAATAATTGATCCAGATATCAGACCTATACAGTCTGGGAGAAACAAAATAGGATGGAAAGAAAGGGCAGACAAAGCTTTATTGCTTGCAAACAAAACAGCAATAGCTTGTAGGTACTCTGAATAACATAACTACTGATATGGTTCTTTGGAAGTCCATAAAATAAATGCTACTGATAACAGTAGCAGTGTTCTGCAGTGGAAGATGGGCACCCAAACAAATAGCTGAGGAGGAACAAAGAAATTCTGTATATCTGAAACAGAAGATATCCCTATGTGATTATGAGATTTCATGTTGAAACAGGAAATGGTTGCTTTTTTGTATTTAGAAAAAGCTGTGCCCCACAAAAGTCTTTAAGAAGGGGAAGACATTGAGGCAGAGCTCCACTGAGGCTCAGAAACCTGCCCGTGGTGAGACCCCTGGAACTACACCTGTAATACCCCACAGGTCTGATTTCAAAGGTCCCAACTAAAACAAGAGAAAGGCTAGAGTGAAGAGACACCTTGCTATGTCTTTTTCTCAAAAGTTCTTAGGCTATATTCAGCCACAGGAAGGCATGAATACAGAAAGTTGGCAACTGACTAGTATGCGCACTATGAGCTACAAATTATAAATCCTAATCAAGTAATAAATAGTATTAATTTTCTTTTTCAAAGGAAAAAAACTAAAAAAATCCCAACAACAGCCGAAAAAAGAAAATCAACACCCCCTCCACCCCCCAATCCAGCAGTGTGTTGTCACTATGAGAGCAGCAGCTAAAATTTAATCTTTCTAGAGACAGTCTGCTACAGAACTTTGCTGTTAGCATAGCATATTTCAATCTGACTATTAAGAAATAAGTGTTCCTACTAGTAGGCTTTAAATTCTCTTCTTTCCACACAGTTCAACCTGTTCCTCACTGGAATCCTATTACGCTTTTCCAATAAGGTGTTAAGGCAACAACTCCAGCTTACTATTTATGGAGCCAGTGACTTAAAATATACTGTGAAGCAAGTGGCTATTCCTTTAATCCGTGACCTTAAAATTCAACAGACTTGGTGTTTTGTTGTTCTTATGTACTGAGCTGCCCATCAGTCACTGACCCATCTGGCTGGTGCTGTACCTTGTGCTCCCATTGCTGCTGAATATTGTGGCAGCATAGCTCAGTGAGTTTACCTATATCAGATTTTCTGTCACCCAGTGTCTTCCCCCATCAGCATCCACAATATGGGGCTATTAAGACTAGTTCTTGTTAAAAGTGATATAGTTTAAGGTGACAATAGTTGCCAGGAATAGTGGGGATAGGGAAAGAGAGCAGAAGACTAATGACAACAGATGAAATGGAACTTTCAGACAGAGAAAACTTAACAGTGGCCAAAAATGGAAAAAACCCAAATTCCTCGGCAAACTTGCCTCAGAAAAGACATCAGAGAATAGCCTGAGACAAGGTTTGCCCACAAGCTCAAAGCCTGTGGGCATACAGGGAGGCACTCTCTTAACTTCACATCTGTCATGACACTTTGCTTCTCTTTCTTCCCAGCCTCGATTTCTGCTTCCTAACAATATTGCTGCCTTGTAGCCCGTTAAAAATGGAAAAAGGGAAAGCACCGAAGCGATAATCAGTAGAAAACATCAGGAAGCAGACCTGTTCCATTCAGTATGGAGTCACGACCTCTGTAAATGCAAAGCTATCAAACAGAACTTTAGATTACTTGGAAACACATCATTAGTCCTTGTTGCACTGGGACTTAGGTTATTGTGGAAAAGTCATTAGTTTCCTTTCAGATTCTCTGGAGAATTTCCGAAACCTAGCCCTTGCATTTCCTCAGGTTGTTCATATGTAATTTCATATTTCAGCCCTTGTTAGCTGGCACAGTATGTGCTGTTCTAGGCTTAAATTCATAATTACACTAGCCTACTAAGGCAAAGCAGTCAGGGTACTCAGCTGTCATGGTTTCTTCTTCTAAGTGGAGTTAGACAATACTAAAATCCACACCAGACCTCCACTGAGGGTGTAAAGTATTTGGAAGCCATTGTAATTCAGAGAGCTTGTGTACACAGCCTGCTCATACTGCGACAATCTAAGAGCTCTACTATGTGTAAAACCGTTACAATTTCACTTCAAACATTGCATTAAAAATACCCTGACCTTTAAAGGGTGTTCAGTGGTGGTATTTAGTAGTCTTTTGATAAAGCCTAAAGTTGGTTCTTTACATCACAGCAGCTTGCTGCCTAACTCTTGAAATGACCTTCAGAAGTATCCATTGTGTATTTTCTTTCCTGAGTATGGAGCTGGGAACCACAGGTCTTTTACTGTTTTGTTGATTCAGTCATATTGTAGTCTATGGTTTCATTATCTTACCTCTTTGCAGGGCCAGTGTGCAAGCAACCTATTTTATCCTTAGAAACAGCAAGCACAAAGCAAAAGTTCACTTTAAAATGACACAAATTCAGCTTTTCCTTGGTGTGCTGTTCACCTAGAGCTCTTCCTGATTCCTTGCTAGGAGAATGTTGCCTTCTCATGTTGGACAGCTCTATCTGTATTGCATGAGACTTTTTCCCAGGAGGCTTGACTTCTAAGGTTGCTGTTACGTAGTTCTTTGGGAGGCTATAATTCTAAGAGATCCTACAAGACCCTCAGCATTTAGGCATACTCTTTTGGTCCCCTCCACACCTTTTCCTTTTTATGTTTTGTTTCTAAAACAAACCTATTCTTGTAGACTAAAAAACAATTCTCTTGTGATTGTGGTTCAATTCCAAGGAAATCAGATTTTAAAAAAATAATAACTAATAATAATCTGTGTGCAAATGAAATATTAGTAATGTTCATGTCTCCTGATGACTGGAAATAATTTTCTTATGGCATTGTTGCATATACCTGTCTTTTGAAACATTAAATTACACTAAATTATCTATGAGCCTGGAGTTGGGAAAGCTAAAGTTTGTCCAGTTTTGAAAAGAAAAGGTATTTGCAGTGTGGCTGAACATAAGATAATGTGCTTTTTCTTTTTCCTCTTTCAGCAAAGTTTTTGCTTGAGAAATACACATTGGCTCAGCAAAACAAAAACCACTTTTAAGAGTTGTTCTTGGTGGAAATCGCTCTATGCCCTATTACCCGCTTGAGTGAAACCAGACTAAGAACTTCTGTCATGGCAGCTTTTCTGCTGGGAGCTGTGTTGCTTATTGTTCAACCTCAGATAGTGCCTTCCAGACCAGCTATAAATTCAAATGCTGAGACTTCTTCTCAGTCTGTTCAGAGAGAGCTTTTAAAGAAAACATCTCAGAAAAATGACTTCAAGGAAAACATTCATTCTAATGGATCATGTCAGCAGCTGCCACAGACTATTATTATTGGAGTGAGAAAAGGTGGAACAAGAGCTTTGTTAGAGATGCTGAGTCTCCATCCAGATATTGCAGCAGCAGAAAGTGAAGTTCACTTCTTTGACTGGGAAGATCATTACAGGAATGGATTGCAGTGGTATATTAATCAAATGCCATTCTCATATCCCCATCAGATCACCGTGGAAAAAACTCCAGCATATTTCACATCACCTAAAGTGCCTGAAAGAGTTTATAACATGAACCAATCAATGAGACTACTCCTTATTTTAAGAGACCCAAGCGAGAGAGTACTGTCAGATTACACCCAAGTGTTCTACAACCACATGCAGAAGCACAAGCCGTACCCATCCATTGAACAATTCCTGATTAAAAATGGTGAACTCAATGTGGACTACAAGGCAATAAACAGAAGCCTATACTACATTCACATGCAGAACTGGCTGAAGTATTTTCCTCTTGATCATATCCACATTGTAGATGGGGATAAACTAATCAAAGATCCCTTTCCAGAAATAGAAAAGGTAGAGAGATTTCTGAAGTTATCACCACAGATAAATGCTTCAAACTTTTATTTCAATAAAACGAAGGGATTCTACTGCCTGAGGGACAGTGGTCGAGAGCGCTGTTTACACGAGTCCAAAGGACGAGCGCACCCACAGGTGGATGCCCGCTTACTCGAGAAACTGCAGGAGTATTTCCATCAACCCAACAAGAAGTTTTTTGAGCTTGTGGGCAGAACATTTGACTGGCACACATTTGTGGCGAGTTAGTGGTAAGCTTCAGAAACTATGTTCCAGTGTACAGTTAGAAATTTTAAAAGGGCATTTAAGCTATTATTTATTTGTAAAATCCATAAATACTTCTGTACAGTATTAGATTCACAATTGCCATATATACTAGTTATATTTTTCTACTTGTTAAATTTGAAAGCATTTTGTATTGTTTTTCATGGTTGTTAACATTGTGTATGATGTGTCTATATGAAGAAACTAAATTATTTCATTGCAGAAGGTGCTCTCTTGAGAATGTGTTGTCTTTTTAATAAATAAGAAATTCATTTCAACAGAACATTTCTGAATTATTTGAATACTTTGGCCTTCCTGGACTATTTTCTCTAATTGCTAATGAATACACTAAACTTTATCTTTCCATTTTTCCTAATTTAAAGTGTGGATTAATAGTTTCTTTTCCGTTTGAAAATATTATTGTAGGTAACAAATTGTTCAGTCCTGCTTTATGAAATTATTTCCTGTCAAAGTGGTGGTACTTAACACATGTTGGGAAATGCACACCCAAAGGACAATGGAAGTCTCTGTGTAGTTTGATATATTAACTGCTGTACTTAACTTCATATTCACTGTTATAACAAGTGCTCCTCAATTCTTTGGCAGTATGGTGCAGGTTTCATGGCAGATTTTTAAAGATTCTGCAGGGACCAGCTCATAAAATACAGTTAGCTGTAGAAATATGGTCAACCTGAAAACTTCTTACAGTCTCTGAATGTATGCATACTTCATAAAGAGGTATGATTGAGAGAATTTAAGCAATATAGAGACTTTTTCAAGGCTGCTTTTGACTGTTCCTACATTTCATAGCACATTTATGCTTTACCATCACTGAAAATAAACACACCAGAAAAACTGGTCTACATTCCAGTCAGCAGCAACTTCATTCATATAAATATTACCACATTTGTCCCCTACTTATGGCTGTTTTCTATGAGTTTTCAGTTGTTTCATGCAACTGAAAATTGCCTATGGACTACTATTTGTTTAATCTCCTTCCAAGAACCATGATGCCAGGTCTTTATTAGATGTGTGTTGTGGGATTAACCCAAATTTCAGGAACTTTCCTTGTTTTTCACCTGCTAAAAATGGCAGTTAGATGTTAGTACATTGGTAAAAACTGCAATTGTCCTTATCTACAGTGGTTATGATGTCTTGTTAACCATCAGTTTCTGGAGTTAGAGTTAATCCTATTTCCAAACAAGGCTTTTTACAGTACTTTTAATCCAAGCTCTACTGATTTTTTTTATTTCATGATCTTGAGTTTAGTTGTTGAATGTGCAATGGCAACACGCAGTAAATTTGAACTTGTAGCTGATTGTTACAATCCTTTATAAATTTTAAATGTAGATTCATTCATTTTTTTCTGGTGAGCTAGTGCAAACTTGGGCACTATGACAAGGTATCATCTGGATGCAAATATCCTATATTACGCCTCTTGCATGAAAATTTGCAGATGCTCTCCCTCTCGCTCCCACTCCTTGTGCACCTGCCCAAGCTGTATTCAACCTCAGAGAGGTTGGTGGTGTTTTATAAAGCCTACAATGAAATGGTATTGTACTCAATAAAATATTTTCTGAATTGCATTTTTCCTTTCCATTTTTTTTCTTCAGTTTCTAGTTTGGAAGACCAGAATTTAAGATTCCACTCCAGTTTAGATTTCAGCTAAATGTTACTTAAGAACTCAGCTGCAGCCTGTTGCTATTGATATGAAAGCAGTTGCTTGCTGCTGAGTTGTGCCTGAATGGTCCACTGCTGACCCAGAATATACAACAAGAAGGGAAAGTTTCTGGTGGCAATAATGTCAAATCTTACATGAGGCAGATGCTAAAATAACAATCATAGGTACATCATGTTTCTATTAGTTTTAGAAAAGAGAAATTCAGGGGATTTGGTGTAAGGTGGGGCAGTATTTTTTCCTACACTTACCCCATTTCCTTGGTAATGTTATCTCTGCAGGAGCCAGCTGGACCAGAGTGATTTTGGCTCGGACAAAAGGCTTCCATTAATGCCTTCCTGCAGTCTCAGATTAAGCTCCAATCAAATTCACCAATGTTTTTCTGAGAAAGGAAAAATACTAGCAGGCATGTGAACTGGAGGAGTAAAAGGCAGGGTTACAAGTCCACCTGCCGCAGGTCGAACAGGGCAGTGTAGGGCATCAGTGTTGAATTGGAAATGTCTGTGCAATACTGACAGCTGGTGTTGGTGCTGAGGCTACTTTTAGTGTCTAGTGCTCCTTCATACCAGTATTTTGCCTGTCTCTAAGCAGGACACATGCACACATTTCCCCACACACAATATGGCTTGTCTCTATAGAAAGAGAAGTGCAGGATGAAGCATTAGGTCACTCTCACTGCGGTAGTGCTAGGACCTCAAAGGGTGTAGTCTGCAGGATCCAGGGGTGAAGTGACCACTCCAGGGGACATTCTGAAGCAGACTGTCACACGCCTCAGGTCCTAGACACCAAGTTCAGAGAGTCCCACAGAAGGTGTATCATACCCCGTGCTTACACCTTGTGCCGGGGTGGCATGATTGTACAGTGCCTTATCCTGGAGGTTGCATGGCTAGCTCTGTTAGCTGTGATGGTGATGAATGATAAATCACATCCACACTAATAATAACAGTAATGTTTCCCTGCCATAGGTTCAAGAGTTCAAGAGTTACAGTTCTCAAAACTATTCTGAGTGTGAATGTTCTGTTTAACCAGAGCAACTTTCATTTTCCACACTAGTTACTCTACTCAAATATATTTTCTAGGCTGTCGCTAAAGAATTGCTAGACAATAACAAAAGCCATCATGAAGTGGTGAGAGAATGAAAGAAGAAGGCTGAAGCACATTCCATTTGGGACTCTAGAAAAATTAATAATGACCTTTGAAGGCATGTCATATTTGTTCATAAAAGAAAAAAAAATCCCTGAAATACCTTTCCAGTGTTATGCAACACAGGTATTTATTTCTGTAAAGCTCTGCTAGCTTAGGTTTAAAGTACAACCACTTGGGTGTTGCTCCAGAGACCTGTTTTCTCAGGGCACCTAGCCAAGCCTGTGATCACTCTTGCAAACATAAAATAAATACAAATCTTTATGAGAATTCAAAGCCTGGCATTCCCCTTGAGTACAAAGAAATGCCAACCAAATAATTATTCAGGGTGGCACTGCAGGACTAAGTCTTTCCCTTTGCGTCACAACATAGATTAGTGTGAGACTTTGAAAGCCAGATATTGTACCTGCAGAGGACAAAGATTAAACTGTAATGATTATCCCAGGAACACTGCTGGAAGATTACGGAAAGGGAAAAGAATGCCAAAGCTATAACTTCATCAACAGTATTGCTACAGGTTCCGCTGATGCTGCATGATCTTGTTACATGTGCTTTGTTCTTCCTTGTATATTTTTCCTGCTGTTACAGGTGAAAAAACATTTACTGTGTTTGAATAAATCAACATTTCTTTGGAACATATCAGAAAAAAATCAATCCATTTCTAAATCTTGCTACTTTCATTGATGAGTGTGTGGAACGTAACACTATAGAATATTTTAGATGAAAACTTGCTTAGTTTGGTTCTCAAAGCTGATAATTTTATGCTTCCCTTTCTATTGCCATTTTCAGCTTCTGCAGAAAGCCAGGATTTCATTCCCTGTTGTCATTCAAACAGATTTCAAATGTCAATGACAAATATGGTTTATGGAATATGGGATATGGTGTATTTCCATGTATCCTCTTCTTTATCTAGCATGGCTGACCATTATATTTAACAAATATCACACATGTCTCTATAAGAGACTATACATCAAAACTACTTCTCATAGGAATATTCATTCTTTCTTTTTTCCAAAGTCTGTGACTTGAAAGTCCTAATTAAGACTACATTGTGAATGAAATTTTTCAGGAGTGTATTAGTAGATGTTTTCTAATAGAGTAACAAAGTAATAAAACTAGAATAAGGCAAAAGCATTAAATTAAACTAAACTAAGTCAACAAAATGTGTTGAACTTGGTACTAGGTTCTATATCTGCTGAAAAAGTTGCAAGTATGTGCCTGTACAGCTGTAATAATATTTACTCATTCTTAACCCAGCAACTTTTGTTTATATGACTGTCTAAATGCCCAGTTATGTTCAAAAGATTGTATGTTAATTAATGTTAATCCATCATTTTTCAATTGATTGAAAAGGCCAGTTATGGGTGGAAGCCATGCAAATATCTTGTAAATGGAAAAAAACTTCCATTAATAATTCGCTTGCAGAAAATAAATGAAATTCCATTTGTGTCTCCTAGAATTTTAGCAGAGAACAGTACTCTTTTCCTGCAACAATAACCCATCCATAGTAAATTTTCTACTTAAATACCACACAACAGTTGATGCAGTTTTTAAGTTAATAGTGCAATAAACTCGACAGTGATGTTGCAGATTTTAAACGCCTTCAGGGAAATATAAAATATGCAAGTCAGGATGGGGAGCAGCTGGATGCATAGGAACATCTGATCTCACTAGTCTGAGAATTATTTTTTTTTTTTAATGGTAAGGAATGTGAAATTTTTGGCTTGGAGATAACTTTGTGTTGTCTATGAAAGCAATGTCTTCAAATTAACTTCCAAGTCAGTAATCCTATCATAATTACATCATCTTTTTACTTAATATATTCTCTGCCAAAACATATTTTAAGAGCCAAACCACAGACAGCAGGTGCATCCCTTAGCATAAGAAAAAAATTTGTAGTACAACTCTGACACATAGCTTCAATTACAAAGGCACATTCCCTTGCACAAAGGAGTATTCTGAAACTGATGGCAAAAATCTTATTTCAATGAAAATTACAGAAACAGGAACATTTATACATTCACAGAAAACAGAATACCTAACTTGCCCTTCCCTCCTTGGTTTACAATCAGACAGTCAGCAGTATTTCATCAATAAAGATCAGGCCAGCTTCCAGGATCCAACACAGTTCAATCCAGGTAACACTCAAA